>NC_046297.1:12062884-12699807 GCF_004115265.2 Rhinolophus ferrumequinum
AGAATTCACATATAATGTAATTGATCCATTTAAAGTTTACAATTTAATAATTTTAGTTTACTCTCAGAGTGTGCAACCATTACCACAATCAATTTTAGAACATTTTCATCACCTCAAAAGAAACCACATAACTGAGAGAGATCCAATATGGCAAAGTAGATAAATACTGTGCCTGCTTCTTTCCATGAACGCATTCAAATTACAACTATTAATAAATTATAGAACAATCAACCTGTAGAACCATCTGAAGTCTGGCTTAACTGAAGTTTTATAACTAAGGATATAAAGAAAAAACCAGGTCGAGACTGGTAGGAGGGGTGGATATGCGAAATGGGCTGGCCCCAAACCTCCATATAGTGATTATAACTGGGAGGAATATCTCAGACATGGAGGTGCCCCCCCCCAGGAGCAAGAGACCCCAGCCCGACACTGGCCTCCCCAACCCAAGTATTGGTGCCAGGAAGAGGAGCCTCCATAACATCTGGCTATGAAAAACAGTGGGAATTCTGACCAACTGGGTGGGACGGAAGGCTGCAGGAAACACAGATGTCCTCTTAAATGGCCCGCATACAAACTTTCTCACCCCCAGGCACTAACCCTGGGCTCTGGCAGAGGGTCAGTGACTTGGGAGGCCTCGGAGGCATGTGAGGGGCAGACTGAGGTATGTGGCTTTGGAGCAGGGCTGGAGGATAGTCACTATTTTCCCTATGTGGGGTCCTTCTCCTCTGCAGCCATCTTTTCTGTGTTGAGCCTGCCCCCACATGGCTAAATTTATATCTGATTGGTCTGGTGAGCTCAGCTCACTCAACCCTGCTGACTCACCCAACTCCCATAACACCTGAAGCACTTTCTTGGGAGCAGCCAGCCCCACCCACATTGCACTCTTTCTTGGAAAACTATTGAAGTCTGTGGGCCTCAGGTGGATGGTAATTGGTCTCAGTGTGCTCTGAGACTTTTGCTGAGTAGCTCCAGGCTTAGCATTGACAAACCAGAGTCTACATTAACCTGGTAACCACAACTCTTCCCTATCTAGTGACTCCCTGAGACCCTGCCCCACCCAACTTGCATACTGCATGAGGCTTATCAGCGACTGAATCTTAAGGGAGCCAGCAGGTAGGTGGCAGCAGGCCTCAAGGTGTCCTGGCTTTTTGCAGAGTTACCCCAGGCCTGGTACTGGTTTGCAGTGGGTGAAAAGGGGAAGGGGTTAAGAAGTACAAATTGGTTGTTAAAAAGTAGCTATGGGGATATAGGGTATAGCATAAGGAATATAGTCAATAATATTTTAATAACTAATGTATGGTGTCAGAAGTGTACTAGATTTGTTGGGGTGATAGATGATAGGGGTTGAGGGGTAGGGTGAAAAAGGTGAAGGGATTAAGACGTACAAATTGGCACATACAAAATAGCCATGGGGAGGTGAAATAAAGCATAGGAAATATAGTCAATAATATAGTAATAACTATGTATAGTGCCAGGTGGGTACTAGACTAGTCAGGGGAATCACTTCTTAAATTATATAAATGTCTAACCATTATGCTGTATACCTGAAACTAATATTGAATGTCAACTGTAATTGAAAAATTTAAAAAGGGAGAAAAAGGTGAAGGGGAATAAGAGGTCCAGATATCCACGTATAAAACAAATACCTCATGGAGACGTAATGTATAGCTTAGGGAATATTGTCAATAATATTGTGATAGCATAGTATGGTGTCAGATGGTTGCTGGACTTATGGTGGTCACTTCTGTAGGTATATAAATGTTGAATATCTATGGTGTACCCCTGCAACTAATATAATATTGTATGTTAGTTATATTTTTAATAAAAATTAAAAAAAAAAGAAAAAAAGAAACCCTATAACCTTCAGAAATTACTCCCCATTTTTGCCAACACCTCCTCTCCAATGTCCTAGACAAACTCTAATCTATTTTCTGTCTCTATAGATTTGCCTATAGTGAATATTTCATGTTAATGCAATCATGTAATATGTATTCCTTAGTAACTGGCCTTATTTTACTTAGCATAATTTTTTCAAGGTTCATTCACATTGTGGCATATACAGTGCTTCATTCTCTTTTATGGCTGAAAAATCTATTGTATGGATATGCCACATTTTATCTATCCATCAGGTGATAGGTATTTGGGTTAAGTCCACATTTTAGGCTATTGTAAATAATGTTGTTATGAATATTCATATACAGATTTTTATGTGGACTTATGTTTTCATTTCTCTTGGGTACATACCTAGGAGTGGAATTGCTGGGTCCTTTTGAGAAAGTGCCTGACTGTTTTACAAAGTGGCTGCATCATTTAAATTCCTACCAGCAGTGTATGAGGGTTTGCAATTTCTCTACATCCTCATCAATGTTTATTACTATCTATGTCTTTGCTTATAGCCATCCTAGTTGATTTTCTTCCCTCCCTTTCTTTCTCTTTCCCTTCTTTTTTTCCTTTCTTCCCTCCTTCCTTCTATTCCTTTAAAATACTGTTTTGGATAACTATAACAGTCAGCTTAGTGCAGTGATTACGAATGCAATGTTCATGGCAAGACCATTTGGTTTAAATTGGGATTCTACTACTTGCCAGGATGACCTATGTTACCTCTCTATTTCGGCGTCTTTGATTGCTCAGGCTCTTATAATAAAATGTCATAGCCTGGGTGGCTTAAACAACAGACATTTATTTCTCCCAGTCTGGAGGCTGGGAAATCTAAGGTCAGGGTGCTAACAGATTTGTGTCTTGGTGAGAGTCTCCTTCCTGGCTTGCAGTCAGCCACCATCTCACTGTATACTCACATATGTCTCCTTTATGCTGAGAGAGAGAGAGAGGGAGAGAAAGAGAGAGAGAGAGAGAGAACTCCGGTCTGTTTTCTAGTTCTTGTAAGGACACTAGCCCCATCATGGGGCTTCACCCTCATGATCTCATCTAAATCTAATTTTTGAAGATTTAATTCTAGACTGCAGTTAACCAGTTTTACAGTCTGCAGCTGTGAACTCTGAGGAGGGCAGGAGTGGGAAAGAACAGTTCATAGCTTCTGGACCCGGGAGGGGATGAGACACCTTCGTGACAGCCTCCCAAGGGAGAGAGGGGAGTGAGGGGGAGATGTCGCCTAGTAGCTCCTCACGAGCCTCCGATCTACTTTTGTTCCCAGAGCATCACAGGGGTTCGTGCCAAGACTAAGGTAAGGTATGCTTCAAGCCATGGCCTACATGGCCTGCGTAGGTACATGGAAAGTCACCTGTCTACCCTACAAATACAGGTAAAGCAATAGTTACCAAAACTGTAATTGTGCGTTTTCTTTGATAAGCGTTATAGTACTGAATTTTTCCTTCAGTGGCTTCCTCTGGGGAATATAGTATGAGCAGAAAAATTGGGAATTTTACTTTCTTTACACAATGAAGTACTATTGTGTGTGAGATTGTTTTACAAGCACAGATTATACGATGATTTATAACAGTCTTTTACAGTTTACATTAGGCATCAAATTTATGTCTTCACAGCAATCACAGTATTGTGAGGTAAGAAGGTCAAGTTGATTGAGATGTTTCTCAAAATAATGATGGCTATTGACCTCATAATGGAGCAAATAGACAAAATCAGTAAGGCAAAATCCAGTAAGGGTGAATTGGTAATTAAACTCTTATTTTTCCCACTCTGTCAAATAATACACAGTTAACATAAGGGTTTCTAAGCAGGGCTGTTTCTAAATTGTAAAGCGCTAAGCCACATAGCTTTACAACTCTCAAGTTGTCACATGTCTAGCCAAAGACCTATGAAATACATTTAAGTAACGATATTTTGGGACAGAAATCGCATAATATTGCTTCAGAGAAATCCCAGAAAGAACTTAGCTAAACTGCATGCTCCGACATTATTTGGATTTCATTTGTAAGCACAAGTAACACTCTGACAATGGCTTAAACAACCACCAATCAAAACAGAGCGAGCCATTCACAACTGGTGTAGCAGTACTGGTTCCTCTGGACTTACTATCGACTCTATTTTCAGACCTAAGTGTCTTAGACATGAACAGTCTTTCACAACAACAGCTCATGCCCAAATACAAAAACAAAAAAATGCCAAATGCCCTCCTCCTCTAATCAATTATTAATTAAATAATTAATCCTTTGGCTGACTTGATCTCAAGTAGCTCTGGAAGTTAGGGTTGCTACGAGTTGAGCTCAAAGTTTTTTTTTCTCCTTTCATGACTCATGGGACTGATAAAAGATTAGCAGAGGAGGAGGAATGCAAGTATCTTAGGTAAAGTCACCTGTTCTCAAATCAATAAAACCACCCACATCAGGCATCCTTAAATCGGGACTCTGAAAGTTGGTGTCTCCAAAGACTAATGTGTGGCCTGCTGGGCGCAGCAATGGTGGATCCACCAACAGATTCTTTGTGACGGCAGAGTGTTTCTAGGACAAAAAGTTGCAGCCAGAAGAAAGTTCATGCCTGTCTGCTTTCAACTAAAAGAAACAAACATCAGCATCAACCCTTGCTGTTGCTAAGTCATGTGGACTCCAGCAAGTAAATATTGTTTTCCCTTAATCTTGATGTGGGAAATACAGAAAAGATAAGTTTGAGGCAAATACATTATATCACGATTAGGAAAAGTAAAAATTGAAAGCTGAGAGGGAGAGTAAGTAAAATCAAAACGACAGATGGTGGGATGGTTAATTTTATGTGTCAACTTGACTGGGCCAAGGAATGATCAGATAGCTGGTAAGCCATTATTTCTGGGTATGACTGTGAAGATGTTTCTGGAAGAGCTCAGAATTTCAATCAGTAGACTGAGTGAAGAAGATTCACCCTCACCAATGTGAGTGGACATCCTCCAATTGCTAAGGCACGAACAGATCAAAAAAAGGCCGCGGAAGGGGAAATTTGCTCTTCTGCTTGAGCACGATGCCCCTCTTCTCCTGACATTGGACAGCAGGGCTCCTGGTTCTTGTGCCTTCGGACTCTGGGACTTATACCAGCTGCCTCCAGGTTTTAGACCTTCAGCCCAGAACTGGGAATTACACCACCGGCTGCCCTGGTTCTCCAGCTTTCAGATCACAGACTGTGGGACTTTCTGGTTGCCATAACCATGTGAGCCAATTCCTCTAATAAATATCTTTATCTATCTATCTATCTATCTATCTATCTATCTATCTATCTATCTATCTATCTATCTATCTATCTATCTATCAATCATCATCATCTATTTTCCTATTGGTTTTATTTCTCTGAAGAGGCCTAATACAGAAGGTTAGCAAAATAATGTTTGGGTTCTCTCTGAATTGGAGAGAACATTAATACTACTTACATTTATACAATTAAGGGAACAATTTTTCTTCTTTATGTTGAAGGAGGGCACCAGAAATGTTTCTTCCTGAGAAAGGAGGAGAGACAATCTCTTTATGGCTTCATCTGGATTCTCCTCCATAGATCCTTATTTCCTTCTATTGTGTTGTCCCCTCAAACAATACATAATTTTTTTTTTTTAATTTTCCTGTCTTAGTGGGAGAGGTAACCATATTTGCAAATGCCTTCCTAGCCTAGGGTCATTCACCTAACTCGGGAGGACTCTGAATATGGGGAAGTTTTTCCTCTGACGTCCATTTGCCTTCCTCTTCCCACATCGCTTTCTTTATTCTTGTTGCCCAATATCTATAATACGTCCCAACATGTATCTGACATTTACCAAGTTCTCTTCCATCTCCTAGAGCTCATACTGTTCCTACTGATTATGTTAAAATACTATTTCGTCATGTCTGTGTGTGTGCAGGGGAGGAGATCTTTAAGATAAATTATTTAAACTATTCAAAGCTTTATTAATCAAACTTCAGGTACCTTTCAGGGATATGCGACATATCATACTTTCATAGCCTGATGATTTCAGTTAAATTTACATAACTTTAATGTCACAAAATGTGTTTCAAAACAGTTTCTTAATAGGTGCATTCTATTTCATCTTATGGAATTAGTCTACATCATGTAACTATTTTTCTTTTGCTAGATATTTGGATTACTCCGATTTTCCTTTATAATTAATAATGCTTGTAATAAACATACCTTGAAAAATCCTTATGCATATTCTTCTCCTTAAGATAAATGGTTAGAAACGGAATTGTTGTGTTAAGTAAGAACACTGATGATATTGTTACCATTGCCTACTTCTACGTAAATGAGCAAATTAAGGAAAGATTCGATCTATACCATATTATGATTCAATACAAAAATCAAACTTCACCTAAGTTCTCACTGTGACAATATCTGTGACATAGCTCCCAAAAATCTTTCCCAAAGAAAAAGAACAAAATGAAATAAAATGGCCCGAAATGTTGCCCGGCGATGTATGAGGATTCAAACTCACTTTCGCACAGAATTGGCAGCATCTGCCCCAACAGAATCAGAAGTTAAAAATGTCCAGCCTCATAAAATAAATTACACCACCGAGAAGGCTCAGTGGTGTGATCCCTATGCATAGGTTCGCTAAACAAATTTAAAAGAGAAAGTCGAAATGGAAATTGTGCAAGGGTTAACCCTCCCTTGTCTTTCATTTTTCTGCTTGTACTGTTTGAAAAACAACTGAAGAGAAACACCTAATATTTTTGGCTCCAGCTGTGAAAAAATAAGAAGCAAGTAAACAGCATCAAATATATGGTGATGGAAGGAGAACTGACTCTGGATGGTGAACACACAATGTGATATAAAGATGATGTATTACAGAATTGTACACTTGAAATCTATGTAACTTTACTAACCATTGTCACTCCAATAGACTTTAATTAAAACAAAAGTAAGTAAATTTCAGATCTTTCTGAGAAACTGGCATATATAAGATCCTGTTAATTATTGACAATAACTAGTTGTAGGTAATTCCCCAAGTTTCTCACAATTCTTACACAACGATCTGCTGAAACTGATGTCTGGCAGGGACAGAGGGACTACACTTAGAAAAGTGAAATAGAAATGATGCAAATCCAAACACGAAAACTGAAATTATTTCTCAAGTTTTCTTTAATACATGTTCTGTTGGCAGTTGACTTTGAGGTTGTACTGAGAAATAGCTAATTTCATACTACTTTACGTTTGAAATAAATGTTCACAGAAGAGGTGTAAGAGTCTGAAATACTCTGATGATGTATCAAAGGCTTTCAACTCCATTTTAATCTAGAATATACAATACCTCCTGGATCCCTGTCAAAATGGCTTGGAGTTTCTGACTACACATTCCAGAAGAACGGTATATTGAAAAGTTGAAAGGATAATTGTTAAAATGTCTATGGATATATAAAAATTATTTGTGTTATACATTGGATATCTTTTCTTGGTGGTTAAAAAAACTGGATTTAATCCAGTTGAAATGCTGCATTCAAAGAAACTAAAAGACTCTAGTTCTTTCCAAAAAAAAAAGGAAAAATACAAGTCTTTCATTCTTGTATTCTAAACTGTTTTTACTGTCAGGTGTTATATTTACCCTTATAAAAAAAATCAGTGTATGTTTTATTTAACTTTAATCAGGGAGATTTTAGAATTTTATCTTTAAACAGATTACTTATTGGACTAAAAAAAGGCACATTTTTATCTATTACACGTCATTATAGTAATGGGGGTATGTGTGTGTGTGTGTGTGTGTGCGTGCACGCACGTGTGTGTGTGCATGTGTTTGGTCATACTGACTTATAAGAACAAAAAAAATTATTCAGAGAATAAAATAGAATGGGATTAGTGGGCAAAATAATTGAGATTAATAAGTAGAAATCAACTAATTCAGGTCCTCTTCAAAACAGTTCTTTTATTCAAAAGATTAATTGAACATCTTACATGCTGAAGACGGTATTTTTCACACGAAGAATAGTTGAACTAGACTGAAATTTCCTTTAATTCCAAAATTCTATGACATTAGTCTCCTTTATAAAACTGTTTCTCTATGTTTATTCTAATTTGTTCTCACACCTTGTCTCCACTCTCAAAATACCACCATTTTTATCTGGTAATAAGAAATTTCAGTGTATATCAACATTTTTAGAGTTTTTTAACTGTTAGTTTACAAAATTTTCAAAAAGACTACAGCAAACAATCACATTATAAAGCGATTAGTAGAAAAGTTTATTAGAGTGTTCTAGATATTGAAATATATTTCCCAAAGATTTCCTTTACCTAATTATGTTTCTGGCTAAATTAACTTGCCATGAAAAATACTGGAAAATAATATTTATCACAAGAACACAGTATGACATAATAAGAAAGAAAAATCCACAGTAATAAAACTCAGTATGTAATAACAGGGAAATTAATTTGTTTCTTAAAGTTATTCTTGAATGATTGCATTTGAAGCCAACCGAAATGAAGGAAGGGGGTAAATGGAGTATTTGATTGAAATTCTGAAAGGGGATTCTAAAAGTACAAAACAGAAGTTTTGGAATTTAGAGGTTATGTGTGAAAAAGTAATTTTTATTTTAATATTGGGGTCTCTATAGAGGAACAAGGATTTAGGGGGCTAATAAAAATCCACATACACTGAATGTCTAGTGGTGTTAGGTAGTGAGTGGTATGGGACCTGGATTAATCTGATACCTATTTGCTTCACAGAAGGACTCACTGAATGGATGTAAGGGATTTGGGGAAAAAAATCATAGATATTTCATACTGAAAGTAAGACTCTCAAGCAAAGGGACACATGGCTACTCCAGTGTAGGAGTAGCCCCAGAGCTGCCAAGAGGGGGGTGGAGGTAGGCTGTTAGATGAGGACACAGTGACCTAACAAAGAATGATATTCTCTATACTGTATGAAACCGGAAATACATATGACTATATGAACGCACTAGTGATTATCAGTGGGAATAAAAGCTTTGAGCCTCTCAAATGTCTTCCTTCAAATCTTGTTCCATGCAGAATATATTCCAAGTTCCTTAGGGAACCATTGTGGCTGTTAATAAGGAACCGTGACTGATGGATCCTCCCCAACTCAAAGAAGGGGCATCCTAGGCTGGAAAAGTAGGAGAGCAGGAGGAGGACCTAGGAAGAATAGAGTTGGGACGAATGACATGAGCAACAAAGAAAGAGGAAAGAGTGGCTGTGGCTGACTGAGGAGGAACCCAGTTGTTGACCAAGGCCAGCAAGTGTGATGGAACCATGGGACGCCAGTGGCAGAAGCAGTAGGAAACCTTTGTCGGTAATGATAACAGCACTACAGAAACTGCTTCTCTATCTATCTATCTGGCTGTCAATCATCTCCAGTGGTTCTACTTCTGCCTGGTTTTTTCCTTTTACCGTACCAAACTACTTCTAGGTCTCCTAAAACAATAGGTGCTCTGTCTTTCCATGGTTTCAATGGACTTTGTGCCTGGATATTTTCCTGTTCTTTGTCCCATTGTTTACGGGTCAGCTCGGTTGCCACTTCCTTAGAGCCTGTCATAAACTTCTTCATTTCAGTTTGCTTTAGATCAATCCCTGCAGTCCTCGAGAATACTGCCCATATACCACCGGTAAGGTCAATTGTAAGATCTCTTTGGGTTGTATATATCTTTCACTAGATTGCTTAAGAATAAGAACTTTCAATTAAATTCTAGCATAGTTTCAGGCAGAATATAAACATCCAATAAATGTTTATATAAATTTAATTGAATTATGTTTTATTGTCTCAGTTAGACCTAGGTAAATTTAAAATATTTAATTATCTCAGATATGCAAACAAAATCAACCTACGTTTATATTTTTCTCTGTTCTTTTTAATGACACATATTTAATTAGTATTTATGAAGCTGAAACTATTATCATGAATACATCTTTTATTCATTTATACAATTAGTATTTATTGATAGCTTACTATCTTCCCAAGTTCTGAGAATACAGCACCAAATTCTTTATGCTCATGAAATTAATATGCTAGTGGAACACCAGGAGAGCTAGGGATATCTTTAAAAACTAGTTCATTAGAAACATAGATGCCTCTAAAAATAAACAATTCTTACTTGTTTCAGACTGAATATATGTTCTACTACTTGGGGTACAAATATTGTCCTGATGCTATTTGTTTCCAATGTAACTGTTTGATTCAACACCTGCCCTGATAGCAAGAATTCTACTGTCTTCTCTCCCCCCCTGGATTTTCCATGAACTCAAGGGTTTTACACATCTCAAAATGGAAAATGGGGTAAAAACAGGCTTCCATATCAAATTCAGGCTAGTGCTGCAGTTTGTCAGTCTATTATTCCGCCTACTTCTTGTGGCTACATGGTGTCACTTTCAGAAACTTGCCCGGCATGGTCTGACAATGGTGGTGCTCTTGCCACTCCAGTGGCAAGATTTTTCTTTCCTTCCTCCCTTCTTCCTTCTCTCCCTCCCTCTCTCCCTCCCTCCTTCCCTCTCTCCCTCTCTCTCTGTCTCTGCAAAGTCAAGTATAATCCCTCTCTCTCAAGACTAAATTCAAACAAAGGTGTCCCGTGTTTGGATTCCTTAAATGCCACCTCTTCGTGTTTAACTCTTAGATTACATACATACCTCTCCATATTCACCCTCCCCCACGCCACCACCAACTAAATATCCAAGGCAGCAGCTGTCTCCAGGAGCAAGAAGTAAGCATCTCGTCTCCCATAGACTGAGATTCTCTATCTTATTTCCCACCCCTTAAAAATTCATATTCTAAGGCCTGAGACTTTAAGTCCTCAAAAATACAGAATCTAATATACATTCATCCCTGGTCAATGAGACTTGTAACTGCTGCCCTTCATCCCTGAAGGAGGGTAACCTCAGTGGCCCCTTAAGTCCTTATGCCAACACTTCTCGAAGAACCTACCTTCTCTTAACGAACAGTGACTTAACCACTAAGGACCTCCCCTGCCTGCATCAAGGCGTTTTCCATTGACTTGTCATATCTAAATTTGGAAGAAGGCATGGATTAGTAGTAATTCATATGCTACTTCTTTTTTCTTTCTAGCTAATTTTTGTATTAATTTTATTTTTTCCAGTTCTTTCTATGAGATTCTGTTATTGTGCAGTGTCCTCTATCTGATCTCTCCAAAGTTCACATTAAAAGAAAAAAATGTAGACGTTCTCCCTTAGAAGAGCTTTCAGGCCACTTTATCCTCGAAGGCCCCATGTTGGCCTGAGAGTCATGAAGCAAATAAGTACATTGGTCATATCCTTCTTTTCTTTTGATTACACCACACTGACCCTCCTGGCACCACCAATCAGTCTGGCCTCATGGTCACACTAACCACAAACCAAATCTCACATTTCTCTCCAGTCTGGATTTTCTGACCGATGACACAGTTTGTATTGACCCTACACATACACTGTAACTGCATTTGATGGGTGGGAAAGAATGAGGGGACAGACTAATTCCTGGCACAATGCCACTGGAAAATTATCCCTTTAGGAAACAAACTGACGATGTCTCTCTGGTGTTTTCCTGTTTCTCCACTGAGAAATGTTTCTTTCTAGCACACTTAGATTAAGAAACAAAAGGCCCTGCAAAGAAAAAAAAAAAAAAAGAAAAAAAAAAGAAAAAATCTTTCCTTAAATCACTGCTTTTGCTGAAGAGAAGCCATTCAGTCATTCTCAGCCTTCAGTGCTTTCTTGCCCATTATATATGGATGTCCCTTGTGTCAGCTTGAGTGGACAATTTATAGATAAGTTAATCTATCCAAAGGGGTGGAATCACAAGTAGATGATAAGTTGTTTGTTTTGAAAGAAACTGATGTAAATGGAAAGCACACAGAAATGTTAAAAAGAATTACATCGAGTTGGACAATTTAACTTTGCAAACGGACTCAAGAATTGACCAGAGATGGAGTCAGAAATGACTTAGCCTATACTCAGATTCTGCACCCAGAGCATTGCAAGACCTTTTAAGGAGAAAGACTTGAACAACAAGCAAGCTAAGGACTGTGAGGCCAGAGAGCCAAGAAAAGATGAACATCATAATGGAAAACAAAACCCCCATGGAAGACCTCACCATGGATTTAATTTCAGATGGAACAATTACACTGAAAGTAAGGCTAATATAGGACAGTCCACCACCTCTAATCATCTTGACAAACTCTAAAGGGTTATTACTATTTATAATTATCTTGTAAAATGAGGACTATTTGACTGAGGAATATTAAGAGATTTGAGCAAGGTTACATGGCTAGTAAAAGGCTGAACCAGAATTCCGACTTGGATAGAAGGTAACCAACTTGTTAGAAAGCCAATTTGGGACGCAGCCATACAAAACAAAAAAGAACATCACAATATAATATGTAACAAATAATTAGGCACATATGTGTTATTAAAATTGACATTTATTTGAAATTATACATTATTTTTATTATTTACTTTCCATTACATAAATGTTCCTATTTAAACAAAGCAACAATAAGACTAGTTAACTGTTCAATTAGTAGTAATTAGTAGTAGGACTTATTAAAAATTATGTGAGAGAAAAATATAACAATATTTTAATAATTTTTCATACATTAATATATTTGTATTATTTCGATTTCCTTCCCTGAACTGCCTACAACCTTTAGGTCATTCTTTTTCTCTTTTATGTAGTGGTAAATTAAATACAGTCAAAATTAAATGAATGTTGACTTGCAGCTCTATTCTTATAGCAGCAGCAAGTAAGCTTAGACTTATATAAAATTAGTTGCAGATCTTAAAAAAAGTCTACCCACTTTATATCTATATCCTGTTTTGGTAGACCAGATGTTTGTCACTCAGCCCCTTTGTGTCTACAAATATGTCATAGAGGCTCTCCATGTCTAAAATGTCCATCATTTTTAAGTCCTAGGAGAAATATTGAGTGTTATCCTAAGCTATAACTCTCTTTCTCATGGAAAATGTTTTTAAATTATGGAGATAATTTAAACTTATGAAATCGAGCTGGAGGTTTAGTAAAATTGAGCAAGTCCTGTTTATTTTGACAGCCTTTGAATTCTCTCTCTCTCTCTCTCTCTCTCTCTCTCTCTCATATAAATGAGAGAGAGAGGGGTAGTTCTAAAGCAATCCTTTTCCTCAAAAATTTTTTTTCTTCACTTTTTTTGGGGGGGACTCATTTATTAGCAAATATTTTTCCTCACTCTGAATCTACACATTACATGACACTAAATTTTTTGTATAAATTAACACACTTAAGGTTTCATAAATGTGTTTTTCTTACTTAAATTTGTTAAAAACCTAATCTAGCTGCTGTCTGGCATTACTGGGATCCATTTAAATTTTCCACGTTTAGACAGATCAAACTACTCAAAATTGTGCCTTAAGTTGAAAAGCACGGCTTGGTTGACTTAATTAGTTGCAAACATGAATTATATTATTCTGTTCTCTGAGAAACTTGCCTTTTCTGCATCAGGTTCTACAAAAGGACTTTAGGCAATTATTTACCAAAGAAAGTCCAAATTCATTAAATTAGCATTGGTGGCCCCTCCAGATCAATTACTACTACACTCTTCTAGCTTTGATTCCTTCTTTTTCCATCATGTGTTTTATGTTCTCAGAACTGTATTTAACTCAAAATATCTGTTCTTTCTGGTGTTTCTACCTTTACTGATTTCTTCTTCCTGGATGCTCTCTTCTCGTCTACATCAGTTTAGTCTTGTCTTCTCTTTCAAGCACAGCTCACATATCAGCCCTCTAGTGTTATCTTCCTGTCATCCTAGCAAGTAATTCTGAGCCTCTATGACACTTTCTACCTGTCGGTGGCACATTCTCCCTTATGCCCTGAAGACTGAGTTGTATATTTGGCTATATCTTTCTTACCGAGTGGGTGCCTAATGCAGATAGAGACTATGATACGTTCAGTTTAGCAAAGCTCACAGGACTCTGAAATGTGCTCACACAAGAGGTGCTTGTTGGAACCGTTAATTCCAATCCACTTCCTTATTTATTTTGGTTCTTATGAATAAGAAATTAGTTAAAACACCCTAGAAATTATTCTATTCTAAGAGCTGCTCTTCAGCCTGTATAGGAATGACCAACTGACAGTTGCTAACTCATCTTTTTCTGTCATTTCTCCAATTCCTCCTATTATATGGCACATGGTTTCCTTTTACATTGTTCTCTTTCCAGTGACTGGCTCTAGGTCCTCAATTCCATTCATGCTTCAATTCATTCAGTCATATTTGTACTGATTATTTTTGCTTTCCATCTCCTCTTTCTTATCTCATGTCCTGTCAGTGGAGGCTACTTATATCATGTTTCACATTCAGAGTGGTTTCTTGCTGTCTGTTTGCTATTCCCCTGTAAAGGCTTAGCAAATCATTCCCTGAAGCCTGGTGCTTGCAGGCTGAGCAGTGACTGTGTTAGACTCATCCTTATGTCCTCAGTGGTGACTAACAGTGTGATATAGTTAATAAAGACTCAGTTATTTGTGGTTGGAAAAAAAATGGAGAGATGATTTATGGTCAGCTTTTCACAGTCCTATGCATTGAGTTAATCATTTTCTACCTTAACTATCAAACCTTTCCTCTTTCTTCTATATATTACTACATACTACTTTCACTCTAGTCAAATTGGATTATATTTATATTCTCAAATATACATACCCTGTGTCTAGAGTTCACTCTCTTTACCTACACCACTTCTGTGCTCAACTCAAGCAACCAAATGCTACAGCAGTACACAGATAATATATTGTAGCAGTTAAACCTCATATCAGATGGGCAGGGTTTGAATTCTAATTGAATCTCTTGCTTCATTACCTTGTGTTATTTTCTTGGATAATTTACTTAGGATTTCTATTCCTGTTTCCTTATCATCAACTGAGGATAAATATAAGACCCACCTGTTAGCATTCTTGTGAGAAATAAATGCAACAACATATGTAAACTACTTATATTTAGCCTCGATATATTAAGGGTGCAATAAATGATAGTCATTACTTGCGATGGTTTTAGAGGATTTTTCGTCCTTTCAAGTGAGATAGTCTAAGGCTCCCTGAGACAAACTAATCCACAAATATCCTCTTCAGGATAATAAAAATGCCCACAAGGACAGGGTAAGATATAGGGAAATGGTTAGTGTTCCGTCCTTTGGCATCTGGACCACTTTTTTATGTTCTTTATGTATCTAGAATGATGAGAGCTTGGTAATCTATTAACCCATCAAAGTCTGGAAAAGACAAAAACTAGAAACCAGAAATAAATTAGTGATTACCTCTATACATTGACTTTTTAGTTTTATGATCATTACAGAAAGTTGTGTGGTTAAGTATCTAAAGCCAGAATTGCCTTTTTAAGGCTATGTTTCAAATGAAGACATGGACCCCTGGTTCTGTTGTATAAATTTTTAAAAGCCATAAACCATTTACTTTAGCAATAAAAAAATTCTTGCTTAAAGTTTGTAAAATTTGAATTATTTCACAGATCATTACTGGAGTTCCTTAGCCCTTTAAAATCAGTGGGATGAAATGTATTTCATTTGTTTTGAAAGCCAATTGCTTTTCTTTGTTGTGTTCTTGGATTTCTTCAGAGGTGGCTTTAGAATGGTAACTAGCTATGAGGAGGATTTCATTCTTCATTCTCAAAGCTATTGATTATTACCTTTTGTGTTTTCAGTACCAACTTATGATCTCCTAATTGGAACTAGCCAAACACTTGCAAAAATCAAATAGGTAGCATAACAACTATATTGATTTTGAAATGGAAGGAATTGGTTTTGATTCAGTGTGCAACAGTCATCTTCAGGGGCAGTACGCTTTCACTTTGGAGTTTTGACTCAGATGTTGACAGTGAACAAACCTTGTCTGATTCAAAGTTCTCTTCACACTGGTTTCCCTGACTTGTTTGCGTCTGTCTCATGTTGAGCATTATTCACAAAGCTGGTATGATTCATTACTTAGGTTATAGAAAAAGCATTCACATTCCACTCTAGAGCTGTCACCATGAAATCCACAGAGGAAGAAAAAAATACTTCCAGTAATTGGGTGGAGAAAGGTGTGGGTCTGAGACCTTCCTTAACTATTCTAAAAGAAATCATTTTAGTGGAATGAACTCTTGTTTGGGGTTGGGAGGGTTGGTGCCTTATTTTTAATTGTAAGGGGATTTACACCACATTCTTCCTTCTTAACAAAACAGTGGCAGCATTAAGGGCATTACCTGCCAACATTAGCTGATATAAAACAGAGTTGAAGAACCCCTTCCATTGTCTACCCTAAAACACTCACTCATTATACACACTCCAGTTGTGATGAAGGATCTGATTTTCCTGTAAATGTCAGCCAAAGCCTGGTTTGCTTTTTCTCCATCAGGAATTCAAAGGTTACTCAAAACAATGTTTCACAAAAATTGTAAAGAGACGGAGGATTTCCTAATGAGAATCTGATCTCTGTGACTTGCTTTTTATTATATAGCGTTCTTCTACACAAGATTCTGTTGACTCACTCTTCAGGAGTTAACCTCTGAAGTCAGCATTAGACGTGTCTGGCTTATGTATAAACTAACACCAATTTGTGGCCAGCAAATTATGATTTCAAAGGCCAGTTACTTTAAGAAAAACAACCTATTTTTTAAGCTAAAAAAGAGCACTGCAAACCATAGTTGGATGTACAGCACTTTTCCGGTATTTAAAATGTCCATGTACCACTTTACAGCTAATTAATCCTTCAAATAACAAGGAATGATAGTAGATCATTGCTATTGTGTTTTGATAATATTTACTTAGGGAGATTTGGAGCTTTGAGGACAAAGACGTCTTTTTGTAAATAGTAAAATTTATTCACCCATTCAACAATTATTTATCATTTTTGCTCTGTTTGTGCTCAATTACGTTGTACATCACTACGCAATAAAATGACAAGACAAATTGGTACAGGAATCTTCTTAATAAATTCAACTAGAGATAACTAACTTTCATAAACAATAGTGGTTCTATCCTTTACAACATGGGGCTTGGAGAGGGGAGACGAAAAGTTTGACTATAGAGGGATTTTCTCCCTAATGCAGTGCTTTGGGAAAGCCCCTTACAATGTGGATATTTCAGAAAGGTATAAGTTTTATTGCCTCTGTTATTAGAATGAGATTGGATACGAGTAAAAATATTCATGGACTCTGTCTTCCTAATATATCCCAACAGGTTTTCTTGAACACAATGCTCAGTCTCTCCTTTTTACTTGGTTCTTTGTGTTGCTCTAACTGGGATAGATTTATACCATTTTGTTGCACTAGCTAATGTTCTAGCTTCTACTTAAAGTCTAACAAGATTGCTTTACTTCTCGTTACTTCTGGCTACCTCTGAAATCCTAAAACACTGGTAAGTATCCATGATGTTAGCCTTGAACCCATTCTTCTACGTATTTGTCTTTTCTACCAGGCAAGACAGTAAAGTCCTTGAATTCATGAAGTGAGACTATTACATGTATATTTCCTATCTACTACTGCAGGCATGGTGAATGTGTAATAGAAATAAGAGTTAAAAGATACTTAATGAACACCTTGTTTAACTCTACAATTTTTCCAATAAGAGGTTGTCGAACACTCCCTAGAGACACAGAATCTATGAATTATGGAGGCAGGCCATCTCATTGTTGTACAGCACTAATTATTACAGAGTTCTTCCTATTCAGAGTCAAACTCCTGCTTGTGGTATTGAATAAAGAAGCATCATTGCCAATAATTTTAAAAGTGGTATTTCTCGGACAGGAACATCGAAAGCAGGCAACACACGTGAATCTTTGTCAAATCCGCGTATTCATTCATTGAACATGAGACCCAGCAAACCAAGATATGCTCTGTGGACTTAGATAAATATGAAAGTAGATGCATTTTAGCACACAAGTGCTATTTTGTTGGTGGTGCTTGTTTTTTGCTGTTACTTTCCTGGAGAGTTCTTTTAGCCCACGGAAATGAAGAGCACAGGCAACATAGAGAGAGAGAGGAGTTTCCTTCCCCAAAGAAAATAAGAAAATATAGCCTATGAAGCCCTTTCAGGTATTGCACAGAAGAAAAGCATTAGACATGGGACAGAAATCCTGAGAACAATATTTGGTTGAAATGATGTTTTATAGAATTCTTGAGAAAAAAAAAGGAAGCCAGAGTCAACCAGTCTCTGTCTGCTTTTAATCACTTGCAACACTGACACTGAATGATAGCATCATAGCCTTTTAGGGTACAGACTATTTTTCACTCAATCTAAATTTGTTCTTATAAAATAGTTGGTATTTTCGCCAGAATAAAAAGGTCAGTGATCAGTATGGCAAATTTTCTGTTTCTTGATAATTCTCAAAGAAATGTTAAATGCCAATAATGCAGTGGCTTTTTTTTTTTTTTTTTATGGTTTGTTCTCTTTAAACAGGGAAGTAGTGAAATACAGTGAAACATTGAAATAATGACATTTTCTAGAATGTAACATTTTTTATAGTTGCTAGTTTAGTGTAAATGTCCAGATGTATTTTCCAATATAAATTCCTAAATAATGTTCTCTCTTCAAGAAGACCAAAAGAAAAAAAAAAAGGGCAAACCCTGAAAATATGGATTTATTCAGCACATACGTACTAAGTACTGGTATGTTGCAAAGCTAGAATACATATTGTCTGTTGTGAGAAATTCCCTTACACAAAATACTAAGAGAAAACACAAGAAACTAAATAACTAGAAAAGCATAACATAAATGCTGATGGAAGTTCATAGAAAATGTTTTGGGAACTCTCAGAACAAATAGCTAATGCTCAGTTGGAAACAGTCAATAAAGTCAGGTTACAGTAGTGACATGGAGGCTACTGCAATTTGTTTTAAAAATATTAGTTCATGAGCAATAATCTTACACCGTTTTAACCACAGATGTAGAATCACATTTCTTTAAGAAAATCATGATTATTATTCTTTTCTTATCTTTGAGGAGAAAATGCTAATGAGGAGTAATGAGAAACTGAAATGCCACAGACTTGAATGAGTAACAACTGAAGTGTAGTTGGTGATTTGTTTCAATATGCTGTTACCTAAAACTCAGTCCCACTGCTCCTTTCAAAGAAGGCTGTAAATTGAAAATGTGAACAATTTGCCTGCTCAACCAGGCTGGGCTTCTGGAAATATCATTCCCATCACTTAATTCTTCTCACAGACGTAACAGCTATTAGGTGATTTAACAAGGGGGGTGCATGATGTAGTCACGAGATGGATGTTGGTGACAGTGATTCCTTGCTGGTTGTTTCTATTAAATCTAGACTTCCTGCTATTTATTGATCACCTGAGCGAAACCTCAAACGATAAATAATTGGCCCAGACTTTCAAACTGTTGTATCTGTATTGATGAACCTTGACGTGATCCTCCCCACACAAGGTTATCATGTGAAGGACAATGAAATCTGTGGCCTCAATACTCAGTAGCTCTACCGCCAGTGTATAACACATTAATTTTATGTGGTATCTCTAGAAAGGTTTCAACATTTCTTTTTAGTATATGTGCTGCCGAAGCGAGCACAACATTTCTTTTTTTTAATGGAGTTTACTGCACCAAAAATACTGGAAAAATAGAATAAAACCAAACTAAGAGAAAGGAAACCCAAAAGACTATGTATTTTGATTTATTCTAGAAGGAACATTTTTCTATTCAAATTCTAGATCATTTTTTAAAAATAAAATTTATCCATTTGAAGATATATTTTTTTCCCCCAAAGGGTACATCAATTTTCATTCCACAAAGTGCTTGTCACATAAAGGAAAACAAACAAATAAAATTGACTCTTGCCCCTCCCAAAATCTCACAGGTAGTAAGTTTTTAATCTTCCAATGTTTTCTTGTAAAAGTTGTCACCATCCTACAGGCAATCTTGACTATATATATCTTACATCTCTAGCTTTGTTTCTTAGGGTCTCAAGACAAACCAGTAGAAGAAACAGTTTCTTTCCCAGGAAATACAGTGACAATATTTTAGTTTTTCACATATTACTCTAAAAGGAATAGCAATTGAAGTCTTCTGCTTTCATTTGGCCAAGTCAACTCATGTATGTTTACCTCTCATCACTCATTGCCAAAATGCCTTCAAATGTTAAGATAAATATACATATTTAAGAATGAAATTTATCCACAGTAGTGGTATCATGGGAAAAAATAAGATTGCCATCACTGAATCTGAAATATTGAGACATTCCTGGGAGAGCAAAGGCAGGTGAACATAAAAATTATGAGATAGAGATAGAGACAGAGAAAGAGAGAAAGAGAGAGAGGAGAAATAAGATGAGAACCATTATAGTAAAAAGATCAGTGTTTTCTATCAAAGCTCCAGAAAAATGCTATAGACAACAATTCCAAAGAGATCTCTATCAGAGACATTGAATATGAAGCTGTTGGCAGAAGTTCAAGAAAAAGAAGGCCTAGGAATCAGAGAACCAAAATACCCAGAAGAACATCTGCACAGCCAATAATGCAAAAAAGAAAAACAAAGGTAAAGCAGAATAGTGACCCCAGAACAAGTAGAGGTAATAGTAAAACAAAAAAACAAACAATTAAAAAATCAAATTTATATTTTCAGGGAAAGCCAAAGGATTGTATATACATAAAATACAAAAAGACTGCTATAAAAAAGAGTCATTGGCAACTACAAAGTATTTCTTAGAAATTAGGATGGCCAATATTAAAATTTTAATGGATGGGCTAATTAATAACTGTCTATGATGAAGACGATTATGGACTGAATGTTTGTGTCTCCCCCAGCGTTTATAAGTTAAAATCCTACCTCCACAATGTGATGGTACTAGAAGGTGGGGCCTTTGTGAAATGAAAATTAGATGAAGTCATGGGGGTGGAGCCCTCATGAATGAGATTAGTGTCCTTGTAAGAAGAGTCACTAGAGAACTTGCTTCGGCTTTCACCTCTCCCCCAGATGAGGACACAGTGAGAAGTCAGCAGTATACAACCTGGAAAGTGCCTTTCCTGAACAGACTGGCTTCCTAACTGGATATCCAGCCTCCAGATTTGTGAAAAGTACATTTCTGTTGTTTATAAGCCACTCAGCTTATGTTTTGTTATTGCAACTTGAGCTAAGACAAAGACTGAATTAAAAATCAATAGGAAAGGATATCTATCTTTCAGAAAGTGGAGCAAAATATCACAGATGAAGTATAAGAGAAGAGGTAAAATTGCTGAATATTGACATGGGAAAGCCATACTTATTATCAGCCTAATAGGAGTTTCAGAATAAGATAAAAAGAAATTAGGGGAAAGATAATCAAGGCAAGATATAAAAAGTTACACTGAGGTTAAGGAAGACAACTCATATCTTCACACAGAGTGCTAAGCAGATCTCCCAAATATCTGAACTATGAGAATAAAAGGAATAACTAAACAATCAGCCTTCCTACCATGGAATGAGAATGAAACTCTCATCAGACTTCTTATATGAAACTCAACAACGCAGGAAGATTTTATATATATATATATATATATATATATATATATATATATATACACACATATATATATATATATGTATAACATGTCTTCAAAGTGATAAGGGAAAGCAATACATACACGTAAAAACCTGTTTCAGATATACTGATAGTTAGAAAATACATACTCACTGTCTCTGAACAAAATTATTCAACAATACAATCTGGTGAAAGGAAAACTAAAAGAGGGGATATGCAATAGAAAAAAAAATGATGAACAAGAAAATTGAAAGGACATCAAAATAATTTCAGCCAATGTAACTGAAATTTAATACAATGTAAGAAAGATTCCCAAAAGGTAAATGCAGACAAATAAAACCAATGTGGAACTAACTTTCATATGATTTCAATAAAATATGGTAAGGATGGTAGGTAGTAAGATGATGAATATCTTGTTTCAATAGAAAACAGTGTAGAGATAATTTAATCCTTGATGTTGAAAGGACACATAAGTGCATGTGTAAAAAATTATGGGTAGCATCTGGAAAAAAAAATAGTAGATATATAGTTCCATCTGTGAGATGACAAAACGAATAAAACAAATTGATGAAACTACTGATAGAAAAACGAAATCTCTGTTTAGTAAATAGAAAACATGAAGAGAAATGGCAGGAAGAGTCAAACATATCAGTAAACTTACTAAATGAGTTAAATCCTCACATAAAAACGCACAATTTTAAAATAAAAATTAAAAATCATCTACATTTTTGAGTTACTACTAGAGACACATCATAAAAACTCAAGAAAGAATGGACAAAAATAACCATATTTATACCAGTAGGGGTGATAGTAATAAGTGATTAAACATGATTCTGAGTGAAAAAGCATTAATTTGTACTAAGTGTGATAACTCAGTGTTAAAAGTTGAAATTTATCAAGAAGATATAACAGCCATGTGTCTTTATGGACTGAATAATATGGCATCAATTTATAAAACAAAACTTTTAGATGTAAGAAGAAATTCATAAACTCACAGTATATTAGTTTACAATATAACTCTAATGATGCCTGAATTAGATAAATCCAGATGGAGCAATTTTTTCTTTTGACTAAATAACACCCTTCAGTATTTCCTTTAAGTGGGTTGGTGGTAATGAATACTCTGTTTTGGTCTGTCTAAAACTATTTTTATTTCACCTTTATTTCTGAAGTACAGTTTCACTGGCTATAAAATTCTAAGTTGCAAATTATTTTTTTTCAGTGCATTGAAGACACTGTGTTCTCTTACCCTCTGATTTCTATTTTTATTTTTAAATTTTTTTTTTCAGCTGTTTGTATCACTGTTCCTCCTTTGCAGGTACTATGCTATTTTTCTCAGGCTGCCTTCAGCATTTATCTCTGTTTTCACTTTGTTTACTGCATTATGATTTGTTATGATTTGTTTTCCTTTAAAAAATCAATTGGAATATACTTTATAATCTCTGACTTGATTTCCCCATTGGTAGTGAGAAATTCTCCTCCTCATAACTCATTATTTCTTGAACTCCATTCTTGCTCTCCTTGTAGGATACAACTGTACATCTTATTAGTTCCTTTATAATACATTATTTTTCTCTTATGCCTTCCCTCCCCTCACGGCTTTTATTTCATTTTCTCTTTTCTTTATTATCCTCTGCAAACTTTAGTCTGGATGAATTATTCTAATCTATTGTTTATTTTCAGTGTACTCATACTTTTTCTAAATTAATTAATTGTTTAGGCATCTTACTTTTTCCTCAGTTATATGGAGATAAATTGGATATAACGTTTTATTATTTAAACTGTACAATGTAATGATTTGATATGTGTATTTATTGCAAATGATCACCACACTAAGTTTAATGTTCATGACCTCACAATGATTTTCCTACTTTCCTCATATCTCGTGAGGAACTTTTGTTTTCTAGTTGATTTCTAGATATAACTTCTCTTCCAGCCTACCTTGTTTATTTTTCCATTTAAAATTTAGTCTTAAAATGGATTAAAGAAAGAAATGTACTAATATGGGAGGAATGGATGAAGGTGATAGACTTGTCCCCGTCTTTTGAAAGTTCTTAAAGTGCAGGTGCTAACCAAACCCAAGGGATTTGTCTTTTGGGGTCAAGAACGAGACGTGGTTGATATTAGGTAGTTTTATTTACTTGCAGCAAGGAAGGAGACATGGGATTCACATCCAAAGCTCTGTCTTCCCAAAGGGAAGCTTAGCCATTGCTCATATGCACTATTTTGTTAATTACATGTTGACTTCTTTTGTTTTTACAGTCCACTAAACTTATGTGGTTGGGTTCCGGTCAACCTTACAGCTGCATCTGCAAAATACTGTGCTACATTTTAACTTGTAGCAAGAATAGCATTTAGTAAGAACCACCCAGACCTTGAGACCCTTGTCCTAGCTACCCCAGGGAGGTAGAGAGAGGCACATATTGCATGGTTTTATACTTGGTGCAGTTCCTGATTTTCAGGTCTAGGCAGGTCCTCAGACTGTTTCAATGTTTCTTACAAATTTTTACTGGGTGATTTTATTATTATTTTGATCATAAATTTATTTCTTATTTACTTGCATTGATAGTAAGTGAATTGTCTCCTTTAGATTCTTGTCAGTTATAGCCTTGTTTCTATTTCTGAAATTATTGCTAATTTGTATCTCTTGAATGTTATATAAGGTTAACCAGAAGTGGAAGAAATAGCATCATTTAAACTTGAAGTCTTGTAATTATTTTTCCTTATAAGCATACAATTAAATTACCATTAAAGAAGTAGAATAATATGAAATATGGATATGAAAATAAAATAGTTGAGAGTCTAGACACTCAGAAAAGACTAACATTAACAAACTGTGGTATACTGTTCTAGATAGTTTCCCTTACAAATATGCGCACATACTGGAGAAAAAGCAAAAACATGATTTATAACTAGAGGTAGAATTGCTCTTAATAACAGACTTTCTTGTAAAACATGAGGATGGTTGGTTTTAATTATGGATGATGGTTTCATGGAAGATAGAATGGGCTAGGATTGAGACACAGAAAACTAAATATAGAATTCTTACTTCCCTTTATATCCTTTTACTGTTCCCTGTTTATGATATAACATTCTTAAATATTTCCTTTACATATATTTAGAATGACATTAGTGTTATAATTTTGCTTCATCCATTAAACATAATTTAGGAAATGCAAAAGGAAAAGGAAAGTCTGTTTCACTTATTCTTATATTTTCTTAACTGTGCTCTTCCTGATGTTCCAAAGTTCCTTCTTTTATTGTTTCCTTTTCGTTTAGAGAACTTCCTTTAGCTCTACTTTTAGGGCAGGTCTGCAGACAGCGAATCATCTTAGTTTCCTTCTCTTGAGAACATCTTCATTTTCTCTTCATTCTGTGTATAGGATTTCTGTGTTGACAGTTTTTTTCTTTCAGACCCTGAAACTATTGTGCCACTTCTGCCTGCCTTCCAAGGGTTCTGATGAGCAATTTGCTTTTGAATTGTTTTCCTCCTATTGGTAAAGTGTCATTTTCTCTGGCTGCTTGAAGACTTTTCTTTGTTTTTAGTTTTCAGATGTATAATTAAGATTTGACTTAGGGTAAATTTCCTTGTGTTTATCCTGTTTGGGTTCACTCATCTTTAATATGTCAGTTTCCATCTCTTGTCAAATTTGGAAAATTTTCATACATTATTTCTTGGAGTATATTTTTGGACCCACCCTCTTTCTCTTCTCCTTCCAGATATCTGATGACACAAGTGTTAGGCATTTTGTTATAGTTCATAGGTCCCATGGGTTCTGTTAATCTTCTCTTTTCTCTTTTCTGTATGCTGTTTAATTTGGGTGATTTCTGTTGTTTTATCTTTCAGTTTACTGTTTCTTTCTTCTGTGTCCTCTATCCTGCTGTTGATCTCATCCATTCAGCTTTGACTTTAGTTATTATATGTTCATATCTAAAATTTCTACTTGGTTTTTATATCTTCTCTATCTTTGCTGAAACTTTCTATTTCTTTGTTGAGGCTTTCTGGTTTCATTTGTTTCAAGCATGCTTTTAATTGCTTATTGAAGCATTTTTATTATGGCTACTTTAAAAGATTTGTCAGATTACTCTCACATCTCTGTCATCTCAATGTTGACAGATAGTGAATATATTGTTTTATTTTCCTTGAGATCTTCTTGTTTTTGATATGTGAGTGACTTCTGATTGAAACCTGAATATTTTCATTATATCCTATGAGTCTCTGGATCTTATTTAAACCTTCTATTTTCACTGGCTTTGTTTGACACTTCCTGGAAGGTGGAAAGAGGTCTCAATACCAAGCAGAGGGAGAGGTCCAGATTCCCCACCTTGCCTCCATTAACTCCTGACCGGGGTTCTTCATTACTGCTAGACATAGATCTTTGTGCTGCTACTGACATCATGGTGAGGGGGTGCTAACGAGTGGTAGTGAAGGTTCTCACTTTTCACGAAGCCTCCTCTGAATCTATCCCCTTGGGGAAAGGGAGGGCATGGAAGTCCAGGTTCCATATGGTCTCCATTTATACTGCAAAGGGTCTTGTTATTGGCTAGAGAGGATGAAAGTCCCAACTCCCTCCTTGGCACGCTGAGACACTGCTCCTACAGTGGTGTGGGGGGCACCTCTTTAGAGCCTTGTGAGGGAGGAAGTGTCTTTGCTGGCAGTGTCTTTGCTGGCATGGCTATGAATGGGTTCAAAGTTTTCTTCAGGTTTTTGGCTGGAGTACAGTGTCTATTGTCTAAAATTTTTTTTTTGTCTTGGCAGGCTGCCCTTTTCCTGGTCCTTTGCTAGAGAGAGCAATCTTTGTTGGGTATATTCCTGCATCCATTGTTGCATCTGGGTTGCTGGCTTTTCAACTCCAAGTCCTGGGATATGAGGAAAAAACAAAACAAAACAAGAAACTCACCATCATGCCATTCTTCAGACCATGGTACCTAGCTGGTCTGCCTTTGTTCCACGTTTCAGTTCTCTTCTTCATTAAAAAAAAAAGAAGAAGAAGAAGAAGAAAAGGAAAAAAAAATACCTAGTGCCAAAAAAAATATGTATAAACATTTAAGAAAGGAAAAAAAAAACTGTAGGAAAAATGTATATTTAAAATTGCTATCAATAAGTTTATTGGGGTGACAACTCTTAGTAAAGTTACATAGATTTCAGGTGTACATTTCTGTAATACATCATCTATACATCACATTGTGTGTTCACCACCCGGATTCAGTTCTCCTTCCATCACTATATATTAAAAGAAAAAATTGTTATCAATATATACCGATAACAAAAGATGAACACAAGTCATGTTTGACTTCTGCAATTACAAGAGGGGCTCCAGTGGTTACCATCAGTATAATTTTAATACAGTTTTTTTTCCTTTTGTAAAATGTATATACAGTGTTTTGGTTCTTGTCTCTCTCTCTCTCTAAATATATAAATATATATATATATAAATATAAATATATATAAATATATATAAAAATATATATAAATATAAAAAAATATATAAATATATATTACATATATATAAATATATATACATATATATATATAAATATATATTACATATATATATATGTAATGTCCAAGATTTTTAGTTGAACTTAGGTGGTAGAATAGGGAAAAGCGTGTCTACTTCATCTTCCCAGAAGCAGAAGTCATCCTTATCCCAGGCCTAATATGACTTTATTTTTATTATTTAACTACTTTATATATATTTTTTTCTTCTGAGGTGACTCTTGTTAAATTTTTTTTGAGGAAATTTTTATGCATTAAGGTTATTAGCTCTTTGGTCCTATATGAGCAAATATTTTCTGAACATTTTTTATTTGACTGTTAATTTTATTTATGTTTTTTTCAGCCACATAAATTTTAAAACTCTCTATGGGAAAACGTCTATAATAGTTATCCTTTATGAATTCTTCCATTGTTTTGAACTAATGTATTTTATGACCATTCTGCAGTTCAATAAAATTTTTTCAATAAAGTTTTTATGTATATTTTTCCTAGTTGTTTTTCATTTTCGATTTGTTAGCTTTGGTTTAACTCTTACATTTATTTCTTTAATCTATGTGGAGTTGTTTATATGTGTAATAGATATAAAGCTATAATTTAGTATTTTGTTTTCTGCAAACAGTTAACAAACTGTGCTCTTATCTTTGTTAAATAATCTTTCTTTTTAGAGCCTAGAATTAGCTCTATATGCTTTGATTTCCATGATGTGATGCTACTTTTTGAAAAACTTTTCTGCTTTGAAATTTCTGATAAGGACATTACTCCATTTAACCAGAGGCTTTGATCTCATCTCTCTGAGACCTGCTTTGGCAACAAGAAGATCCCACCTCAGTGGTTCATGTATTTCTAATGCCCACCAATCTTGCTTCTTCTGTGGCGCAGCTGACTACCCAGCGATGAAAAAGACAGACTACATTTATTTTTATTTCATTAAAAAAATGACATTGCTTATTATTCTATAAATGAAACACTGGTGCCCATGCTAGACGATACTGAAAATAAAACGGTAGGAGGAACTTGAGTATTGAAAGAGAAGGGAGTAAAGAAAGGTCTTCTATAATTCATCAAGATATGAATTCTGGGACTTTATTTCATTGTCTTTTAACTAAAGATAGCAGGAGATACAATAATTATAAACATTCAATTATTTCACTGAAGGGTAATTGGCTTTGGAATAAAACAAATCTGATTTTGAAGCTACTTGGTTTCTGCTATGTGAAAGTTAGAGATCCAAAATAAAGGAAATGTGGCCCTTTGAAACCTGTTTGTTTATCAATAATTGTGGGATAGAACATGTATTAGGTTGGTGCAAACGTAATTGTGGTTTCTGCAATTATTTTTAACCTTTTAAACCACAATTACTTTTGTACCAACCCAATACTTTACATTTTGTTGTGAATAGTAAATTTTAAAAATAACACTTAGTCAACATATCACATACTGAGTGATTAATAATTATTGGTCCTCCTTTGATGTCTTTTGTGGAAAACTCAAGTCTCTATGACATAATAATGAAAAGAAAAACTCTATCACTTATTGAGTATTTAGTATGTAGATTGTAAATATCTTTCTCAATTTTCTTTTATAGCATCTTTATGACCTACACATTATTTTAAATGATATTTTGTGGATAAGGAGACTGGAGCACAGAGAGGTGAAGCATCTGATTTATAGCTACATAATTGTATTATAATACATGGGAGGACTAGTATGCTAATCTCAGGTCTGCCAGACTCCAACTGAAGTTCCCTCATTCCTAACCCTTGTGCTATACTCTCCAATCAAAACGGTTGCATTCTTAAGGTCAGGTTTAACAGACTAAGTCTGAGCTTTATCTTCTGACTCAATTTCACTTTTCCAAATATACCTGAGGTATTAGTTATATCCACTGCTGAGATTCACCTAAGTCTGTATCTGTCTGGTGTACTGAGGTGCCCATAAGACATCTACCTGACTAAAGAACTGAGGAGTCTTATTGGAAAGAACACAAGAAACTGGAGAAAAAAGGCAGTCAAGGAAATCGAGACTTAGAGTTAGAAGAGAAGGATGTTTTGGAAAACAACCTGGACTCTGCTACTCAGGGGGTCCTGGTCTAGCTTTCCATGGGCTCCTATCCAAAAACGAGGAAAAAGGATTTTGTACCCCCAAATGAAAAGAACTGGAGTCGCCATGCTGTCATAAAATATGGGAGGCCTGTCCCTCCCACTGTTGCCAAAGGCAGAGTGCTCCAAAACCTGTACAGCAAAGGTGACTTTCTGGCAGAGGCAGCACTGCAAGAGGAAGTGATGAGATTATTTCTTAAATAGTATGAACACAAGGAGCACAGCAGAAGAATGGGGAAAATATGTGGATGTCATGAGATAGCTGATAAGATATTTTTATGAGCACCCATTAAACATCCCATAAAATGGGCCGGGGTTCTCTATTTGTAGCTGGCAAGAGGAAGGGAAACATGATATATATGTCAATTTGGTCAAATTTGAAACTTTCTTTAAACCAAATAATAGCTGATGATTTTGTTTTCAGAATTAGATTTCAGAATAATTGCTCGGTTTTATTAGGGTGAAATTAGGTCCAGCCAATGTTTCCATTTCAACTGAATGAGTTTTTTTAATTGAGTGTGTGATTTGGGGTACTTCAAAGCTCTGGGAGCCACGTAAATTACTAACTATTCATCTATTTCACATGACTTTATTCCAAAAAAATTAATTCTATCTATCTATATTCAGCTAGAATTTCCTTCCAGTAGATACAACTTTGTAAATGATCAGAATGTTTGACTTGATATTTCCCAATGTCGGACTAGGCAAGTTGAAAGAAAGTGATTTATTATCTAATAAACTTGCTATTTGGAAATAGGCCATCTTATTCCTCCATGTTTTTCCAGAAATTATTTTCTTTCTTAAAACTTTGAGGTTCTTTTTCTATGTTTAGCTGTGAGTATAGAAAGTAGGTCAATTCTTGCTTTTTAAGAGCATGCAAGAAGAAAGAAGCCCTCTTTTAGCTTGACATCATAAGCATTAATATGATCCTACTTATATGTCCACTTTTTCACAGACTGTTAACTATAGGAAAATATGAGAAGACATACTCCTAATTCAAGCCCAAATGTTTAAACAACAAATTACAGAAAGGCAAGATGTAGAATCATTTATTTTGTTCATAGTTAGAAAGCACTTTGGGGAGGCAGAATGAGTTATAGTTTTGCATGGGTTGTGGAGCCAGTGCCTTGGCTCAAATTCAGGTTTTATTCCTTAGTATCTGTGAGTTTTAGTCAAGTTACTTAATCTTTCTGCAGCTCAATTTTCCACATCCATAAAATGGGGTTAATATCAGGAGTGACCTTGTAGAGCTGTCATGACTAACACAGAACAAATTCTCAGCAAACATTAACTAGGACTACTGACTTCAAGCCCGTCATCTTCCAGAGAGGGAAGCTAATTCAGAGGGGTGAACCAGCTTGGCAGAGCTGGGACTACAGTTCTCATTTCCTGATTCTCATCCACCCAAGATGGTGGCTGAAGACCACCAGGGTATATGCTGTCACTGAAGAAAATAAATTCTGCTCTTACTAAGCAGGAAAAATTGTCTGATCTATCAACTCACATGAAGCAGGCCTGATTTTGAAGAATCTGGAAACGCAGAACAGACAAATCTTTGAAAATGAGGGATTTGTTTTGCACATGCATCTTTCTGCTTGACAATTAAAAATAATCAAAGTGAATGTCCAATTTCCATAGATCATAGACATTACACATAAGAGCATAAAGTATGCATTACAAGAGGAAGAAACTTTTATGCCTCCTGAAACTGCTCAGTATACTGTATGTTATTTCTGTCAATAAAGTATCAGGTTCTAGATAAACAATTCCACCCAGATTTGGGGGCGGGGGCGGGGGGGGATCTATTTAATTTCACTGTAATCTTTTCACCAAAACCAATCAATGCATCACAAAATATAATTTAGAATTTAAACTGAGATAAACCTTTTTAGTGATCAGGAGGCAAAAAGTATTTGTCAGACTATATAGACTGTTTTTTTGTTTAATTTGGGACGTAAAGAGATTGCTCTTCATGTTCAGCAAGCATGTGTAAACCATTCTTTCTATATACACCATCGTTTCTTTAAGAAAACAGAACATGATGCATGAATAGACCTTTCCATGGGGCCTCAATTTTAATTTTCCAAAGTTTAGAGAAGCAACATCCATCAAGCTACCTCAACTGTTGAGAATAATGCTGTTTTTGTCACACACAGGGTCTATTTTGAGCTCAAATACACACATTGACTTTAGACTATAGTCTTGCAGACCTGTCAGCACAATGCCCCATTACAAATTGTTCCTTTAGCAAGATGACTTCATTTTAGCAGCCTGTTCTGGTTTCTACATTCTTCCAGGTTTCACAGTTCAGTGCAGTCAAACAAGGTGATGGCATTTTTAAGGCTCTAGATTTTATTGGTCTATGAATTCAGGTAGGTGGCCAGGTGCTATTTCAGGGTTTTGTCTGGCAACCTGGTGCTAAATTTGAGTACCTTGAGACGAAAAGGGTTGTGATTTTTTTTTTTAAGTACTGGGAACATAATATTGGTATTTATGGAAATGGCTGCTATAAGGGGAAGTGATTTCATATGTCATTAGCTGAAATCAGATTATAGGAAGGTCTAACTTTAATCTGAATGATCATTAAAACATGAGACATATTATTTCTCAAGAAGAATTTACTAGAATCTAGGCAAGCCTTATTTGCATTTTGAGCCCTCTACATACTGGATGCTAATACAACCCCTATACTTTATTTCACATTACTTGTACATTTTCTAATTTCCTACGAAGGCATAATCATATCTGAAACATATAACACTATGGCCCATAAACAGCCATGCCTGCTCATTAAGTTGTATCCTTTGCCCAGAAGTAAATTTTGCTAAAAAATGGACCATCACTACCTTTGAGAAAAGAGATTCAGGTAAACATCATGGTAGGTACAGATAACCTACAGAAGAGAGACCTGGAGTCACAAGACTTGAAAGGAATTTTCAGCACTAGTAGGAATGTATGAACAAAGAAAAATTGTTCAGTAATTTTATCTTTCATTTCTTTCCTCTAAAATAGCAGCAATAATAGCATCTACTCAGGCTGGTGAATATTAAACGAGATAATGCATGCAAAGAGCTTAACAAACAACAAATATTATTTATCTGTCCTTCCTCTGTGGCAAATACTCTGCCAAGTCCTTTATGAACATGCCTTGTGTTTTGCAAACAACACATAGAGAAAATATATCATTAAATGTGTAATGTGTAGTATATAATATGACATGTATATGACTATAATTAAAAACTAAATGACTGAATGTACAAAAATTGTTATTTTATCTATTGTTCTCTGCTTCAGCTCAGTGATTTTAGAATTTTCTTGTTAACTTTGATAATTAAAACTCTCTTCTACTACTTTGTACAATTCTCTACTTGGCTAATTGAATTCAGTGAAACATGAAAATGCATTCTTAAAAGCAGAACTGGCCCTAGGTATCTACAGAAAGGTCATTCATTCCTATATCCAGCTATATCCTAGGTGGGTATACAGCTGCCCAAGTTTTGCAGATCACTTAGAACAATTCAAAATCAGCAAAATATCAACAGTTTTAAATGTAGGCTCTTAGTAATGTAAAAATCAAAGCTAGAAAACTGGTTTTCTCACAAGTTATATAAATGAGTGAGCAAGAATGAAATTTTGGAGATCTCACAATTTTGCTTTGATAATTGAAAAATGCAGCAGGAGTCTTAAGAGAATTTTGAATAGACATTTTAGGACATTAGGCCCTAGATAAGAGAACCAGTAACTCTAAATAATCATAAAACATTGGTATTCTTTGAAATTGGGTTAATTCAGAAGACATTTATCTACACCAAACATTGATGTTCTCTGGGGTTATTCTTCCTATTCTAAACCTACTTGTAAGCTAAAAGAGTTTCTTGGTTTTATCAATAATTCATATATTTATAATAAATTTTCATCTTCAGTCCAAGCTCTCTCCTGTACTTTGTATCTAACATCCTACTTTCTCAGCTCCACTCTTTTTAAGAAAGAAGTTAGGTACTTCAACCAAATAAAGGCTATGTGTGACAAACCCTCAGCTAACACCATACTCAATGGTGAAAAACTGAAAGCTTTTCCTCTAAGATCAGGAACAATATAAGGATGCCCACTCACCACTGGAAATCCAAATTGGAAATGAAGTAAAATCGCTGCTATATATACATCTCCTAAATACTCCACTAAGAAGCTATCAGAGACAATAAACAAATACCGTAAAGTTGCAGCATACAAACTCAATGTACAAAATTCCATTTTGTTCCTATATACTAACAATAAAATTTCAGAGAAAGAAAAAAACAAAACAAAAAACAACCCAATTCCACTTGCGATTGTAACAAAAAGAATAAAATACCTAGGGATAAACTTAACGAAGGATGTGAAGGACCTATACACTTAAAACGACAAGACACTATTGAAAGAAATTGAGGAACTTTTCCGGATTCATGGTTACCATTAGGAATCAGAAATCTTGCTACTTAAATCTTTCTTAGACAACAAAAGAGAAATTTGATTTGACATAATTTGTTTTAACATTTAAGTATAAATGAAGACTAGCTTTCTCTTCTTTGCTTCATTTGAAAAGCACAAAATAGAGAATAACCCACTATTTTATTTTTCACTTTTATTGGAAATGAAATAATCCTAATTTCAAATAATAAATAACTCTTCGCATAAATTATGACACTAAATTTATAGAACCATAGAATAAAACCAATATGAAGGAAGTTGCCAATAGAAAGAGACTCAGTTTCAGACTTGTATTTTTCTAGGTAAGAAGTAGCTGCTTAGATTAGTAAATTCAATATATAATTAATTCAGCTAATGTATTATGTGAACTAATATGGGATTTATTGAATGAATATTCCATCAATAAATGCTTAATGTGAAATGGTAGGGATGCAGAGAAAAATAGATAGTTTAGTTTAAGAAAGAGCAAGGTTATAGAGTCATACAGTTATTGTTCTAATTTTGACCCTGAGTTTGAAATCCACATTTTCCTTTAAGCTGGTCCTCTCTTTCTTTTCTGCTTCCTGGAGACAGAGAATCCATGTGAGGACTCTGACACCCTAGAAAAGGGTAGAGCCACTCTACAGATGGTTCCCTGACCATCTGAGTGGCATAGAGTATCCTGGCTGATCTGTGTTGGACTGGGAGGTGAATAAGAAGGAAACACACATCACATTGAACCACTAGGATATTGGGTGGGCTAGATTCTGCATCTAGCCTATCTTGACTGATACAACAACCTCAAAGGATTGAGGTTAAGGTAATAAAGATAATTCTTAATCCACTAGCACAGAAGATCATGCAGTGTAAATACCATATCCAAAACTGCCCTTTCCTTTCTGTATTTTAGTGACAATACAGTGAAGTTGAAGGATATTGGGCAATTCTTATCTATAATAATAAATAGCATTATTTGCTTTGTTTGAGACACTGTGCCAAGCGTGAGTGGACGTGTTTATTTCTCTAACACTATGAAATGAGAATTGTCATCATCTCCTTTTTACTGATGAAGAAATGGAGTCATGTACTGTAAGAAATAGTAGCTGCAATAGTCATGAAAATAAAGACCATTGAAGACAACCAAAAGAATGGCTATTTTTTATTAAAACAATATAAATGACCTTAATTAATTAGAGAAATGTTTCTCTGAAAAGATTCAACTCAATTCAGTCTTTAGACCTAAAGTTATAATCAGTTTCCCATATGCAATATGATGAAAAAGTGAAAGATCATTTCCTTAATGACCAAACTTTAGGAAAATTGCAAAATACCATATCAACAAATGCAAGTAAATAAAATAAAAATCTATACATTGAGATACTTACTATATATTAAGTCATTAGATTATATTCAAGCTTCTGGGGAAAGAGAGTTTAGTGGGAAGTTTGTTTATGAAATCAGCAACATATACTTCTTGAGGAATCAACCTAACTTCTCCTCAGTAATAGAGTTGTAAATTTTAATTCTTGTTGTGCAAAGTTTCCTAGAACAATGAAGTATTATCATGTAGGAATGATACTGCTTATCACTGAAGAAACTTTCCTTTACCAAGCTCATTTATCAAATGTCAAAAATAGTCGACCCAATTCCACTAACTTTAATTTTTTAAAATTAAAATATGACACACAATAAGCTGTAGTAAAAGGCTTCACTCTACAGTATTCTCAAACATAGACATGTTACAAAGGAACCTCAGACTTTCAGGTGGATTTTACTTATTTAAAAGAAATATACTTGTGAGCAACATAGTACTTCAACATCTGTATAAACCATGTTTGTGGTCACGTCAAAACTCTAGTTTCCATCCATCACCATGAAATTGTCCTCCTATATCCAATGCTGCACACCTGAAAGTTATATAATGTTATAAACCAATGTTACCTCAATAAAAACATAAATAAAAAATTAATGATAAAAAAGAAGTTTACTATGTTAATTATGTTAATGTCATTCTTGGGGGATGGTAAAGAGGCTGGCTCCCCCCACCTACTCCACTGCTAATATTTTTTTTTTAAGTAAGGAAACAGAAAAGAGGCCATAGACAGGCAAGAGACTCTGCTTAGTAATCTGGAAGCTTCACATCAGCAGAATTTCAGAAGAAACAATGAGAGTAAGGATCTTAGCCTATATATTATAAAGGGAAAGAGAAGCTTTCGTAGAAATTGTCTCTTTCTTCTAATTACTTCCGTTTACACATAATTTTTCTCAGTAGTTCTCTTTGATAAGCCCTGGATCAAATAATTTATCATCAAGCACTTTTTAAAAAGTAAGTTTGCATTTTTATAAAGTGTATCAGCAATAAATATTGAAGAACTGATAATGGCAAAACATGCATGTTTTACAATAATTTATTTACCCATCCATCTACTCATTCATTCATCTAAAAATTTTTTTTATCTAATACCTACCACAATTTACTAGGTACTGTGTTAGTCACTGAAATAATGGGTCACGGAGGTAATTCGAAATAGGTTATCTACTAATATTCCATAACTGCAAATATAATTGTAGATTGATTATATTAAATATATTTAATGTAATTTTCTCAAAGGAAAGAAGGCTACTATCCAGGTTCCTCAAAGTCATCCCTTGTTTGCACCCTTTATGGAGGTGCTATGTGCTTTTAATATTGTTTGCCAGACTTAGGAAATTGTATTGGGAAGTATTAAATATTATATTTAAAAAATACAAATGTAAATTTTCACTATACTGATAGCCCAATATTTAGCTGATTTTAAAAATAACAATAACAACAATCACAAAATGGGTGTCTGAACTAAAACCAGAACTCTCTCTCTCTCTCTCTCTCTCTATATATATATATATATATATATATACATATACATATTCTTAAATATATATATAATATAATATATATATGTATATATATATTCTTAAAATATTAAGAAGTATGCTTCTCATTTTAGGTCATCAGGTAAATGCAAATTAGAACAATAATGAGATATCATTATAGGCCTATTAGAATGGCCAAAACCTGGGGCACTGACATCAGATGTTGGTGAGGATGTGGAACAACAGGGACTCTCCTTCATCGCTGATGAGAATGTAAAATGGCACGGCCACTTTGGAAGACAGTTTGATGGTTTCTTACACAACTAAACATACTCTTACCATATGATCCAGCAATAGTCCTCCTTCATATTTACTCAAAAGAGCTGAAAACTTATGTTCACCCAAAAACCTGCACATGGACGTTTACACAGCTTTATTTATAAGTGTGAAAAGTTGGAAGTAATCAAGATGTCCTTCTGTAGGTGAATGGATAAACTGTGGTCCATCCAGGCAGTGCAATATTATTTAGCACTAAAAAGAAATGAGCTATCCAGCCATAAAAAGACATGGAAGAACCCTGAAGCATATTACTAAGTAAAAGAAACCAATCTGAAAAGGCTGCATATTGTATGATTCCAACTATATGGCATTCCGGAAAAGGCAAAACTATAGAGACAATAAAAAGATCAGAGGTTGTCAGGAGTGGGATTGGGAAGAGGGATGAATAGGCAGAGAACCGAGGATTTTTAGGGCAATAAAAATAATCAGTATGATACCATAATGATGGAAGCGTATCGTCATACATTTGTCCAAACTCATAGAATGTACAACACCAAGAGTGAACCCTAATGGAAAGTTCACTCTTGGTGTTCGTTGGACTTCGTTGATAATGATGGCTCTGTGTAGGTTCATTATTGATGTTGACAACGGGAAGATCGTGCATGAGCGGGGCCGGGGGGCTTATGGGAAATCTCTATACTGCCCCTCAATTTTCTTGTGAATAAAGACTACTCTAAAAAATACAGTCTTCAAAAGAAAAAAGAAAAAGAAAAAGATTAAGAAGTAACAAAATTGGAAGATTTTTTGGTTCAAACCTGAAATAAAATTGTATTTCACTTGATGAATATTATCTACTTTTAACAAGAGTAGAAACTACTTTTTAAGGATTACACTAAGTGATACCGTAATGTTCCTGGCAAAAGGAAGAAAAAAAATTGAATGTAAAATTTTAAAATGACACCAAAAAAAGAGAGAAATTCTTCACAAGGCTGGGTAGATGCTAGGAATAATTCTTTATATTATAGTAGGATTTTAATACAAATAATTACATTGAGCAACATCAGTTGACATGCATGGGCGTCACATGCTTAAAAAAAATCTTATTGATGAATAACCCAAGAAATATTTTAGGCAAGAAGTGTGTCTCCCTCATTTTTATATCTACAGAGCCTAGCAGAGGAGCAGCTATAAGGGAGATAATTCAGTAATGTTTGTTGAGCAAATGAGTTACTGAATTAATGAGTGAAAGATTAAAGTATAGGATTATTTCTCCACTAATGGAGCTTAAAGAAATTTGCATGAGGAGATTCTTTTTTTTAACATAAAAACTACATTTCCTTCTCAATTTAAGGGAAAAAATGCAATCCTTTTCTTTATTGATATCTGTTAAAAGTATGGTCTTTTCAGGTATTTATTTATATAGGATCACCTTCCAGATGTGCTGTTCAGTGTCACATGGGAAACATTTATCTTCACATGCTTCTAAATCTCTGTTATATGATTCATACTGAATTTCAGTCCAACCACCTTTAAAAAAATAAAAACAAACATTCCCTAAGGTGCTCAAGCTCATGCAGTTCCAACATAGCATATAAACTGCAACAAACCATATGCTGAGAAGACCAGAATAAATAGTCCCTTTAAAAAACTGAGCTGCCAACAAAATTGAGATTCCATTTTTAAATGATTTTCTGCAAAGTAAACATTTTTCAAGCTTGATCTTTGTGTAATTTTTCACTGGCATTTTTCAAGCTAGAAACAACCTGCACATGTTCTTTTTGTAAAGAAGGGTTTAATACGCCACTGTGTCACCAAGTCCCAGTGAGCTAATTTGTTCTAAAGACAACATTACTACATCAATACAACACAGCTTAACCTTCAACTAACCTTATTCTGTTTGCTTTCCACATCCCCACTGAGGCTCTCAGCCAAAAAACGTACCCTCAATTCTGGGTTTATTTCTGTCTAGGTGGAAAATATGTGCATATAAACTATGGTGCTTTTGTGTATCAGAGGAAAGACAACACTCGCACAGCCCAAAGACCACACACACACACACACACACACACACACACACACACACACACAAACCCTTATTCCCTGTCTTACAAAACATGGAACCACTTTAGGGAGGCAGAACGCCTAAGAGAGAATTCCACCTTACAGCAAAGTGCCCAAAGAAAAATGGAAAACAATTAGAACAAACCCAGATCCCACTGTTTAGTGTTTTGGTTCAAGTCTATTTATTTCTTCTTTTTTTAAAACCTCTTGCTCTAACATCCTTTTCCACATGAGCAAATGATGACAGTTCTTAGTGAAACTACCATGAAACCAGCTCTTATCTTCACGTCATCTGTTAGTTCTCCTTTAGCTCTTCTCCCCCAGATCCAAAGTAAAATAAGAGCACTTTCAGTATCTCTTCATTTGCTGAATTCTCAAATTTAATTGATTTGTCTGCAAGGTAATAAATAACACTGTTCTATTACCATCACCTTAGTTTAAAAATGTCTCTAAGCCAGTGCGTTCCTAAAATTTAGCACATTATAAAGTCCTCACAGATGTTTTACAAATAGAGAAGCAATTCTAAAATGTCTTAAATACTATTTTATCTGATCAGAATGGCCAATAGATGAACTACAGAAATCTAATTTCTGAAGTCTTTAAGATTACAAATAAGAATTTTGTTAAGTTCAGGACAATTTGCATTACTTCTATTTTACTGAATTCTAATTCCGTGGAATTGATAATGTACCTATTACCAACGGCGATGTATTTTTGGAGGGAAAAAAAGAGACAGCTGATGTTACTATAATAGTTGAATTGTGTCCTCCCAAAACTCCTATTGACGTCATAATCCCTAGCACCTTGGAAATGTGCTCTTAGTTGGAGATAGATTCTGTATAGAGGTAATTAACTAATTTTGAGTTGGGCCCTAATCCAATATAACGGGTGTCCTTATCAAAGGAGAAAATTTGGACACAGACACGTCCACAGGAAGAAAGCCATGAGAAGATAAAGGCAGCAATCTACAATCCAAGGAATGTCAAAGATTGCCAGAGAACCACCAGAAGCTACGGGACAGGCGTGCAAGAGGTTGTCCCGCATCACCCTCCAAAGGAACCAATCAGGCTGCTGTGTTGCTCTTGGACTTCTCATCTCCAGAACGGTGAAACAGTACATCTCTGTTTGTGTGGTAATTTGTTATGGCAGCCTTAAGCAAACTTATGCATCTGATAAAGATTGTCTCTTTTTCTGACACTTTACTGACCCTCAACGTCTGAATGAACTGAAGTTTAAACATCTACTAAATCAGTGATTTTATCCACTTGTTTTACATCACAGGTATCCGTGCAGGTTGTTCAGAACACAAATGCTCAGTCAGGCAAAACCTCCAAAGCTCCGGACTCAGAATTATTGATATGGGGATTAGAAATCCACAGTGATAAAATAATTTTCATGGGGCAATCGATCCACACAATGTTTTGAGAACTATTGGTCTAACATATGATCGGACCCCAGAGTTTTGGGGTGCTGTGCATTCCTTATTTTGGAAGAGGGTGCTCTGGTTTTGTGAGTCGTGGGAGCTTCATGGCGGCAACTTCAACCTTGGCTACACATTAGATTCATGTGGGGAGCTTTTAGAAACCACAATTGCAGGCTGTACCCAGATCAAATAAAAAAGAATCTCTGGGGTGAGTTCCAGACACTGGTATTTTTTTTTAAACTTCCATGTGGTTACAATGTGTACTCAGAACTGAGAATCTTAGGTTTAAATTTAAGAAGTAAAAGTCGTGGGCAATGACTAGTCATCTAATTAACATTGCCAAAGATCAGATAACTCTATATAATCCAAATAAATTAACTAAGTCTCACCTCAAAACTTACTGAGCTGATACTTTTGTCCTTTCTCCTCCATTTCTCTTTTTTTCTGCATCCTTTTTGATTTCTCTCTCTCCATTCTACTTTATCTTTCTTGGTCACTCAATCTTTTTCATTTCCTTCTCATACTAGTCAGTCTCTCCTCCAACATTAAATTGAAGAAACATAAAATCGAAGTTATTCACATGTATCATATTTTGAGTCAAATTTTGTCATCCCAGATCTTATTTGGAAATTGAGCTGAAATGTTTTGTATTTCGTTATAAAATAACATCATCTAAATCAAAATGCTTTTTCCCATGTTCTCCTAAATATACACACCTCTCCTCACGATCGCTCCCTCCTACCACAAGAGCGATTGTGGATACTCTATATCCTTAGGATATTTCAGAATCCTGTTGGATTAAATGTCAGGCCTCTGACATTTAAGAGCTCAGGGGCATCTGGGGTGGTGGTGACAATGTTTTTCCATTCCTAAGTTTATTTCCCTGGTGCAGCTCTGAAGAACTTGGACGCTTTCCTGGGGAGCATAACAGCAGCTGCTGGAAGGCAGCAGGGAAGTACCATACATTGCACTCAGAGAGGGTGTTGAGAGGATAACAATGAGTTGTCTAACCACTGACGAAACTTTGAATGGTGCCAAGTGTTAAGAACTGCCAACGAAACTTAGGACTGCGAACAGCAGATAAACTTCTTTTGGGTTATTTTAATTCCCTGGGATTCTCTTCTAGGAAAACTTGAGTCCTCATTCTCTCTTTCTTGCGCTATCATTTTGTAAAGGAACAAGATCTGTTTTACTTAGGTCCTTGCTGGATCACAGAGGTGACTCCCTAGTTACTGCAGAGAATGTGCTGTAGACGTAACACATCAAATCTATTCACCAAAGAGCAAACCAGTATTAACTGTCTATGAGGCTAAGCAGAAAAAGAGTCACCTATTCTAAGCGTTCCGTTTTTAATTTTTCTTTTTGGAGCCCCTTTCCCGCTTTATCTTCTTTTCCTTCTTTTGTCCTCACAATCATAGTAAAGAATGTAGCTTTTAAAACGTCTCCTATTCTATGGATCTGTATGTACACACAAATCAAATTCCTTTATAAAGTTTTTCAAAAGCTAGCCATCTCAAAGTACCACATAGAACATAGGACTAGAAAACATTGGCCCAGATGATACTCACATAATTAGCTGATCACATTTTTTAAAAGTCCACCAAGTAATCAGTCTTTTAATCCAAAATGACCAGTTGCTTTGGTGCTTTTTTTGGATACTCATGGTTTATTTTGCAGGAAAACTGCTCCTTGGTCAACAATTTGGACATTTCCAATTGTCAATTGCTTCGTGGTAAGTATTATAGCTATCTATTCTTAAGTTTTGTGATTAAAAAGGAAACACAAAATTGCAATTCTGAAAATAAAAATGTCAACTGTTAAATGATGATTTTTTTTTTTTGATTAAAAAACAACTATGTACAAACACAATGACCCAACCTCTCCTTGCCTTGCTCTCCCCAACATACAGACACGTAGGCACCAGTCTCGTTAAGTAAGCTCAGTGGGTGAATTCGTTTCTTTAGGCTGCTGTAGCAAAGTACCATAAACTAAGTGGATTAAAATAATAGCAATTTATTCTCACAGTTCTGGAGGTCAGAAGTATGAAATCAAGGTGTCAGCAGGGTTGGTTCCTTCTGAGAGCTCTGAGGGAGAATCTGTTCCACGTCTCTTTCCTAGTTTATAGTGACTACCTGCAATCCTGGGCTTCCTTGGCTTGTCCATCCATCACTCTAATCTCTGCCTCCATCTTCATGTGGTGTTTTTTCTGTGTTTCCTTGAATCCAAATTTCCCTCTTCTTATAAGGACACCAGCCATATTGGATTAGGGCCCACCCTCATGACCTCCTCTTAACTTGAATCCATGTTCTGACTCCATTTCCAAATAAGGTCACCTTCACAGGTACCACGGTTGGGCTTTAGCATATTTTTTTGAGGACACATTTCAACTTATAATAGTGGTTCTTAGGAACATTCGGCACATTGCTTTCAACAGCTGAATTTTAATGTCAGAGAAATGTACTTTTTGGCAAAGAGAACTATAAATTTGTATCCAGCTTGTTTGTTATGTGCAAACTTTTTCTGCCTCTTTAAAAATTACTCAGTGTTATTTGGGTTCTAATTCTAGTTCTCACTCTCTATGAATTTTATCTTTATTATTTATTTATTTTTATAGAGGTGAAATTCATTTATTGTTTCTTTTTCTTTTAGTTTTTAAGCTTTAATTTTGGAGAATTTTAATATACACCAAAGTAGAGAAAATAATGTAATGACAGTACATGTAATTATCCTCCCACTAAACTTCAACACATGTCTAATCCTCTTACTTTCATACCTCTTACCCACTTCCCACATTCCTCCATATTCTCTGAAGCAAATCTCAGACATCGCATTATCCATGACATTCCAAAATGTGTCTCTAAACATTAAATACAACCTCAATGTTCTTATCTCTCCTACATATCTAACAATTCAGTAGTATTATTAAATAGTGAGTGTTCAAATTTTCTTGATATTCTTATACATGTCATGACAGTTTGTTTAAATCAGAATAAAAATATACTTAATAGGGGCCGGCCCGGTGGCTCAGGCGGTTGGAGCTCCGTAGGCTGCTGGTTCCCACATGGGTTGGTGGGCTCTCAACTACAAGGTTGCCGTTTCAATTCCTCGAGTCCCTCAAGGGATGGTGGGCAGCGCCCCCTGCAACTAAGATTGAACATTTCACCTTGAGCTGAGCTGCCGCTGAGCTCCCAGATGGCTCAGTTGGTTGGAGCGCGTCCTCTCAACCACAAGGTTGCCGGTTCGACTCCCGCAAGGGATGGTGGGCTGCACCCCCTGCAACTAGCAACAGCAACTGGATCTGGAGCTGAGCTGTGCCCTCCACAACTAAGACTGAAAGGACTTAGTTCTTTCTTGATACTTGAAGTTGATACTTTCAAGTTGTTACTTGAAGCTGAACGGCACCCTCCACAACTAAGATTGAAAGGACAACAACTTGACTTGGAAAAAAGTCCTGGAAGTACACACTGTTCCCCAATAAAGTGCTGTTCCCCTTCCCCAATAAAATCTGTAATATATATATATATATATATATATATACACTTAATATGTTGTAATTAGTTGATATTTCTATTAAATCTCTTTTAATTTATAAATTTCCTTTCTCCTGTTTTGTAAGAATTTTGAAAGAGCCCAGGACATTTGTGCAGTGGTGCTATACTAGCCAATGAGCTGGTCATGTGTGATAAAGAGATTGTACCAGAATGAGAATGACACAGCTTCCTTCAGCTAAACTAACAACTGTGCTTGGTGATGTAACTGACTTCCGTTCTGACACAATCTCCTTATCTCACCATGGACTGGTAGCAAACCGTTCCCAAACTTTTTGCTCTGGGGACCACACTTACAGAAGCACTATTTTAGAGTATACTACTGTTGGGGTGCTGTTCACTGCATCCCCAGAATGTCATTTAACATATGTCTTTGTCTCCTATAGTTCTTGTAGGTTGGCAGGCCATTTAATGCCTTGATCAGATTCAGAATTAATTTTTGGCAAGACAACTTCCTAGGTAGTGGTGTATACGTCCACCAGCAGGCATGAAGGTCTGATTACATCACTTTTTGTAGTGTTAACTGCCATTTAGTAACTATTTCTTAGATTTATTAGCTCATAAGTGATAGCAAAATAGAATAGTCTCATTCTATCATTCCTTCTTCATTTACTAGGTGGGATGTTTCTATCCTGAGAAATTTCTTCTTATCCACTATTTGGGTTACATTTCATAGAGGAAAGGCAGGATAAATCCTTGTTTATTTTCTTTTATTACCAGTTTTCAAGAAACTGAGATGGTTTACTCAATATCCTCTGAAGGTGATCAGCGAAGGCCATGATGGGTGTGTCTGTGTGTGTGTGTGTGTGTGTGTGTGTGTGTGTGTGTGTGTATGTGCACATGCACTCGTGCATGATGAATCATGGATTTAGACAAATATTAAGTGCTTCAGTACATTGCACTTCTTGTTATGGATGCTCAAATTATCCCATCTTTGGCCAGTGGGAGCCTCTTCAACTTGATTCCTGTGTCCTTTTGACACACCCTTGAGTAATCTCTAACAGATTTCTTGATTTCTGGTGCAACACACTGTCTCAGGTTCATCTGTGTACCTGGTATGCCTGACCTGAAATCAGTCAGGTCTGTAAGGAGCCCTGATCCTTTTATGGCCTCTGTCTTGTGACTGCATTTTTATAGAACTGTTCTGGGATTCAACTGCTCATTAGACAGTATTTTCAATCTCCTCCTACATTGTATGAAGAACACTTTTTTTTTCTGAAATAAAGATGATTGTAGCTGCAACAGAGCCCTGATAGTCTGTGAGTTGCTCAGATAAAACCCAGATGGTTGGTCGTAACAACCACAATAAAATTTAATTTTAAAATTTAATCAAGGGAACTTAATGATGAAGTTGCTATGGTCCCTAAGGGTATATTTTGGATCCTCATCTCCCCACATACCCTTGTCAAGGTGTAGCTGAGTGCCTGGGAGAGTCAAGTCGCGTTAGCTATGGTGGTGGGTCCAACAGTAAATTTCCCTACCCGGATTCAGCCAACAATCTTTCGACAAACTAGTACAGGCCAATTGTATTTTTTTTTTCGGTTTTGTTTTGTTTTGTTTTTAAATCACAATATGGAAGCAGTCTTAAGGAAGCCTTTGTTTCAAACAATGTTAGTTCCAGATTCATCCATTTATTTATTCTTTCAACATATTTATTGCATAGTCCTTAAGTGTATAGGGGTTAGAGATTCAGAAATGAAGAAGATAAGGAACCTATCATCAAATTGCTGACACCACCTGGAGATATTATGTTTCAACAGTATCTAAGATTTACACAACACAATCTAAGCAGCATAAGGAAAAATTCAATATATTTGTTCTTTTGACGCTTTAAGAAAAAGGGTAATTCAAATGTACAATATGTAACAATTTTATTTTTCATTCCTAATGATAGATTATGTCAAGAGAAAAAAAACAGATTAATTAAAAAGAGTGTGTATTTTAATGGAAACAGTATAACTTTGAGTGAAAGAAGAAAAAAATGGGTCTTTATCTGCTAAAACGGAGACCTTTAAATGCAAAGTGCCAGACATCTGGTTACTACAGCCTCAGGGCCACAGCAATAAGCAGGCAAGAAAAAGGACTATGTCATTCTCACAAACCCTGACCTCAGACTTGTCACAAAGCCAAAGTGTTTCAGTACTTGGCGATGCCATTTTATTGACACATGTCAAATAATTCTAATTTATGTTCATATAATCCTACATCTTGAGGTTCAGCTTTGCAACAAACAATGGAATTCCATACAATGATAATGTTAATATTAGAGCCAAGTAAAATGAGAACCCAACTTTTCTGCTGAGCTTCGGGAGTAACAAGGAAAATCATAAAGTGTTGAATTGTTTTGGTTGTTTTACTAATTCTGTGGCTTGCGAGCGTACTTATAGCTTTACTAGATTTAGCACTTTTTTACCTCAAACAACCAAGGACACAAACAACTTAATTTAATACATTATGAATATAAAACACGTCACATGCAAAAGGTTGAAGTTTACATAAGAAAAAAAAGTCCATGGAAAGAATTTTCAGTGAGGGTCCAACCTTTATAAAAACGAGTTTGCACATTAATTTTTATAAGTAGATGTCTTAGTTTTGAAGGAATCTTAGAAAAATATTTTCAATTTCACTCATCTATGTCATCTATGACATCTCCGACAGTATTGAATGTCACTTTTTTGGCCATTCTCTCATTTATGTTTTACATATTAGGCAATTTTCCACTTAAACCAATTAACTTATTTATTGGCTCTAAAATGGAATTAAAAGTGCACAAAACAAACAACTACAGATTAATGTTATCAATAGCAATGCAAAAATTCTAAGATAAAAAGTAACAAACAGAATCCAATAGCACATTAAAAAAAGAATTGTGCTTACTTCGAGATCGCAAGTCTGGCTCAATATTAAGAAATCCATTGGTTGGCTTCACCATATTAACAATTATATGGAAGAAAACCATATATCAAATCTATAGGTACTGAGAAAGCATTCAAGGATATTCCTGACTCCACTTTGTGATATATTAGATTGATGCAAAAGTTATTGTGGTTTTTGTAATTTTTTTAACTTTTTAAACCGCAACTACTTTTGCACCAATCTATACATAGCTCAGCCCCCAAGCTAGCATTTTACATAATTTGGAAACATTGGACCCATTCCTGCTAAAGACAAGGATAAAACAAGGACACTCACATTATATCAGAGATATAAAATACTATAGTCAGAATGGTATTTAAAATAGTAAGTCAAAAGATATACCTTTATGGTTACTATTTTAATATCATCTTTTCCATTATTTCAACTGACGGTGTGTGTGTGTGTGTGTGTGTGTGTGTGTGTGTACGTGTGTTTATGTGTATGTGTGTTGTGTGTTTGTATGAGTAGATGAGAGTAACACCTTGACAATAGACAGGTCAGGAAGAATGCTCATCAACACATTAATAATGATTCTCCTGATACATGTAGAAGGTATTTTGAAAAAATTTTATTTCCTTCATTACACTTTACTGAATAACACTCGATTTTTATTTTACAGAAATTATACACTTTTTAATTTAAAAAGTTTGCTTGGAAAAAGAAATTATTCTTTAAAGATCCTTCAAAGTAGAATTAATGTAGCATAGATATGGACCTGGATATAAAGTCAAATTACTCCTGACCACAAAATAATGATATGATGTGACATGATGTAGACAGATATCTGGCATCACATGACTTACTGCTCAAAGTCTTTTGAGTCCTTCCCAAATTTCAAAGGCAGTAAAAAATCACCCAATTTTCATCTACTTTAATAGACATTGACTGGTTTTAGTATTAGATTAAACATAAAATAAGGCATAGACAGTGGGTGCTCCACTCTTACTTAAATGCGGCACATCAGTCCTCTTTGAATTAAAAGTGGTAGAGTTAAACATTTTTCTTAAGTAAGTTATGCATAAGAGGAGGACATAGAACCCAATTACGAACCACTGAAATCCTTTCTCCTTGTCTAGCTTGAGAGAAGTGTTTTAGTACGTAGCATGTTTTCTTTACAATCATTTAAAAATCTTTCAAATTGTAGGAAAGAATGGGCTCCTTCAAGCACCTGATATAGTTTTTCCACATGTAAATCTACTTATTAAATACATATGTATTGACTTTCCACTGTGCCAGGTACTGTTTTATTCTTAAGGGATCCACAACTGTTGAAGAATGAGGCTGTACGCTAGACGGGCTAGAAGGGACGACTCACATATACACAGAGAGATGCCATAAAGTATTTGGGGACACAAAGGAAGGAGAAGTCTTATACTGGTGTTAGGAGACAGGACCAAGAAAATATTAAATGAGAAAATAATGCTTGAATTTATTTTTAAAAGCTGGGTGTGGTTTTCAAGCAAGTGGCAGAGTAAGTTGTAGGCACAAATCATGGAGATAAAGACCTAATAGTTGAGTACATCGAGTATTATGATATAAACAGAGGAGAGGAAGATATGGTTCAAAACAGGCAAGGAGCAAAGCCATATCATGTGAGGAGTCCATCCTATTCTCTGGCTAGAATGAGTTCCTCTTGATGTCTTGACTAGTGAACTCCTATGTAGCCTTCAAGACTCAAGAGAAAAATCAACTCTGCTGCAGCCACCACTGATTTCCATAGCAGTTACAACAAAGCATTTATCACATAAACACTTTTTAGATGATTAAAACACAGCCGAGTAAGGTTGGTTGGATTATTACAGAGATACCAAAAATAAAACCTCATTTATTAAGAATAAGCCATATCTTTGGTATAAAATGATATACCTGGGTTAAAGGATATGCTGTGTTTGAGCAATTGAATTTCACTAGCACTTTCATTAACTAGGTTATGATTGAATGAGTTTTAGAACGACATTTGTTTCCCACCTGCTTTTACCCTTCAAAGATCTATTTTTCTTGGCAGAGTCACACCCAGAGTTTTGGCTCCATATGAAGTTTGCATTTCCATTAATTCTGAAAAAATATAGTCAAGGTTTAACACATGCTTAAATTTTAGTTCAGTTTGCTCTTTTTATAGGCCCCAAGCACAGGTGTATTCAGCTTGCATTGGTCATTATGTTATGACGTTATGTTATTTTAAGCAATGATATTGCTTTTGCTGAAAAATAGGTTAAGTGTATAGAAACAGTTTTGTATAGGATTTCTTTTTTTGGCTGAGATTATTCAAGTGTTACAATAAGGAAGTCTATTATATTCTAATAGAGTAATAATTCACTAAAGTTATTTATGGTATCATCTATTCTGTCCCTCAGAGCATCTTAATTTGTCATGTTTCCATTACGCAAACAAAATGAACAAACACACATACACAAACAGAAACTAGGTAGAACCAGCTACAACATGTAGACTCTAAAAGTTGAAGTATTATTTTATCAGAAGAATCTGATTCTTTCATTATTTAGTAGATATTATTCAGCCAAACTGTTGTGCTGCGTTATAGGAGGCAGATAATAATGTAATAAATGTCTATGAAACTGAAGTATGAGGCATTATAAAAACTGAAGAAATGAAATGAAAAACATCCAATCTCAAGGAATGAAACGTATATTTAGAAATATTACTCATAGAAAGAAAGCACAAGTTTCTAGAGACGGAGATTTTAGAGTCTCTCTTGTCTAAAGTCTTGACAGTTGAGGAAACACAGGCTCCGGCGGGAAAAGTGGCTTGTCTAGAACTGGCTATGGGAACGCCAGAGGAAGAGGCACAAGGCGTAAGAGGAATCATATCAAGAAAAAATGCACCATCAATTGATTTGTATCTAAAAATTACATAGAGCTTACGGAGTCAAAGGAAAATATGGGGCCACATTGCCTCGTAGCCCAGACAGCAGCGGTGCCATGAGCAGCTGTCTCCATCCCACAAACACCCCCGCCCCATATCCTCAACCTCCTGTTTCAGTTCCTATGATAAACACAACCCATTCACTGGTGTCCACAAAAATTCATGAACAACTGATAGGAAAACAGTTCAAGAGCTTTACTAAAGATGTGAATGGTTGTATGTTAGGAGGCAAGGCTCAGAACGATGGTGACCCCATCTCTGGCTTCGCTCCCATCTTTTTCTTTCCTTCAACTTTTTCCCTGTTTTCTCTCAGGACAAACACTAGTGATAGCAATCCTTAATCTCTGAGAGGTGGAATTTTAGTGATTTCAGAAATTAAAAGCATTAACCCAGGTATATCATTTTATACCAAAGATATGGCTTATTCTTAATAGATGAGGTTCTATTTTTGGTATCTCTGTAATAATCCAACCAACCTTACTCGGCTGTGTTTTAATCACCTAAAAAGTGTTTATGTGATAAATGCTTTGTTTTAACTGCTAAATATTTTAGACTTTATTATAGTCTGAATTTTTATATTGTTTGTATTATTTTATAATAAACAAATCAAAATAGTAAGCCATGATAGTGAAAGGGAAATGCAATTAATTTGAGGCAATTGACTTCATGGATCATAACCAAATGATGTTCAGTTTTTTAAAAATTACTTGATGTATCCAATTGATCTTCCTGTGATAAAAAGTTAAGATCAGGGCCGGCCCAGTGGCTCAGGCGGTTGGAGCTCAGTGCTCCTAACTCCAAAGGCTGCTGGTTCGATTCACACATGGGCCAGTGGGCTCTCAACCACAAGGTTGCCGGTTCGATTCCTCGACTCCCACAAGGGATGGTGGGCTGTGACCCCTGCAACTAGCAACAGCAACTGGACCTGGAGCTGAACTGCGCCCTCCACAACTAAGACTGAAAGGACAACAACTTGAAGCTGAACGGCACCCTCCACAACTAAGATTGAAAGGACAACAACTTGACTTGGAAAAAAGTCCTGGAAATACACACTGTTCCCCAATAAAGTGATGTTCCCCTTCCCCAATAAAATCTTTTAAAAAAAAAAAGTTAAGAACAAAGAATAGAATGCTTTATTGGTAATAAGTTCTCAAATTTACCACCTCATACATTTGTTCTATTTTACAACCATTTGTTTTTATTGTTATGATTTCTTCCTTGTACGTATTTTGAGAAAGACAAATACTAAGGAAAGATAAGTTATAAACTACTAAACATCATAATTCAGCACATATTTAAAAATTTTATTTTTCAGATGTTATTCATCTGTAGTTGATTTTTAACCAAACACTATCTGATATTAAGCTGGGGTCTGTTTCCATTTTGCCTGTTGATAAACTGAGACAGAGAACAATTGAGTGACTTACTTCATGTAAAGGTATGACCAAACACAAAAAAATTGACATGATGATGAAGTAGCATTCTTGTCTTAAGCAGCAGGACTTGTGCCTGAGCAGACTCTTCCGCCCATGTGGGTGACCAAGGTGACAACTCTGCCCTCTCTAGAAGCACACTTCATGCTCACACATGGCAGTTTGTCACTTTGTGACCTTGTGTTCATTCAGTAGAACAAATCTGTATTTTAAGTTGTGATCCACTAGCAGGTCCTACATCAGTTTAGTAGACTGTAATCCGGATTTTATTTAAACAAGAGAAATACAGTGATATCAGTTTTCCTAAATGTGTCCACTGAACTTGAAGGGACAAACTTGAAGATCTTCTCCATGTATCCATGTATTAGCTGAGGCTGCCATAACAAAATACTACACACTGGGTCCTGTTGGATCAGGGCCCCACCCTTAGGACATCATTTACCCTCATTCAGCTCTTTAAAGACCTTATCTACAAATATATTCAGATCGGGGGTTAGGACTGCAATATATGGATTTTGGGGGGATACAAGGTAGTCCATACCACCATCCCACTTATTTTTCCCTCAACCCCCACCACAGTTTTTAATGTAAACCCCATCACTGCAGGTATCTTCTTCCACAGAGAAGAAAAATATTTGACTCAGAGTTAATACAGAAAGAAATTAAACAAAAACTGCAGGTGGAATTAAAACCAGTGGACCTGAATTAAACTAAATGAAAATACACCAATGCAGGTTAAATAAAATTTAAGAGAATTAAGCAGTGTAATGCCTTTTGATTATTTTGAACTCACTGTTCTTCCACTTGATATATCTGCAAATGTGTTCACTGAATTTAAATTTCAAAATGGCATTTTAAAAATTTAATTAGTTCCAGATTAGCTAGATTACAAAATAAAAGGTTACTTTTATATTCTAAAAACCAGCATTTAGACATACTTGACACCTGATTATCTTCCACATTTCCCAGGAAAAAGAATCACAAAATTTGGGGTTTTGTTTTAAAGCAAACCTTCAGATCTTTCTACGAGGCGGTAATTCTCGACAGTGAACCAATATACCCATAAGATATGATGAGCATTCCTAGATATTATAGGAACTGAATAATAATAAATAAAGCAAAATCAATGACAAAGTTATGACTTATTCAATAAATGGCAAGGGAAAATTGGCTAACATATTTTTAAAAAACATATACATACAAATAAATCCGGATGAATTTACAATTGAGTATAAATGAAATCATAAAACACAGAAGAAAACATGAATGGACACGTAATTGATTTAGGAGTATGGAAAGACTTATAAACATGAAAACAAATTAAAGAATTGTCAAGAAAAAGATTAATAAGCGCCACTTTATAAAAGAAAAAACAAACAGTAAACTCACTAGAAAAAAGGAAAGAGGAGTGAAGATGACAGCAAAACAATTTGGAAGCTGTCGAGTAAAATGATTACTGATACTTGATTTAGCAAGTTGAGAAAGCAGAATTATAAGTTAGTAGCAGAGAAAGCTGGGAGTCAACTTATCTGTACTGTAGACCCCAGAAAGCTCAGGAATTGGTGGTAACAGGTACCTCTGGAAGAGGGAACGAGGTTGGAGTTGAAAAGAGAAGGAGGGGATGAAGGTCCTTTTAAAGAGCAATTACCCCCATCTCTAATCATGCGACGAGAAAAAGAGCTGGGGAACTCTTCCTTTTCTACGTGGCAGAAAGCAGAGGCATTTTCTCTGAAGAGAGCAAAATTGATGTTTTCTAGATTGGAGGACACCAGGTACGATTGCAGGCAGGATTATTATGCTAAAGCCAGGTAGATTAAGGAAATCAGACATATACGATACTAAGAAATCTCTCCCACCTCTTGTCACAGAATTTTGACAGCCTGATTTATAGCTTTCAGGCAGGAGAGTAGGAGATTCTTTTCTGTGGAATTTTTGAACAGCCCAAAGAAACTTAAAATACTTACATCGTGGGCTCCCCCAACAAAACAACATCAATAGCAAAAGAACCTGTCCAAGGCATTACCCCATAATGAGGCCTATAGTTGACACCCCTATGCACAGAAAGATTTAGTCAGTGATTTGGTCTCGCTTACGTTACCAGACAGCCAAGGAAAAGTAGACATCTAGAGAAAACTCTAATATAAAGTATAAAATGAAAAAAAGCTAGAGAGAAACAACAAAGATACAACACCATAGAAACTTTAAAAAAAATTTCTCAGGATAAAAGACATGTGGCATCCAAGAAACACGAATTAGATTACATTTTAAAATTCTACATTAAAAAGGGGATTACCCTAAAAACCAAAGAGAAATGATAAAACAGCAAAAATTTATTTTAGAAAGAAGAAAGTAAAGATGAGGGAATCTTCCAGAATGTAGAGAGAAAGATTAAAAGATAGAACAAAAAAAAATTAAAAATATAAGAAAATCAAAGGATTAGTCCAGAAGACTTGATATCTGAATAATAGGTATTAAAAAGAGAAATAGAAAGGAAGAATAGAGAAAAATAGAGAGGAGAACAGTAAAAAAAAATATTTCAAGAAATTTTTCCTGCTGAAGGACAAGAGTTTCCATCTTGCAAAGGTACATCGAGTGCTCATTACAAATGGATAAGTATGGAAACACACCAAGGTACAACAGCATGAAATTTCAGCAACACTGGAGACTAAGAGAAAACACTAAAAGGTTCCAGGAAGAAAAAAAAAATCATATCACATTCAAAGGATAAAAATTGGAATCAAAACAAGCTCTGAACAGTAAACTTTGTAGATAGCAGAAAATAGAACAATGCTTTCCAGGTCCTCAGGAAAATTCTAACTAGAATTTGTCAATTACAGGATTATTTTCTGGGAAGTTTCGTCTACTTTATTAGGAGCTCAAGATGTCAGTGTCATTAGTTTGCCTCTTGAGCTGATCAAGATTCCATAGAAAAGGATTTTCTAATCTCCTGGAGGATGTAACCTGGTAGCCAGAATTCTGTGAGTTGAATCTGGAAATATGTGTGTGTGGCAATATTTTACCACTGAGTACTGAAATTCTTCATATACCATGTTTCCCCCCAAATAAGACCGGGTCTTATATTAATTTTTGCTCCAAAAGACGCATTAGGGCTTATGTTCAGGGGATGTCATCCTGAAAAATTATGCTAGGGCTTATTTTCCGGTTAGGTCTTCTTTTGCATGTATGTCTTGAAAAAATTAAAACTAAATAAATTTGTAACTTCTAGAAATTGAAAAGCAATAGTCAGAAATAGAAAACTATTTGTAACAAATATTTCCAAAGGCTAATATCCTTAAAATATAACCTATATTTAAATGTAATTTTAAAAATCAGTAACACTCAAGCAGGGAAAAAAATGACCAGATGAGAGATAATTTGCAGGTAATAGATGCCAAAAAGTACAATCTTTTTTTCAGTAATAAAAATTGAAACTATAATATTTTTTACCAATCAAATTGGAAAATATTAACAAAGCAATATTTCTCAACACGGGCACAGATGCTCTTCTATGAGTAACTTTACTAGATCTCTGAAATGATTCAATTTTTCCCCCAAAAGCCATGTAGCGATATGTATAGAGAACTTTAAAAATTATCATATTATTTAACTAGAAACTCAATTTCTAGGAATCTTTCCAAAGGAAATAAAATCAGAATTGTAAATAAAGTTTTATGTGTTGGGAAATTGGAAACAACCTAAATATTGAAAATTATGCTTTTGTTGTATGTGTTTCTTTTCTGGCTGCTGGTTATACCAATGTTTTCACTTCATGAACATTATAGAACAGTAGAATAATGATTTGTTCGCTGTTCTGTACATATATGCAATAAATTGTAACAGTAAAAAGAAAATGGCTAGTGTTAAAACCACATTTTTAAAAAAAATCAATAAAGTGAAAATGTTCATGTTATACGTGAAAAAATAGAAGTATATATGGTATTACACAGTTTTAAAAAAAAGTAATAGCATAAAAAGTAAATAGAAAATGTTATAGAATCTTGTGTTATAAAAATGTATCATTTTAATTTTTTGATGGCATCTAAAATAATGATCTCAAAAAATAATATTTGTGTACCAAGTTTTGGCAAAAGTTATAAAATCTGTAATGCATTTTCTCTTTTTCTTATCAAAGGCCTCTCTTATCCAGGTCATTGTATAACTACCTTAATACATTTTCTTTCCTTAGGTGTTTATTTTTTGGAATTGTCTTTAATTGCTCTTCTAAACACATGAATTCTTACAATGACAATATAAGAGAGTTCAGAAATGTTACTAGATCACCATAAAAAAAATCATTAGCGGTTATCTACATCAGAAAAAAAGCAGTAGAAAGTATAGTGACAAACAAGAAGCATATCACAAAAACAAGAACCTACAACTTAAAAGAATAGGAATGAGGAATAAGCCCCCGAAATTTGTAATACCTTTATTAAATTTTTAAAAACTCTCTAATAAAACATATAACAATGTCAATTTTCCTCAAATCACTGTATATGTGCAATATAATCAAATCCCAGCAGGATTTGTATATGTGTTTGTTTATGAAACTTGCAAACTGATTCTAAAATGTATATGAATGAAGGTCTAATGCCATGTGGGAGGAGAAAGAGCAAAGAAGGCGACTTTCCTTTTCAACTATTGACATGCTACAAAACTATTGTACTTGAAACACTGTGGTCCTGGCAGCTACTGTCAAATAGGCACATAGAGGGGAATAGAAAGCTCAGAATCGGGTTCTTGTATACATCACAACTTGACAGAGGTGGTATTCTGTAAGTTTTGGAAATGAGAAATGATTCAGTAAATATATGGAATAATTATTTCGCAATATGGAGAAAGTTAGATCCCTAGCTCACACCATATATTACTCCAAATGAACAGTAGATCTAAATAAGACATGAGTAATCTCTAAAACTGGCCATGATTTAAAAGCTAGAATATACAACAACTTCCTGTAAAACAATAAGAAAAAGACAAGATACCCCAAAGAATACTGGACAAAGAACATGAGAAAATATCAGCCTCACTAGTAATCAGATAAATGTACTTCAACTAACAAGATACCTTTTTAACCCTCTCCCCCCAAAAAAAATTTAAAAAAAGATCTCCTATAGGGAAATGTATAAGGAAACAAGAGCCTTCAAGCTCTTCTGAAGAGATGTTGAAAAAGAGCAAGATTTCTGGAGACAAATATGATAGCGCTTAATGAAATTAAGTATGTGTGTACCCTCTAACACAGCAATTCCATTCCTGGATATACAGTCCTGAGAAACTCTTACAGTTCCATAGAGAACAAAAGATGTAATTACAAGAAGTTGGAGGCAACCCAGATTCCATCCCCAGAGGAGTCTATGATGAAAAAATTGTGATTCTGAATAGGACAGAACACTTTGCAGCAGTCACTAAATAAAACTGACTAGTAAAAATAACTCAAATGAGATTTATAGCACAATATCATTTATGAAAACTCTAATAAAAAAACACACAAAACAACGTTATGCATTTGTCAAGGATATGCGTATTTAATGACCACCCAGAAGGTCGATTAGCAATATTAAGTCACTGTGTATGTGGCAATTGGGATTAGAAATGAGAATGGAGAAGAGGAAAAAATCAGTATAAAACAAAAGAGACTTTGTACAGGACAAATACTGTGGATTGCGGATTATAATCAATTTTGTGAAGCTGAATCTTTATTATATAAACAAGTGTACATTTAAAGTTTTCTTTTTCTTTTCTTTGTTTTTATTTTTAATTGGGGAATATTAGGGAACAGTGTGTTTCTCCAGAGCCCATCGGTTCTAAGTTGTCCTCCAATCTAGTTGTGGAGGGCGCAGCTCACTGACCCATGTGGGAATTGAACTGGCAACCCCGTTGTTACAGAGCTTGTGGTCTAATCAACTGAGCTATCTGGCAGCCCTTAAAGTTTTACTCTGTATTTTTAACAAGCACAGCAAGTGATGGTTAAGTAAGAGGGCATTGAACACACTTTGACAAACACTGAGAAAGCCTGAAATGCTAGGGCGCCACATCCCTGAGTTCTTTGTGATTTCTCCTACAAATGGGTCACCTGTGTAATTACGGGAATGTAGTGGAGAAACTGTGAGGAAATTTTCATATGTAATTTCAAAATGATTAATTCAAACTTCATGATTTATTAAAGCCTATAGTTTTTATACAAACAGGAGACTGTTTATAATAAATAGCAATGGCAGCTATAGCTTACTGAGCCCCTGACATGTCAGACAATTACGAAACAATATGTATGGCAGTTCTTTATGTATCTGGGTTACATTGCTTCATAAACTCTTCTGCATGTCTGAGATATCTCATAATGAAATTGTGTTCAGTTTTATAACAACATTATAAATTAAATAGTTATATACATATAAAGATGATGGATGGTATGACATATTACCTGATTTAATCCTTTTAAGAAGATTGAAATACCCCAGCTTTGTCACTTAATTGATTATGAAACCTAGGGAGAGTTCTTTAATCCCTTTTTATTTCAGTTTCCTATCCTTAAAATAGGGGGAAAAAATGATTTACCACATAGAACTGTCATTACTATTAAATAAATGAGCACAAATCACTTCAAAAGAATCTGGCATATAGTAGTTGCTAAATGAGCAGTTTTCACATTGTTGTTATAATATCCCATGCTTTAGAAGAAATTACTAAAATTTAGAGAGAGTAAGTAGAGCTGTGCGTGAAGCCTTAAGGTTCTGGATCTTAGCACAATGGATCACAGCGATGTCGGTATACAATGGTAAAGTCCCTTATGCTGTGTGGTAGACATAGAAGTGGCAGACTGTATTTTCCAAAGAGGGCCACACAAATGACTTCAATCTCCTATCCTCTTTTGCAATGTGACTGTACCATTGTCCCAACAGATAAAGTTTATTTCTCTACTGCTTCAAATTTCAGGGAGCTCTCTGATGGCTTTGACTGATAGAATATGGCTGAAGTGATGCTCTGCCAGTTCTGGGTGTAACCTGTAATGGCCTCACATCTCCTCTTTCTGTCTCTTGGCACTCTTGCTCTTGAAATGCTCCCTCTTGGAACCAACAGGCATGCTATAAGAAGTCCAAGTCTAATGAGAGACCATGTGTAAGTACTTTGGTTGTTAGCCAGCTGAGCTCCCAGCCAAGAACCAGCATGAACTGCCAACCATGTGACTACCCATTTTGGATATTCCTCCTTCCCCCACCACGCAGCCCCAGATAACTGCAGCCCGATGTAACATCCCATGAAACAGAAAAGCCAGTCAACTTATAGAATTGTAAGAAATAATTTAAAAGGTTATTACTCATTAAATTTTTGGGTGATTTGTTACATAGCAATTTTACGTGTCTACATTGTTTAAGGAGAATTTCAGGGCTGGACCAGGATCCGATGATTTAAAACCCTGATCTCTGAAAAAATGTTTTCTAGATTCTAAACTGCTAGCATGCAAATCAGTTTTAGATAATGTATGTGGAAGTTGGGGATCACATATATCAAAATTTGTCTAGAGTTTAGTGGAATGGAATTCTTGACGTTAGTGGGCAGAGTTCACCATGAGAAAAGCTAAGAATATGAATCAGACATGGTTAGTAACCGAAATTCAGTGCCATGTTATTTTTTTCTGTGTTGGCCTTCTTCCTCTCCTCCCCTTCTGAATATTTTGAATGGTTTCCTGCTACCGACACCTCTCCAACCAGGGATTATCTTAGCTCCAGATATCACGCTTTTCCTCCTGCCCTCAGACACATCAAAACCTATTTTCAATGAATTTGAAATACTTTAATTAAAGATGAATAATGAAATGTTACTGACTGAGAATAGCTATAGATTATAGATATCTATAAGGGATATCTATAAGGGATTAAAGATATCATATTTATATCTATAATCTGCATCTATATCTATATCTATATCTATATCTACATCTATATCTATGTATAAACTCCTTCCAGAGATGTTTGTATTTCAGTGAGGATCACAAACTCAGTTCAAAGTAATGAATGCTTGACACTGAGGGTGTGTGGAACATTTTTTAGGCTGAAGGTCTGATCATCATCTAGCCAGGACATTTATACAGACACTGATAATGTCAATTTCAGAAAAAATAATCCACGTGATGATATCTTAGTGTTAATTGTAAACATCTTTTCCTTTGAACTAGTAGACTTTTAGTTCATTCAATTATACGCATACGCAAATTAGGCATATGCACTTGCATTTCTATAAGCATGTGCACATTTCACATGGTGTATTTCTTGGCAGGGACTCAGCTTCACACACTGATTTACATAATGCAGTTTGAATTAAGACAGAGGATCTGGGGCCAATCACTATATTTCCTCTGTGAAAAGACTATAAATGGCTTCCTGATGAATATATGTTAGCATCTATCTTCTGTCCTCGATTGCTAGCTCTCTGTTATTCAGCTATTATATAAATTTGGCTGCTTATGCCCTCAATAGCAAATAGCCATGAATGATCAAATTCATAAAATGGGGTTCTATTTGTAGTCCTATTGTGAAATTAATCACTTATTACCTTAAATTAAACATTCTACTTCAGAGGCTGGTTCTCGTGGGAGAATGAAAATATCTGAATTTTGCATACTTGTAAAATTCCATCATCTCCTACATAATGACTATCATAAACTATGCAGTTCGCTGCTTAAAGTTAAAACATGATTTATAGCTGACAAATGAAAAGTATTATTCCAATTAAGCAATCAGTTAGGAGCAATTACTCTCATGGACATTAATGTTTAGAGTTTAAGTATTTGAACATATGATAAACTCATGTTAAATATTATAGGTGCACCTCTGGATTAACCATCCAATAAACCTTGACATAAAAAGAGACATTATTTCAAGTAAAGCCTTAATAGTTTAGATGTTATTATTTAAGAATTTCAGGAACCTTCTCTATGTCCAGTCTGGTGGTGGTCTAATTTATTCTCAGTATTTTTCAACTGGTTTTAAAAAAAAAAGTTTCTGCAAATTACTGAATACTGTTTCTCTCTGGGTTAACATTTCTAAAACATTAACCTGAATCAAGAAACAAATCTCCTGAGACCAAAAGAAACAAAGAAATCATCGGGGGCATTTCATTTTGATGTGTTAGATCCAACTCAGAAAGATGGAGAAAGACTACGTTGATAATCTCAGTGCTTGTGAAGCTCATTATTTGGCCAAGATTAAAAACAGAAAAAATCCAGTAAGAATCCACTTTCCCTTATTTGACGTCAAAAAAAGTGGAAAATTATATCGTGAGAGCATATGAAGATATTCTAAAAGGAAATGCATGATTTTCTTCTCCTTAGAATATTATAATACTGTGGTGTAGCTTTATTTATGTGACAGAATGGGTGGAAAAGAATTTTCCATCCAAAAATTACTGAGAACATTATGTACCCTATTTTGTAACTCTTTAAAATAACTACCTTGTTCCCTTACCACAAAAACGTTTTTCTTTTTAACTTCTTCATTGGGAGACTAGTAAGATTTCTTCAGTATGTTTGGTGAAAGGAGAAACATTTCAAAGTGTGACTCAATCCACTGTTTGGAAACTTGGAATAAAAGACAACCCGTTTTTATACCCATATAAATGTAGTGTGTCTGACCAAGAAGCTACTATTCTGAGACAAGTCCTGGGATTAGAATACCTGTGAGCTTCTTCCGTCCCAACAAAAATCATATTTTCTTGTTTCTCTTCACAGTGTGGACTATCCTTTGTTGAAAATTCCATCACTTAATTTTAAATAAGCCCTCAATTATTAATTAGTGTGTCTATAATATTTCTACAGAATAAATGTATATTGGTGTAAAGAGGAGGTACATTTTAGTCTTCGTTAGCCTAAGTGTGGGAGTTCCTTTTTTATTTGATAAATTTGACATGCTAAAATTTGTAAATTTAAGGTGCATAGTGTGTTCCATTGATAGATTTATATATCGTCATATGACTGCCACTGGAGCAATATTTATCGTATCACATCATTATAGTACGGTATTATTGACTATATTCATTATACTCTGTATTAGATCTCTATGGCTTATTTACTACTCATTACACGTGGACCCTTAAACACAATCAATCTTATCCCCACACCTCCATCCCATTGTAACTACTATTTTACTCTGTTTTTTTATGCTAGACTTTTTTGTTTTTTATTTCACGTATATGTGATATGGTACAGTATTTGTGTTTCTCTGTCTGACTTTTCTCACTTAGCATAATGTGTTCATGTTCCATCCATGTTGTCCCAAATGGCAGGGTATCTTTCTTTCTCATGGCTAAATAACATTTCATTGTGTATATACCACATCTTTTATCCATTCATCCACTGATGGGCATTTGGGTTGTTTCCATATTTTGGCTATTGAATAATCCTGCGATAAACATAGGTGTGCATGTATCTCCTTGAAATTCCGTTTTCATTTCCTTTGGGTATACAAGTATGCTCAGAACTTCTATATTGTTTTCCATAGTGGTTTGGACTAATTTACATTCCCACAATGTATTAATATAGGGATGCCCTGGTTCACCACATCCTCGCCAGCACCTGTTGTATCTTGTCTTCTTGATAGTAGCCATTCTAACAGGTGTGAGGTGATACTTCACTGTGGCTTTGACCTGAATTTCCCTGATGATTAGTGATGTTGAGCATCTTTTCATGTGCCTGTTGGACATTTTGATGTCCTTTGTGGGAACACATCTATTTAGTTCTGCCAATTTTTAAATCAGATTATTATTGTTATTATTACTACTACGATTAAGTTGTATTAGTTGGGGTTTCCATTTTAGAATCTTTCATTTTAATTGCTTTAATATTTTAAATTTTTTTCTGATTTCTCATAAAATGATCTAATGGTTTCCTCACCTATGTTTAACAGAGTAAGCATCAGCTCAGTGTGACTGAAAGAGTTTATAATTTTTATATCGAAAATATAAGACTACAGATTAGAAAAGAATCAACCTCTTTGCTCATGAGTGGTCTCTACAAAGCAACCAGAAAAATCTGTAAGATTTCTTCCAAGGTTGTAGCACCCACTTGTTTATGCTAAATTCAAATGTGATGACCCAAAGAGTTTATTCAGAGAATAAACTCTTTGGAAGGGTAATATCTGAACCTTGACTTGCAGTCTTTAGTTTTTGTTGTGGGTTGCTGTCATTTGGTAATTCTTTGTTTTCTACAGAAACATCACAACAGAGCCAGAGTGACTGGGCCACACACAAAAACATTCTAGACATTCTTTACATTGTTCATAGAGGCAGCACAGGTAATGGCTAAAGAACTTCAATATCGAGTGCCTTTCGTTTTAAGCCCTTGAATAGTCCAACATTCCTTTGAATGAACTATAATTCATATTTACAAAAGGAGCAAGTGAGAAAAAATGAATTCCCCTGAAGCATATTATTATGACAAAAGTAGAAAAACTCTGAGTCTTGCAACAAATGCCTTCTTTTGATACATGCTCAAAACTTCACATTAGGCTTCAACTCCCCTACCTTTCTTTGTATCAGTTGCTCTTGCTGAATTCTTCATAAAGGAAGTTCTATCCCACCACACTACAGACTGAAAATAAACACTAAAGGGGAAAAGTAAGCACAATGTTTTGTGAAGTACGCAGGAGTCTGGCTTCCGCTTTTTAAAAACAACTTGGCTGATTGTTTTCTGACTTTTAGTCTGTTCTATTGGAAAATATGGCTGATATAATTTATTGCCTTAAGTTCAGGGTAGACAGTACATTTTCCCAAGGATCTAGAAACATAGATAGCCAGATCACGGAGATTGCAATAACCTTAGTTGCTTTTCCCTACATACTGGTAGCTCCTTCTGACCTACATAGAGTCCTAGGACACCTCCAGTAGTAGATATTCAAAATCTTGGAGAAAGGTGCAACAAGTCACACAACTTCTCTCTTTTTACTGTGCAGGCAATTCTATTTGGTCAATGGTTTGGTGGCCGTGGCAGAGCAGTGAGAGTAGGGAGACTGGAAAGTAATGGCTGAAATATGTGTAAAGAGTTACTTGTGTACTTCTATCCCTAACATTCTTTGATAATCAAGATTTGATGTCACAATATTTCTCATTAATCCCTCTAGCAACTGTAGAATGACTCAAAACAGATTTAAAACTCTTTTTATATGGAGGAACAGAAATGAACAAACTCAGATATCCTACTCTCAGAGGTATCAAAATAGTAATACCTTTCCAAATACTCAGCATGTGTATATTGGCATCTCATCCATGAAGTGACGCCACAACCAATGACACAGATACATGATTTCCAAATATATGGCTGAACTTTCTGAAAATGCAGCTTATAAAAATAGAATATTGCTTACTTCCCTATTTAGTTTGATTTTTTTCTGGATATCTGCTTTTATGGGAAAAGTTGAAGTGTGTTGCCTGCTTATCATTAAAATTATGGAAGCTAAATAATTGTGAGAAAAAAATGAGGCGATTCCACTCCACGTAGCTATAGCAGTACAGTTGGGTTGGAAAAGGAAGCTATGAAGACACAGTCTCTTCCTAGCATCATGGAGTTCCCACTACAAAACCAGAAAGTCTGTACACAATATACACATCACACAAAACCACTTAACCATATTGGTAGCCATTTTTGGCTTACCTCATTCAAATCCTTATTTCTTCTGTTGACAGTTTTTTATTTCTTCATTCTAGTAAAATTGCATACTGGAGTGGATGAAATCTATATACTTGCACTTTATTACTCATGTTTTAAACCTATAATTGACAGATTGCAAAAACAAAAAACAAAACAAAAAAAAAACATCAAAAATCAAGGAAAAGACAGGACATATTCAAACAACTCCCTCTCTCTCTTAGCTTAGGCCTCCTGTTTGATACAAAGAATGTGCAGGTATTCATTATTTTAATGACATAAAATATTTCTTCTGAAAGCACAAGCACTTTCATGGAGTCAAACTTGACAAATGAGGATCAATCCTTACAAAACTAGGATTACTTTTCTTTTCTCACTAAGTTTGTGCTTTTATTAGCATCCTAGAGCCATTTAAACAACTACAATCTTTACATGAGGCTATGGCAGATTTCTTGAGTCAGAGACAAGGCCCTTGCAAATTTGAAAAGAATACTTTGCATATATTTTGGCTAAAAGAAGTTCTCAGGTCCCTCCCTTTTCCACCAATATCCTAAACTTGTTCATTCCTCAAGGTGCTAGAGCATTAATATGGGCTGTTCAATTTGAAAATATTGTATTAAATCACTTTCCTGGGGGTGGAGAGTTCAATTAAAACCTAACTATACCTGGAAGGGTCTAGACTCTTTCATTGGACATTTAGTAGAAACCTTCTTACCTAATAGACATAGGAATGGTGATTTTTCAATTAATTGTAAAAGTTTAGAAAGTGCATAATAAATGGTATATAATCATACCATAAAATGCTTATTTTAATTTAAAGCATAATGTTTATTCACCAACGCTTTGACGTAGAAAGATTTTCTTTGATGATCTATCTCCTGACTAGAACTTACAGATTTTCTTGTAGAAACTGAACTTACGTGTGTATCATCTATAAATCCCAGTATCAACTTTTTGAAGTAGAATTATGACTTAAAGATACTTTCAAAGCTGTCTGAAAGCAAAATTATTCTAAATATTTATAATTTTTTATAATTGACTTGCCCATACTTAATTCAACAGGATTATTTTTTCAATGTCTCTTCTGTATTAATCTGAAAAATTAACATTCTATGTAATCGATAGACGTTTTTAGTTTTGCTAATTTATCTTTCCTTTTGTAGCCATATTTTACTAGTTAATATTTAGTTACATTATGTAATTACAACAAGAGGTTCAAAAAATAGATTTTGGGACAACTGCAACTACTGATTCTTGCCAGCACCTAATTTGTGTTGCAAGTGAAATGCGATGGTTTCAGAGAGTGGCCTGTTAGTTATGACCACTCTGTGTATACTCCATCTTCAGTCCGCATGTCTTACCGAGATGGAGGAGCGCTGACTCATCATTAGGTCTTACAGCGGGGTTGGCGCGCATTGGTCTATCTGGTTAGTTGCTTAATGTGAAATCAATTGAAACAGCTTCTGCTAAGAAGCAGTATCACAGCCCACCTGCTTAGTGGAATCTTGATTTCCGCCCCTTACTAATTGTACAACTTTGGTTAATTTAATTAACCTCTCTACACCATAGGTTTCCCCTTTGTAAAATGGGGAATAGTAATACTTAGTTGCTGTAAGAATTGAAGAATTTGCTCCTGTATTACACTTAGAGCATGAAGTAAACGCTAAATAGCACTATGACTATTTTCCACTGAACTAGATGCAATTAAGATTCAGGGAGTCCTCCAATTTGAAGATAAATGCCCCGGACACATACACATACACACACGGAAACTCAAACACATATGCACTCACACCGCATCTACCCCCACTGTCACCTAGCTCTAAGCCAAGAAGCCACCAGAGAGAAGTCTAGGAGCGAGGAGGCCACTTAGGCAAAAGGAATCTTTATGGCTTTCCACATCTAGTCCAGCTGTGAATAGGTTTAAAGTTTTACTTTGGAGCCAACATCCCAGTCCATGGACCTTTCCCTATTACTGTTCTCTGTCCACAAACCTCTCTCAGGGCTCTAGAGAAAAGCGTGGCTATCTGGGGATAGAATTCATGTGTCACATCCCCTCTGTAAGGTCTAATGATAGATATGCTGATCGAATACCAAGTAACATGCTATTGATATTTTTAGTTAGGCTATTGTCATATGTGATAACCGTCCATAAGGCTCAATGAACCAACACGTTACCCACAATCACTTGCTGTCATATTTGGAAGTTAAAATAGAACTGATGATCCTTTCCTCAAAGTCCGCTCTTTCCTTAGCTTATGTAAATGACACCCCTAGTCTTTCAGTTGCTCAGATCTCAACCTTCAGAGTCATATTGGATCCTTCTGTCCTGTCTTCTCACATCACATCACTATGGAAACGTTTGCCTTAAACACTGCCTGGTCTCGCCTCCTTCTCTCCCTGCCTTTCTCCCTGCTGTCCCGTAACCAGGGCTATTTGATAGCCTGATAGAATACTTGACACTCACCTAGAATTTGGCAGTAGTCCCCTAAGCAGTCACCTTAGGTCTTCTGTCTCCTCAGTTCATTCATGCCATGCCAGATGCAACTTTCTACCACACAGCTTTGGCCTGTTTCCTTTTTTTTGCTTAGAACAAGGAACACTTTGTGGAATTGTATAGCCTCTTATTATTGTTGGTGCATGTATGTCAGAATTGTTAACTTTTCAGTCTTTCTTTGCTGTTTAATTAGCATCTAAAACATTACAATTTTTAATGATGTAATCCTATTTTTGTTATTATATGTAATAAAGCATCTGTTTTGGCTACGAACTCACTAAGCAAAATTGGCTTGATACCTCTCACTGAGTTTAGAGATTAATTTCAAAATGATCTGATAAAACTATAAATGCATTTAAATACTTATAAACACATAATTTACTTTGGGGAACCAGTGTATTCTAAAAAGATCAGCAAATTTTCTCCTGAGTAGGTGCAGGTCATAATTTGTGTAATCAGGCAAATATGATTTGAATGGCCCTGGGGAAGTAGAAGCAAGGTTCTGTGTTTACTAAAATGAGTCTGCCTAGCTCTGCTGCCCAGAATAGCTAGTCTGAGCTTCTAAAAGGGGAACAGTGTATTCTCTGTATCTCTGTATCTTCCACAGCTAGCACTATGCATGTCACATAGTAGGGATTCAGTGTTTGTAGAATGAGTGAGTGTTTTCCAAGGGTGTTGGTAGACCCCTCCCATTCTTTTTCACAGCCCTCATGAGTTGGTGAAGTTCTGTGGATTTAGTCTTCTTTATTTCCACCAGAAGGTAAACTACAAAAGGGCAGGGACTTTGAGTATCTCCTTTACTCCTGTTCCCTTAGCACGAGACAGTAACTGACACATAGTAGGCACACCACATAATTTTTGGGGAACGAGGTCAATGCATATCACCTGAATCCATGCCATCTTCTCTTTCCCCACTGGTACGGGTCACATTCAAGTGTGAGAGACAACGTAGACAGACTGAGGCTCACAGCATGAAGTACCATCAACTGAGTTCTACATCCTAAAATAGCGAATATTGAGCAAGCTACATAACCTCATTAACGCTCAGTTTCCTCATCTTCAAATGTGAGCAAACTCAACAGCTGTTGTCTTATGAAATGCCGGAATATCTTACTCTTTTGCGTAGGCTGAATTGTCTGATTTTTTTTTTTCTTTCCTGCCTGTGAACACACAATCATCTTTAAAGATTCTGCTAAGCATCACTTACTCTAGGAAGCCTTTCTTATCTCTAGTCTGCTCTTTTCACTCATTTACCTTTACCTCCCAAACTCCCACATCATGTGAAACTGAACATATCCTTCTTTACCTCTCTACCACCCCTTCTTTCTATCACAGCACTGTAGCAAGTCATTGTAGTAATTTATTAGTACTTATATATCTCTCTATTGAAATGCAAAGCTCCTCAGTGGTAGGATTATGCCTTGCTAACCTCAGTACTGAGTGTAGGCTGGGCAATCGATAAGAATTTGGATAACTTTTTTGCATGTTAGGATTTCTTCCCCCATTACTGGGTTTCCTTGGACCCAATCATATGGGGAAAATAAACTGGGAATCCAAAATACTTTACTTGAAAAAGAACTTTCATAAGACTTTTCTGCAGGATGCTAAAGAAATAATTGCACTAGGATGTGAAAGGGAAATCTAATAAATATAAAGTGAAGTTCTTACTTAATGTCATCAATAGGTTCTGCAACTTTAAGCAAAATGACGTGTAAGAAAACCAATTTTACTACAGGCTAATTGATATAAAAAGAATTGAGTTCCTATGGCATTTCGTCAATGTTATACTGTATCGACATTGACTGAAACAACATCGAACAAAATGACGTTATTTGAGGACCTGATGTATAACAAACAGTTGTACACAAAGATGAGTATGATGAATTTAGCTTAGATCCACCAGGGAAGATTTATAAATTATCTATGTATCGTATAATAATTATCGATTATATTCATACACATAACCTTGTATTTATAAAAATGCTTTGTTCACTTGCACAGCAAAGCACATAAACTGCTTTTCTTCTTTTAAAAAATCATTAGTTTTGACTTTAAGTGATGAAAATAAGTGACCACTTTTAGCTCACTTTGGAGGCAGTGAAAACATGGAGAACATTAGATAATCAAGGCGTTCAGCTTCTAAAAAACCAAACTTATTATTGTTTCTCATTATATATTGAATTAACTTAAAATTTTCTTACATAGTTAGTCAAAGACCCCTTCCAATATGGCCTTATCCTTTCTCACACATGCCACAGGCATTAGTTATGCTGAAATAGTTTCCAATCCGAAATGTACTGTATGGATTCATGATACTTTGTTCTCTGCCTTTGACTTTCCTGTGCTATTGAAATCCTACCCATCTATAAAGACTTAAATGTCACTTCCTCCATGTGGCTTTCGTAGATTTTCATACGTGGTGGTAAACTACGTTCTTTGAGGTGCCGTAGGACTTTAGTTATCCCTGTAACAACCATCACCTTTCTGTAATTCAGTGTTTCCAATCTTAAGAATTCCCTTGTATTCTTTTGGAATACTCAATAATTTAATATACAAATATTAAATCAGAATCTTTGGGGGGGGGCCTGTGGGACTCTATAGACTTACTAAGTGCCCCCAGGTGAGTTTATTCCAGGCAACATTTGGAAAACACTGTTAATGTGTATTTTAGCCATTTGTGTAAATCTTATCACTCACTAAATTCATTTCGATGTCGTATTCATTTAATTTGGTTTTAATCTTCCAACATGTCTCATGCAATGTTTTCTACACATTAGCGAATTAATAAAAAGATTATCTGCTTGAATTCAAAGTTATCATATATGGGGTGTCCATTTTGTATGTACCTACAATCCTACCAGAAGAAACAGACATGAACAATAGAGACAAACAGATATTCGGGACAGGCAGGTATAACATGTTATTTGAGAAAGTAGAATCAGTTGAGAGCACAGGGATCAAAGGATAAGGGTTTGGCTTTCAGATCTGTGGCTAATCAGTTTATTATTTAAACCCTTTGATTTTAAGGCTGCTCATCTCTAAAATGAGGGTGATAACATTTATATTTTTCTACTCTATCAAATGAGGCAGTGCATGTGAAATTGCTTTGTAATCACATAAATGCTAGTTATTACTCTAAAAGCAACTGTCTTTTGGAATTTTATGAGTCCTAGGAGATACATGTTTAAATAGGCTTAGACAGGGTACAACGTCCTTAAAATGTGCAATTGGAAAGGGAAAAAAGATCTTCTACGGTTTTACTTTATCCATGTTCCTAGTCCTGCCGATTCTCTCCAAACTAAAGACCTCTGTGAGTGCAGATGACATTTACTACCGGGTGACGGAAAGGTGCTTAGACCTTTCTGCTAACTCACATTACAAAATAATGGCCCACCATTTCTGAATCAAAATTTTTACCTTTTTCCAATGTTACATTTTAGTAATTTCCTTCGTGAAGTTCAAAATCCATGCCCTGCAGTTGTGCAGCCCTTCCGCCCTCCTGTTTCACGAAGTATTTGGATACAGACGTCATGGTATGGACTGGAGAAGCTGTGTTAGCATTTTAAAGCTGATTAAAAAAAAGGAGGGTGGCAAGGACGGGGTTGAACATTCTTAGCATAGATTAATTAAAGCCCAAGGCCAGAAACTCATAGGAGAGGATCAGACATTAACTTAAGGCATTCAGCCTTTAAATAATACTAATGAATATATTTAGTCTGAAAAAGAATTAAGCTTGGGAGCAGAGCCGTAAAGCCACGTAATCTAGTTGAGTAAGTAAATTTGGCTTTAGGAATAAAAGGATATTCAAGCTTATCTGGCTAGACGGTGGAGGGATGCGGGCAGCAGGGGAAGTGGATATGTGTGGAAGGAACGCAGTCTATTCATATTCTTAGCCCATTTTAAAATTGGTATTTACCTTATTATTGTTGAGTTGTAAGAAGTTGTCTTTACACATGCTGGATAAAAGTCGCTTATAATTTTCAAATATTTTCTCCCATTCTGTGTGTTGTCTTTTTCACTTTCTTGATGGTGTCCTTTGAAGTATAAAAGTTTTTGATTGTGATGAAGTCCAACTTATCCAATTTTTCTTTTTCTGCTTGTGCTTTTGGAGTAACATATAAAAATCATTGCTAACCCAAGGTCATAGAGGTTTATGCTTTTGTTTTCTTCTAAGAGTTTTATAGTTTGTTAAATTCATTTTTTTATGTGATCAATTACAGTTAGATTTCGGATCCACTTTTAGTTAATTTTTATATGTCACATGAGGTAGGTGTTCATTCCTTTGCACGTGGTTATCCAATTGTCCCAGAACCATGTATCAGAAAAACTATTCTTTCGTCTATTGACTTATTTTGGTCTCTTTGCTAAAAATCAATTGACCATAAATGTAAGGTTTTATTTCTGGATTCTTAATTGGAATTAATAATTTCACTGATTTATTTGTCTTTGTGCCACTACTACCCTTGATTATTGTAGTTTTTAGTAATTTTGGGAAGTGACATTGGGAAGTATGAATCTTCCAACTTTGTTATTCTTTCTCAAGATTGTTTTGACTATTCTTCTTTGCATTTTCATATGAATTTCATAATAAGCTTGTCAATTTCTATTTAAAAAAGGTGCTGGGACTTTAATAAGGTTTGCAGGGAATCTGTAGATCATTTACAGTCAAATTTTCATATGAAATATTCTGTTCCATGAATCGGCTTATTCTCATCAGGCTTCTGTTTTAATATTGGAGGCTTACATTCAGAGGGCAGAATGACATAGATAGACCACTGAACTCTTCTGTGGTGGAGCCTACGATGACACTTGCAACAGAAAAAAATTGGGGACTCTGGGAATGTTGTCTAACTCAGGGACTTTAGGGCTACACTGCGTGCCTCAGAGTCCAGAAACCTGAGGAGTAGTCTAGAAATGATTCTGAACCTGGCTGTAGTGACTAGAGTTTGCCTTTGGGTAGGTGGAATGTGCTGATACTTACAGGTTTTTATGTTTATAGAAAATACCATCAGATGTTGTGTTATCTTAGGAGCAGAGTTAATTTTTAACTTTGCTTTTTTTTTAACTTTTAAAAAAGATTGAGGGAAAATTCACATAATATAAAAATCATGTTACAGTGCACAATTCCATGGGTTTTTATATATTGAAAATGTTGTACAATCACTACCTCTATCTAATTACATAACATTTTTAACACTCCCAAAGAAAACCCCATACCCATGAAGCAGCCCCGCTAGACTCCCCTTCTCCCGTCCCTGGCAACTACCAATCTGCTTCTTGTTTCTATAAATTTGCCTATTCTGGATATTTGATATAAATGAAATTATATAATACGTGACTTTTGTGTCTGGTTTCTTTCACTGAGCATGATGTTTTCAAGATTCATGTATGTTGTAGCATGTTATCAGTCATTCATTATTTTTTAGTGTTGAACAATATTTAATTGTGTGCACATGCCATGATTTGTTTATTTACTCATCCATTGATGGACATTTGGGTGGTTTCCATATTTTGTCTATTATGAATAGTGCTGATATGAACATCTCTGCCTTTCGTATCAGGATAATGCTGGCTTCAAAAAAATGAGTGAAGAATTGTTCCTTTCTCTTCTATTTTTGGAATTGCTTGAGAAAGGTTGGCATTAATTCTTCTTTAAATGTCTGGTAGAATTCACCAGTGAACTACATGGTCCGGAACTTTTCTTTGGTGGTTTTTGATTACTGAGTCAATCTCATTACTGGTTATAGGTTTCTTTAGATTTTCTATTTCTTCTTGGGTCAATTTGGTAATTCATATTTTTACAAATTTGTCCATTTCATCTGGATTATCTAATTGGTGGGCATACAAATGTTCATAGTATTTCCTTATGATCTTTATTTCTGTAAGCAGGGTTAATTTCTGATATGACATATACTGAAATCCACTCGAAATCATGGCTTATACTGATATGTTGGTCATGTTATCTTAGAGTGACAGGGCCTAGAAATTAAGAACTTACACATTCTTTCCTCAGCACCTGGCTTCCTGGAACATTCAAATAAAGTTTTTCCATTTGAAGAAACAATCTTCCTCTCCATTTCACTATGCATGCATGAAGAACTGAGCCTCAGGGTGTCATATAGGATGAAATGAAATAATGGAGCAGAAATGATGATGATAGCTGCCATGTATAGGTCTCTCAGTACATTCTAGGTACCACACTAAATGCTGTATTTTATTTCATCCTCATTACAACTCTCCAAGGTAGGTACTATTTTTATCCCATATTTACGAATGCAGGCAAGGAAATTGAGACTCACAAAAGTTAAAAAGGAAAAATAAGACTTTTCCAAGATCACAGGATAAAGGGAAGAAGTGAGACCTGAATCCAGGTCTTTCTGTCACTAAGGTCTGCCCTTGTAGTCACTAAGTGACTACACAGAAGCATTGGAAATTTGTCTTAGTGATTTTCCATCGTTCATGGAAATTTGGGAGTTTATTTTTCATAGAAGTATAAGTATCTCACTTTTCCCAGTGACTAGGTTGGATTGAGAATGAATTTGAGTTATGATTATTTCCTGCTTACAAAAAAGAGAAATGTCACAGGATCTTAAGGTTTTGACGTATTTGAGACATTCTGGAAAGAAGCAAAACTATTTTATAGTCAAATAGTATAATTCAAGGCAAGAAAGTTTATGAAGTTCTAAAAATTTCAATGTAACATAAAGTGCATGGGGGTAAAACTGTAAAAACAAATATACCATATTTCAGTTTTTAATGACTCAATAAAGGTTTTTATTAATCCAAAGTGAATTTGCTTAGACCAATAAGTCCAATAATCGATCTCAAAGATTCTCTTATTTTCTTTTTACAGAGAAGCAATAAAATAAACTCTATCTAAAGATAAATGTACTAAAAGAACATAATAGCCTTTTTAAGGAGAAACTAAGAGAAGGCTTCCTTTGTTCAAAATTAACAATGACCTTGCTACAGAAATGCACAAAATGATTTCTGATATGTTTGTTATAAAGATAATGGCTTTATAAGTCTTAGAGCTAATAACCCTACAGATAATACACACTTGATCTCACAGTTGAGGAGAAAAGGATGGTTGCAATAAAAAACAAAAACAAAACAAAACAAAATCCAGGCCCCATTATAATTTGAAACACTTACTGCCTGATTTTAAGCCACTGGCATCTCATTAAAATGTTAGATTTATGCTGCACACTGAAAATCATAATGGAATAACTAAAAAAGTAGCCTGGCAGTAAATCAAGGGCTAGTAACACTAACACAAAAACATATACATGAAGAAACACAAAGGGAAAAACACTTCTGTTATAATTTTAGCCTCCATATTCAGCACCTAACGAAATTTCTCTCATTAGAGCTGATGAGAGACAATTACCTTTATATGACACATATAAAACTCTTATAGTTTTCCTCCAAGTATTTCTAAACCTAATTAGGAGAGCAGACAAATTGCTCGAAGCAGATAATGATAAAAATGAAACTTTGTTCTGTCAACTGAATGTGGGGCAGTAAAATACTACCTTTCCAAACACTGTTATTGGAAGTCCTTTTATGTAAATTATTTTCCATACAACACCTTTTCTCAAGAATCATAGAACATAAATAATGGTAACTAGGTAGTAGGAAATCAAAAGTTTCCCAGAAAAATTCTCCTGTGGAAATTATTATGCTTTCTCTGTTCTTATGGCTGCTGAGCACATATGGCATGTAGGATCGTGAATCAAAGTTAAAAGAGTGATTCTGAACTCAGGCTGTCTGGTTTGAGGTCTGGCTTTACTTCTAGGGAAGGTCCCTTAACCTCTGTCTTTCTCTGTTTTCTTATCTGTAAAAGAGACAATAATATCTACTACATAACGTTGTTGTGGGGATTACGTAGTTACGATAAATTCTTGGAACATCAGCCAGCACGTGGTGAGCACCCCAAAATATTACCTGTCATTATTATTTTTGTCTAAACTATCTCAGTGCTCTTATACCAAGTCTCCTTGGTGCCAAACTTACCTCTTTTCATTCATCACCCATAACTGACAACAGTGATCTTTCTGTTGGAAGATCACTACCAGATAACGTCTCTTGATGGACAGTTAGAGCTTTCCTTCTTTTTTTTATTTTTTATTGTTTTAAACATTACAGTAAAGAGCATCACTGTGTATGTCTTCTAGAGCATCTGTATATATACCTATAATTACCAGTTTATAAGACATGTATATCTTTTCAGCACTCTAAGTGTCTGCTTCATATTTTTCATAATACATTCATCTAACACATATTTTTCACATACACTTATATCTTCTGCATAAGTGTATGTATATATTTTCCATATACACATAAAATATTTTACTTATTTATTTCCCTTATTTTCTATTTTTGTATCTCTTTTTCTCAATGAAATGTATACTTCACAGACAAGGATTTTTATCAGTTTTGTTCAGTACAGACACAATGTGTGATGGCAGATATTAGAGACGCATGGATGTAAAAGTCAAACATTACTGGGAAAATATAAAAGCCCAGAATAATTGAGAGGAGGCACACGATCTCCATTCTCTCATCATCTCACAAAGGCATTCAAGATACTTCTGTATATACCATAGGGCTGCACTCTGCAGGATGAAGCCTGGTCCCTTGTCACATCTTTTATAGTGAGAACACCCTGTGTATGTCTTAAATTAGTCAACAGTCAGGGGTCTGGCAGTTGTCTAAAAGCACCAGGTGTTAGTGCCTGATGATCTCATGAGAAGAGACTTTGAAAGGGGGAGAGAGGCTTCTTTGTGCCATTCCCCTGGGAAGTTGAGTTTGGTGCATGATTTCAGGGGCAACCTCTTCCACTAAGAAAGTGGATACCCCTCTCCTCTGACCAAAGGGACACACAACCCCAAATTTCAAGGAGCTCATCACTTCCAGGCAACCTGAGATTCCAGAATAATTCACTGGACAATTCTGCTTGTCTCTCTTCAGGTATAATATAGAAAGGTAGTAACTCACATTTTTATCAGTTTACATTTTAGTATGGGCAGATAGCCAAGAGCAAGTATTAACTTATAATAACAAGAACCAACATTTGTCTTAACATATGACTTGGCAATTGTGACTAAGCCCTGAGCAAAGTTTTTATGTTTATTATTTCACTTAATCTTTACAAGAACCATAGGAGATAAGTATTATAAATCCCATATTACATGAAAGAACAGTGAGGCTGAAAGGGGTTAAACATTTTTTGTTAGATATTATAGCAGCTTTTATGTGAAAATTTGAATTAACATTTGAACACAGATCTATCTGACCCCAAAGTCCATGATATATATATGTATGTAACTATATACACCAACCTTTAAAATATTGTGACATACCTTAATACCTTGGTTTCAGTTGGTAGGTCTCAGGCTAGGTTCAATTTCCCCCAGAGTGGATAATCCTGGAAAGGAAACCACAATGCCTGTTACATCCTGTTCTTGAAAGTTCCACACTGTCACTTCTGGAATATTCTATTTGTTAGAAGCAAGTCACTATTTACAGCCCAATCTCAAGGGAAGGAGGGTTGAGTTCCCGTGCTTGATGGGAGAAGTATCAAAGAACTTGTGGACATATTTTAATATAATCATACTCTTAAAAAGAAATTCTCATGTGAGAATCCATTATTTAAAATGTCATTACACATAAAATATTTTGTTATCACTGAGTATAAACTCTTATGCAATGTTTATCAGCATAAACCCTGAACTGGGTGAGACACTGACTTTTGTGTAGCATAGGATTCATTTTGCTACAGGAAACATTCAATTAAGTATGGCAAATAACCTACACAAGGACTTTGCCTTATGGGTTCTTTAATGAGTGTGGTCAGGGCAGCAAACCTTTCTCTCTAAATGCCAACAGGACTGAATGGTGAGCAAGTGACAAGTGCAATAAGCAGTGCTATGATGTGGCAATGATGTCTTTCTAAATATGCTGACTTGTTTAGTACAATTTTGATTTTCTGATATCCTCACGAATACCGCCCAAACTTTTACTACAAACAAAATGTTGAGAGAGTCGCTGCCTGATTTTTGATGATTTTCACTTATCAAGTACTGGTGTGACTTTGAGGTGAAAAAAAAATAGAGCATGTCTTCAGTTTAGTTAAAAACTCAGACAGTTGAGTAAGTCTAGTCAATATGATAATCGTCCCCTGCTTTCTCCCCAGAAGAATACCTATTGCTCAGTCAATTGAAAAGTGAACCAAAACCAGTCTACTAATCAGCTGTTTTGCTATTATGACACACAAAAAAATTAATTTGGCCATTTCTGTCTTTTAAGTGAATCAACATGTTGTTTTGACATCAAATATAAAATATTTGCTCTCTTAGCCTTCTTGGGTGAAGTTACATCCAAGGGAACTGGCTTTATTTAATCTAGTTTCTTTCATTCAAAATAAACAAAGCCTGTCTGAGAGTGAGGCCAAAAGTCCACATGACCACAGCCACTGTACTCTGTTGTCACCATGTAACATGATCCATAAAAAAACTCTGTGAGCCACTCTTGTTGAGAAATCCAGGGGCTTGAAGGAAAGATAAAGTCTTCCATGGCCAGATGATGAGCACAGTCAGGATTAAACTCTAGAACTGCTGACTCATCATTGTTGATTGGAATTTTGACTTAATGTCCTTGTTCACATTGGAAAAGTCTCTCCTGTGCGACCAGTAAGCGATGTGAGGAATTCAGTGCTCCTTGTGGACAAATTCCATCATGGCTTCCTGCCAACCTTCTTTTTGGGTCTGTTGGATTCCAAAAGAGATGCAGGAGAGCTGCCTAATCCTCCTAAGCACCACATGAGAGACCCCCTAATAATACTAAGTCCTGGTATTTAACTCATCAGTAATAACCATTGGGTTTCAGAATTCAGTTGTATTGTTGAACCGACATAATTGCAAGGAGTCACAGAAAAGTGTAATTATTAAGTTCTAAGCATATCTCTGCAGGTTGGAACTGCAGATGTCAACACAACAGCCCTTTCAAACTCTGGGAAGCATGTGTGTGAGGGTATGTGAATTTCAATAGCCAATTTACATTTTCAGGGTTATTGACATATTTTTCTTTGATGACATAAGATCAGAAGTATTGCAAAGGGAATTTTTAAGGGAAATAACTAAAACATGGACATGTTCACTATACCTCTATCTTCCAGAAGATTCTATGTAACTCAAGTGGAGGAGCCCCTGATCTGCTTGAGTTCCATGTAGTGTGCTGGACTCCAAAGTTATACTGCTGCCCAGACAAGTCAATCTTTTGCTCTTCATGTGTAAATGAGGACAGAGTAGAACCGGCTCAGATGAAATACTTAGAACAGGGTCTGGCACACACTAAATGGGCAATACATGTCATTTATTATTATTTTTAAGAAAACAGACAAAAAACAGCCAATTAATAACTAGTTGAATTGCTGATCTTTTAAATTTCTTAAACCTTCTTAAGAGTTTAGCCTTTGGCTCTGCTGCCAGGGTGTTTCAGTATTCTCTCTTCTGTATGACATAACTTTAGGGATGCAAATATAGGCTACATTACGGGGGCTTCCCTTCCTATTGACCTCGGAAGAAAAATCTTTAGTGGGTAGCCAAGTTACTTGTAAAAAGTTATTTTAAAAAATCTGGACAAGATTCAATTCCGTATTTCTTTAATTCTAAAGGTTTTTCATCCAAGGTTGGTGCTATCTTTTATAGTGCCTACTTTATATAGACACAAATCCTATCCATCCATTTACATATTCTGATGCCTGTTTTGAGAACAGATGGAAAGAGGGTAGAGAGAAACAAAGAGACCTAGTAGGAGACAAGAAATGGTGGTGACATCAAGGCTATGGGAAAAGGTTAGATTCTGATTATGCAGGATTTGACGGAATATGATGATAAATTCACTGTGATATGAGAGAAAGATGTGAGTCGAGATGGACCCGATATTTTTGGTTTGAGCAGTTAAAAGAATGGGGTTGGCTTTCACTGAGATGAGGACGGCTGCAAGATGAACTTATGTGGGAGAGAACGTTGGGAGCTTAGTTTTGGATATTTTGTACATGAGATGTCTCTTGTGGAACATGAGATGTCTCTTTATCGAAGTGGAGATATGGAGATATTGGGTGGTATGGTTGTCAGATAAAATAGAGGGCACTCAGGTCATTAGAATTTCAGATAAATGCAAAATACTATTTTTAGATAAACACAAAACAAATCTTTCATGGTACATACTTATACTAAAACAGTTACTCACTGTTTGTCTGAAATTCTAAATTTACTCAATATCCTATATTTTTATTTGATGAATCTAGCAATCCTATCAACTGGACTGTTGGATAATGAGGGAGAGGTCACAGGCTGGAGTTATCAACCTAAAGACCTGGAGTTATCATCCTTAAAGTTATGTGATTAGATGAGATCAGCAAAGGTGGGAGCATGGACAGCAATAAAAATTGACCCAAAGACTGAGTCCTGAAGTTCAATGTAGAGGTCAAGTGCTGAGGATTATAAGAAGGAGAGGCTAGAAAGTTAGGGAAAGCAGGTACGTGTAGTAGAACTGGAAGCCAAAATACAGCAAGGGTTTCAAGTAGGAGTGACCACCTGTGTCTATTCCTGCTAATAGGTAAAGGATGATGAAGATGAGGACGGGGAGGGATGTATCCAATAAGATATCTTTAGTGATATCCTTAATGACAAAAACAAGCAACACACACACAAACAAACAAAACCAAAACTTTTGCTGGGTTGTGAACGGAAAATCTGATTAAGAGTGTGTTCAGAATTCTTTTGCAGATGGCAAACAGGGGCAACACTTTCAGGGCATTTTATAAAGTGAACAAAAGGCCTATGTTGTTACCTGGAGAAGAAAATGAGGTTTATTATAGTTTTGTTCATAAAAGAAATAACAGTATGTTTGTACGCTGATGAACCAAAGAGAGAAAACTTAACGATGCAGGAAGCAGAGGGGAAAGCTGCTAGAAAAATGTCCTTGTGAGGAAACTGGGAACGAGATCTAGAGAGAAAATGAAGGAATTGGCCTGTGATAGAGATGTAAGTCATCGATAGTAACCTGTGATAAGGTTGATGGCAGGGCTACCAGGAGGTGAGTAGAAGTGGTATTTAATGGAAGTTCTTTTCTGATTGCTTCAGTTTCCTCAGTGAAAAGGAAGCCAGGTAGTATTTTGCTGAGAGTGACAATTAGGGAAAATGTGTAAGAGGCCGAAATGCCTTTGTTTCATTTCTCTCTCTCAACATTCTTACAGTGTCATCTTTTCTGAATTCGTTTATTCCTCGATTATAAAACTTTTGACTTTCTATCTTGTTTTTTATCCAATGTGATGGTGCGTGTGTCTCGTCTCCTGTCAGAGTTTGTGAATTCTCTGAAGGCAGAGCTCATGCGAGTTCGTGTGTGAATTCCTCTGCCTTGATCATAGTCCGTGATCAATGAAGGTTAATTAAGAGAATTTTTAAAAATGAAATGCACTCTAATCTCCAGAAACCCTTATATTTAGGCTAAAAAGTATTCCTCTTTCTTCTAAAGACTCACTGTGTATTGTAGAAGATTCAAATAAGCACCTCAAGTCTTTGATCTGGCAGGTATAATAGTTACATTACAGAAAACTCTGTAAAATTATATTAGCAATGTATGCTGAATCAAAAACCACTTCAGTGTGCACAAATAGTTAAATAGCATAAACGCATCAATTAGGATGCAAAGTAGAAAGGGAAATTCTTGAAATAAAGCCTTCTAAATTGGAAACAGTAAGCAGTGTAGTCTACATAGAACTTTAAATACTATTTTAAAACATGGAATTAAAAAAAAAATGTTCCCAGTAATAGTCTACTAAAATATTAACCTGGTGAAATTATGTAGATATTTTCAAAGGGTAAGGGAATGTAAATAATTATTGTCGCCAAGCAATCCCTGTACATTAGTGGCTAAAAAGGTTGATATGCTAACATATTTACAAATAAAATAATAGACCGTTGTATTTGGTGAAAAGAGTAGGTATTAACTTCAAAAGCATACATAATTATGGCTCTGGAATTTTAGAGTATAGATCTAACCATATACTATGCAAATTAAAAATATTATATTCAGTGTTTATGTAGTTGTGTGGTATTTCCTCTAAAATTATAGTGAAAATATCTATAATTAAATAAATGCTCTCTTCAATTACTGTAGTCGCATAATCTTTTTGCCTCTGTAAACAGAGATCTATTGTAACATCCTCATGAGAGTTCACCACTCATGACAGTTTCACACATTTCCACTTTCTTTTAGAAGAAAGAAGTTAACAATTAACTCTGCAAAGAAGAGTTTTCACATAAATACTCTAAATTTCAACAGTTAGTGATAATGCCAATGCATTCCTCCACTATTGCAAATGGGGTAATTGTCATTTTTAATTTATATACCATGCTTTTAACACCAAAACTGATTCAGATATTTCAAACCTAAGTAAGATTTTAGTTATTTTTGGTGAAATGATCCATCATCCATTTGTTCCTACCTTCCCAACAATGTCAAAGAAGCAACTACATCTGGATCCATTTTCAAACTATTTGATGTAATTATTTTCAAAAGAATAGCCAGCACAATGAAATAATTAATCAATTTGAAGTCTATGCTTTTTATAAACAGCTGATTTGCAAACATGTGGCTATCACCTTTGTTTATTTTATTCTTTTTAGTTTCATTTTATTTGCAAATTCATTCTTTTCCTTCTGGGATTAAACTTTTTTTAATTCAGAAAAAATAATTTGATTGATTTTTGGTATGACATGAGGCTGAGCTTTCACATTTATACATACTCAACATCTATTGTTTCTAAATCTCCAACATCTGTAATATGTTCCCTGGCTATGCTTCCTTTGGGGACCTGTCATTGTTTGGGACTGCTTCATTACTTCTGGATTGTAGAGATGAGCACCGTTCTGACTGTCACTGTGTCTTTTATTACTGTTTTGCACGACTGACACACAGACCCAGAGAACACTAGAGCTGGAATAGTCTTCAGAGCTCATCTTGTCTATCCGTCCTGCTTTACGGCTGAGGAATGAGGTCCAGGATGGGATGTAACTTGCCATATACACTGAGTGGTGAGAGAACCAGGATAAGAACCCAAATCATATCACTGCTCACGTTTTCTATGTGCTTTGGGTTACATTTTACTTTTCCAATTCCCTTCTATATAAATTGCCCAAGGTCCTTCTTCTGTACTCTCCACAAAAGACTTCATGCCTCAGAATGTTTTGTTTTCCTTCTTGGGATCATACTCATATTTATGAACCTAGCTTAGATCTTGAATACATGCCTGCAACAGGGTCATACCAACCACCATCCAGGACCTGTTCATTTGGTTTTCTCCCAGAAAATACTATCTAAGCCATGGAGTTACCTACTGCTCTTCTGTGTCTCCTTAGTGCCATGTATTGTATCAGTTACAGCACGTTAAATTTCTGGTGAAGGTGGAAACTGCAGTTAAGTCAGGTATTAAGCCTAGGTTTGGTGTCATGGACTTTAACACAAGGGACGCCATTTTGGGCCTGTGTTTTCTTTTCAACAATTCTTAATTTAAATTTTGGAAAGTTTTTGTTGAAGAACTGGGTTCTTTTGAAGCATGCTCTAATTTTATTTATTAACACCTTAACATAAAATAAAATTGGAGACTTGATGCAAAATTTTCACTGGTGTCTAAATGGAGATAGAAGAGGGGCTAGTGTTATAATGTTTCTATATTAATTCAAATGCAACTATTATTTGTTCATTAGACAACTTGTTCCCAATGTTGCAATATTTAAAAAAGCCACCTGTAAAAAAATCAAGCGAGCCAATTAAAAAACATATGGTGTGTTAAGGAAATCACACTGCCTTGTTCTAACTGAGTGTGCAATTTGCTCATTTACCTATTTGGATCTACCAGTTTGCCTAATAGAAGGGCGGTTATCTAAATACCCTACAGAGCTATTGAGAGTCTTAGGTAGGTCATCCCCTGATATATAGTGAGAACTCAAATCAGGCTAAAGGTTTTAACCTCAAGAATCTTGGAAGGCCCGAGGGATACATAAAATCATTACCTTATATTCAAGAGACTATGCGATGCCAGGAAATTTGAAATGATTAGATAGAAAATATAATGCACAATTAACCTGATGGTTCAAAGTGAGACCTCAGTGTCTCTTTGACCAGGGATGCTAGAGCATGGAACATGCAGGAGGTGCACCATTTGGCATCACAGCTATTTTCTGGGGTGCTCTTGAACAATGGAAGAGAAATGAAATCCTGTCTAGATTTAGGAGTATATCTCACTGCACATTCTTTCTGTAAAGAAGGCTTGCTTGAAGTCAGGATTTAAATAAATTTTTACATGTTACCTTGTAATAGTAAGACCTATTTTTCAAGATTGTTTAAGTGAGAAAGTAAATCTCTTCTTTTTAAAATCTACTTAGAGTTTGGTCTTCTTTTACTATGCACTGAAAATATCCCGGCTGATACATCAAGTTTAAGGAAATAATCAGAAACACAGATATAATTTCTGTAATTTTTATATAAAGATCACCATGTTAACTACAATATCAAAAATGAAAATAATAGCAATTCGATTAGTGTGATTATGGCATGACACAAACCCTAAAGATACTATAAAAATTCCAAAGAATATTTAATGGCATTGGAAAATAGATAATATTTTTTCAATTCTCTCTTATATATAGAGGACAGGGCCTGAATTTTTAATATATATGTGTGTATATGTATATATACACATATACATATATACATATACACACATATATAGTATATACATATATACACATATACACATATATATATATACACATACATGTATATACATATATATTAAAGTAGATAAATATAAAAATGCTAACAATTGTTATCTTAGTTTTAGATAATTAAAAAATTCTTTCTCATTACCTTTCTAAATGTTTGGAATAACTTACACTAATACAAAGTATTTTATAATCGGGAAAACATGTATATTTCAAGAGACTCTTTAGGAAATGGCAAACTTTATTTATGAGAAAGCAACTGGGAATCTAGTTAACAGTAGCCAGGATTCTAGAAGGCTACATTGAAAAATCAGTGATTAATGGCAACATATTCATCACTTTGAATAAAACTAGAGAAGACACCTGCCCTTCCGTGCTGGACACGTGACAAGAGGTTTCCACATACTTATGTGATAGGAAACAGAGCAGAAGGGGGAACTCCACATTCTTAGATGACACTTTTTTTTCTTTTTTTTGCAGGGGGTGGAGTTCCTATAATTTCATAGGATAAGGAAGTGGGTACAATGAGGTTAAGACTGTGCATAGAATTGTGGCCTTGGCATTTTTAGCAAGGGTCCCCCAGAGCATGTGGCTGGGCTGCTAACTCAGCTTTCTAACTACATTCTTGATGCCTGAGAGTTGCTCTCCTGTTAAAGTGAAATATTCAGCCATGTACAAGAATCATATACCTTCCTCTCAAAATATTTGGCCAACGAAACAGGATTAAAATTCTGTTGGCAAATGTGGGTTATAATGATTTTACCTATTGGGAGCTATTCATCTGTATGTTGTTTTTATCATTTCAGATGTTGTTTGTGGCAGGAAAATGTGATTACCCGCCAAAATCTACATTATGTCATCTGCTCTGTTCTATAAACAGATTACATACACCGAACAGACATAAGCTGTGGGCTGTGGCTAGCTAATTATGTTTAACGCAAATACACACACATGTACAATTCATTTTAAAGGGATTAATTATAAGTGCTATATTTTAGTTACGAGGGTTTTTGGAAATACCTCATCACATAGTACACCAGAGTCATTTAACAGTTTTTTTTTAAATGAATACAAACCATTTGGAATATTGTATACAAAATTGATTTTTGAGAAAATATTCACTTAGTACATCAAGTATTATGAGATAATTTGGCAAAAGTGCTAACCTATATTACAGATAGATTTTTGTCCATGCACATCTGTTGCCAAAACATAGCATTTCTATTTTTATTTCAAATCTAGCATACAAACTGTTTTATTTGACTATGAAAGCTAAACAATGAAGTCTAGAATTTGCCCTGACAGCAAATCATTTAAAAATAAAATTTAAGTATAAAAGTTTTTTGTTTTTAGGGAAAGTAGAAACAATATAATACTAATCCTATCTTGTTGGACAGATGCAATGTTTGTATTGTTCACTTAAACTTCTGTTGGCTGTGATAGACACTTCTGCATGCCTACTCAGTGTCAATTCTTCCCTTCACCGGTGGGGATATAACCTGAGTTTGACTGAGGCAGTATGTAGCCAGATGCAACATTACATTTCCTAGCCTCCCCTGCTAGGGGGAGTGGTCATGTGATAGCTGGGAGTGGTCATGTGATAGCTACAAGTGGTCATATGATATTTCTGGCCAATGACATGAAAGTGGAAGTTTCTGGAAGGGAGTTCTAAAAAAGCTTTTTAAAATAGACTCAATGCCACTTGCATACAATACTTGTTCTTCCACTTCTTCCTGCCTAAAATGTTGGATGTAGAGAATCCAACGTGTGAATCAGGCAATAGCCATGGCTGCATGGTGGGCGGCGAGGAGCTACTGGACAGAAAGTTGGAAAGAGTGTCCATCACTGATGGTATTACCAAGTTGGCTTTGTCAGTTCTGAGCAGCCTACATCTAGGCATCTTGTTTCATGAACAAATAAACTCTATTCCGTTGAGACCCCATGACTAGGGGATTCTGTAAAATGAGTTTAAAATGCCTTCCATCCTGACAGAAGTATCGGTTATGATTGTTAGCTGAAGTTCATTGTTCAGTAGATGTTATTATTAGTCACTTAAAAATTGTCCATTCTGAATTCATGAAACAAAGAATGTTTGGGAGAATTAAAAGTCTAAAGAGTTCTTTCTTCTCACCTCCAACACATTGCTCTTATGACTTTAAGGAAATGCTTTTTACTCTGGAGACTATTTTTCCATATTACCGAGTTTAGACTCTTTTTAGAAACCATGGTTTGTTGTTATAATATAAACGTATGTGGATGGGCTTCATGTATCCTATGGTTGTAAATTTTATCCGGTATTATATAAGACATTTTCATACCACAAATTGATGTTTACCATAAAGGTGTAAGTGAATGTTCATCTTTAAAGAAAAAAAAAATTGTCAGTGGTAACCAAGGCCACATATTCTATTCTACAGCTAAAATCACTTATAAGTATTTTCACTAGAATTCGGTCCTAATATGGAACTCAATGAGTATAAAACGTCTGAATTCTCATATTTGATTAATGACTTAGTTGTGAAAGCCCAAAAGTTTAGTAGAGTCTCAAAATCAGCCCTTATATGGTCTTAATGTAAGTATACCTTGTTCCACATCCTCTTGTGAGAAATTATTTGATCCCCCAAAATTGGCAAAATGTCTTTTATCCTATCATACCATAATCACTGCATGCTTTACAACTCTGCTTCAAGATTAAACTAGGTGTGAATTAGGTTTATAGGCTAAACAAATTCTGAGTCTTTCTCTGTAGAATATTGGTTTTCTTGTCCTTTTTCTCTGAAAACACACGTTAAGTTCACTTCTCTATTAATATATTTTTCTCTCTTATATAAATATTTTAAATAAAACTGCTTCGTTCATCATACCTCATCTCCTAATAATTTGTGCAATGCTTCATTACCACCATCATTACCGAACACTTGTAATATAATTGAATATTTCTGGTAAGTGATAAGAATGGTGACTACAGAACCAAAATGAAGAATGAGAGTGTGCATCCCTTACTTATCAGCATTTTATTATTCATGGTTCTTTTTATCTCTCGAAGGTACTATGTTGAGTAATTTTAAATACCAAATTTAAATGTACTGTGTTAAAATTGGTGTGAGGTGGGTGTTTGGAATGATCAGATAGGGAAAGCATTAACCTTTTAAAAGCTCTCAGTTATGTGTCTGCACCTGGATCATGTAATCTATAATGAATACTTTCCACCTGGATCATGTAAAATATATTCTACTGCCGTTTTCAAGCTATCCTAGAATTCTGCTGGAATCATGCTAATATTTTTATTTTAGTGAGCTATCAATGATACATTATTTGAAACAAAGCCTTAAACCCCGAGTATTTAAAACACGTAGGAAAGATTATGAATAAGATCCCTGGGAGTGAAATATGCTTAAATCAGTATGCAAAGTTGTGCCTTTATAATAGTAAACTGAACAGTTCACAGTATTGTCATGTTTCTTATTTCCGCACAGGTATTCTCAAATCATCCTTACGTCTAATTCCGTTACTAACTGCCATTGACGTAGTGGGCAATCTAAGATGGGAAAGCTGCAATCGGGTTTGGGTTGAGAGATGATGCAGACTTTAGCTTCAGCTTCAGAACAAGCATATACCATGGGGTGAAACACCACACTTGCTCATGGCTGTTGGGCCATTAATTATTCACAATACAGTATCTACTCATTTAATGAAAATTCACTTTACATCTTGAAAGAGCTCAATCTCAGTTATCATTTTCTCTCAATAAATTTTTACATCTTATTTTTAATCAACTTGACTGAGAATTATTTTGTATACAATAAATGCACCAAGTTTAAGTATGCATTTTAATGAGTTTTGACTTATATATAAACTTATGTAACCATCACCTCAATCGTGATATAAAATATCTACATCAACCCCAAATATTTCCTTGGGCCTCTTTGCTGTTAATCTCCCCAATCCCTGCTCCAGGCAACCACTGATATGCTACGTCACTATAGGTTTATATAGAGATTAAAATGTCATATAAAGGATCAGACAGATTTTGTGTGTTGATTTTTTCCCTTTTTGATTAGTATAACGATTTTGAAATTCATCTATGTTATTATGTGTAGCAGTAGTTTCTTCCTTTTAGCTGAAATGTATACTATCATATGGATAATCTATCATTTGTTTACTCATTTACCTGTTCATGGATATTTTGGTTGTTAATCGTTTTTGTAGCTGTAAATAAAGCTGCTATGAACGTGCTATGAATACACAAATCTTTGAGTGGGCATACGTTTTAATTTACTTTGCAAGTATATTTAATTGTAAAATATCTGACTAATTGTTTTCCAAGGTGGTTGTACCATTTTACATTCCACCAGCAATACGAGGGTAGATATTCCATCAGCCTCAGCATCCACAAATTTTATTCATTGTTTCATCAACTTAGACAACTTGGCTCTACTTTGAATTCTGTCTGTGGATCACAGTCCAAAAACTCTCCAGGAAGAAGGCTTGGAAATTTTATGACCTGTCTCCTTAAACACCATTCTCTCAGGAATCATAATTCGGAACCGCCTATTGTCCTAATTCCTGAAAACAACTGTATAATATATATTGTCCAGGTTATTTTGTTCTTTATCATCAGAGGGCAAGTTCTATGTTAGCTACTCCTTTATAGTCAGAAGAATAACTCTCACTCTTATAGATTTGTGGTCATAGTCATTTATTTTCATTTAAAAATAAAAGTGGATGCCTGATAACATGGCTAATTTTATAGGATTCCTAATTTTGCAACTTTATCTGATTAGGAATATATCAGACAAAAATGTTGCTATCCCCATATATTCCTTCTTAGCCCAGAACCCTTAGTTTTCTACAGTTCTCTTAGCCCTCCCAGAAGCATTTATTGATTTAGTTAGAACCTCTAGTAGGAGATGATACTCTACTGGAGGTTAACACAGTTCTGACAAACTAGGAACAAAATAAACTATTTCATGAATATAAAAGAAATATGTACTTATAAACATTCATACAATACACAAATAAATAAAACAGAAGATGAAAATAACACTATAGGATTCACTTCGGAGTATCTATTAGTGCTAGTTTCTAGATAATAAAAACAGTGATTTTACATTTCATCAAGGTTTTGGGGAATCAACTCCATCCATATAGTTTCATAAAAATATCATGCCTGTGCTCTTTCTGACTTATTCACCCTCAATCCATTCTTTGTCCACCTGGATATCGATGTTTACCTTCAGAACCTCAGAATCACACTTAAAGGTCTTTCTTCTAGTAATCACGTCCAGGCCACTGTAGTCTCTCTCCCGTGTGTCTCTAATTACTCTCTCTGGACTTTCCACTATTATGAAACGTGTCAAACTGTGTAGTAAAGATCTGTGTATTCATCTAACTCCACAACAGGATTGCAAACACTTAAATAAAGAACTACATTTTACCAATTATTGCATCCCTAAAACACAGCATAGCATTATAATATGAGAATGGATTAGAATTAAATTCTCGTTTTAGCTACCAACATTAATATTGTGGATGTAAAATGGCTTTGAGAAACACAATAGTATATGTCAACCACACTGCTCATATGTATCTCAGACAAATCTCAGGTTTAGAAATTCATGAATAATAACGTTTGAGAAGGAAAAGAAAAACTAATGGGGTGCTCTGTATAACATCAATTATGCAAACAGCACATTATACACAGCCTACCTATTTTTTATTATTTTAACATTTTATGCATGTCATTTTATTAGAAATGAAAAACTCCCAGAGCAATTGCATCAGGGACTACAGGCAACTCTGCTTCCTAGAAAGATCCAAGTAAAGAAGGTATAGAGTAGCAATGAGCTAAAAGATTACCAACCCAGTGAATCAGGAATTTCGAAATTTAATATCCTGGTCCTAACCCAGCAAGGGATGAGCTAGATATCTTTCTTTGATATATTTTAAATCCATCAATCCTATGTTTTGCTATTGACAGAGGACAAATGGCTAGATCCAGGTTATCAGCTGACAAAAATGATACAGATTCAAACTATTACCAGTAGCTAAATGTAAAGCAGAATACTTTCTACTATCTATTATATTCAATTCTATTGCTACCAAAACATTCAACTGTAAAAAGAGAATTTATAACATTGGCAAGTACCCCTTATCTATGTTTTGCAAAGAGACCGTAGTGATTTGAAAGTAATAATTTCTTTTGATTTCTAGAATGCTTCATCTCAACTGAGAATCGCTTAACCTCTCCTGCTGTTAATTTAACTATAAACTGAGGGTATTTCACTTGAAAATTCTTAAGGTCCTTTCCTACTCTATTTTGCTTTGTGATATTGAGTCTCTCTACAATGTACTAGCAGTGGAGTGCTAAACTCTAAATTCTATAAATAAAAATGTACTGGTGACATTTGTTATAGAAGTAAATTAGAATTTTCCAAATATATAAAAATGGCCAATAAGCTCAACGTCATTAGTCCTTTGGGAAAAATAAATTAAAACCACAGTGAGGCATCACTTCACACACACTCGGATGACGAAAATAAAAAAGACAGACAATAACAAGCACTGGTAAGGATATGGAGAAATTGGAACCCTCGTACATTGCTGATGAGAATGTAAATGGTGCAGCCATTTTAGAAAACAGTTTGACAGTTCCTCAAAATGCTACAGATAGAGTTACCATGCTGGGAATCTACCCAAGAGAAATGGAAACATATGTCCACACAAAAACTTGCACGTGAATATCCACAACATCGTTATTCATAAAAGCCAAAAAAGGGAAACAACCCAAATATCTATCAGCTAGCTGATCAATGGATAAAGACCATATGGTATCACCATGCAATGAAATGCTGTTAAGCAAGAAAAAGGCAAAAATGAAGTATGAACCTTGAAAACATTATGCTAAGTGACATAAGCCAGTCATAAAAGACCACGTATTGTATGATCCCATTTATATGAAATGTCCAATACAGGTGACTTCATGAGAACAGAAAGTAGACTAGTTAAAAGAAATATAGAAGCCATAAAGTGGAATGTTATGCAGGTATTTTTTGATGGTTTGGAGGACAATTTAAAGACATGGGAAAATGTTCCAAAACCTTTACGGAAAAAAGTTGGGTACACAATTTTATAGAAGAAAAAAAACCACTATTAGAAAGCTATGTTTTGAAAAGATAATAGATACATCTAAATTTTGCTTTCATGATTGTAGAAAATTTTATTACACTGGAACAAAATGCTACTTCAATGGTCTAATGCTTATCTGAGGCAAGATTCTTTTTTATGAAGCCCTTCAGAACAGACTGTAGTCTCTGAAATAAAATCATGTAGTCTTTTTGATAACACGCAGATGAAAAAATTTAAAAATTTGAATAGCCATTAATGGAATAAGCAAATGTGCTTTTTTTCCTTTGAATTCAGAAATCGTGCCTATGCAACATAACTTTTACCTAAAAAATCGAAATATAATTGTGCCCTATGAAATCAAAACTGTATTTTAACAAATTTTTATCGATTACCTATCAATTGCCAGACACTGCCAGTGGATATGACAGAATCACTGTCCTCAAGGTTTAATGAAGAAAAGAACACATATAAATAAGTGACTGTCAGTGTGGGTTAATGGGGAAATAATATATACAGCTGAAGAAGTTGTAAAAGAGAGCAAAATTGACTTTGCCCTCTCCCTTTAAAGACACTTAGTAGAAGTGGTACATGGCACTTTTATTTCCATCCCAACGGCCCGAACTGAGGCATATGGTTACAATGAACTACAAGGGAAGCTGGGGGATTTAAACTTCAGTGTGGGCAGCTAGTATGTGCCTCCTTAAGATGGGGACAGAGAATCTATTATTAAAAAAAAGGGGAGAATGGATAACCAGAAGAGTATGGCAGGCCAACCCTGGAATATTATAATGAATTCTATAAGGCATAGAGAACCACTGGCAGATTTTAGGAGGGAGAAACACAATCATATTTGCTTTTTTAAAATGCCAAGGTGCAAAGGATGGATTAGAGAGTGGCAGTGAAAAAAACAAATAAATAATCAAATTGGTTAGGAGACCATTGTGGTAACCCAGACAATAAATGACACAATGGCAGTGAGTAAAGGGAAGAGAAGATGGGTTTCCAAGATAATCAGAGGATAGAATTAAAAGGACTTACTGACTGTTTGTGGGAGGGTGAGGTCAAGAAAGGAAGAGGTGACAATTCCTGGAAAATATGGTAACATCCAACAAATAAGAAAGAATTTTGAAATGGACTTCTAAGAACGGATCAAAAGCATCTCAATTGTGGAAAAGTAACCTTTACACTTAGAGATCACGGTTGTTTTGCTCTTATTGTTGATATTAATTCTTTCAGGGGTTCTGCAAATTTGCTCAACTTCAATTACCTTGATCTCAGCAGAGCAAGTCTGCAATTTTGGCTGTATTAGTATAATCTTAATTTACCAGATCTTCCCAGATACAGGAAAACAGGAAGTATAACGAAACTGTCAGTAAGAGTTTATCGTATGCCGTTTCATGCATACTTCTTATGTGCCAAGCAGTGTGCTAAATTCTCTTACTCGTTTTCCCCACTTTGTAATTTTACAAATGTTGCAAAAGAGCAAACGATTTAGAGAAAGTTTACTTAACTGGCCTGAGGTCAAACCAACTTCAGAGACAGAGCAAAGAGTGCTACCTGGGTCTGTCTGTGCTCTAGAACACTCCATCACCCGGCCTATACAATGCTTCCAGGGCCACTACATTTCTGAAATGGAAAGAAGCAGAAAAGTACACTCCTGATCTTTGAAAATGTGATCTCACCAGTATTGCGTTCTATAAGGAAAACAGGAAAGGAAGACGAGACAGTCAAATAGCCCTCTCTGTTATTTCTCGATTGCAGAACTAATGTTTAATGGGTTACTATTGAATGTCTTATTTCTGTACTATATGAAAACAACAGGAAAGCTGGAAACCAAAGATGGGGGTTCCTCGCATCAATAATACAGCACTCTAGTGGCAAATCATTCCTCTTTGTTTTCGCTCTCACTTTTTCTGAACCAGTCATGTCATGATTGCTGTGGACTGAATGCTTACTCCCCACGCCCACAACACACATTCATATGTTGATGCTCTAAACATCAAAATAATGGTGTTTGGAGGTGGAGCCTTTGAGTTTGGATGAGGTCATGGGAGTGGAGCTCCCTGACGGGATTGGTGCTTTTATAAGGGGATGGGGGAACCAGTGTTCCCCTCGCCCTCTCACTCTCTGTGATGTATAAAGACAATGAGAAGACTGGCTGTCTACAGGCCAGGAAGAGGACCCTATCAAGAATTAAATCTACGGGCACCTTGACCTTGAACTTCCCAACCTCCAGAACTGAGAAATAAATGTGTGTCCTTTAAGTCACCCAGTCTGTGGTAATTAGTTACAGTGGCCAAAGCTAAATAACACACAATACAAGTGAAAGCCCTTGTTATGCTCTTCACAGTTGGAAAGAAGAAAAACATAAACCACGTGCACAAAGAAAATTAAGTTCACGTGTAAAACTGGCTTTACGTTTATCCCCAAGTCACCTTTCAGACCATATTGTAGCTATCTCAGGTTCATACCAGAAAGTCCTTCCTTTCTAGTGTACTGCAATCTTCTTTTTCTTTTCCTCTAAAGCCTTGTCTGTCTTTCTACCACTTTACCTCTCCCTCTGAGTCCTGTTTGCTTCACTTTTTCTTTTCAGACTCCTGCTCTGTCTGTCAATTAACCAATTCCGACTGGCTTTGGCCTGAGGGAACTGGTGGGAGAGTTGAAATGAGGGCAGTGGGAGGATGGAAAGGGGGGTTTGTGGCTTCAGAGCCTGAGGATGGAATGAAGAAATGCTGACCTTCCGGTTCCCTCCTCAGAATGCAGCACCGCAAATCTTTCTCTTGCTGACATGGATCACCTGGGCTGCATCTGTCTCTTTTCACCCTCTCAGCAGAGATGAATTCCCTTATCCTAGCTTAGAAACTCAGAAGGGTTAGGTAATGTGGGAGAGACATTGCCCAACTCCCACAGTGAATAGCGTAGAAATATCAGGCAGTAAATGTGTCCCATGGAGAAAACACCCTTCCTCTGCTTTGTGAATCTGGGAACCATCCGGTAAAAATGGTTTTAGAGGAGACATTTTTTGCCCATCAATCCAGAAGGAACACGTATGTGGTTATTTAACATAAAGAGGGTGCCAAAAAAAATGCATACACATTTTAAGAAAGGAAAAACTGTATTAAAATTGTAATAATATATACTGGTAACAAAAGATGACTGCAAGTCACATTTGACTTCTGCAATTACAAGAGGTGCTCGAAGTTGTTACCGCCAGTGTAATTTTTATATAGTTTTTTCCTTTCTTAGTACGTAAGTCACATTTTTTTGGCATCCTCTTTATATGAGTATCTGTCCAGTTAGCACTGGGATGAAGCAGCAGCAACTAAATTTTCCTTATAATCTGTAAGAATGCATTATGACCTCCACAATTATGAAGAAATTATCATCAGAGGAATATTTTCTGATTGCTGATATGTTATAGTTAATTCCATTCTCTACTCCATACCCTCTTGCATTCAAAGCATTTCTAAGTGCTCTTGCAGAGTATTCCAGAAATAAGCGACTAGTCCTGAGCTTTCTGAATACTATGCAATTCTAGACTATATAGCAATAAACAAGACTACCCGATGATAAATGATAGAAACATTTCCAAAACTTTTTTTCAGATTAAAAAAAATGTTTCCTTTGATTAAACTTTTTCTCCTGTTTGATTTGAAATATGCATTCTTTATTCTGGAAATATCTGGTTGGTATCCGCTAATTAATAATAATAAAACAACTACCTTTTACTGAGTACTTACTCTGTCTCGGCGTCATGTTAATCAATTTAAAAATGTTTTCTCGTTTAGATCCACAATGACCTTAAGAGTTATAAGGTGATTATTTCTTTCCATTTTACACTTAAATAAGTTGAGGCTTAAAGAGTTTAAGATACACAGTTGAGATGATGTAACTATTGACCACATGACCCAGAGTTTAAGCTTTGAGATCTGTACATTACTATCTCCCTACTGTCTAATTAAATCAATGCCAGGCTATGTCCTACTGACCCTGTGGACTGGCGGCCCTCTTGCATGTCATATACAGCATTTATGTTAGTAAATGTTTCTTAAATTTTGAAATATTTAGAAATGTAGTCTTACACCTATGGCACTTTCCTGGTCTTTGAAAAAATGTTTTATTTTTTTCAACCAAGAGTTAGAAATACTCATCATAAACTCCCCACACAAGAGATCTTGAAATATGCGATCAAAGAAATACTTAAAATTATGGCCATGCGTCACACAGGGCAGCTCTGAGACAGGTCAAGGTGCTTTTGTCAGGAGAACTTAAATCTCTGAAGAGCTAAATAATGGCAAGATCAGCACCAAAGCTGATCAGAGGAAGCGATCCTATTGTGGTTTTGGAGACCCTCCAAACACATCAGATGTAAGTCATATTTCTATTTAGAGTCTCTTTAATGTGTTATTTTTCTTTTCTTCTAAACATGGAGGAGGCGTGCCACCATAAAATTCCTCAGTGACTCTTAAATAGGATGATAAGTCATTATCAATTGTTCATCATGGCTGTACATAAATTAATTTACTCCTGGATATTTTATCATTTTTAAAGGAGAATGTACCTTCAGCCACAAAAATGTTGTGTCCATTAACATTAAAGAGTAAAAGTTGAGTTATTTTTAGTAAAATATGGTGTTGGAAAATGACTTTTGGACATATGCCTTCCTAACTCTCTCTGGCAAGCAGAGGAAGAACAAAGGTACAAATATATCATATCAAAGTATATCAGAAATCTAAAATATATATATATATATATATACACACACACATAATGTATAATACATATATTATATATACATATACTTTGGTAAAAAATACACATACATATATATTATATATAGTGTATGTATCTTATACATATACATAATATATATGTATATATGTATATATACACACATATATACATATATATACATACACACACATATATACACACATATATACATATATATACACATATATACACATATATACATATATATACATATATATACATATATACACACATATATACATATATATACATACACACACATATATATACATATATACATATATATACACATATATACATATATATACATATATATACACATATGTATACATATATATATATATATATATTTTACCAAGATGGTAAAATAGTTTGGAAAAAAATGACCCCAAACTTGGTGACAGTGCCCTTCTTTATATTATCTGAGGAGGTCCTTCATATAACAGAACTTGCCATTACACTTTAATATGGGTTTTCCTACAGCCTTAATAGCTATCCATCCGGTGGAAGAGCTCAGCACTAACTAATCCTACATCGTGGGCAGGTGGATAAAAAAGCAAACTGTCCAACACTGTTGTAAAGGGAGAGTTGTTTATGTTACATAAATGATATTTACCAAGAATTGTTGCTTGAAGTCAGGGATCATACCCCGTCCTTTTTTACTGGTTATACAGAGCTAGGCCCGTTAACTGCTTTTTAATGCACGACATTAAATGCTGAAATTCACAAAATTTTCTCCTACATTTATAAGTTCAAAGGAAAATTATTCTGTATTTTGGAATAGAAAAATTGTGAATTTAATGCAATAATACTAAATGAAAAAAAAAATCTCTCATTGCCAACCTGTAGAGAACAAAAACTATATAAACGTTCATTATTTTTGTTAATAATTTTTTACCAGAGGTTTATTATTCATCACACGACATGGAGAAAAAGCATAGAAATGGCAGTCAGGGGCCTCAATGTTAATTGCAGTTCTGAAACACAGTTTTATTTCTGAGTGCCTCTGTTTTTTTCACCTATAGAACAAAAGTCACATTTTACAGTCTCTTAAGATTCTCCTTGAGCTCTGTAATTCTGTAACACCCTAAACTAGCAACACTTTCTTATCTTCTTTCTCTAGGATATAATCACTCACTGCATTCCCTAGATATTACTTTATGTATATCAATAATTTATCTACAAATATAGCTTATTAATTCTCTTAATTTTTCTAAAATAAAAACTCCTTGAAGCATATACAAAACACATGATGTCCTTTTTAAATTTCAGATAAAACATTATTTGTACAGACAATCTTTGGGGGAAGAGCTAATCAGGTTATTTAATTAATAAATATTTTATATAAATTAAGAAGTGGCAAGTGTCATAGTCAATCTGGAATTAACAGCAAAGACTTATTATTGCAATGCTAAATATGCATGAGAAAGAGAAAATTCCCAGTGTTATTTATTAGTAATTTCAAATGTATAGAAATGTGGGAACAAAAGTTCCAAAGTGGCCTGGACACCTGCATCTTGTCATTCTCGTGCTTGGTGCTCCTCAGCACATTTGGACTAGATTCTCAGCTACTTACACTTTAAATTTATTGCTCTGTAAATGTGTCCTCGGCTGTTTCATGGGTCTCAGTGGTAAACAGGGATTGTGTAAATTTGATGCCAAGGATGAGATATCTACATACACAGCTGAGAGTCAATGAATGTTGACTGGCCTTAAATAAATTTTGGCTGGCTTAAGTTTACCTCTCTTGCAAATATATTTAATGTGTAAGACTTAAATGACGCAAATCCTATTTACTACTGGAATTTAGCCCTACGAAACCCTACTGGTGGTGTCTCGGATGACTTTGAAAGGCTTAAAGAAAAATCATATGCTGGAAAAGAAATTTTTTTTTGAAGACATAAAGCTTTAAAAAAGAAAAGCTGGTTGAATGTTTAAAGGTAAACATTATATGGAAGCTCAAGTAGAATAATAGAATACAAAGGTATAAACAACACAGGTATAAAAATAGAGTTATAAACAATTAACTAGGAAGCTCTTTTTTGTAAAGGACAATTTAAATCTTTAATGAAGTAAAATTTTTCTTAAGCTATGTGCAAAGATACACAACACACACACATGTGGTAAAAGTGTGAGTTCTTAGTTTTTCTCATAGTTGATCAATGTTAGTGATTTAAAGAAATAATAAACTTGTACTGGAGGATTTTTGGAAATTGTGTGTGTGTGTTGTGTGTGTGACTATATATGAGTGTATGTGTTATTTTTATTTCCTTTTAAAAATATATTATGCTTCTAACCCAGTTATTTCATGCATTTATTTTGAATTTTATAAATTCTTAACTGTCAATTTTTAATATATGGTTTTAGATCACTTTAAACTAAATAGTAATTTTCTAGTAGTTTAAATCTATCTTGCTCACAAGCTGGATCACCAGAATCTCTTAATTACATTTTAAGTCTGAAGCATTGTATTATATCATTATCCTCCGAGATTTACAATAGTCCATGTAGTCATTATTACAGTGTCTCATAATTTTCTTCTTTCCCACTTGTCTTATATGCAATTAGCCTTACTTTCCAATTATGAATCTATTTTATGAGTATATAACCTTTATATTGAATTGCAGTATTTAACTCATATAATTCACATAATCACAAGTAATATTTTACAGTGCCATTTCAGTTACAAACCCAAGATACACAATTCTTAATTATGGGTGAGTACTATAAAATATATCCTTTATTCTTAAAGGAAAATGCCAAAGTTCTTCTTTTCTTGTGTTCCTAGAATAATTATAACTACTTTTGGTTTTATTTCCTTTTAACAAAGGAATAAGAACCAATTCCATATTTCTTGTTTTAAAGATCCAAGTAGAATAAAATTATGAAGTTGGAAAGAGCACATAGGAATATTTTTGTTTTATCTTGAAATTAAAAAAAAACACCAAACAAACTAGACGAATAGTTGAGTGTGAATCATTTCAGATAATCCATTAGTATTTTAATATACATAAATCAGCCCCAAATTCAAAGGCAAAAAGGTGGCCTAAAATCATTAATATCCTGCAAAACTTAGAATCTAACTAAAATAAAACATTATCAACTTTATTGAGAGGCAACCGTGGGCATTAAGAGGAGTACCAGAATTTAAATTATAGAACATGAATACACCAGTGGCTTGGGAAATCTGTTAGTTCATCAAGAAGCGTGATACTGTTGAAAGCCCATAGGATGTAGAGTAATAAATCGTTCTCTCCAGAACAAATGAACTAGCTAACTTACTAACTCTTCCTCTTGGAAACACTTTCTGCACATGAAGTCTGGGGCACCATGTTCTTCTACCATGTTGGCCAACCCTCAGTTCTCAGATGCTTAATTTGAAATGTCCAGAGCCTTTTCCCTGGGCTTCCATCCATATTTGCCATAGACGATATCATGTGGGATCAAGGCTTTGACTGTCATCCACAATCTGATGACTCTCAAATTTATATCTGTAGTTCTAACCTCACTTTTATTCCAGAATCATACTTGTCTAGTCAACTATTACCTCGGGATACCCACATGAGTATAGAATTGGCACCTTTAATGCCACTGTCAAAATAAAAGTGATGACGTTCCACTCCAAATTTGGTCCATTGATACATCAATAAATCATACCGCAATCCACTCAGGTATGTAAACCAGAAGCCTATAGCTCATCTTTGATTCCTTCCTTTCCCTCATTTCTCTCTCTCAGCAAATCCTATCTAGTTCTATGTCCAAACTCTATCTTAAATCCATTTACTTCTCTCTGCTTCCACTGTCACCTCTCTCTCCAAGGTACCATTATCTCTCTCCAGGACTACTACAGTAGCCTTTTCACTGGACTCCTGATTCCTGAATTTGAACCTATACAATCCATTCACCGCACAGTGGCCACTCTCCTTCTAAAACTACTTTAATGACTTCCCATTGTATCTATAATTAAAAGCAAATCTATAGGCATGGCTTTATTAGTCTTACATAAATAGCTCTGCCAACCTCTCTGACTTCACCTCTTCCCATTCTCTAGATCTTATTCTTGTCACCTTTAACCTGTTTTGTCAAGCCTGTGCCATCCTTGGGGGCTTGCCCTGACCACTTCCATGACTGCTTCATTCTTGGTCTTTGGATATCTGCTCCAATGTCACCACTGCAGTGACTTTCCTTGAACACTCTATCCGAACTATTTATTTGGATGATTTTGTTTTCTCTATTTTATCCACCTTCATATTTCCTTCATAAAATTTTTCATAATCTGTAAGAGTTTTATCATTTGATTTCTTTTTCATTTGTTTAATATATATATCCCCTCCTCAAAATGTCAGCTCTCTGAGGACAGTAACCTTGTTATATGACCAACTCTTCTACCCTACCAAGGATTTCCTGGAGTACAGTAGACAAGGAATAAATATGTACTTAGCCATTATCAGCTGAGAGGAAGGAAAATGACCTCCGAGTGGTTTTGGAAATCTTCAGTAAGATAATGTAGGTATTGCCCCTGGATCTGAAATATGGCAAATACTCCAGGAATATTATCAACAAATAAACAAAAAAAAAAATCCAACAGCAAGCATCCATTATCAACACCAACTAAACACGGTATCTATAGATTCTGGGGTTGTTTCATAATGTTATATGTCACAACTGGGCAAACTATGGATAAGAAAGATTTTTACTTTTTTAAATGGTTTGAAAAAAAAGAAAAAGAATATTTCATGATTCATGAAAATTATGTGAAATTCAAATTTTAGTGCCCACGAGTTTTGTTGTTGTTTTGTTTTGTTTTGCTTTTTGGAACATTGACATGTTCTCACAGACAAGTTTTATTTACATATTGTCTATGGCTGCTTTCTTGCTACAATGGAAAGAGTTGAGTAGTTGTGGCAGAAACCCTATGGTCAAGAGTAGGTTGTCATCTGAGAATGGATTAAATCAATCCATACATATTTCTCTATAATATCCTCATTTTGTTGATATAGAAACCAAACTTGGCAAATGAGATCCAAGCTTTACTCTGATTCTAGTGCCCAATCTGTCTCTCTCTGTCATTTAATTTTATTTTTACAGCAACCATATGAGATAACATTATTAAAAGGTCACACAGCTCGTAAAGCGCAGAGCCAGAATTCGACTTCTGAACTCTCTGACTCCAAAGCCTTTTCTCCTGTCATTATATTTTTACTGACTCTTTCATGGTTGCCTATTAAGTGTGTGCTATCCATTTTATTTTTCCCACTCATATACATGGATACAGGTTTCCTACATGCTGGTTGTTAACACTTCTAACAATCTTGGCAATTTAACTCAATACACCAAGAAAATCACTAAAGATCTTGAGGTCGTATAAAGGAGCCAATAATTGTAGGTTATGCGCCTGATAAATACATAGAAAGCTCTAAAAAGCATCCTTTGAGCACAACACAATTAACCTATGACTCAGACTGTCAGCCTACATTAAGAAGCTTGATCTTCTATGATTTTCACTAGTTTAAAAGAAAAACTGCCATCTGTGTCTACTACTTGGGCAGCCTGCCTTCCAAAGGTTTATATCATCAAGCATTAGAAAAGGACTTTTAAAATATCAGTTTATTTTCTGGAAACTGAGGAACTTGAATATCTTAACTTTTGCTTCTCTCTCTTCCCACCCTGTTTAAATCATCTTGGTGAAGCTTTTCAGGCCTCCCCTCCCCCTTGCCCCAGGGATCCATAGGCCCTATATCTGAAATGCTTCCCGGCCCCATGCACAGACATATGTCTACCATAAGCATACGCAGGGACGCGTTTGTTTGCATATCCATCTCCCCTACTCAGCTCCTTGAAGGCTAATCCATCTTTTATGCATCTCTAGAATGTGTACATATGGGACAATGCCTAGTATTTAATGCTTTACTACATGTAGTTTGTTTCTTTAGTGTAAACCGCTCCAGTAGTAACCTAAAGCAAAGACTTTTTTTTTCAATGTTAAAATAAGCTTTATAACAACTTAAATTTATCAGGTTACAGTTAAACAGAGAAAATCTCTGCAGAAACAGACTGAGAGTCAGCAGAGCTGAGCTGGGTGATGCTATAAAGGCAGACAGAAAGACTGATACCAGATAGATCTTATGGGTTGAATTGTGTCTCCTCAAAACAAGAGATGTTGAAGTCCTGACCCCCATTACCTCAGAATGTGTCCTTATTTGGAAATGGGGTCATTGCAGGTGTAATTAGTTAAATGAGGTCATAATGGAGTAGGTTGGGCTCCTAACTCAATATGAACGGTGTCTATCGGAAGACAGCCATGTGTGTCTTTATCAGAAGACAGCCATGTAAAGACAGGGCCATACATGGAGAATGCCATATGACAATGATGGCAGAGATGGGAGTTATATAGCTGAAAGCAAAGGGATGTTAAAAATTGCCAGCAAAACTACCAAAAGCTAGAAAGAGGAAAGAAAAGATTTCCCTGCACGATTCAGAGGGAGCATGTCCCTGCCAACACCTGAATTTTGACTTCCAGCCTCCGTAACTATGAGACAATGCATTTCTATTGCTTTAAGCCACCCGATTTGTGGTAATTTGTTATGGTAGCCCTAGGCCACTAATACAGTAGGAATGGGTGATCAGAAAAACAAAAGAAACTAGGAAAACAAAAGCAGTCTGTCATGCAGCTGATGTTGAATAATAATGTTAATACTAATAATATAACGGTCATTGTTGGAGGACTTCCTAAGATCAGACACTACTTTACATACATTATATCATTCAATTTTCACGGCGGTCCCATGGGATTGGTATTACCAGGGGTATGAAGGTAAATTTTCACAAGTGACCCATGCGGGGAAGGAGGGAAGCTCTAATTTGAGCATCACCAATTTCTATGGTGCAACTCTTCCCTCCATCGCTCATTAAGAGTTGCCATAGTGACATCAACCAGCTCACAAAATTCTTGAGAATTTACCACTCACTCCCAAGAGTCAGGGGGAATTGGCTCCATCACATCGCTGGGTATTATTAAGCTTATTTAATTGATGAGTGAACTAAGTTTGGCGTGATTCAATAACTTGCCCAGAGCATCAGAGTGCCTAAGTTGACAGCCTGATGGAAAACGAGACAGAATTGAAAGTAGAGAAGCTAGGTTCTGCTAAGCCACAGATTCAGTTATGACAACCAATAACTTTTGGTGCTAGGACCTCGCGTGGTCTTGTTCTCACAGCGGCATTTTCATCAAAAATACAGTTATATGATAATGGGTACACTTAACAAAGTACAATTTGCTTTGCTATGTAATAAATACAGAAAATTCAGAAGAACTCGTTTAAGAAAGGAAATAAAGATCTATTGCTGAGCAATCTCAATATGCTGCTCTGGGTAGGATCTGGCAAAGTCAAGGAGAAGCAGCTTCAATGCTTCTGGGAAGACATCAGCTCTGCCTCAGTTTCCTTATTCTGTCTTCACTGACTTCCTAGAGTTGGCAGCAATTTTTTTTCACTTAACCCTGGCACTAGTCCATACTAATGCAGAAATCACTAAAAAAATATCAGTATCAGAAGGGTGCAATTACATCCTTTGCAACCTGTCACTTATGGTTTCTGTCACACATTGGCCCTTTGAGAGTTACGATATCGTGGAGTGATTTGGGCTGGACAGTGAATTCAGTCATCATAAACTCCATTATCCCATCTGCCCTGACAAACATATACTTTAAAATGGTATGACTATTAACACAGCTTCAAGAAAAAAATCCCAAGAACCCCTGCATTTCAACTCTACTCCCTAAGCAACCCCTTTCAACCTTCATAAACTTTCTGGAACAAGCGTTGATCCTTGATTTAGCATTAAGCCTATATCTTAGGGAGTAAAACGTTCTGATACACGATAAAATTGGATCTTATATTGGATGCCAACACTGGCTAGTTTAAAATGTATTACTACCATATCACATCAATTTGTTCTAACTCAGTGAGGGGTGCTTGAAAAAAACAAACAAAAATACTGGACGTAATGTTTCAGAAGCCACCATTTCTTTTTCTTTTGGTAGAAAGTCTGGTACAGGGACTTAACATGCATTTGCTACATTTATTAGCATCTATGAACCATCTATTACTACGTTTCATTTCTAAGTTTAATGAGAAAAGCAATATAAGCACCGAGGGAATCAGTGTGTATGTTACTGTCCATGGTTAATTCTTTCATTCAAGCCAGATTCATCCAAGGACCTAGAAGAAACCCTCCACGAAACATCGGGACAATAAATGAATTCAAAATGTTTAAGTTTTAATGGCCAAATAAACCTTTGGCTTCAAAATTCAAATTTCCAACTTCTTCTGATAGAGATTAAGATCTCTGAGCTGGCAATAACAGTCAAAAGAAGAAAGAGGCCCTACACAGTACGACTGTCAGAAGGTCAAGCAGGGTTAAAAGTTCATTCTAGTTTGTACAGAAAGATCAAATGACAGGGACCGTAACCACATTAAGTAACAAGGAAAATATAATAACATGATTGGTGCTTTGTTGTAACCACTCTCTTACGCAGCAAGCACACGCATGAAGATAAACGATGCCAGGTTCCACTAGCTGGACCTGCAGGGGTTGCCCGGAGGTCCGAGAAAGAAGGCATGTTTCTCTCCCAGAAGCCCTAGAATGCTCACCTCAGTCAATTCTTGTCCTTCCTAGCACTTTGTAATTAAATGCATGCTTTTGTTAGTTTTCCCTTTTCTGTGCTCCTCACAGTATGTCTGTTTCATTCTTTTCAGAGTTAACACTCTCTACAGAGCCATGATTTAAATAAATGAAGAATCAAAGCTTTCCAATAACAATCTAGATGAGAATGTCACTTTTAACCTTTGTGGGGATAATTCCCTTGTTTCTTCCCAAATGCCGATAGCTACTCTTTTTTTTTTTTTTTACATACACCGTTTTTTATTTACTTTTTTCAGTTACAGTTGACATTCAGTATTATTTTATATTAGTTTCAGGTGCACAGCATAGCAGTTAGACACATATAATTTATGCGGTGATCTCCCTGTGTAGTCTAGCATCCAGCTGGTATACATAGTTGTTGCAATATTATTGACTATATTCTCTATGTTGTACTTTATATCCTTATGACTGTTTTGTAACTGCCAATTTGCATTTCTTAATCCCTTCACCTTTTTCACTTTGCCCCCAACTCCACTCCCCTCTAGCAACCGTCAGTTTGTTCTCAGCATCTATGAGTCTGTTCCTGTTTTGTTTACTTTGTTCTTTAGATTCCACATATGGTATTTGTCTTTCTCAGTCTGACTTAGCATAATACCCTTTAGGTCCATCTATGTTGTCACAAATGGTAAGATTTCATTCTTTTTTATGGCCGAGTAATATTCCATTGTATAAATGTACTACATCTTCTTTATCCATTCATCTATTGATGGACACTTGGGTTGCTTCCGTATCTATTGTAAATAGTGCTGCGGTGAACATACGGGTGCATATATTTTTTCAAATTAGTGTTTTAAATTTCTTCAGATAAATTCCCAGAAGTGGAATCACTGGGTCATAAAGCAGTTCTATTTTTAATTTTTTGAGGAACCTCCATACTGTTTTCCATAGTGTCTGCACCAATTTGCAATCCTAGCAACAGTTCATGAGGGTACCATTTTCTCTGCATCCTCGCCAACACTTGTTATTTATTCATTTACTGATAATCGACATTCTGACAAGTGTGAGGTGATATCTTATTGTGGTTTTAATTTGCATTTCTCTGATTAGTGACATTAAGCATCTTTTCAGGTCTATTGGCCACCATATGTCTTCTTTGGAGAAATGTCTATTTGGGTCCTCTACTTACTTTTTAATCGATTTTTTTTTTATGTTGAGTTGTATGAGTTCTTTATAAATTTGGGTTTATCAGATGTATCATTGGCAAATATCTTCTCCCAGCAAGTAGGCTGTCTTTTCATTTTGTTGGTGGTTTCCTTGTTGTGCAAAAACATTTCAGTTTGATGTAATCCCATTTGTTTATTTTTTCTTTTGTTTCCCTTGACCGAAGAGACATAGTGGAAAAACTGTTACTAACAGCAATGTCAGAGTTTACTGCCTTTGTTTTCTTCTAAGAGTTTTATGATTTCGGATTCTAATACTTAAGTTTTTAATCCATTTTGAATTTATTCTTGTATATGCTGTGAGAGGTGGTGCAGTTTCATTTTTTTTTGTATGTATCTGTCCAGTTTTTCCAACACCATTTATTGAATAGACTGTGATTACCCCACTGTATATTCTTGCCTCCTTTGTCATAGATTAAATGACTATGTAGGTGTGAGTCTATTTCTGGGCTCTCTATTCTGTTCCATGGATCTATGTGTCCGTTTTTATGCCAGTACCATGCTGATTGATTGCGATAGCCTTGTAGGTATCAGGTATCAGGTAGTGTGATACCTCCAACTTTGTTCTTCTTTCTCAAGATTGCTGTGGCTATTCTGGTTCTTTTGTGGTTCCATATACATTGATAGCTATGCTTTATTAAGTCAGAAATTGTGCTTTATCTTATTTTTTCCTCACAACCAACCGATGTGACAGATGTACTTCCCCCCCCACCACCAATTTTATGAATAAGCTAAAGTTTGTGCTTGTAGAACTCTCTGCATTATTTAGTCTATAATTAACAATCACATTTGAGCATCACTTTTTAAGGCTTCAACTTTGGAATCCAATCATGCCTCTGTCCATTCCAAACATATGACCTTAGACAAGTTAAGTCTCTTATATATTATCTTTCTCTTCTATAAAACATGGAAAGTAATTACCTATCTTTTCCATGTTTTATTCACTAAAGGAAATAATGTATATAAAATACTTAAAAGACCGTGGCTGGTACTGGCACAAAGTAAGTACTAATAGATGGAGTTATTCTCCATTTAATATCTACATTTTCTCAACTAAAAACAATTTCCCATTTTTCCTTATAGTAGTTTTTCCTCTGATTATGTAGTAGGGAGGGGATTTCTTACCTAGCAATGCTTTGTGTGTTGCTGGAAGAACAGAACACGGTATCTGTGAAAAGTCACAAAATATTATGCTTTATAATATAACATCCTGAAAAGGAGAATCAGAAAGATATATTGACCTTGAACCTCTTACAGAGAGGAATTCACCCAATCCTTCCTCATTCTTGAAATTGCAGCAGGCCATCCGAGACCACTCGGGTGAGAAATAAACCAGAACGCTGTCAAATGATGTCATCATAGCACATAGCAAGATGTACAATAATCACAAAGGAAGAACAACTAACGTTTGTCTGAGAGGTACAGGTTGCCACCTCTGATCAAGCTGGCTCCAAAGGTTTGTGTTTCAGAGGGATTTGTTCATTATTTAGGTCTTTGTTCCTGTAAAAGTATCCGGTAATATACAGCATTGTAAAAAATGTTATGAAATACTTGAGGACTGGTTTCTTTGTGCATTAGTGCTTAGTTGTCTCTGCCCAGGGAAAAACATATCTTCACTAGGAGAAAGTGCATCCTGGGTCAGGCTTGGCATGACTTTCTTCTTAAACCCAACCATCTCTGAAAAAAAAAACAACCCAAGTTTTATTCTTGCACAAAAGCAGATGTCTATGGGTGAAGACGAGGGTGTTGTGAGAAGACAGAAGATGAAGGGAAGCTTGGGAAGGAGGTGGCATATTACCAAGGAGATGGCTTTTAATGAAACAAATGGCCGGGGTTCGTGGCTTGTATTCCTCACCATCTCCTGCCCACACATCCCATGACCTATGTTCATTTTTTGCATATTGATGTCATCTTAACCAAGAGCCAGATCTCGATTTGCTCTATGAAATGTATCCGGCTTGAGGGGTCCCTGCCAGGAACCACAGTTTCCATTTTGTTTTTGAACTCAGTGGATCTCTTATTGTATTTTCTTTTCCAGGATTACCCCCAATTTGACAAATCATGAATTCTCATATGAAGTTTTGACCAAAGAGAGAGCATTTGAACAGTTCAGTCTAGCTGTCTGTGAAGTTATGATCAATCCACTTTAAAGCCTGCTAGCAATTTATATGCTTTTAAAATCATGTTTAGCCTGGGACCATATGGAAAGAGCTATGTGTGTATATGGGAATATTTTGTCTTTTGCCTTTGTTTAAGGTACTTTAAATGCTCACCACAAACTCACATTTGGGAAAATAAACAGTATGGACGCAGTCTTTGACAAGGCACTTACTCTCACATTAAAAGTATCTTTTAAAGGACACTCTAATAAATGAAACGAGATTTATTCTCATTTGGTATTTTCTGAAAGGTTATTCTAGCATGTGAGGTTTCCTTGGCACTGCTAGTCAATTAATCTTAATTACCTTTACCAGTTGAAGAGATGATCCATAAGACTATCTGACTTAAATGAGTCATAGCTCATTGGATGTTCAGTTTTATTAGGCAAATGATGTAGATATTGCTTCTTGAGCAAATACCTAGTTTCTGTGACTTATGGTTAACCGATGATTTCTCTTTTGCCTTATTTGCTTTACAGAAGTCAAAACCTGATAGTTTTACATCTCCTTAGTTGTCAGAGGAGCTGTGCTGTTTTAACAGCAACCAGCCGTAAGTTGTTTAGTTCTGAAGTGCCCTCACTGAGGTCAGGTCTCATAATTTTTAAAAACGTTTATTAACGGGGTTGGAGCGATGAAAGTTGGAAGAGGGGATAAACTTGGCAAGCAATTTCGCTTCCTTAAAAGTGACTGTTCATTTATTTTGAGAAAGTCACTCAAACCAGTATGCTAAATATTCAAATAAATAACTTTTAAAAAGCACCCTGATTATGGAGGGGAGAGGGATCACCGTTACCCTGAACCCAGATGTTTTAGAATGAGGAGGTTAGTGTTCTCTTTGGTAATAAAAATTATTGTAGGTAGTTAAGAGGGAACCTTACGCAGCCATGAGATTTTGCTTTTGGGGGTGCAGGGTTGGAGTATAGAGTGTGGGGATAAAAAGGTTTCCTGAGTTTAAATCCACAGATCACAAGAATGACTGCAGCGTAGAATCACCTGGGAGTTTATAAAATATCAAAGCCCAGGACCCACCTCTGGAGGCTTGGGTCTGAGTAAGCATGAGCATCTAGAAGTCTAGATGCTAAAGGACAGAGGAAATGGCAAGCCTGAGGAAGCACTGCTAGGAAAAGGGAACCATAGTCCCAGTTTCCCACATGAAATGCACTTGTACCCATGAGAATGGCTGTAAGAGCCCAGCACCCTAAATTTCAACTAACCCCTCACTTATAGATTCCTATCAACTCCAAAACAATAGTAGCTGCAGGTAGTAGAGAGGGCAAAGTCAGGAAGAGGGAGGACGTCATCACACCCCTCACTCACCTCAGGCTTTCAAGCCTAAAATGACCCCAAATTGGGGGGAAGGAAGGAGCTTCCCATTAACTAAAAGTTGAAATGATTATATTAAGCTGAGACTTAATCACTGAAATGAGATTGTTCTTGTGACTGAAAGGAACCCCCAAAATCAAGGACCTATCTGAAATTTCATCTATGGGAGTGTGTGATCACTAGGATGGTAGACATCAGACGAGAATGATTTACTCATTTCTTTTCCCACTAAACACGGAGGAAGAATGTCTATCCTCATGTCAGTATTCAACAGGACTTCTGAAAGAACCAACTAGACATCTGTAGAGTCTAAGAAATGGTGCTATTGTCTCACCAAAGCAAGCAAACCCCGGCCATATGAGGACCTGATGTTTGGCTGCAGCAAAATCAGCACATTATAAGACAAAACTTTAAGAAAATGTCCCAGTGAGAGTAGAGCCATTGGAAGCCAAAAAGAAGCCTGAAGGCACTGAGGAAAAATATTGATGGAAGCCATGATAAAAAGCAGATACCAAGAGTCAAAAAGAAAAAAAGAAAAGTAACTAGCTAAATAAATAAATGTGATGGTTGGTCAAAGACAAAATGCCCATGATCTGTTGCTCCTTTTTTTGTTGGTGGATTCTGGCTGGGATAGGAGGGAGGGGTCAGGATTATGTGCCCGCAGATGCGTGTGTTTAGTTCAGTGATGTTATTATTTTGTTTTCAAAAATTATGTGACTGTTATATTCTATAATATTAAAATATACAGAAGTTCATTTCCAGTTTTTGTTTTTAATACAAAATAACTTGATTTTGATTTGAAACAGGAAAAAGCTAACATAGTGTGTGTGTGTTTTTTTCCCTTCTAGCATTTGCAATTTAGGGTAGTTTATTTTGATTTTCATTTTCGTCCCTGATGTGGCTACTCAGAAGGTCTTTGGAAAGTCGAGAGTGGGGGCGGGGGGTGGGGGGTAGAGTGGAGAATAACCTTTGTAAAATGAGATGGAATCAATAGTAATGTCATAGACAATTTCAAATGCTGGGTTAATTTCTTTTTAACGTTGATGTATAATCAAAGGCTGAAATCTGGAGAAGCCCAGGAAATTGGGGTCATCACATCTTTCAAAAATTTTCCATTTCTTTGAGAGTGGGAGAAGATGACATGAGCCCAGAAATGGCAGATAAAATAGTTACAGGAAAGAGATGATTGTTTTTCCTGTCCAAGACTGCAAGAGTCTCCTGGTCCTTTGTAATGACACCATGAATTATAATTTCAGGGGAGCAATGAGTGGTAGCAACAAAAACACCTGAAGGATGTAGTGATAGGATTGGAACAAGGGAATTGAATGGCAGAAGAGAGTTTAAACAAAACCCCCTTCCCCACCATAAAGAGAAATATATGTTTCAAAAATCGTTGTTTTCTGGAATTCCAAACATTTCCTCCTAATCCCTAGTGTGTCCACGTTATTATTACTGTATTAACATTATTTACATTCATGATTTGTTTTTGCCTTTCTTGAAGCTCAAGGTGATTTAGTAACTTTAAATTAGCCAAAGCTAATAATCCGAAATGCCAACATGAAGACATGGTAACTCTGCCGTTCCTAGTTCCTGACGGAATATGTACGCATGCTCGTAGGCCATTTAAATTTTCTTTACTCTGGAAGTTTGGAGGGGCTATGGGAAATGGTAAGTCTCTTTCATTCCTTTTTGGTTTGGGTTCTAGCAATATCTGTAGGTCCGACTTGTAGTTCTTATCAGCATTGAGACTATGTATAGAAACCTATCTTCACTTCCAGAGTCTCAGTGAGTTGCCAGCGTAGTGAAACCAGTAGTTCTCTGCTTTATGGTAAGACAGGGCAGTGTTCTTACCTCTTCCGATAGAGATGCTTGAGGTGGTGGGAAGGGTGGCACAGGGCTCAGGGAATCTGGGAGTGAGGTCTCTCCAAGTGGGCACTGTGATACCGAGGGCACATGGCTCCAATTCTTCCACCAGCTTTTTTATGGTGGGTGAAAATGACTAAGTTGGATAAATATCCATTCAATTCTCCAGCGATTTTGACAGCTGCTAGGGGCAACAAAAATATTCCTACGATGTACTCTCTCCCTTTTCTCTACATCCCGGCTTCATGCCCAGCCTCGTCTTATAACTTTTCTCTAGTTATTAGAGAACTATTTTACTTATCTGGTATGCCACTCAGAGCTGTAAACAGAATTTCACCAACATTTTAGTCAACTCAGGGAGTGGTAGGGAAAAAGCTTTTGCCAAGGGAAGTAGTGACAGGCATGATTCACAGGGTTGGGAATAAACCAATTCGGGATCTCCAATTCGGTTTTGCCAAGTTTCCAACCCCAGAAATAATCCTGTGACTATTTTGGTGTCACTGTCCCCGCTTGGAGAGGACTAACACTCAGATCGCCTGAATCTGCCTGCCACCCTTCCTACCACCTCAGTGTGACGATTTCTCACACTATTCAGAACTGATAGGGAATAAGGGGTATGATTAATTAGCACTCCTCCAAACCAAAATGACAGCAGAATGTTTACGCTGGCCTTCCTTCCTTTAGGGCTGCTCCTTTTCCTTGTCAAGGACCGAACCCATATTCCTGAATAGTCATTTTACACATACATGGCAGAGCCCTTAGGGAACTGGGTTAAATTCACGTCCTGCTCAAACAATGCCCAGGGCTGTGTTTCTCTTTACTGATGATACAGCCTACTGTCTCCCTACACGCAGGACACGCAGAACCCTGAGAAAGCTCACAGAATTAGAGGCTCTGTTGGAGTCTGTTTATCTAATGAGATCTCAAATCTTCATTTTTTAAAAATTAAATGAAGCAACTCATTTCACTAACACCCTCAGTTAATAGATTATATAACTTGCATGCTCTAAGATTTCTCTGGGAACACAGACTCAAAACTTATTTTGAAAATCTAGTTTGCATTGCTAAGAGGTAGTTTTTTCATATATGTATGTATATATGTAGATGTGTATATACATATTTTTCATATATATGTATATATGTATACATGTCACTACATATATTTATATATAGTGACAAAAATATATGTGCATTTTAAGAAATGAAAAACTATTAAAATTGTAATACTGTTTCCCTGAAAATAAGATCTAGCCAGACCATCAGCTCTTATGTGTCTTTTGGAGCAAAAGTTAATATAAGACCCGGTCTCATTTTAATACAATATAAGACCCCTTATATGAGACCCGTCTTATATAAGACCCGGTATAATATAATATAATACCGGGTCTCATATTACACTAAATATATACCGATAACAAAAGATGAATACAAGTCACGTATGACTTCTGCAATTACAAGAGGTGCTCAAAGTGGTTACCCTCAGCGTCCAGACACTTCTGATTATGATGAATTACTGCTTCAGCAACACTGACCAAAGTATCCACTTATATACAGTTTTTGACACCCCTGGAATATACATATATAATATATGTATTATATATATATATATAATATACATATATTTTCCCCCCCACATATATCAACAGTGGTATTTTCACCGCTGGCAATGAAAATATTTCCTCAATGATCTAGCATTTAAGAAAATTTCAGACTCCTATAAAGAAATGGGCTCTCAAATTAAAATCAAACGTATGCTCAAGATCTTTTTGCATTATGTTTTTAAAAATGTTACAGTACATATTGTTTCATATCTTCAAAGATTTCCAATTGGTGGTTACATCTTTGTTTCTTCTGGCTTTCTAGTTGCAAAAAATGTGCAAAAAATAGATGAAAAACAAGAGGAAGAAAGTTCAAATGCAACAGAGAAACTGTCTAGGAGATCTTTTGGGTATCACTCCGCTTGAGATTGTTAATAACTACTGTGCCACCCAGATCAAACGATGTTCAACAGTAACAGCATATCTGTTATTTGGAAATTTTTGCGCTTGGTAACTTCAAGAAAAAAAGCATTTTATTTGTTGTGGAGTTGCGCATTTCAACAGGAAACGGGGAGTTCAGTCACTAGAAAAGCACTTTTTTTTTTTTCTGACAAATTTTGCCATTGTGCCTTGATGGACAGCCGTCTCACTGTCTATAAACAGTCTCCCGGTGGCCCCATCACCATACCGTTTCCCCATCCAACATTTAAACATCGAGTGATGTTGCACTCAATAAAATTCCTTTTCATTTCTCCCTAGGTTGCCATGTCTCTTCAAACACAGACAGAAAAGCCACGGTCTGTGTCAGACAGATTTTTAATTTTCAGTCCTCAGCCATTCGGGGGAACTAGACACAGCAAACAGTCTACCCCAAAACCTAGCAACCTTGAGTTTAAACAGCCAGGGCATCTGAGTCCTGGGCTGGGGGCCTGGACCTGTTCACACATGAATAAAGAAGATTAAGATTTCCTTTCAAAGACCGGGAGGCCTTTTTGACAGTCAGTGTCAACAGCTCTGTCTGCTGTCAATGGGAACCCGTCTCAGGGCTGAGATTCCCACAGGGAGGTCCTGCTGATTAGCATGCTTCATGCTGCTGCTCCATGTCACTATTTAATTGAAGAATAAGGGTGTAAAGTTTTGCAAACTTTTACATATCCACAAAGAAAGGATAACTTACAGGAATTGTTGAAAGAAAATACCAATGAACACGAACACCCACAGGGAGCATTGAGAAAAGGGAGAACAGAGCGGGGCTGTAAGACAGTAGTGATTCCCATTAGCTGATGGCAGAGACAGGAACAAAAGCTTTACAGTCAAAATACAGGTTTTGAAGTCACAAAAATCAGCTCTACTCCTCGAGAAAAAAAAATAACACATAACTTTTCTTTCCAAATAGGGTTATGAAATTGTCCTAAAAAATAGGCATTGATCCTGAAAACTTCTGACAAACACTCTTTGCTGTAATAAATAATTCAGGGGCAAATCCTTATCAATAAGTCTTTCGGAAATTTTAAATACGACTTCTTTGCACATAAGCACTTGGTAACGTTAAATCAAGTAGACGAGGGCTTGATTAAATAGTAAGTTTCATATCACATTACATATCCTTAATATGAGCTTAAAAAGAAAAAAAGAGTCGTGTCAACAAATGCCAGTTTCACCACTTAATTGTCCCACTTCAATGACAAGTTCAAACACTTAAAGCATGTTAAACTATAGACCATTTCTGCTTCGAAATTATATACTCCTATTAATTTGTATGTACTAAATTATTTGGGGCTGAGTTACAATAGTTGAGTTATATCTATTTACAAGAACATAGCTGTTTTTGATTATGTGAGAAATGTTTATGCAATTTCATGTCAACTGTGTATTCTTTCAAGGCTGGATAAGAATATAAAACCAAAACTATGCTACCCACATATGCAGATGCCAGGCTTTCTCACCCATGGCACATACCCACTGATTTGCTTTTCCAGTGATGGTGAAAGGTTCACAATGACCTATCCATTTTCATTCACTTGTTAAATATTTATTGAGCACCTACTGTTTGCCAGGGATCTAGGTAGAAACTGAGAATAGAATTGTGGTGTCCTGGAGCCAGATCATACAGGATTGCGAGATCCAGTTATGCATCTCTTCCCAACTCTGTGTTGGCTATGGTGGGAGTATTTACACCACAGCAACCAGCAACGCTACAAATCAGTACTTGTTTTTGCAGAATCAGCTGGAAAACATTTACTAGCACATCACTGGATAGAGGGGTCAGTAAAATTGGTAAAGATGCCTCCCTTCCAATATCCTCCAGCCAGGTGTTGCCTAGTTACCCTTGCAAACCATGCGTCCAGAGATAATGAAGCATTTGTGGTAAGAGACCAGGGAGAAATAATGAAGGGATTGAGTCTAAAGTTTTGCTCACTGGGATTTCAGTAGAGCTGATTTATGGTCTGTAAGCCAGGATCACAACTAGACAAGATGGCAGAAAGGGTTGGTGGCTACCAATGTTGTTCCATTTTAGTGGCTATCACTGGGGCCCTGTTACAAAACAGAAGCCCTATTGCCTATCACTCCACCATTAGAGCTGACGCTTTTAGACCTTCAAGATCTATTTATCTTTAGAAGCAGTATGTACCTTCAGATATGAAAATCCTCTGAGAGACCACAGTTTTAAGTTTAAATACAAACATAACCTGCCTTACAAAACTACCATTTTCTGCATGGAAACAGAGTTTTGTATCCTTATTGATTTGTGCCCCAAAACGTCACCCATTATTAACTATTTTTTCCCCCAAAAGTAAATATACTTCAACTGAAATCAAATGCAAAAAAAAAAAAAAAAAAAAAAAATCACATATAATATCAAAAACAACTGCTTTTTATTTAATGTTATTAAAAAATCTCTGACTGTATCTTGGATGTTATGGAAAATTGAACAAGTAAACTGAAGGAAAAAGAAGAGGGAGAACTCTGTTTACTAGACTTAAATACAGCAAAGGATAACTGGGGTTATACAAATCAACAAGGAGAGCATCAAAGGATTTCTTCAGTTATACCATACACACATTGATGCTGAATCTTTATACATATCTGTGTAATACATGCCGCCTGAGAAATACTTAGAGTCAGAACCTGGTATGCTATTCTATTAGTATTTTAACTCATTGACTATCGGCATAAAATAGACAATAAAATATTTTACAGCTTCAGTTGTAACGGGGTTCATTTTAATTTAGGTTAGCTTAGAAAATTAAAACAAGTAGTTATTTATGTCATGAACATGTCTAGAATTTCATGAATGAAATTTTAATTGATAACATGTTTTTCGTCCAATTCACATCACTTCATATGCTTCACGAAGAGAAGTCAACTTATATTCTAATTTAGTGAAATAACTATGTCTAGACACTGAAAGATTATAGTGAGACGCACAAAGGTAAGTATAACAGATACACAAACACTCTGAAGTGGATTCGGTGCTCTCAGATTTCAGTTAGTTATCGTTCATTTTAGGATTGAGGAGCAGGAACTGGCAGCAGTCAGGGACTTGTCATTTTAAAACACAATTTCTCCCACGAATACAAGTACCTTTTCTTCATTTTAGTAATTTGTTCAAGTGAATTCAAACCAACTTAGAGAACTATGTATTATTTCCACAGTTCACATAACTCTGTAAAATATTACTCCTTTAATGCGGTTCCTGAATTGCTTCTTGCTGATGTTTCAGGAGTCGTAAGAATCAGAAGGAGTGAAGGTATTTTGTTTTCCCTCAAAACTGAGGCTCACATGGCTTGATGTGCCACTTCGCAGACTGTCTTTTTCTCCAGTCAGCATCTTGGTTCTTTCCCCATGATCTTGGAGCTTGACTTGTAAAGCTCCACTCCGTTGTTACCTTCCCCAGGTGGAGGTAAACCCAGGGTGGTGGGGAGTGGGGGGCACTTGCTGGCACGTACTGGCTCCACAGAACTGACTGTTCAGCTTTTAGGGATTTCGCAAGCTGATTCGTAAACACAGCCCTTGCAAACATTAAATTATACAAACTTAGGGCTAGCTCTATATTAAATGTTCTTGTCACATACTACTAATAATAAAGGTCGTAAAATAAGGTGGAAGAAATTTTTTGAGGTGATGGACAGGTTTATGGCATGGATTGTGGTGACGGTTTCATGGGTGTATACTTATCTCCAAATGCATCAAATTGTACACATTCGTTATGTACAGCTGTTTGCATATGAAAAAACTCACAAGTAAATAAACTACATACTAAAAAAAGTAGTAAACACACAAAATTCATCATCGCCTAATTATTTTTCTACATCTTGCTACTGCCTGTGTTTTCAGCTCTAGACTATTTTCCACAGGTTCAGTAATCGTCAGTGATTTCTCTTCTACACAGCAGTTATTCCTTTTTTTCCTAATTTTTTAGGGGTACCATCTTTCATCCTCCGTCACATAATATATAGTAAAGACAAAAAAAAAAAAAAGGTTTAAATGAGTTGGAGGAGAAGGAAGAAAGCCAAGGGTTCCATTTGCAGGAATAAAAATGGTTCTTTTCCTACTATTCCAAGTCTGCACTTTAGGTCTTCAGAAGATACTGAAATGGGTCCAGGATGGGCAGTCAGGCACTTGGCCCATCTCGTATCACACTCCGAAATGGTTAATCTCATTATGATAGGAAGGCGGGAACCTCACAGCTGTAACTTGCAGGAATTCTTGAGGTTTGAGTGTCTCAGACCAAATGCCCGTTCGTCTCACCGTCCGTCTTAAGTGTATGTATCCTCATCTCCTTCAGTACACACACATATAAGTAAAATCAGCACGTGATATTGAGCTTCCCTGGCAATTAACTCGATGCGTTTTGTACTTCAGTATCTACTACAATATTACAGGTAATGGTTTTAGTTTCTCCAAAGTATGAGTCATTGACAAAATTTAATTCATTCTGGAAAAAAAATGATAATTCTTCAAATATCTTTAGATGTCATTCTACAATCATATCCGATGGGTCCAAGTTTAGATTTCAACTTTCAGATTGCCTTTCCTCCTAACCAGCCAGCTTTGTACAAATGTACAAAGCAATCTGTTTTAAAGAGTTAGGCAGATGGCTTTGTACATTTGTACATTTGTTATCACCAGCATGTCAACCCTCACCTGTACTTCCTGAAGCCCAATAAGGCCCCTAGACAAGCATTGTGTATTTGTCAATATTTTAGAGTTTTGCAACTCCCAAGTGCTCCCACTATTTTACCTAAAACTTCCTCTCTTCTCAGATTCCTGCGTCTAAACACAAAACAAACACACCTTTACTTAAATTAGTCCATGTGTGAAATTTTAGGGTCACTTGTTTCAGGTCCAAAAAGATTTCAGTGTCATTGCTAAATTCTGATATGTCTTTACCCACCTTCCAGCGGCCTGAACTCTTAATTTCAGCAGTCCCTGGGCTCAGTATCCAATGCTCTGCAGGTTCTGTGTTTGGTATTCGTATTCTACCCATTTCTGCTTTCAGGATATAGAAGTTCATGAATAACAGTTTAGTTGGATGTTGACCCTAAAATAGCTCTTAATTTGTGGCACTTAAGAGAATCTGAAGCTATTCGTCATCATTTAGTCAACATTCATGGAGGGCTAGTTGATTACACTAATTCACACTGGTATTGCTCCTCGGTGTTCAGATTTATTTTGACCAGACAAACGTTGCTATCATTTATTAAATAATAAACATTAAAGAATAAAATTATCATGATTGGGCATTTTTAATTAAAAAAGGGGAGTATGGCATGCTAGATGTGGTGGTTCTGTCTTTGGGGGAGAAAAGCAACACTTAGGTAAAAATAGAATACTTACAAGTTTCTCATTTGCATTCGTGTGTGAGGCAGGTACTGTCATTCTTACAACTGAAACAATGAAGTCCTAAATATATTCCTTAAAATTTCAACAGCCTTCATATAGCATAAAATTAATTGCATTTAAAAAATAACATTCAAAGTTTTGCCTTCCATCATATTTAAATAATGTTTTCATTGCATTATTCGGGTAAGTAATCAACATTTCATTTATTTAACAAATATAACAAGGGCCAATACTTGACAGATATTGGAAAATATATCAAGTAGGATCAGAAGCTACACAGGAAATTTATATTCACCATACCTACTTAAATATTTTACTAGATCTCTCTAATCTTATATGGTATCATTAGAAAACTACACAAAATGATATTCTGAAACATTGGTGAACCTGAAATAGAAATGAACTAAAACTATGACAATACTGTTAAATAATTTTTCTTCCTGTTTCTTAAGAATATGAGATTTGAAATGGACTAACAAATGTTCTAAAAGAATTTTAGAAGGAAGAGAAAGGCAATTGAGAGATTTAAGACAAGAAACTATAGTTCTATGGCAAGTTTAGAGCCAACTACTGAGTGTGAGGTTTCGACTATCCAGTGGTCACCATGACCCCTCCAGACGCTCCTAGAAGGGCCTGAAAGTTTTCACTCCATGGCTTGGTTAGAGGGCCTCTGCAGGAACCCCCAAACTACATTGGCTGCTTAGAGACTATGAGCTTTGTTTTATCTACCTGGACTTTACATAGGAAGCTGTTAAAGAATCTTCAACAGCCCAGAAAAACTAATTTCCAGAGGTGGCCCAGTCTCTCAGAATCTTCTAAAAACCCTCATGCTCAGTTCTTTCTTAAATTAACCCAAGAGAAAAATCCAGGGCATACAGAGTGAACATCCCAGAGTATAAAAATCAGTGTTAACAGATGATAAAAATAAGTAATTTTAAGGCATTATATGTCAATTTTACAAATGGCATTTTATAAATGCCAGATGTTGATACAGTAATTACAAATGAATTATATCTATGGTACTGGGCCAGGATGTACCCTGTATTTACTCTTTTTAATAGTAAAATTAAAATTTTACTATTGAGTAACCTCCAATGTAACATAAAGACAAACATCTAAACACAAGTACCCATTAATAAGAATACAAAGATATAGACAAGTGCACAAATATTAGAGAGTAAATAAGGGAACAGCAGCAATCTTTAATAAATTCAGTAACACATTTCTGAAATAGTTCAATATTTTCCAATTCAAATTAGCCTATTTTGCAACAGCTAATACATGGAGAAAAACCAAGTATCCATAGATGGATGAATAGATAAAGATATGAGATACGCACACACACACACACACACATGAAATATCATTCAGCCATGAAAAAGAAGGCAATCCTGCCATTTACAAAAACATAAATAAATCTGGAGAGCAATTATTATGCTAACTGAAGTAAGCCAGACAGAGAAAGACAAATAATGAATGATCTCACTTATATGTGGAATCTAAAAAAAAAAAAAAATTTAAGTCAAAGTCCTACAAACGGAGTCGGATGGTAGTTACCAGGGGCTGGAAGGGCGAGGGTAGAGGACGGGAGATGCTGGTAAAAGTATGTAAACCTTAAGTTCTAAGACGAAGAAGTTCTGAGGACCTAATGGACAGCCCGGTGACTGTAGTTAATAACACTGTATTGTACACTGGAAGTTTGCTGAGAGTAGCTCTTAGACATTCTCATCACACACACACACAAAGGTAACTGTGTGAGGCGATGAATGTGTCAGTTAACATGACTGTGGTAATCATCTGTCAATGGGTACATATAACAAATCATCATGTTGGACGCTTTCAAAATATACAATTTTATTTGTCAATTCTACTTCAATGAAGTTGAGGGGAAAAGAAAGAAAAAGGAAAAACATTGCCATGCATCGTTTTTACAAAAGATGACTTAGAATGTATATTCACAAATAGCCGATGTTGCTTGATTAGGACGATTGGACTGGTGCTCAATTCCTAGCTTCTAAAACACTTAAGTGATAAGCATTATGTTCCAGTTGTAAAAATATTACTGTGTTGTTAATACTTTATTAGTAACACAGGTCTACTATTAACCTTGAAACTTCGCCTGCAATGTGTAAAAAGGACATCATTAATACATGGACTCAAACATTTAGTGTTTCATGACTTAAACCATAGGTATTCTTATGTTTCTGGTAAAATAAAATACCCAAAGTCACTCTCTGTTAATGGATGTGTATCTGTGACTGCTTCACACCTCATTTGACAGAAATATTATGAGGTCTGAATTGGTATTTGTGGACAACTCTGTATATTTTTCTCATGGCAAAGAGCCAACGATAATTTTACTTGTCTACCACTTTTTATGTAGAGCTGTCTTTGAAAAATACTTGCCAAAATTACCTAAGTGGAAGTCTAATCTTAGATGACTGCCAATGGACAGATATTATGGACAAAATGTGAGGGAGGTAGAGAGACAGAATAAGCTGGGAGAACAAAAGTAATTGAATTTTAACACAATTCAAGGCCAAAAATGAGTGAATGGTATATTAATAAAATATGAAAGTGCAAGGGAAAGCCAGCAGGAAAACAGATGGGTCAGCCTTGATAAGAAATAGTTTTACAAGTAAGACATTTCATGCTTTCACCAGGGAATTTTCACGTGATTTCTAAAAGGGCAGTATGCATGTATCAGTTTCAATAGGAGTGAATTCTCACTGGGTCTTCCAGAAGGGTCGTGCCTAGAGTTGCTGACATAGGCAGACTTTGATAAGTCACCTTCATGAAATTCCTTTGATGACCTAGCCCCTAAGTTTGACTAACTTACCCAAAACATTTCTATTCTCTCTTCACTGTTGTCTATTTTCATTTGCTTATTCCTTCTATCTCGAGAGAGTGGATCCCCTCAAGATTAATCTGTTCCAGCATCAAGTGAAGAGAATGGTTTTTATGTTTTGATATTTGAGAATTTTACAGTAAATGCTAGAGTGTTATACACACATTGAAAGAGAGTAATTCAAGTTTTTAATAGGTACACAAAGTGATTGTTTCATTGTTGATGTGGTCCAGAAAAATTCAAGTTTTCTCAAGGGAGAATTCAATTATCTGGACTTTAGTTGAGTCTTCTAAATGGGCTTCCTTGATAGCTAGCCCAGTATGACCAGATCACATGTTCTCCCAAGATCCAACACAAAGTAATTTCATTTTTTTCACTTCCAAATCAGACTGAAACATGTTACAAAACTTTTTCTGGAAAGTTTTCCCTTGGAATTGAAAGATTGACTATTTAGACATCTTGTGCTTTATATAAAGTATACATCCTTGCAAAAGAAACAATTACTCACCAGTCTTGGTTATTTTTCTTACTAGTTATCTATCTCTCTAGTTCCTTATTCTCAGGTTCTTTTTATGTTGGCATTTTAAAGGAATACACTCTCAGCTGATTTTCGTCACCATTTTAAGAAGTGTAGAAATGTGAGAGACTCATGGAAAATCATCTCCTCATAACAGTAAATAACTTCTCTTGTTATTTAGTTACTATTCACTTAAATGTTATTACTGAAGGTGGGTGTAAAAGGATACTGACATATATGAAAGGGCATCAGGAAAGAATTTTCTGTAATATCATCCTAATTTGCCTTATTTTCAAATTAGAACAGTCTGTACAATTCAGAGCAAAGAATCCCATGTGAAGCAATGCAAAAATCTTTTAGGAGTGCTTTCTTAAGGACTCTATTTCTACCCTTGCTACGTGATTTAAGTTACCAAACATAAGAAAACACTAATAAAGTGCCTGAGATGATAAATAGTCGGTGTAAGTGTATTGGCCAATAATCAGGACCTTTCAGCTTAACAGTATGTTAGTGTAGACATGTTAATAAATATTTTAAGTCTGAAACTACCACAGTAATGTGATTAGGTTAAGCATTACAAACTTGTAATAGAAATTCTAATCCATGTTTCAAAATTGTTTCTATCTGTTAAAATTACATAACAATCTGCGTCTCAAATTTATATACCATGTCCTCAGTGGTTTTCATAATGCTCATTTACACAACATGCTTCCAATAGATTTAGAGAGCTATCATTCCTGTAAAATTAAAATTGTCATCTAATTATTATTGCATCATCGAGTCAATTGAAAACAGCTTTTTTGAATAAGAATATATTGGCATTTATATTTCACCATAAAAAGATGAATTACATTTTAAGGGGGACGTTAAAGATTATGTTTCTGTTACAGAAGAGAAACTGTTTTTTTATAAATTCATAAACTAAACACTTATTTTGCAAGTTAGGAGTAGGAGTAGTATATGCGCCGTTAATAATGTCACAGTGGGACTAAGTCTCAGAAAGGTGTTAGAAGTTACGAGTTGTTAGTTAGAAAATGTTACGAGTTGTAAGGAGAAGACAGGGAGGGATGGATTGGATGGCAGGGTTTCGAACAACAGAATCAATGAGTCCAGTCCACTGCAAGATCTGTCATTAAGTAGTAGAACAGGATGGATAAACTATAACCTGCAGGCTAAATCCTGTCCACTGCCTGTTCTTGTAAATAAAGTTTTATTGAAACATAACCATACTCATTTGTTTAGTTTGTAAGCTGCTTTCTCATTTCAATGGCAGAGTTGGGTGGTTGTAATAAAGATCATATAACCTGCAAAACCAAAAATATTTGCTCTCTGGCTCTTTACAGAAAGTTTGCTGACCCCCTATAAGGAAAGAAAGGTAACACTAAATGTTTTACAAAAGCCGAGACCAGTTAGTCAGGTTTCTAGCTGATTGAAGCAGAAAAGAAATGTGTTAATGGCTAGTGAGTAGCTTACAGACACTCATCAGGGAGGTTGGAGCGCTGATTGGGGCTGCCTACCCGGGAACAATGTGTAAAATCACGTTGTAGAACTGGCCCAGTGAGGATCCTACTGCATTTGCCACAACTCAGCCTTAAACGCGGCAGCTTGTACCACCGAAACCATTAGCACTGGCCACTGGAGCCCAGCCCTAATATCCTTGCTTCTGTCCCGGGACTCAGTCCACCTGGGAGAACTGCCATCGACAGAAAACGTCTGCAGCAGGTGGGTCAAAGGAAACTTAATTCAAGAGCTTGTCCCTCAACTGCAAGGGATTAGCATCTGGCATTTTCAATGTCTCCCTGCCATGGAGATCGTAAGATGGGGCATTCTCCCACACAAAAGGAGGGGCTTCAGACATCGGGTCCCTAAACTAATGATTTTAACTATGATGCCCACATGAAACTGATTGAAGAGACTATAGCATTGAATCAATTAGCAGACAATTTTCCTTGGATGATATCAGATGAAACAAAATAGGATTATTTAGGATAATCCTATAGACGGGTAAGACCTGGTAAGACCAGGTAAGATAGACAAAGATAAACATAAAAATTGGGAATGACAGTTTGCTAGTGACAGTGGCAAACCGGAGAGCATATAGTCAATCTAAAGACAGCCAGTTGTAACTCTTTTGCACGAGATTGCTACGTATGTAATTTTCTCCAAAGGAATCAACTCTTTAAGACATGGATAGAATTTGAAGTGTAAATCTGTAGTAATTAAATCACATGACTTGTGGTAGCTTAAGACTGCATTTTCATTAACATGTCTGCACTGATACACCATTAAGTTGAAAGGCTGCAAATATTAGCTAACATTATTTATTATGACTGTGTTGGTTTGTTTACGCCTCTAAATTAGTAGGACCTGTATCAAACAGGCCCTTATGGACTTGGATTCCTTCTGGAAGAGACAAAAATATAAGATAGGGTTGCTGAAAGTTTATAAATGGGTTATGGATTTGCTTAATCGCATTTTCTAACCACTGAATTACAATAAAATTATGAAAATTAAAACTTTAACATAATGCTTATATTTCCATGACCTAAAATTAAGTATTCTCAAGTTCAGCTTTCATAGAATTCTTTATCTATTAGCTAAGACGCTAATAAATCCTTTTCATACCCTCTGGTTTCTACCTGATGATAATATAATATGCAAGGATCCAACTATGAATTTGAAAGCAGACTGAAAATAACCTAATCTCTCAATTTCCTAATACAAAGTTGCCAAGTATTTGAGGGTAAATCTGATCTAAACAACACAATTTATGGTAGAAGAAACATATAAAGCTAAACAATCAATTGAAAGTTAGAAGTATCATACATTTCACAATCACCATGAGTAAAATTAGGTGCGCTTGAGGTAGATTAAAAATGTTCCAGAATCCATTTTAAATAAAATGTGGATTTTGGCAAAACCTAACTCCACACATAATTTGTAAAAATAACTTTCAGTCTTTTCTAGGTTTGATCATGAAATTCATCTAAATTTATAAGGAGTTCTCTCCTTTCTTCAGTAAAGTTTCATTTTGAGTTTTGGTTGTTTGGTTTTGCAAATTACTGGGGGGAAAAAAACTCATGGAAAATAATCATACCATGTAAATTAACGGAGTCTTTCAAGATAAACTTTGGTCAATTAATAGTAAAGTGTATACAATCTGGGTTTACATGATGGAGACTAAAATTTAAAGTTTATGTTTTCTCAAGTAGCATTTGGACATGAGATAGTTTTCTTCACTGAATTAAAAACCAAACAGAAATCTTATATTGAGAACTAGTAGCCTTAGTATCAGTTGTTAGTGGGGTCCACCTAATTAATATCTCTCACTGTCGTATCCACTCTTCAAAGTGCTCATTGAAATTTGAATGAAGATATATATTTAGGATCCCAGGGGCCAGTGGCATGATGTTAGAATGTATCACTCTATGCCTCAATAATATCATATAAAGAATATTCTGAAAATGACTCCATAAAGAAGCAGTATGTACTGAGTTCTCAAGCTGATTTCTTCTTGTCCTCTTGTCTCTATTTTCTCCCTATTGACCCCATAATTCTTATAATTTATACTTCTTCTTATACTTAAGGCATTTAAAATTTATTCACAATATTTAAAAAGATACCTACTCCAACTTTATTAGTAATAATGTAAAATAAGAAACCACAAAAATATCCATTATTAGGGGAATGACAAGGTAAATTAGGGAACATCAGCCCAGTGATACACTAGGTAGTTACCTCAATAACACAACTTTAGATGTATGAACCTAAAGGGAATATGTGATATATAATATTTAAAAAGAAACATAACAATCAATGTGCATAGAATGCACTTCCTTTCTTTAAAGATATATACTTATATATGCGTTTTTGCTTAAACACAGAGAAAAAAAATTAGGATTAAAGAGGACAAATGGACTTTCACTGCAGAGCCTACATAAATTTTGAAAGGTTATGAGTGATTTCTACTTTCTATTATGTTTACTTTTCTCTGTTTTTCAAGTAAAACATCCCACTATTAATTCAGTGGGTGTATGCAAATAACTTTGCCAACCACTGTAAAACCAAAAATCAACTGGGGAGTTTAAAATCTCAGCCTTAGGACTCCTTTCACCTCAAATCAAAAGAAAATGTGTTTCCTGTTCAGTTTCTAGGCCAATATATGGGTCCTTGTGATTAAAAAAAAGAAATCTACTATAAAAACAATAAATTATTCTGCCATCCCACATCACTAAATGATGTTCAATTCATTCTGGACTAGATCTCTGACCAAAAAACAACAACAACAAAAAACAAAACAAAACAAAAACAAAAAAAAACCCACAAAAAACAAAACAAAACAAAAAAAACACACCTCATTTGACTACCTATCCTTTCTTTTCAATTTTTGTAGTTGTTTTTTTTTTAAAAAAATACTTCTTACATTAAAGTAAGAAGTGATACATTAAAGTGATAAATTAGGGTGTTCTTCCACTTTGATGCTATAGCACTAGTGTGAGAGGGTACGGAAGATTTGGCCTCAGATTTCCTTCCAATAATGACCTATTAGCAAGAAAATGTGTTCTTTACATTTTACTTTGCTAGCAATGCTGACAGATTGATGTCATAACACATTGGCCGTGTACTTTCAGAGACAATCACATACTTTCCAGTAATGCATTGCCTCAGAAAAGAAAATGTTTCAGAAATTCAATTCTTCTTACACATATTTTCAAATCCCTACTGAGGACCTACTGTATTCTTAGCATGCAAATTCTATTTCATAGACTACCTCTTATGCATAGAAGTGACACAAAAATTATTTTTTATACCAAGTATTCTAACAACTGGGGTGGAAAATATGGTAACTTTAGTGTTAAAATATCCATACTGTCAACACATTGACGTATTGTGACCATATTTTGGAACTCAGGGTAGGTGTGTGATTGTGGAGCAATAACATTTTTTTCTAAACAGTGTTTAATAGTCCATAATAAGACTATGATGTGATATTTCATAAACAGACACAAAAAATCCAGTATAATTATGTTATTTGTAATTTAGTTTAGTTTTAAGCACCAAGTCTGTCACAAGTCACCACTCCTAACATATGAGAATAATTTATATTCCATATGAGTTATCTGTGCAAAGCAAAATGAAAAGCGTCTTCTCATGCCTACCCAAATATGTGCCTCAGACCTGTTTCTGAGAATTTTATGAAAGCATTAGTTAGGGCAAGACCAATCTCTCTGAGAATCATTTTCTTCTCTTCAATTACAAATCAAAAGAAGTCCTGATGACAAGACTAAATGCAAATGGTATATACCACAGGAAACTTTTCAGTTCATGACAGTTTTTTTTTTTCCTTTTCCCTCCGATAGATAGACTAGTTGAAGAAACTGAAGATATCGCAGGTCACTGAGATAAAACTGATTGTCTCTCTAACATGTGATCAATTAGGTCACCAACAAATCATTTCTTAAATATCATTTATATTAGTGTTTAAGTCAGCGGTGCTATTTATCACATTTGGGCCATGGGGGTAAAACTGCTTTCCTATCTTCTTTGTAGTTAGACTTGGCCGAGTCACTTGCTTTGGCCAGTGAAATCCAAGCAGTTATTTTAAGAGCCAGGTAGAAGTCTGACACATCCCTGTTCCCACTGTCACTGTCATGCTGAGTTAGGTCAGATTGAATGAAGCCTTCATGGTTGGAACTCTCCGCTGGCCCATATTAGATGGGTCATGTGCATGAGAGACAAACTTCAGTTGAATTAAAATTTGTTTGTTTGTTTTTTAAGTTACCAAAGCTTAATCTAACCTATCCTGACTGATACAATCCCTGAGTAAAACACCCTGTTTTTAACTTTAACACCCAATATCACCCATCCTTTCATTTTATTTCTAATTCATTTTCATCAACAGCATCGGTTTAGGACACATCGAAGAAAACAGTATCCTTTGTGAATTTATGAGTTTAAAAAAATCACTGGGATATAGCCAACTCTAATTTTATTTTCTGGGAGAATGAGGACGATAGATTGTAAAACATATTTAAAAATTGTTCACTGTATGAAGTATTGTACCCTGAAGAAAACAGAGACCACATACTTTCATTCTCTCCTAAAATACAAATACAGTTCTATCATCCCATCTCTTTTAATTTCTGTTCACTTATACATTCCTGCCAAAATTACAAAATACAACACCCATAATTCTTACAAAAGTCTACCTCTGGGCAAAATACGTAACCAACCAAAAAGAAATAAAACCTGTATTTTAAAAAGCCATTTCTATCTTTAATATTTGTAAAGCAATGACCAACTTCCCTTAGATTTAAGACCATTAGATTGAATATTGAACAAACTGCCAAAGTGTTTTGCTGTGAGCTTAAAGAAAATAATAAAACATCAAAGGAGAATACCCACTATTGCCACAGGCAGGTTAATGGTTTAGAGACCAAAGAGAAAGCTTAGATGGAGCCAGAAAACCTGTATGATATCCTATATTACCTTGCCGTTTCTTTCTCCCCAATAACTTCCCAATTGCTATGGAATAAAATTCCATTTTGAACTTTTCAGAACCTTTTCTGCATTTCATAAAAGAAATGTTATTGTTCATAAGCCAGCTTTTATTTTATTTCTTTTCATTACATTTACTGGGGTGACTTTGGTTAATAAGATTATATAAGGTTCAAGTGTACAATTTTATATAATACGTCATCTGTATATTGCATTGTATTAACCACCCAAAGTCAGTTCTCCTTCCATCTCCATGTATGTGACCCCCTTTACCCTCTTCACTCTCTTCCCACACCCTACCTCCAAAAAGGGGCCGATATCCAAAATTTACAAAGAACTCATACAACTCAACAACAAACAATCCAATTTAAAACCGGGCAGAGGACCTGAACAGACACTTCCCAAGACGACATACAAACAGCCAACAGATCTATGAAAAGATGCTCCACCTCACTAGCTATAAGGGAAATGCAAATCAAAACCACAGTGAGATACCACCTCACGCTTCTTAGAATGACTATTATCAACAAGACAAGTAAAAACAAGTATTGGAAAGGCTGTGGAGAAAATTAAAACAACCCTCACACGCTGCTGGTGGGAATGTAAATTGGTACAGTCACTATAGAAAACAGTATGGAGTTTCCTACACAATTTTAAGAATAGAATTACCATAAGATCCAGCAATCCGTCTTCTGGGTATCTACTCTAAAATTTGAAAACACTTATTCATAAAAATATCTCTATCCCTATGTTCATTGCAGCATTATTCATGGTAGCCAAGATATGGAAACATAAGCCAGCTTTTTAAAAATTCAATTAATTCCAATATACAACACAGATTTTGATCCAAATTATTGCATATTCACCTAATAAGTCACAAAATCCTCTACAATACCCAATAGAGGTTTTGGAAAATAAAAGAGACGGTATTTTCCGAGAAATAAATTTCCCGAAATTGTGTATGCTGCTTTGTGTCTTCCCTTCCCCTCTTCTGACATCATAAACTCTGATCACTGACAAATCCCTTCTGTGACGGGGAGGCACACTGCAGTCTAATAATGAATAGTTGGGAACAGTTTTGGCAGGAATGAAATTTTTTCTTAACTGTATTTAAAAACACATCAACACAACATGGACTACCTCATTTGCAATTTTGAATTATTTAATGTGTGAAGTAAATAAGTAGTATGTTCTTTTGTAAGCTGATTTATGAGAACCGCATAGAACAATGCAATAGGGAACAATCCCAAAAACCTGACTGATTTAATTTAAATTATAAATGCGGTGCAAAGCTTTTCACAACTTTTATTGTTAATATAATTCCTCATATGTTAAAAGAGTAAATGTCAATTAATTTGATTTAGTAAAAAATGGAGAAGGGAGGTATACATAAGTCTTTACAAACTTGGAAGCTCTTAGGTTCACACTCTGTGCTTATAAGCTACATGAGAAATTAGGATGCAGGCAGTTCATTTTAGGAATCTAAAGGACTCTGAAAAAATACTGCAATTTAAATGGTTCCATCATTCTTAACAGGTAATAGGTTGAATTACTCAATAAGTATATCTGAGGCATACAGTTCTAACTACATGATACTAATATAGTTGCGATGGCAACTTCAACAGTAGTTTGTATTCCAACGTAAATGTTCACTGAAAATGATTATAAAAGGAAAATGACTTAAAGGAATTCATCCCTTCCCCGATAGTCTCTAGAGCAAAAACAACAACTTCACACACAGAACCTTGCATCACTTTTAAACACGTTTATGGAAATACTACAGCTGGTAACGTCAAAAACCCCACAGGATGGTACTTCTTAGCTTCCTCCCTCAGCTTATACAGAGGGTGCCAAAAAAATGTATACACATTTTAAGAAACAAAAACTGTATTAAAATTGTAATACCCAATATCCACTAATACCAAAGATGAATACAAGTCCCGTTTGACTTCTGCAATTATAAGAGGTGCTCAAAGTGGTTACCACCAGTGTCCAGACATTTCTGATTATGGCGAACTACCACGTTTCCCCAAAATAAGACCTAGCCGGACAATCAGCTCTAATGCATCTTTTGGAGCAAAAATTAATATAAGACCCGGTCTTATTTTACTATAATATAAGACCGGGTCTTATATTATACTATATGTAACATTTTACTATAAGACTAGGTCTTATATTATACTATATGTACTATTTTACTATAATATAAGACTAGGTCTTATACTATATGTACCATTTTACTATAATATAAGACCCGGTCTTATATTATACTATATAAGACCGGGTCTTATATTAATTTTTGCTCCAAAAGACACATTAGAGCTGATTGTCTGGCTAGGTCTTATTTCAGGGAAACATGGTACTACTTGAGCAACGTTGACCAAAGTGTCCACTTGTATACATTTTTTTGTCACCCTGTATACATTCCCACTGAAGCAATACCTAGATTCTTCCAAGGGGCTGAATATGTGGCAAAGTCCATATTTCCCACAGTCTCTAATTATTGCTACTAATTTAGAACATATCTTTCAAAAATATGGACATTCCCTACTCTGAACCTTTAGACTTTAGAAGAGGGTACCCTTCCTTTCATCCTCCCATTCCTATAATTTCTACCAGGTTGTATCTCGAAACTGAAACATTTTTATAAGAAAGCTATTTCATTCTCTTTTTATGGACCCTACACTGGCAAAAGCATTCTTGGTGCTAGCACACTTTCTTCTTAACCAGAGCAGGACATACATTAAACATAGAGTAACATATGCTGCCTTCTCCTCTCAAACACTGTCTTTTAATCTCCAGTAACATTGAGTTGAACTGAATTTCAATAGACCTTGGCTAGTTAAAACCAAATAAAAGACAGTGAAAGGATCATTTGATGACGGGTATGACAAAACAATTGGCTGTTATTTGAAAATGGATATAGTTAGTTTTACTGAATTAAGACAACTAAATAAAACAACATGTCAAGAAATCAGTAATGAAAGATCTTAAAATAAGTTGCATTCCTTATTGTTGAACATTATCCAAAATACCCTCCCCCATCTCTCCTTCCTGTCTCCACATCTGCTTTGATAGCTCCTCTATTTGGAATAAGTCAAAAAGAGAGTGTGCATCTGAGGAGAAATAATATATATTTCTCTCTGTGCTTAATCTATATTAAGATTTTATTTTATTTTATTTCTAAAACAGGGACTTAATGATGATCCTTTCCAGTCTTTGTTTAAGGTTCTTCAGCAATTCACGTGCAGGGAATTTGCACATAACAGTTCAAAAACAGTTTTTGATAGATACAGATAATCCTTGGCACATGATACTAAGAAGAAAAAAAAACTCATTAAAACAAAGGGTGCCAAAAAATATATACACATTTTAAGAAATGAAAAAACTGTGTTAATTGTAATATTCAATATATACCAATAACAAAAGATGAATACAAGTCACGTTTAACTTCTGCAATTACAAGAGGTGTTCAGAGTGGTTACCATCAGCGTCCAGACACTTCTGATTATGGCGAATTACTGCTTGAACGTAGCTATCATCTCTTAAAATGTATATACATTTTTTTTGGTAACCCCCGGTATATAAATTGCTGGATTTACTGTGCAAATTTACAGAGAAATCAGGGTAAAGACAACATTCCTTGGGTTTAGTTTATGTAAAAATAGTCCACAGAGGCTCTCACTTGCCATCTGTTAGGAAACAACGTCAACCTTAGACTTTGAAATAATTTTTACAGGCAGATGTAAATCACTCACCCTTTTCTATAAACATTATATTCCTAATAGGCTTAATGTTTGCTTATTCTTAAGAGTATGGTAAAATGGTTATATTAGTAGAGACTTGCCTTCCACATACTTTTTAAAAATTTTAGTATCTTTATTAAGGTATAATTTATGCACCATAAAAGTCACCAATTGCAAGTATAACACTTGGTGATTTTTATGAAATTTATATAAATGTACAACCACCACCATAATACAATTTTAGAACATTCCCACCACCCCGCAGGGTTCCCTTGTGCCCATTTGCAGTTAACCCTGCTCCCCACTACCCGCGCCAGGCAATGGCTAATCGAATTTCTGTCGCTATAAACTTAGTTTTTAAAAAAGTTTTCTATAAACAAAAACATACAGTATGTTTTCCTTTGTGTCTGGCTTCTTTCACTTACCACAATGTTTCTGAGTTGCACCGATGTTCTTGTATGAATCAGTATTCCATTATATGAATACACTACATTTTGTGCATTCATTTACTAGGTCATAGACATCGAGATTGGTTTCAAGTCTGGGCTATGATAAATAATGCTGCCAGGAATATCCACATACATGACTTTGTATGACCAACCTATTCATTCTCGTTTCTCTCAGGTAGATAAATAGGAGAGGAACTGCTGGGTTGTATGGTCAGCCCATGTTTATCTTTGAAGAAACTGCCAAAGTATTTTCCAAAGTGGTTATACCATTTTGCCTTCCCACCAGAGGGCATGTATGCGATTTCTAGTCTCTTCGCATTCTCATCAACACTTATATACCAATTGTATATATTTTCTATATTATTTTCTATATTATGATTACAACCATTCTAGTAGGTGTAAAGTGGCATCTTATTGTAGCTTTAATTTGCGTTGCTCTAGTGACTAGTGATATTCAGCCTTTCCTCTATCTTCTTTGGTGAAATGTCTACTTAAAATATTTTGACCACTTTTTAATTATGTTATTGTAAGCGCTGTTTTGTTAGGTTGGTGAAAAAATAATTGTGGTTTTTGCAAAAATAATTGTGTTTGCAATTTTTAACCTTTTAAACCGCAATTACTTTTGCACCAACCTAATACATACTAGGTATGTCCTTTATCAGATATATAGTTTACAAATATTTTACCCAAGTGTATGACTAGTCTTTTCATTTTGTAAATTTTGACTTTTGAAGAGCAAAATTTTAAATTTCCATGAAGTCTAATCTATCCATTTTTTTCTTTTATGAAATTTGTTTTGGGTGCCAAAACAAAAGTTACCATATTTTCTCTTTTTTTTTCTAGAAGTTTTATAGTTTTAGCTCTTACATTTAGGTTTATAATCCAATTAAAATTAATACTTATGTATGGTATGAGGTAAGAGCCTAAATATGCGGGGTTTTTTTGCATATGGATATTCAACTGTCTCAACACTGTTTATTAAAAACTCTATACTTTTGCTATTGGATTGTCTTTGCACCCTTGTCAAAGAAATCAATAAATATAAGGGCTTATTCTGACTTCTCTATTTACACATACTTTTAATTAGAACTTTTCCAAAGCATTTGGAATAGACAGAAGAGACACAGAAACATAGTAAATTGATCATGGCTACCTAGTTACAGTTTTCAAATGACCATTTCAGCACTGCTCATACTATTTTTTTTTCTCTTTTAGGATGCAATTTTGTTTTCTTTCTCATCTACCTAGTTTGTTTGATCCCAACTCTCCATCACTGGAAAACACATCAGAATGTTAAGAAAGAGTGAGCTGGAAAACCAATTTTGAAAGAAGGGAAAGGTATGGGCCAGGAAAGGTAAGAGCTTTTGAACTTGGAGAGCCCCAGATGGTCTGGCCCCTCCATGGTAGAGACCATTACCTCCGAGTCCTTGCCCTTATTAGTAACTTCTCACTGACAAGGGTCACTTTTATGTGATTTGTATATTCTTAAATGACTGATAACATCAACATAGGATTTGTGGTTTTTCTCTCAACAGAAACAGGAACAAGATTTTGGCTCTCAATTTATTACTTTCATGCCTATGTTCTTCATTGTTTTCTTATAGTATGGCCTCGAAAATGTATTATCTTTACCATGTTTCTCCTGTAGCAATCACAAAACATAGTAACCCAGGAGGCTTGTTTGTTTGTTTCTTTAAACCGAGCTCTGGAATAAACAGCATTAGCTTTTCCTTGCTAAAACAGCTCAGCGTTGCCTTTAAAACAAGTCAGTTTGCTGTTGTAACCTTTGCTTTAATGTGCCTCATAAATATGCCTTGCTGATTAAGGAAAGGCTTCTAATTGCAAATTGTAAATTAGGTTCAGGTGGATGGGTAGATAAGCTAATCTATTTGAAATGTACTTCCTATTGCTTTACACTAGGCCTTATTTGGGGTTTGGATATAATAAATTTTCAGGTAACTCAGGTGATTCCTTCCCTGAGCACTGATCATACTTTCTGTTAGGCTCAGTATCGTCCTCCACACCAACCCTCAATACATGAACTCAAAATGGAGTTTTTACTCATTTTTTTCCGGAACGGCGCAATCAGCACGCGATCACTTCCAGAAGAAAACCAAGGTCTTCATTCCAGTTCTTTTTATTTTTCCCAGACTCCTAACGCTGATGGCGTGTAATCGCACGTGGCTATAAACTCACGATCGATGTTAGTTGATTTCATCAATGCTGCTCTATCTTGCACTTAACGTTGTTGTTTACACTTATCAAACAAGCTTCCTTAAGAATCTTAGCGCCTGTTAGTCTGTATTATTTAATTCTTAACTTTAAGATCTACTTTAAGTTTTTTATACTGGCGATTTAAAATTTCTCCCTGAAAATACTCATCTTAGTCCATATCGTTATGATTTGTGTGTTTATATTTACATAATCATTTTGAAGAATTTTAAAATGTGCCACTGCAATGTATTTACTCCTGTGACTTTATATTCTTTATGCGATCTAAGCTGAACATTTAACCATCACAGCATTTACTTATATTAAAGTGGTGTCAGGATATTGAAAATGTCTGGCCAAACTGCAGTCGTTAGAAAAAGCAAATGGAGGCTGGAGGGGTGAATGACGGTAAAACTGCGTCAGCCTAAAGTACTTAACCAAATCATGACGCTTTCCTAACTGATAAAATGCCAACAGCATCCACAGCATCTTCAGTTGCGAAAGTAAAATAAATAAATAAGTCGATAAATAAATCGTAACGAATTCCTGATGGCCTGTTTTATTTTTAGTCCACAAACCAGATGGATCAATTGAATTGGGGGTTATAAATAATTTTCCGGAGAATGAAGACACATGAAGCTCGATTTCAGGATATTCTGATATCAATAGGTCAGAACCAAATAAGAAGCACGAAGGAGACATTGGCCAGAGCTGGAGTGTCTGAAACATGGGCTCTTGCGGGAGCCCTCGCTGGAAAGCATGCTAAACTGGTCATGCCTTGCCCTTAGTGCTGGAGCTGGGATGATGCAACATGTGAAGAGCATCTCGTAGACAATTGTATCATGTAGCGCTAACATTCCTGGAAACTCTGTAAATATTTCTCTCCCCTTCAATGTTCACAACTCTAAACCATGTCTGGATTCTATTTCAGTCTGCACAATGGGCAGAGGGAAACCCACAGCCACATCGAGAGTAAGGATGACTGTTTTCGGCTTGCCTTGGAAATCAAAGGGTGACTCTTGATTTTAAACAGGACTCTTCAGGGTCTTTTTGGAAAAGCCATTAATTGGTGATCACTGTAAGCAATGTGACGTACGTTATCACATTTGTTTTCTCCACCACTGTACGCCCTGTGTCTGGCATGGAGCCTGTCCCATAGTAAACATGCAAGAAATGTTTTTGAATGAAAGATTGAGCAGGCTGACTGGATTCTTTGTCCATTCAACATAACCTCTCCCATTTATATAACACATAGTTTACTGAGTGCATAAAAATTTAAAACCTTATGATAAATGTTGGTGATAACGAGATATAGACAGACTTCCTGCCATTATAGGATTACTGATGTAAGTAGAGGTAAGAGTTATGTTACCATTCAAATGATATCCCAATTTTCAAAATGAACTTAGGGCTCCTCAAAACAACCTCATGGGCTGGACAGCTGCCTTTGAGGCAGGAACCAATCCTAAATATAGCCATATGGACATGTAGTATAATTGGGTCTCTCCTTCTTATTAGTAAAATGGTCTGGCTGGAAGTTAAGGACCGTCCAGGCAGAAAAAATGTTTTGATACAGATGCAGTCTCACAGACATCCTGAGATTTACCCTAGATAGCTGGGAACCAGACAAACATTCTCAATTTTCCTATGATTACTACCCTTTTTTTTTTTTTTGGCAAATCTTAGAATAATGTCACAATTGAGCAAAAGCAGCCCAGTGAGAATGCTGGTTTATGTTTCTAACACTTCAGTCCTTATATTCAAAAAGAACAAAGTCTGTTTTCCACAAAAAAGAGTAACTGCTCTATTAAAATACATCAATATATAATATAGACTAAGTAGAAACAGAAACATTTAACAGAATTTTTATATTCTAAATCTATTTGGGACTGCAGATAATTCTCTTCAAGTTAGCTGTCAGATTAACTTTTATATATATTTTTATAATAAAAACCATTAAGAGATAACTGGGATCTTGCCTAGAATCCATGGCTGATAAAAGTAGACTTGGACATTATTTCTAGAGATAATGGAAATTATGTAAAAGTTCCAAGACTACAAAAGATGACTACAAAATCAATTATTTTATTATAATATGTAATAGCCTAATGGAATCAAGTATTAATAACTATTAACAAAATTCTATGTTAAGCATCAAACATTTTCTTTCTCATATGTTAGCTCAAGTATTATTTGAGTTAGACTAAATAAATATAATAAAATAGAATGAAATTAATATGTGTAATAAAAATTAATTGTCCCAAATTTATCATTAGCACTGCATCATATTTTGAAGTATGCAATATTTTAAATGACAATAAAATTATTCTAATATCCTATATAAAATACTCCATATACATAAAAAGTCAAAATGTCAAATAGTATTATGAAATATATATATACACATAGCTCCATACATTATATATACATTCTATATGAAAGTATGGATAATTATTTATTATAAAAATCTGTGCCATTTTTGAAATGATATTAGAGAAAAGTAAAACACTCAAGTGACACCATAAAAAAAACTTTTCAAAGCATATTGTATTCAACATAGCCAGTCAACTGAATTATCCATGACCTCTGAGATCACTACAAGTTTTGTAAAAAGTTTTCAGTAGTAGATTGCAAGATCATTTTAAGAGTAGATATATGCAGAATACATAAAATATATATAGTGTCTAAAAGAAGAAACTCTACCTAAGAAAGGTATATGCTCCTCACCATGCTATCCTTAGGAACAGCTTTATCGAGTGACGTTTTTAAATCGTTTTGAAAAAAATAAAGTAAAAAATGCTATTTCATTTATGGACATATTTTCATATGTATTAAGCTTTCCTGCCTAGAAGTTCTTCAAATTATTGAGTTCATGGTGCCATTTAAAGAAACATTAATTAAAGTCATTCTTTTCTTGTACAATGATATTGTCACGCGGGGCGTCAGGCTGGGCTCTGGTCCTGCTCCCCACATAAGAACGCAGGATATGGTGAGGCCAAAAAGGAACACCCACGGAGCCATAGATAGGGGAGTCATACCGCTATAATCTCACTGGCGGCTGGGTTGGAGACATAGGGAGCAGGAGCCACATGATCTGCAACCTGCCGTCTGCTTTTCTGCCAACCCACCAATCCCACTTGCTAGCTGCAATCTGCCGTGCTAAATGCAATCCGCTCTTGCGAGCTCAGCCACTCTCTCCTTCTAGCCCCTAGCCCCCATTTTCTGCTAGTGTAGCCATGGCAGTTATATTAGTGGCTAATGGCTCACTGGTTACAGCTGATGGCCAACTAGCCACAGCTGATGGCCATTCAATCACAGTTGATGGCCATTTACTACCTGAGTGAGCACCTTTTTACATGAGGCCGAGAGCCAGGAAACTGCACTCCTGGCTCTGTCCCCACAGATATCTATGCAACAATGTGAGTTTCATGTTTTGTCTTAGCTTGCAAGAAATTTACAATTAAGGGGAGAGATCCAAGATGGTGGAGTAGAAAAATGCTATGTTTGCCTCATCCCATGAACACATCAAAATTACAACCAAATTATAGAACAATCACCTGGAGAACCATCTGAAGTTGAGCTGAACAACAGCTTTATAACTAAGGATACAAAGAAGGAGCCACATGGAGACTAGTAGGAGGGACAGAGACTCGGAACAGGCCAGCCCAAACCTCATGGGATGGTTGAGAATTGGCAGGGAAATCTCAGCCATGGAAGTCCCTCCTGGAGGAGTGAGGGACACCAGCCCCACACCAAGCTCCCCAGCCCAGAGTACTGGTGCTGGAAAGAGGAGCCCCCACAACATGTGGCTGTGAAAAACACTGGGGATTTTGACCGTCTGTGTGGGTCGGAAGGCTGTGAGAAACCCAGATGTCCTCTTAAAGGGCACATGCAAAGATTCACTCACTCACGAACATTCACCCTGGGCTTTGGTAGAGGGACAGTGACTGGAGTGGACATCAGAGACTTATGGGGAAAGACTGAGTTGTGTGGCTTCGCAGTTAGGACTGGAAGGACATTTGCCTGTTTCTCTGTGTAGAATCCTTTTCCCGTGCAGCCGGCAGGTGGGCACTATCTTTCCTGCGTTGAGCCCACCTCCACAGGCTAAATCTGAATCTGATTGGCCTAGTGAGCCCTGCTCTTTCCACCCTGATGACTCACTGAGACCCTGCCACAACCAACTAGCATTGCAGGAGGCTTTATCAGCAGCTGAATCTTATGAGAGCCGGCAGCTGGCAGAAGGCTTCAGAGTATGCTGGCTTTTTGCAGAGTACCCTAGATGGTATTGGTGGCAGCTGTCCTCAGTTTGCAATGTGGCCTCTTCCACGTGCCTCCAGGTTTAGCAAACAACCATGGATCACTTTATAGCTCCTACCAGATAGTCCCCAGCTTGTCATAGGCAGTAGCTGACCTGGGCCTGTAGCGGAGCCCCTCCCAAGAAGCCCCAGAACCAATATACTCGGAAGCTGGCTTCAGATCATGCCGACCACCACTCAATTAGCCCCACAAGTGGTACACCTGAAGGGTGATCTCAACAGTTACCAAAGCCAGCTAGGGAAAATCCCACTCAGTGTGGTAATGCTGCTGCAAAGCAGCCCATAAACTGTGCATGTGGCCAAATCCCATAGCTAGTCAGCCTGAGGGTCAATTCCATCCACTGATATGCCAATAGCAATAAAGGCTCAACTACAAAAGGAGGGCACACACAACCCACACAAGGGACATTCCAAGAGTACCTGGCACAGGTGACCAGGGAGAGAGTACCACTGGGCCCCATAGGATACCTACTACATAAGGCCACCTGTTCAAGACTGGGAGACATAGCAGATCTGCCTCATACATAGAAAGAGAGAGGCAACTAAAATGAGGAACAAAGAAATCACCTCAAACAAAAGAACAGGAGAAATCTCCAGAAAAAGAACTAAACAAAATGGAAGCAAACAACCTACAGAGACAGAGTTCAAAATACTAGTTATAAGGATGCTCAAGGAACTTAGTGAGAACTTCAGCAAAGAGATAGAAAGCATAAAAAAGTACATAGAAACCATAAAAAAGAACCAATCAGAAATGGAAAATATAATAACTGAAATGAAGAATGAACTAGAAGAAATCATCAGCAGACTAGATGAAGCAGAGGACTGAATCAGCAATTTGGAAGACAAGGTAGCACAAAACATCCAATCAGAACAGCAAAAAAGAAAAAAGTTAAAAAAAAAGAAATGAGGCTAGTCTTAGAGACCTTTGGACAATGTCAAGCATAACAACATTCACATCATAGGGGTACCAGAAGAAGAAGAAGAGAGAAAGAAAGGGATTGAAAACCTATTTGAAGAAATAATGATGGAAAATTGGTGAAGGAAATAGATATATAAGCCGAGGAAGTACAGAGAGTCCCAGACAAGATGAATCCAAAAAGGCCCACACAAAGACACATCATAATTAAAATGGCAAAGATTAAAGACAAAGAGAGACTCCTAAAAGCAGCAAGAGAAAGGCAACTAGTTACTTATAAGGGAGCTCCTATAAGACTATCAGATGATTTCTCAACAGAAACTTTGAAGGCCAGAAGGGACTGTCAGGAAATACTCAAAGTGATGAAAAATAAGGGCCTACAAGAGTACTCTACCCAGTAAGGCATCATTTAAAATTGAAGGAGAGATAAAGGGCTTTCCAGACAAGAAAATGCTAAAGGAATTTATCACCACCAAACCAGCATTACAAGGAATCTTAGAGGGACTTCTTTAAGATGAAAAAAAAAAAAAGGTCAAAAATATAAATAATAAAATGGTAATAACTACATATCTATCAATAATTACTTTCAATATCAATAGATTAAATGCTCCGATCAAAAACATAGGGTTGCTGAATTAATAAGAAACAAAACCTTTACATATGCTGCCTACAGGAGACTCACTTCAGATTGAAAGACACACAGACTGAAAGTAAAGGGATAGGAAAACTTATTTCATGAAAATGGAAACAAACAAAAAAAAGCTGGAGTAGCAATACTTATGCTAGACAAAATAGACTTTAAAACAAAGGCTATGATGAGAGACAAAGGACCCAGTAATCCCACTTCTGGGTATTAATATGAAAAAACCCCAAGCGCTACTTCGAGGGGACATGTGCATCCATATGTTCATTAAAGCATTGTTTACAATGGCCAAGATATGGAGGCAGCCTGGGTGTCTGTCGATGGATGAATGGATAAAGAGTAAGTGGGTCATATATACAATGGAATATTGCTAGGCCAGGGAAGAGAATGGGTTCCTGACCTCTGCACGTGGCATGGATGGACCTGGAAGGTAATGTGCTGAGTGGAGTGTAAGACGGAGGAAGACAGATGCAATGTGATTTCACTTACATGTGGAATCTAAAGAACAAAATAAACAAACAAAACAGAAACAAACTCATATTATAGATACAGAAAATACTTTGATGGTTGCTAGATGGGAGGGGGGCTGGGGGTGTTGGTGAAAAGGGGAAGGGATTAAGAAGTACAAATTGGTTGTTACAAAGTAGTCATGGGGATATAGGGTATAGTATAAGGAATATAGTTAATAATGTTATAACTATGAATTGTGTCAGATGGGTACTAGATTTATTGGGGTGATAGATGGGAGGGGTTTCAGGGTGGAGTGAAAAAAGTGAAGGGATTAAGAAGTACACAAATCGGTAGTTACAAAATAGTCATGGGGATGTAAAGTAAAGCATAAGGAATATAGTCAGTAATATGGTAATAACTATGTATAGTGCAGGTGGGTACTAGACTAGTCGGGGGATCACTTCTTAAACTAGATAAATGTCTAACCACTACACTGTACACCTGAAATTAATATAAAATAATATTGAACGTCAATTGTAATTGAAAAATTAAAAAATGGGAGAAAAGGGTGAGAGGAAATAAGAGGTTCAAATTTCCAGGTATAAAATAAATAAGTCACAGGGATGTAATGGGGAATATAGTCAATAATATTGTGATAGCGTGGTATGCTGTCAGATGGTTGCTGGATTTATCATCGTGATCACTTCTTTAGGTATATAAATGTTGAACGGCTGTGGCGTACACCTGAAACTAATATAATATTGTATGTCAGCTATATTTTTAAATAAAAATCTTAAAGAAGAAGTTTACAATTAAGTTTTATATATAATTGCAATAGTTTTCTTAATATTTTTAGTGGAATGAAGGAGAAACTTATTAAGCGTTGCTCCTTTTTCTATATTGGAGTTTATCATAGCTGTAAGTTGACTACAAACTGAATTAATGTTTGAATTGCAAACTGCATAGATCAATAAATAAGTGCATGTTATATCAGCCTATGTAAGTGAAACAAAAGTCACTCACTGATCCATCAGTGGACACATACTGTGTTTATTTCTTCTGGTGGTGGCGATACTACGCAGCTGAAACATTTAACATGTTTAGCTCTCTCTCCTGACACATCTGCCAAATAACTTGCCTGCGTTATGGGACAGCTTGAGACCACTGAACAGAATGAAGGAATCATAAAGGTTTGCGAATGATGAAACTTTGAAGGTAGATTCAGCTCCCCAGGGTTTTAATTGACTAATCCCAACAAATCAATGCAATGGGCTCTGTGAGTGTTTGATAGACACCTAGGAGAGGAGTTGTAGTTCCTGCTAGAGAGTATAGGCTTTGGGTACTTCTTTTTCTCTTAATAAAACAAAAATGGCATGGATAACATAGTTCACAGACATTTACAATGTTCTTAGAAAAAGCTTCAACCTGGATTTTGAAGAACTGAAAGAGTTTTGATATTTCTTTTCGTTATAGAGCAGCTGAAACTTTGTATTTCCAAGTCCTTAAGAGTTCGTACCAAAGATTTATGAGTAAAATCATTCAGTAGGTCATCTTACCCTTTGATGACTTGTGTTTACTTTAGATCTGGAAACAGGATTGTCTATTAAATGAATCCGTGGCGAATGCCATTGTTCCAGAAGAAAAATTGCAGCCTGAATGATTCCATTGTCTCATTTATGCACAGAGAGCCATTACTGAGAACACGACCCAGAAAAAGAAAATTGGATGAGCTGGATGTCTCGATGAACAAAACAAAGAGGCACAGTTATGTACGAAGAAAATGAGGAACAACTGTTATCAATGACTCCAAATGTGGGGACATTTCTATTAACAAAAAAACCCAAGAAAAGCACCTTTTTGTCTGCAGCCAGATTTCACCAGCAGCTGCCATCAGCTGACTGTACCTGTGACTAGATACTCACATAAGGGGAATCCAAGTCCAAGTACTCATGTCTATGTACTCAGATATAAGAAGGTAAAATAAAATGAGCAGACTGCTGAACATGCCACATTTCTTCCAGAATAAAGCTCACTCCACACAAGCTTATTTGTTGAAAAAGAAGAAACTCACCAAAGTATGTCGCTAGGAATTTAATCTATATGTTGCCATATTCACTACCACAAATTATTTTTCTTGTTTCATTTATGCTTTCCTACTCCGCAAAACTCAATCCAGATACTTTTGCGTGCACTGTGTTTTCAAAGAAAAATAAATACTTTAAAATAGACAGACATTACTGCCACTAACCGTTGAGATTTATAATATTTGTATTCAGACTACAACCCAAAATTCCATGGTGTTTCCCCTCTTTGTATTCCAGAAAAGAAAATATTTTAAACACCCTTTACAATAATTATAAGAATTGAAAACACATTATACATAGATTTCCATTTGTACTCATAGTCTGTACGCATCTTTTTCTCTGTTAATGCTTCACACACTTTGAGAAAGACAAACCGTTCAATATTGCCAAATCTGTTTTAATGATCAAAATTGTATCGAAACATGAGAAAATTCTAGGGAGTAGAACTGAGGGGCAATGTATGATGCTCTGAAATCATCCAGAACAAGGACAACAAATGCATCTAACGCCGCCCCAGAAAAACAAAAACGAAAGCGAAGACAATCATGTGTTGTATATAGGTTGTGTTGCTTTCTAACTGGGAGGCTTTTTAAAGAAAACACATCAACCTTTGTGACATTTGATTTTCTAAGTTGTGAATTCCCATCAGGCCATTAAGCTGAGATGATTCCTCCTTCACAGAAGGCTACTATTAAGGCATAGAACTCTTATTAAATTATAAAACTATTTTGATACTTTTGATAAGAGAATGACAACTCACCGTACATGTACAAATTTGTTAAGTTTTTCCTACTATTAAATCTGTCATTTGACTAGTGATTAATATAGAATAAGTTTTATAAACAAAATGTTACTCTGCTTCTTTATCCCTTATATATGCCATACTCTTCTCAGTGAGGTCTACCCTAGTAAAGTTTGTCTAACTGTCTTGATTAATGGGGGAAATAGGCAAGATAAATGGCTGTAACTATGGGCATTTTTCTTTTATTTGGAGTTGGTTAAAAAAAAAAAGTTCCTTAATAAGTGCAAACATGCAAGTATGATATGGTAAGGGACTGGTAATCTTTTTTCTTTGACCTAACACAAGTATGGAACAGGAAAGACTGGATTTGAAGATTTGGAAATGGTGTTTTGTGTCCTGATACTAAAAGCGCTGTGGATGTTAATATGTCACCCCATTTTATTCCCATTAATGCAGGATTTGTAGTGGAGAAATCAAATGTGTTTACACTCTATCTTTGAAGAAATTACAAATGATTTCAGCATCACAGCAGTGTGTTCTTTCAGAAGATAAAATACTGGAAACATTTTTATATAGCAGAACATTTTGGAATCAAGCGATTGTATGTAACCTTCAGATTTCAATGAAAATAAATATCCAGACTTTGAAATCATTCTCCCTCCCCACCCCCCATTGAAATAGAAGTAGATATAGAAGTACTTTACCTGTTTGCCAATCAGCTGAATAATTTCTTAACATGGGTTTACTTCTAAAATCTTTTTATGAACTAAAAGATTAGCTAAAAGGTTCTCTGGATAGTCTCCAGTTATTTGAAATATTATAACCAGTTTTAATACAACTTTTGAAATAGTCCTTTTATGAAAATTTCTACATGCAAGTACATAGCTTTTTAGCATGTTTCTTGGGTCTTGAAACTGTAACTATCATTAAAGAACTACTTAAAAAATTTATATGATTATAATGGCAAGGATTTTTATAGTCTAGTGGCCATCTATACTTCTTTGTACTTGTTTTTTCAATCTCTTGAATAACGATATGGCTGGATTGAATTAAATGAAGTTGGATTTTCTTCTTTTCCTCATAAGACTCTTTGCTAGTTATCTTCTTGTGTTATCTTATTAATAAGTTTCCTTATTAGGTTTCTGACAGTTAACATTTGCCAAGTTGTAACTAAGTTCCAGATAGTGTGGTTGTTGCCCAAATCATGGAGCATATTAATTCCAAGTGAGTGTTTTCTGAGCACAGAATATATTTGGGCTACTGACTTTATTAAGTTCTGATTTCTGAATTCCTTACAGAACATGTCAGTAGCATTTATTGCTCTTTCACGACTCACATATGGTTTATGTGGGGAAAAAAATCTGCAGATTAAATTTTCAACATTGATCCAGTAGACACAGTTACCATGTAACTATTAATTAGCTGACTTTGCGGGACTGTGTGTCTTCTCCCTTCATTTCTGAACGTTTGTCCTTCTAATATGACACAGATGTGAAGGCTCAGACTTAGCTCTGATTAGGGCAGTGGCCCTGAACTGGGCCACTTTGTAACCTGGGGAACTGGAAGTGCACAGAGAGCATGAAGAAGTTTCATGGACTTGAATGCCCGGCGGTGACAGGTGACAGTGGTGAGGCAGCCTTCCCATATCAAGACTGACTGAACTGGCCAGGAAGCAGAGAGCAGACACCTAGACTTACTTTGGGAATCATGCTTGTGATTAGTCTTTCACAGGCCTGCTCTGGATACATGTTACTTCTTTTGGCCATTATTTTAAGTTTTTACCCTGGAATGTTGTCTATTTGTGTTGACACTTGACCCGATGTAATGAGATCATAGCAGCCAACTATTGGCCCCAGCCTCCAGACACTTCTCCCAGAGTTAAAGTTGTGTCAACCCATGTGATAGTGACAATGGGATAGTCTTAGGTTGTGACACACAGATTGTCAGTGTTTGCCTATATAGAAAGCTCTTGCCAATTTAGGTAGCTTTCTAAAATGGGGTGATATTTAAATTCCTATGCATTTATTTAACTATTAGCAACTTTCAAATTTTATTTTTAACGCACCCATAATTTAGCACGTAATACTCCGCAGACATAAATAATGCTTCCACAATGCTATTAAAATGAAAGTTGAAATACTGCATGATTTCATCGGTGTAATATTGAAAGCACATGACAAATGACAATTTTTGTCAACGACTCCTCCCCTCTACGGACCTCCCTCATCCTTCAGATCTAAATTCAAATGTCATTTTCTCATAGAACCCTCTCTGATAAGACTGTCCCCATGTTTTATACCTTCCTAGCAATGTTGACCTTCCTTTTATATGGCATAAATTTATTTTGGGGACGATTTGATACCATTTGTCTTTTCTATCAGGTTGCAAGCTTCATAGGCAGGCAGTCAGAAACAGTCTGGTTTTATGCATCATTGAATTCCCACCGTTCAACAAAGTAGCTATGACAGCAGACTCTAAATAAATATTAGTTGAGCAAATAAACTAATGGGGTATACATTTGCATTTTTAAGTTCAATGTGATGATCTATACAGTTCAGCAAACTTAGTCTACCAAGAGAGTATCTGAAACATTATAATACCTGTGGCTTCTTTTTTCATCAATAACTAGAATAGTGTCCACAAATTTATATTGAAGCCCTTACCACCCAGTCACTTCCCTCATACACAGCAGACTGAAATGACGAAATTGTACTCCCAGAAATCCAACTTTAAACTAAACACGAGGGACCAACAATCTGAAGACTGGAAATCAGAGTATGGAAAAAAGTTTGTTGAACTAACAGACAATGGGTTCTCTCCTGGAAAAGGAAAGAAGTGGAGAAATGAGAGGGCTCAAGGGTTCAGAAGAAACGAGGGCCTTTTAAATGAAGGTCTAAATATCCCCAGAGAGTTTAGTCACGATTCGCAGATACACAAAGAAGTTGTAAGTAAGCGTTTGCAGTGGGGCTGTTACAGGTCCACGTGTGACTACGGGAATGTTTGGCTAAAGGGCTGAAGCGAAGTGGGCGGAGATTGAGGGTCCCAGACGGGTCATCCCTACGGAGATTGAGTCACATGGGGTGACCAAAGCATTTGCGTGCAGAGAAGGACACTGACAAAGACCCTCGGAAATGGGAAAGAGGGAGAGAGAGTATATTCCAATTACACGGGCTTCAAAGGGAAGGGTTTTGAAAGACGATAGAGTAGTAATAAAAATTTTACTGTTTACGGAAATGGTTTCTGATACGAAAATTCATTGCACATGGGAATGAGGATGAAGGGGCCCTGAAGAAGCATTGTGGGTGGCTTTGGAGGCCCTAGGAAGGCTAGGTGAGGAGGTGTCTTTAATATGTATGGCCACCTAGGCTCAGGAAGGGAGGGAAAGAGGGAGAGGGCATGAGCCTTCCACACCGTGTTCCACCTCCCAGAGAGTCCTTACACACTCATAAAAGGGCTACAAGTGATACTGGCGTGTCTGAAGGAAAAATGCTTCTCACATTTCAAAGTCTAGATATTTCTGAGCTCCAATCCAGGGATAATATAATGGAAAGAATATTCAAGAAAATATTGGCATAAACATTTTGAAAATTTCAAATTCCACGTGTATCATGAGTCAGGATTACTTACAAATGACATGACTATTTTTGGCAAATTTACCAATTACCATTAAAAATGTCCTTTCCTAAGAGATCAGCTTCCCACTCTGTCTATGTATGCAGAGTAGTCTATGTTTTACCCTTCTTAGTTGGAGGAAGAATCAGTTTTGACAGAATTTTTTATAACTAACTAGGGGGCATTTACGACTTGGACATAAATATGCTACAGGCCTGCGGGGACCTTTTGTGTCTAAAGGAGAAAGGGTGAAATAAGTACCTCCTGGTGGCCCCCAAACTTCTAGCAGAGTCAGCGCAATTGTATTCCTAGCCTTGGAAGGAGACGGAAATAATTGCAATCTTCACTCAACTCTTAGAAAACTTTTAACACATCTTCACACTCACTGGGCACCTAGAAAGGCCATTATGTTTATGGTTTAAAATGCTTATGTTTTTTGCATATTATTACATCCACATAAATTCATCCATAGCAAGAACCGAACCTTATAATTCTTTTGTAATCTGCATCGGCCTTCTAACTCCATGCTAAAAACACACTACAACTCATTGAACCACCGACTGATTAAAAGTTGCAAAGTCCCAGGTCAGAAAAGCAATGATCACGCTTGCTTTCTATGGCCAGGACTCGCAGGCCCTCCTAGCTTACATTGGAGCTCCTGTTTTCTGGTAAGGACTGCCTAGTAAAGTCATCCAAAGGCACACAGGAACCCCATTATTCCCAGCTAGGGTTTCCATTGCCTAATTAATTCAACCCTCCTCTTTCAAGATCGCCTCGTGAGTAGCTCTATTGAGTCCAAATGACTTAAGGAGCTGGCTCTCACAGCAAGTAGTTTTATGAACTAAGTGTGAACTAGAAGCAGTGATAAAATATTACCTGTCCCCATTGCTCTATTTGTACTAAAGCTGTTATGTGGAAATTGGCTATTCCTGTCTCAATACCATTCACATAGAACTAGGTTTTAAATCAGGCAGATTTTCCAAGAAGTCAGACATATGAGATGGGAGAGGGTAATAAAATGATGAAGCAGAAACTGGTACAAAAATATGCACCATGCTCACACAACCCCCCCCCCACACACACACACATTCACTGAGATTTAAAGGCTGATTCTGTTCAAAATCGTCAGTTCTTATGGTACTCCGTATGAGTTGAATTATTGAGAGGCAAACCAATGTTTTCTCGTGTAATAAAGATGCAAACAAGGCTTCCTTTTGCTCATGGTCTCTGTCTGGATCACCTCCAGGTTCCCAGAGCCCAACACCCTCCTTGGCCAATGGGGAGTGCTGAGTGACCATCTATTGGTCCCTGTCCTGGAGAAGCTTCAAAAGACTTCCTTTTTGAGATGATATGAATATTTTGTTTCTCTTGGTCTCCCCTTTGTGATATGTTGGTCCTTTATCTTCCTTGTCTCAAACATAAAGATTAAGTACTTGGAAAATTACTTGTCTTCCCTGGTGGCTTTACTTTGTCTATCACTGCTAATACGGGAAATGGTAAGCTCAAGACTGCAGAGGATTGCAAATGTAACTTAGAAGCATTTTGAAAATCATAGAAATTTGATCTCCATCTGAAAACCTATAAATCCTCTAAAACAACAATCTACAATGATAACATTTCTTTTTTTACTTCTGAAATCCCCCCAGAGAGTAGGGGGTATTTGAGAATATTGCAATGATAGGCCTCCTTCCAGTCTCAGTTTTCCCACATAAATAAACCCACACCCACAGCTGTCTTCGTTATTTCCCTTTAAACACCTCCCCCAATTTTATCAATATCTTTATGGTTAAGAATAAGGGAAGTTGGGGAGGCCAGCTATGCAATTATGGTAACAACATGAAAAGGAAACCAGACACCGAAAGAAAGACGGCGAAAAAAACGTTTAGTGTAGATACAAGCTTAGATGAAATACTTAAGCATTGACACACTTGGCCTTGTCTACGTGCCTTGAGAAATTTATATACCGGATCTTAGTGGGAAAGGGAGGGCAGCACAAGGGTTGAACTTTCTGCAGGACGAGAACATCAGCTATGTGGAGGCAGCTGAGGCGGGCGGGCTCGGGGCCTCTCCTCCCTGGTTCCCACATCCCCTCAGTGCATGACCTTTCTGAGAGTTTCTGTCCATAAGCCAGCTCATCACTGGGGGAACCGATCTCCTCACCTACCTGAAAAGAGATGTGAGGAAATCCATTTTCAACCCACTGCAGCACTAGCAAGATTGGGATTTAAACAACAACAACAACAACAAAACATTCTCAGGGAATACAACACAAAAAGCCAAAAAAAGCTTGTCACACTGACCTCATCTTGGAACAAGGATGAGAGGCAGTGAGGTGTTTCTAAAACTTGAATGAAGTACAGACTCATTTTAAGGGAAAATATTTCATTCCCATACCTGAGAGTGTCTTAGGACATTTTCTCCCGCTATCAGGCCATCTCAGACCCAGGTTTTAGAAACAGGGATTTAAGAATAGGAGTATTCCATGAAAATGGCTTTCAATTGTGAATTATTGTTATAGTTGGTATTTATAACTTTCATGTTGTTGGATTTTCAGAATATGTCTACACACTCCCAGGCTTGAGAATAAACATTAAAATGGAAAAAATGCAGCTTAGTTATGCCTGGTGTTGGATATGAGCACAGATACATATTGGATTGTTGCCACACAGCAGCCGACCCGTCTGTCTCCTCATACCTGTCCCTAAAGAAAGGAGAGTCTGTGGGACGGATCCTTTCAAAGACTTTGCTTCACCTTTGTGCTTGCACCTTATGTCTCCCTGTTTGGCCCCAGAAAGATGGCTGGTCAGCCAATGACGAGTAAGATTCCCCGGGGTGGGGGGGGGTGTACAACTCAGCCAGGCGCAATCAAATGGGGACCAACAGGAGAACCCACGGGGTTCATAGAGGTGGGCACAGCCCCCCACCTTCCCCCGGCTAAAGAAAGCCTCTGCTTCTGTAGCTGCATTCCTTCCCACAACCTTCAAGGGAAGAGATTCAGTGATGGGCCCTCCATCTATTCATATGCATACAGGTTTTGTCCCTTGGGGAAATACATACATCCTGAGACTTCTGCTGCCTGCAGGCAAGGGTGATCGGCTTGAATCAGTTTCTTATTATAACGTATGGGATTCACAGATCTTGAGATTGACAAGCTTTATCTCCTTTACTTCCCCACCTAACTAATAAAAGCTATGCGTAGGCCCGATTCGAGGCTCAGTCCTTGAGGCTGGAGTCCCTTGGCCCCGCTTGCACACTATTCTTGGCTACTGTCTTTTCTTAACCCTGTGCTGTCCTCGCTCCCCACAACTCTTGTCATGCGGGACGTGACATTGGATGTAAGATATTTATCAAGTTATTTACATTTTCTGAACTTAGCAGGATTAATACAGGGCATGGCACATAGTAGGTGCTAAATAAATTGTCCCAGCCTACATTCACAATGATTTTATATTCCATCTTGCATCATAATCTAGGTAAGAAGTCATTGGCTGCCTCAGTTTATAAAATATATTTTTTTCCTTCCTCCTTTCTCTTCATTTCTTTTGCCTGGTTTTTGTGATGAAAACTTAGGTTTTGGGAAAACACACCAAAATTTCTGTCTTAAGAAAGGCTGGGTATTTTCACTCTAGATCTTGAAAGATCTTCATCTCTTTCATTTATTTCCAGGCACTGTGAAAGGGAGAAATCACACAGTTGGCACCCCGTCCAAACCGAAAAAAGGTTGGATCAAATATAATAAGGAAATAATTTAAAATATATAGTCAAGTTCAAAAGAAGGAAAGGAAACTCTCTTTCATGAAGAAATGAAGAATGAATGCAAATGTGAGGCTGTAGGTGCAGAAGACCTGGATCTGGACAAAGGCCCTTGAGGAGTGGAGTTTTAGTCCCTGAGCTGGGACAGGAAAGAAGGTCTCCAGACTGTGTGAAAGGGGATAGGATACATCACAGAGTGCCCTGAATAAAGCTGGCTGGCTTGAGGGAACACACTTTTCTTTAAACTGGGACTAGAAAATGGGGCCTACTATCTGAGGAATTGGTATTTTCAGGGACTGCTGAGAGGCAGAGAGGAGTTAAAAACCCCAGTCAATAATACATGCTGTGGTGAGGGCTGAACTTATACTTCCCATGGTCTGGGGGACTCAAATGGAGGAAGTAACATAATACCTGGTTGGGGTCGTAGGGCCCAGGAAGAATGCAAAAGGTATGTAGAAACGCTTCAACAGCTCAGGATTCGTGGGAGTTCCACCATAAGTGGACACCAAAGATGTGCTCACATTTGAAGAAAAAAAAAGAAAAAGAAAAAGAAAAAATAAATAAATAAATATATATATATATATATATAAAACTCGAGAAGAAAATGTGCCATTATCAGGGAGAGACAACGTATACAACAGAAAATATGAATCCCAAAGTTGGAAAAAAAAAAAAAACTTGACAAAATATCAACACATCAAGGTTTTAAAAATCAAACACAAAGGACTATTGTCGTGTATGTGTGTGTGTGTGTGTGTGTGTGTGTGTGTACAAGAGAGAAACAGATTCTGATGTAGTCTAGAGTGGTATTGAAAAGAGATACATTTTCTATCCTGGAGTTGGTTTTATCACAGCCGACAGACCAGTCTTGGAAAGGGAATTGGCGCAGGGAACTCTGGATGTAGGTGGGAATTCAAAAGATTTCCTTGGTGTTATTTCAAAAGTAACTAGAAAAACCTCTATACATCAGCCCAGGATGGCAACAAAGGAATCTTGCCATCCACCTGGGATCATGAGTGACAAAGGAAAGAGGCACCAGCATGAAAGTGAAGCCCAGCCCATTCGGTATGTGACAGAATGGCTCAAATGCATCCAGCCCGTTGTGTAGAGCACCCCTGGAAGGTGTTAGAATGAGTTTTGTGTGAGCAAGAGTAACTCCATTTCGGACATGTGCAAAGAACTTAGCAGACAACACCCAGGGAACTGTCTGGTTGCCCTGGTAATATGGTGTAATGAGCTACACCCCGAAAGTTTGCTATCAGGAAGGCACCCAAACTGCCTAAGAATTGAGGACTTTTGCAGCCCAGAGAGCAGGTCTCGACTGAGAGGTGACCACGCTGCCACTCTGCTCCTTTCTGCTGGGACAGAACCTCTGCTAGACCGACCTCCCGGGCCAGCCACCCTTCCTCGCTCCACGAGGACTCTGATTGACTTTGGGACTGGCTCGTTACTCTATTTGACCCAGTTATTGTATTACTCTGTGTGCTTTACTGTTTGGTGTGTTGATGGTTGATGTTTGAGTAAAGAGCATGTTGAAAAACATTTAAGACTGTGTGTGCTCTGTTCTTCGCTTGTGCTACGGCTTCCATGGAGGCCTCAGTCAGTGCCAGGTAGATCCTGGGGTACAAGAGTCTCTCGGGGGTTAGTCCCCCTGACTTGCAGGAAGAGACTCAGCATGGACTGTGAGCCTAGCAGTCGCTCGTGACACTCGTATTGAGCTAGAACTCCCAAGACCAAACATTAACATAAAATCTGAGACAAGCAAAACCCAGAGGTGCTGACAGCATCCAAAGCAAGATGAGCTCCTGAAAAGACAGTCAGAACCCAGGGCACCCAAGCAGCGCCCGCGGATCATCAGTGCACAACCTCTGTTCACAATCACAGGGGAAACATGAGGTCAAATCAGCATATGGCAACAAAGGAGAATTACTGCCCCAAAGGAGAAGAACTGGCAGTGAGAGCAATTTGATTTACACCATAAATATGCTTAAAAGTATAACAGACCAAAAGGAAGAAGGAGAAGGGGTGGTGCTTGCTGTCGTGTGTTCTCAAATATTTGTATGTTGGGACACGTTATATCATTTTAGACCGATGGATCACTAAAAGGACAGAAATAGAATGCATAATTTCCAACTTGCAAGAGCTAGATAATGAAGAAAACTAGATAGACGTAACAGAGAAAAAAGAAAAGAGGGAAAACGAGAAGCAAAGAAGACGTGTGGAAAGAAGACGCACACACACGCAAACCAAACTGGCTGAAATAAGTCCAAATAGTATCAGTAATCAAAACTTTTTAAAACTATAAAACATCCCATTATATGTATTTTTGTAATTTACTTAACCAACCTCATATTAATGGACTTTTAGAACTATCTCTAACATTTTATTTTTTTTAAATTTATTGGGGTGACAATTGTTAGTAAAGTTACATAGATTTCAGGTGTACAGTTCTGTATTCCATCATCTATAAATCCCATCATGTGTTCACCACCCAGAGTCAGTTCTCCTTCCATCACCATATATTTGATCCCCCTCACCCTCATCTCCCACCCCCCACCCCCCCTTACCCTCTGGTAACCACTAAACTATTGTCCGTGTCTATGAGTTTTTGTTTCTCATTTGTTGTTTTTGGTTTATATACCACAATCAGTGAAATCATATGGTTCTCTGCTTTTTCTGCCTGACTTATTTCACTTAGCATCATACTCTCAAGATCCATCCATGTTGTCACAAATGTTCCTATATCATCTTTTCTTACCGCCGAATAGTATTCCATTGTGTATATAATCTAATGTGTCATTTAGGGCTGCTATTTTGTTATTTATTTTCTGTTTGGATCTCTAACATTTTTTGAGACAGTTAATATCATTGCGTGTGTATGTATGGTTATGTGTGCATAATTATACATATACACACAGGACATTTTCTGCTAAACTTATAGGATAAATTCATAGAAGTGGAATTGCAGAATCAAAATGTTAGTGCATTTTTATTTTGATAGTGGCTATCACACTAATTTAACTTGCACCACAAAAGTAAAAGAATGTCTGTTTCTCCACACCTTGGCCATAGTCATGTATCATCAGAAAAAAAAAAAATCTTTGCCAATCTGATGAATGACAATGGTTTAATAGTATTGTTTAAATCCATATTTCTCTTAAAAAAAGAAATGTCTATTTCTCTTAATTCAACTTTTTAGCATCATTTTATTTTCTGCTTCCACGTTTGCCTCCCTAGGTTAGTTTTAAACATTGCAGCCAGAGCAAACCATGGAAAATCTAAGTCCATCACGTCATTCCTCTTTGCCAAGTAGCCAGTGGTTCACTCCGCAGAAAGCCACCTTCCTGTGACAACACCCAAAGCCCTCCATAGTGCTTTGGCGCCCTTTGCTGCAGCTCTGGCTTCTCCTCCCCGTTCCTCCACAAGCCCTTCTGGCCCTTCCAGAACACATGCCAGGAGAGCTCATGCTTTAGCAAGTTCCTCCTGGCTGTTCTGCTTCCCCAGCTCTCTACCTGGCTAACTTCTGACCCTCATCAAGCCTTTGGTCAAATTTTACCTCTGCGTGAGGCCCACCCTAATAACCTATGTAACCCTGCAACTTCCCCTCGGGCACTCACGCCTCTCAATCCCCTCACCTGGCTTGTTTTCCTTTATTCATAGGACTACAAAGTATATAATATCCAAAATATCATGTCATTTGTGCTATGTAATTTGCCGACTCATCTCCCCATCACCTTCTCTTGTTCTTTATCATTTTTCTTGATTATTACTTTTTAACATATTGTTTGACAGAGCATTTTAATATAAGGAAAAGGGGTCATTTTAGTCATTTTATTGTTTTATGTATAATAGGTATTTTTTTTTTGAACTGGCTGTTAGTGTTCTGATTTTTTTATTTTAGGATAAAATTTATTGATCTTATCCCTTCTGTTTTTTAAGTCAAATGTTAAGAGGTCTTTCCACTCTGTACTATACATATACACAAGTTCACATATATACACATATGTATATATAAGTATCATGTTATATACTCATAGGTAAATGAGTGTACAGACGGATATGTTACTTTCGTACTCAGAAAATTTATTGAATTCTCTGATTTTAATGTTTCAGATTTGCTGTTTTCCAGGTATCACACTGTAGTATTTGGAAACAATGATAGTTCTTCTCTCCTCCCTTCCAGTTTTCCTCTATTTTCTTTCTTGTCAATTATATCAGATACTACTTCCAAAACAATGTTACATAATAATGCTAATAGTGACATCCTTGTCTTATCTTTGATTATCATGGAAAAGCTTCCAAAGTCTGTGGGTTGAGATAAAGTGTGTATTTTGTTATATTGGTTTGTCTCTATTCCTGTTTTACTTGGACACTTCTTTTTAAAGTCAAGTGTAAATTCAAGAATGGAAAAAACACCTCTTCAGTATTGATGGAGATGATCATATTAATAGATTACCTAAACTCGAGCCATAGTGAAAATCTTTCTCTCAGCCTCTCTTGAACTATTTCACATTATTAAATTGATATGCATAAATTTTTTTCATGTGCTATCATTTTGAATTTGGGGATCAATGCTACACTGTTTTCGTAAAAGGAATCAGAAGCTGTTAATTGTCCACCTTCTCCAACAGGTTAATAGCTGTATCTTTTCTGTTTTTTGAGAGTTTTATATAATTCTCTTTGCAAACTGTGCTTTTAGGGAAAACGAGTAGGTACATTTTTGCTAACATCACTTCCTCTTTGGAAACTGGTCTTTTGTGTCAGTTTCAATCTGTTATAGTTTCCTAGAAAATAACCTATTTTATCGTGATTTTCAAATGTATGGTCTTAGAACTGAGCAAAGTTTTCAGTCACAATGCCTTGAATTTTTCTGCATTTGGCTATATGCATGTGGCTATATCCCCATTCTTACATTTTATTTTTATACTTCTCTCCTCTTTTTCTTGATTACATTAGCTAACAATTGTTTTCATTCTATGGATAATTATTTTTCAGACTTCTGGTTGTATTAGTCTTACCACTTTTTTGTTTTCTTATTCAGTGATTTGTATTTTTACTTTTTAAATGCCTTCTTTATGCTCCCTTGTTTTTTTTAAAATCATGATTCAAATCTCATTAATTGAATGCTTGATCTATTAATTTTTAAGCTTTTTTACTTATTAAGGCAATTATTATATAAGGCTTTTCTTTAAGCACTGTTTACAGAGCACACACAGCTTTGATTTGCTTTCATTACAGTTATTTTCTATATAATTTGCAATTTAATTTTGAGATGAGTTGCTTAATAGATTTATTTTCCTTCCTTTATATTAATATCTAGTTAATCAAAGTATATTCAGAGAATTTTGTCTGTGCTGTACGTCTTTGGAATTTACTGAGATTTCCTTTGTGGCCTAATATTTGATCAATGTTAGTTAATATTCCTTTAAAAATTGAAAGGAAGTCACATTCTCTGTTTTTAGTTTATAGAATTATATATGTATATGTGTATAATTTTTAATTTTTAAATATAACTTACTATGTTATCTAAGTCTTCTCTATCTTTATGTCTTCTTCATTTGACTTACCATAAAGCAAGAAGTAAAAGTCTCCCTTCTCTTAATATCTCAACGTGTTCGCTCTTTCTTTCCCTTCTTCCTTTCCTGTGTCAGCGTTTGCTTCATGAATTTAGATTTTAGATAATTGGTGCTTAGACACTGATGAAAGTCAGGTAGTCTTTATAGACTGTGCCCATTCTTATCATAAAAAAGTTTTCCTGCTTGTTGTAGTCAGTATTTTCACTCTGAGTTCTACTTGTCTGATATTGAAATGAAGTGGCCACTTCATTTCCTGAAACACTTTTCCCATCTTTTTTATTTTCCATTCTTCTTAGTCACTTTGTTTTAGGTGTGTCCCTTATTTATGCTTTGTGAGTTCGTTATGAAGATCTTATTATAATTTGGGAGGTTTACTTTCTGTTTTAAAACTTTTAGCAGTTACTTCTATAATAATTATAACTTAATATAACATATTAATCTTCTATATATTTGGAGAGTATCAACTGATTCTCCACTCTGAGGCCATAAGAAAGTAATGTATACTGCTTCCTTTCAGTTCTTCTTCCTTTGCTTTCTTCTCACCACTACTGATATAATAGTTGATTATATTATTTTCTTCATTATTTAGCTTTATAACATTAAAAAGATATACTTTAATTACCTGATTTATCAACTTTAAAATTAGTGGATTGACTCTTGAACATAAACTGAGGTATCAATTTTATTTATACATTTTTCTCCAGCTCTCTACAAACTACTTTTGTCTGTGTTGTGTGTATGTGTATTTCTCTTTCTCTTGGTTTTAGGAGTAATCTTTAAGAGGTATTCAAATAGTAGAACTGTCTGTATGTCATACTCTTCAAAATGGAAATCCAACAAGAATTTTACATCACTCTAAAAACAAATATATTTTAAAAGGTAAGGAGATTTTCCCATAATCAATAAAGAGTTAACCGAGAATTTTAAGAAGGAATTTAGAAAGCATAACGGGAGGTACAGCCCAGAAAATAATAAGTTGAATGGTGTGAGAGTAGTATAAAATAACTCAGGGCTTACAGAATATTTCCAGTACATAGATTTAAGTTGTGTCATTAAAGTAGTATTATGTATATAATAATGTTGCAAGACAATATTGCAGGACAAAGATAATATTTGTGAAGTGAAATAAGAATGGTTTCTTTTAGCTTCACCTGTGTAGTGCCTTATATAAACACATTTCTGTTTGCTCACTAGAAAGAATTAGTTGAGTACACATTCTCTGGACAGCTTGACATACAGTCAAGGGGTACAGTCTGTACTACTTGTCTAACTATGCAAACTTTTCATTTTGAGTTAAGTAGAAGAGGCATTTTCTAATGGGTTTGTCTTTTGCATGAGAAGCTCTGCACATCTCGTGTAACCTTAGGAGAAAATACCTTTGGGTTTACTTGGATTGGAATTAGAACCACCAGAGTCAGATGTGAGATTTATTTGCTGTGTCAGGGAAAGCCTAAACGTCTACTGGGTGACTGCCGCTATCTCAGAAGGAGTTCAGTCTCAGTTGCTCAGGAAATCACATGGGGCAGTTCTAGGATGGACTCCTATGTGTACTTAATTAGTTGAACCTACCTCAGGGTGCCCCCTGGAGTCCATGAGGTTCATAGACAACGGTTCCCTTCCACTGTCTAAATGTATCTTTACTTCATGGCTGTATTATTCATTTATACATATATAACCACAAATAAGATTTCCACCTGACTTTATTGTGAAGTAGACGCATCCTATCCCACTGGTTCTCTAATACTGTTCAAAAAGAATTTTAGGTGTTTCCTTAGACAGACTCAACATGCTTATAACCAGATACAGACACAGTTGCAATAACTTGCCCAGCAATTCCCAAGCTTCAGGTACCTTGCTTGAAATGTTATCAATACTAATAACATTTAGCAAATCACCATCCTAAGAAAGCCAGTCTCCTTCCTACACGCTCTAACTCAACTCAGTGCTTCCAACTCAGAAATGGTTTTCAATCAATATATCCATTGTTTGAGAGTTCTTGCCACTTGGCCCTCAGCCAAGCCTATGCCTAACACATTTGTCCTGTGTTCCCTGACTGAATTCAGCCTTTCTTATAGGATGCCGGTGTTTAATCACTTCATGTCCACACAATATCACTGTGAGCCCTGGGAAGCATTACCACATTTCTGTTTTTATTTTGTCACTCACTCTTCTGACTGGTTTGTTTTTAGAGGTTTAACTGAGCCTTTAGCCTAAAGGCTATTTCCTTTACACGTGTTGTACAGAAGTACATAGGAATTTTGCCAATAGGCAATATAATGAATGTTGGAGAGGGGACAGGTTTTAGGGTTTGATGGACCTGCATCTGAGATCTGTTCCTGCCACTCGTGTAGTGAGAGACCTGGGAAAGGTTACTTAACATCTCAAAATCTTATTTTTGCATCTGTAAGTGTGTATACTACACTCCAAATTAAATACATTTTTTTTGGAAAATTAGAAATAAAGCCATGCAGCTAGTAGATTTTTAAAAATAAGTAGCTCTTTTGTTTCTGTGTTTAAAGCAACGATTCACAGAAATATTTGTGACTTACTATCTATACTACTAAGGGGAGAAAAAGGAAAGGAAAATAAGTTATTACCATAAAGGAATAAGATCTTCCTGCATTTGTAGTTCTACCATTTACTATATTTTGTATGAAAAAATCTTTCACAAATTTGGAATTTTAGACGACTTAATTAATCCAACAGTGACCACCCATTGTGAGGACCATGCTGGGTGCCCAGGAAATTCAAGATGCATTGGAAGGGCCTTGCCCTCAATGGCCATGTTATCCAATGTTGTGGGAGGACAACATACGGGCATTATTACGTAAAGGCATCGTGAAAATTACCTGAGAGGAACTGAGAGTGCTTTGCAATTTGAAAGAAAGAATTCACGTCTCGTTTGGGGGAAAATTAGGAAGAACTTCACAAAAGAGGAGGGAGATCTTTGAGTTGGATCCAACAAGACGGGTCGGACATCTCTATGCAAGGATAGAGAAAAGGCATTTCAGGAGAATAAAATAAAAACAAAAGTAGCTGCTAGTTGGTGACATTCTACTATGTGCCAGACATCCTATTAATACAGAATTCTATTAATTCTAGTAATAACAAATACTTTATGTCACTGAATCCCTGAAGTGTCCTTGTGAAGAATTTACATCCATTGAATAAAATACAGAACCAAGGCCTAGACAGATTTATGTTACTTGAATAAGGTGAAAACAGCTGGTAAATAAATTTTTGTCTTTCTTGTTGATTCAAGATCTTTCTGTGTCTAGTAAAGTTGAGCCTTGAAAAATGGGGAAGACCAGGGAGGTGGTTAGGGACTCTGACCCCCTCTCCCCCTCCACCCCCAGTTGAAATCTGCATAACTTAAGTTGGTCCTCCACTTATGTGGATTCCTAATTCTGCTTTGCAAATACTATTTTTGGTCCAGGGTTTGTTGAATTCTCAGATGTGAAACCAGGATACAGAGGGATAACTGTATATTTATGGGAAAAAAATCTTTTAAGTGAAACTGCACAGTTCAAATTGTTCAAGGGTCAAACTGTACTATGTTGCCTTTAGGAAAGTATGGTGTATCTATAGAAATTAGATAACAGTTCATTTTCAAGTTAGGGCCAGAACAGTGTGGTAGGGTCAGATAGAAGACAGCTTCAATTGAAAAATAGGATTTATTTTTAAAAGGCTTAGAGAGTTTGGAAGTGTAGAAAAATAATTGAAAATTTGCCTTGAACGTGATTTTGACTATGGTGTTTAGAATAGGGGCAGTGGTAAAACTAAAGAAAAATAATCATTTTGGAAGCTATTGCAGTAGTCTAAGTAAGACGAAATAGAGTCTGAACTAGTTTGGAAATAAACATCGCCTAAGAATTACTGGATTATCTAATGAACTATTGGATATGGAAACTAATCGAGTATTGTTATACCAAATAGGGACACAGTCAAAGGTTGCTGCTTTTAATAAGGAATTTGACTGGCATCTATCCCTGGTTCCTAGAAGGGAGACTCTAAATCCTTGGAATTTTCCAAGTAAGGGGAGTATCTTTGTTATTCATCAGCCACCGGGATCACATCTGAATTCGTGCTGAGAGATGAGATGACTCAGGATTTGGGCTGATCACCAGAAAGACCATGTGATGGGAGAGTTGGGACAGGAGACAGAGTTCAATCACAGGGCCAGTGATTCAATCAATCACACCTACGTAACGAAACCCCCATAAAAACTCTGGATGCTAAAGCTTAGTGGAGTTTCCTGGCTGGTGAATGTATTGCAAGAGAGTGAGGAGTGCTGATTCCACAGGAAGAGGGCACAGAAGCTCTGCATTACGAACCCTCCTAGACCCTGCCCTATAAGTCTCTCCATTTGGCTGGTCCTAACTTGTATCATCTATAATAAAAACTGTAATTGACAGAAGCGTAGGTGGCCCGTGGAGCCCTGAAGTGTGACTGGTGATTGAAGAAAAGGTAGTGTTGCTGAGGACCATGACCTTTAACTTGTGGAGTTTGACACTAACTCCAGGTGGGTAGTGTAAGAATTGTACAGGCATACCTCATTTTACTGTGCTTCATTTTATTGTGCTTCACAGATACTGTCTTTTTTACGAATTGAAAGTTTGTGGCAACCTTGCATGGAGAAAGTCTATTGGTGCCATTTTTCCAACAGGCTCACATGATGGTTAGCATTTTTTAGCAATAAAGCACTTTTTAATCAAGGTATGTACATTGTTTTTTTTTTTTTTAAGATCTAGTGCTATTGTACACTTAATACACTACAGTATAGTGTAAACAGAACTTTTATATAGACTGGGAAACCAAACAAATTATGTGATTGTGATATTTGCTTTATGGCAGTGGTCTGGAACCAAACCCACAGTATCTTCGAGGTATGTCTGTATCACAGTTGGTGTCGGAATAGTTGCCCAGAAAATTCAAGCCCAATTGAAAATCAGATAATGATAAGGACAGTATCAAAAATATAGAAATCATCTGGAATGGCACCCAGAGATACTGAAGATATTCAGAAGATTTCTAGAAATAGAAAGCTGTACATGTTAGTTTTGTAGAGTGGCCGTAACAAAATACTGGGTGGCTTACATAGTAGAGATTAATTTTCTCACAGTTCTGGAGACTAGAAGTGCAAGATCAAAGTCTCAGCAGGTTTCTTAGTCCATTCAGCTGCTATCACAAAATACCACATATTGGTGGCTTATAGACAACAGAAATGTATTTCTCACAGTTCTGGAGGCTGGACGTCCAAGATCAGGGTGCCAGCAGGGGTGGGTTCTGGTGAGAGCCCTCTTCCGGTTGTAGGCTGCTGACTTATAGCTCTGTCCCGCATGGTGGAAGGGGCAGGCAAATTCTCTGTAGCCTCTTCCCCAAGGGCATCAATCCCATTCATGAGGACTCTGCATTCATGTCCTAATCACCTCCCAAAGCCCCACCTCCTGGGATCATCCTCTTGGAGATTAGCATTTTCATGCAAGAACTTGAGGGGACACACTTAGGGCACAGGAGCAGGTTTGGTTTCTTCTGAGGCCTCCGTCCTTGGCTGCAGATGGCTGCCTTCTCCCTGTGTCCTCACATGGCCTTTTTTCTGCACGTACCCTGGTGCATGCAGGACCAGTCCTTTTGGATTATAGCTTTACCCCAACAGCCTCATTTTAGCCGAATCACCTCTTTAAAGACCTTATCTCTAAATGTGGTTATAGTCTCAGGGTCCGGGAGTTGGGACTTTAACATATGAATTTGGGGTGGAGGACATGATTCAGTCTGTAACACTGTAGTTTTGAGAATCACCTAAATATAAGGGATCAGTTGAAAACATGAGGCTAGAGGAAATTGCTAAGAGAATAAGAATAAAAGGGGACATAGATAAGAGGTAATAATAAATTACTTGGGAACCCCACATAACAAAATTATACAAAGCTACCACGTAGAAATAAAAGAATACTTGCAATCAAAGGGGCAAAAACAATGATAAAATGCCCAACTATTAGAACACCACAAATAGTTAATGCAATTAGTTGGATGGTTACTCAACTAATAAGAACATATCACTGTGATTATTGCAATAAGTATTTAAGCGTTGAGGGGAGAGGCTAACCACAACTTCCAAAAAAAGTGGGTGAGGAAGGGTAAAAGGAATAATGGATGCAGGCAGAAGAAAAACAAAGAATAAATGACCATGAGAATATCTGTTTCATGAAGACTTTCATTAAAAACGGACCTTGGACTCATGCTTGCAGAATCAGCTGGTTGACTCTCTGAATATCTCTGATAGCCTAGGCATCTAAAAAAAAAAAAGAATGCAACATTTTCTCACTCTCCTCCAAGACTGAGAAAAAATCTCTGGCTGATTTTGCTTGAGCTCATGATCATTTGGGAGAGAGGGGAAAATAGAAATGAAATTTCTGTTAGGCTGATTAGGTATGTATATCAATAGAAGTACTACTAACTTTTATATATTTCAGTTATACAAGCTCATCAAGCAATCTAGGAAGGAAGGACCCTTTCTCTGGCTCATTAGGTATTAGAAGGCATTGAAGAATGAAAAGTGTCTAATTCTGTATTATCTCATTGAATTTAGTCATTGAAATGATCATAGCAATTTAAATCTGAACCAATAAGTGATTTGATAGATTCAAACTCAATTAAGAAAAATGCATCAAAATCTGAAAATGGGTTTTGCTAACATATATGATTTAATAAGCTCTAAGGCTACAGATTTTGCTAAAGAGAGCTGTAATTGGGTCAAAGCAGTGAATACTGAAACCACTTTCAATGGACAATATTACTTCTAAAATGCATTAAAATGGTGTTTCTCTCCTGGGCATGATTTTCCATTCACTCCACCCTTGAACTGTTTCTAGTCAGCTCCACAGATACAATCAAGGTTAATTCAAGAACAGAAAATGATGCCACCGTGCCATGCTCAGGATGAAATTCAATGCATATTTATTCATCGTATTTTAATCAAAGGAAATAAAAGGTAGCACCATGTAAATAATGTATAAAGTTAACAGTATAGAATTCCTTTTCAGCAAAAAGGAATGAATCTTGTCTATTCCACTATACCCAAAGACCTAGCATTCTCTTTGAAGAGAAGGAGAATGATTATCTAAGCATGTGGTTACTCTTTAGTTATATCCATTGAGACTATTCCTAGGAAATTACATATTTGTTTTTATAAATAAGAATCTCATGTTGAGGTAAGAATACTGAACAGATCCTGAATTCTAAGTTAGCTGGGAGACTAGGTTTTTATTTTCTTTTTTAACTGATGATACAATTTCCCACAACAGTGTACATAGAAGCCCTACTACATGTTAGTTACAAAAATGAGACATCTTCAAAGGCAGATGTCCCCAGTCCCTTCTAGGTAACTGGGACATTTGATTCCCTTCCAAAAGCTCTGAGTTCTTTGTATCTTTTTATGAAATCTGTATTCTGCCTTGTATTATGTTTACTTGTGTCCTTAAATTGTATTTAGTCATTTGGTCTTAAGTTAGAGGAACTGGCTGAGAGTAGGAATATTTAAAATTTTTCTGTTATAAACTAAAGAACAATGTTTGTTGTCATTACTGTCATAACACAGTGATTTTCAAGTGAGACAGAAGCTGTTTTGTTCTTGTTAAAATGTTTTTCTTAGCTGAAGAGATAAAACTGAGGACGAGGGGTTCAAAATGTGGCTCACTTTACAAAACTAACAAAACTCTCGGAGTTTAAAGCAGCTTTTAACCGGAGAATGAGGTGGAGTCTGAATGGACCTGGAAATACCATTCAATCAGTAAAATTACATGCCTTGTATTGTGTTTGTCTACAAGTATGCGTACTTTTCTGGTAGAAGAAGTTCCACACTTTCAACAAATTCTCAAAAGAGGTCTGTACTTTTAAAGTGTAACATACGCCTCCTTATTTTCAGAAGCATATCACAAAGCATAAAAAAAGCACATTTATTCTTTGTATTTAACATTTATTTAGTACTTATCTTGTCACCTCTCTTCTCAGGAAATTAGAATTCAGTGGAAAGATGCTAATTATAATATTAAGGTTATATGCATGTTAAGGAACAATGGTTTTTAAAAGATAAAAGCATGGCTCTCCAAAAATATAAAATGAGCACATATAAAATATTTTATTAAATTCGTTAATTAATGAGGGCGTCGGTAAGATGTTACAAGTTCAGAGCAGAATTTAAAAAACAAAACTATAAAATATAAGCAACAAAGAATGCTAAAACAAATTTGTAAATCCATGCAAAACTGGTCTATTCACAGGGTAACAGTCAATTGCATTCCATAAAGACTGGATTTCTATTTCATGAAAAGAATAATTTGCATTATTATGAGTCTTAAATAGCTCAAAAACAGTGAAAAGCACAGATAACCTAGAAGCGTCCTCTATAAATGATACATATAAGTGATCTCCCCAAACCCCATTTCAGGTCTGTCATAGTTTTTCCTGACATGAATTTACAGAAAGAATGTGATCAAGTTCTTTTTCATTTTTGCTTTTTTGTGTGAAATAAAAAGCAAGTAACTAGTTTGATTGAGATAATTAGAATAAATCCCATTGAAATAATATATAAAATGAAAGTTGAGGAATGAATGTGAGTTAGGAAAAGATAAGAAGAACATTTAAAGCAGATTTCCCAACATTTACAGAGGCTTAACAATCTGAGAGAGTCCAGGACATCTGTGAAACAGTATAAAGCTGTTAGCTGACAATGGAGATGTAATTTAGAGTCTTATTTTCAGAAACGTTGAGGTCCCAGTGGAGGAATTTGAGTTTTTACAATCTTCCAAAGTACTCCTAATAGTGGAGGAGGTAAACTTCAGTGTTTGAGGGAGTCCGAGATTGTAGCCTATAGCTCTCAATGAAAAAGTCAAATTTATCTGGAATCAGCTGTTTCATCTTTTAATTTTATGTTACGGTTTTTAAGTTGATAATGCAAAATTCTAATTTATGGAGTGAAGTTTATTATGCCTGGTGCATGAGATGCAGGCATTATATTGGTTCTGAATTTTGGCTGAACCGACATTCCAGGAAGGTGTCCCAGGCTGTGAGACACAGATTCTGTGGGCACATGTGCTTTGTCTCTGGAGATACACAAGCCCGTCAAACTAAGATGCACAACAAGCACTGACAACAGGCTCTAAGAGTGTGTGTTAGTCTGAGAAGGAACACGGTTAGTTCTTTTTTGTTTGTTTGTTTGAGGGAAGTTACTGGCAACTCTGTGAAAAGGGATACAAATCAGCAATGACAGGAAGTCGGCTGTGGAAATGGCCCAGAAGAGGGATTGAAAGGCATGGACTATGTAAGGTGGTGGCAGTTGGATGGAAAAGGAAAAGCTGTATTAAAGAGCTAATTAGAATTTTATGACTAATTGGCTGTAGGGGGTAAGAGAGAAAGGTCAGATACATAGACATTTTCCTGGTGGAATCAGAGTTGGCTGCTAAGCCACAAGAATTGGTGAAAGGTTCAGAGTCCTAGTTATCTGAGAATTTCCAAATCCCAGGTTTCTTGGATTACCCATAGATCTTTTCTTTTGACCTATTTAGCTAGACCTGTAAAAGATCAGGCTAGCTTTAGAATTTGTTTTTGTTTTTTATTAACTTGGGACTCACATAAGGTTTGCACTTGAACGGGCCATTTTAAGACACTAAGAAAGATGAGATGAACATCTTTGCATGATTAGAAGGCATATTCTGATTCGTGTGCATCTGTAAATAAGTCTTCCATAATTAAGTGCTTGTAAGAAAACAACATTGCCATTTTCCTAGCTGGAATGAAAGAAAGTTCGTTATAATAGAAATGCTGCCAGGGAAGGGGTGGATGTGAGAGCGCAAAGCCAAGCAGTATTTAAATTTATCTGCCTAAAAATATGTCTCTAATCTGGCATTTTAGCAAATGGAGCTCATATAAAAAAGTTCTTCTAAATCCCTATATAACTTAACTTTCAGAAACACAACATGGGACCTTTCAGGGATAAGCTATATGGTTACAAACAAAACTGTATATATGTAAAGTTTCACTGGATGACAGAAGGTAGCACCTAAGAGGAGAGGTTCTGTGCTGAAGTAAGTTTGCTTAATGAGGTGCCAGAAACACACACACACATCCCGCCTATGATTCTAGAAATAGAGTTACAGGCTGTAAGAGGGCTATGACACAAGTCCCATTCCTCTTGTATTCCAGGTGGCTGGCCTTGTTTAAAGGGCATCTGAAGAGAATCATCCTAATTTCTTTGATACCACCTGGTCCTTAACTTTCCCACAAGTCTGGTCATGGAGAGATTTCCCAAGGAGTTCCGCTTTGAGTATTTATATCCATCTGACTTTTAGGAAAAAGCCAAGAAATTGACAGAGAAACAAAGAATACCCTAGAGACACTTAGAGATGAACCATAATGCAATGTTGCACATTTCTTATGACAACATGATATATTAGAAGAGAGGGGGTTTGCTTGGATAAGAATCAGAAATTTGGGGAAACAATGGCTATCAGCACATGTAGCCTTCATTCTACCACGGAGCCTTGTTTTTCTTCTCACACTGTGGGTTTCAAGTTATGGCCTGAATGGATATTCCCAGCTCGGTTGATTTCTCATGAGCACACATATTCACATACCCCAGACAAGATCATTTCCAGTTTTCAGCACTTGCAGTTCTGGAGGGGAGAGCTAAATTATGTGAGAGCACTCCTAGTGGGGGAACTTATATAGTTCTAGAAACAATAAGGGGACGGTGATAAAGGGAACTCAAGATTGGGCAAGTTTGAGGCTTCAGACATTGTGTTCAGTGAATTATAACAGAAGGGGGCCCACACGGATTCCAGCTGAAATCTTAGGTATGCGGTGGCTGGATTAGGCTCATTTGAGAAAACAATTGTTTCTGGGGCTACTTATGAAGATGAGCTCCCTAAAAAGCTCTTATTTCCTTAGAAATATTAATTAACACTTCGACAAACATAATATATTCTGGACACTGAATACATTCTGGACACTGGGAATACAAAAGTGTGTACACAGACTCTTTGAAAGGACTCCCAGTCTTTTCACAAATTATTCAGGGGTTTGACAATAAAAACAAAACCAGACAATATTCATATCTATAACTAACAAGTTAACAGTTTTCACGGAGAAGGCAAAAGAATCTAAAAGCAATAAGATATTCTATAGAAACAATTCAGACTAAACACAGTAAAGATATATTAACAAACTATGGGGACAATAAAATGATCATTGACTGCTAGGAGTTTGGTTTGGGAAGAAGATGGAGGGGAGAATAGGTGAAGCTCAGAAGATTTTTCTGTGTGAAGAATTATTCTGTTGTGATACTGTAATGGTGGATATAAGCCATTATGATTTTTCTAGACCCATAGAACTGTAGTAAACCTTAACATATGCACATTTAACAGTCTCTTTTGAAGGTTGTTTTTATTGGGCTTTAACAACTGATTGTCTTTCAAAGAGATATAAATAAGGAAAAAAAGTATATTTATCCAAGTAGTTTCTCTTTCGTGTACACTGTCCATTTGTGTAAACCCAGATTTCTATCTGGAATCATTTTCCTTCTGCCCAAAGGACTATTAACAAATTAATATTTGTTTTAGTACAGATTTGCTGGCACCGAGTTTTTTTTCCAGCATTTGTAGGTCTGAAAATGCCTTTGTTTTGTTTTTATTTTTCAAAGATACTTTTATTGGTTATCGAAGTATAGGCTGACAGGTTTTGTTTGTTGTTTTCCTCAGCAAATCATGTTGTTCCACAATCTTCTGACTTGCATTATTTTTGGCTAGTAGTCTGTGGTCTTCCTTATCTTCATTCCTCTATGTAACGTGTCTGCTTGTCCCTGTGGCTTCTTTTAAGATTTCTCCCTTTGTCATTGGCTTTCAGCATTTTGATTAGAATGTGTCTTCATGTAGTTTCCTTCATGTTTCTTAAGCTTGGGGTTCACTGAATTTCTTGGATCTGTGAGTTTATAGTTTTCACCAAACTTTGAAAATTTCCAGCCATTATTATTAAAATATTTTTTGTCCACTTTTCCTCTTTATTCTCCTTCAGAGACTTCAATTATACATATATTAAACTCAAGGTTGAGTTGTTCCATGGCTCACTGATTGGTTCTTTCTCTCTTCCTCCTTCTCCTCCTCTTTCACGTCTTCCTCCTTTCTTTGTTAATATTTTTTTACTGTTTTTTTTTTTCTGAATTATTTCTGTTGCTATGTCTTCAAGTTTACGAATCTCTCTGCAATGTTCAAATTGCTGTTTAAAACTATCCAATGTATTTTTACATTCTTTGTCATTTGCTCGTATAAAAGCTTGATATTCATCATCCATTGTATCTTCCAAGTCTCTATTTAACATTTTCAATCTTCCTTCTATCTTCTAGGATATAGGAAATAAAGTTATTATAATAACTTTTAATTTCCTTGTCTACTTATTCTATTATTATGTCATTTTCTCTGTCAGTTTCTATTGATTGATTTTACTCTTCATTGTGTTGTCTTATCCTGCTTCTCTGCAAACCTGATAATTTTTCATGGATGATATAATAGAATGAATTTTACCTTACTGAGTACTGAATATCTTTGTACCCCTATAAATACTCCTAAACTTTGTTCTGGGACATAGTTAAGTTACTGGGAAATAATCTGATCTTTTCAAGTCTTGCTTTTCAGCGTTAGTAAATAGGACCATAGCAGCAGTCAGTTTTGTGTTAATTTTGCCCCACAATAGAGGCAAATCCATCTGAGGGTTCTACTTAATGCAGTAAACTATGAGGTTTGGCACTTTGACTGGTGGTAACAGGAGAAGTTCTAAGTCACATGAAAGTTCCAAGTACTGTTTCCCCTAATCCTTTTGAGCAGTTCTAGTCTTAATCTTAGGCAGTTTCTTTACATGTGTGCGCTAATCAGTCCTCAGTTTTTGACTTGAGTGAAATGCTCTAGAATTTCTGGAGTTTTCTCTTTCCAAGTCTCTGTCTCTGTCCTCTTCCTGTGAACTCAATCTTCCTCACCTCCCAAGACTCCCAGCTCTGTCTCCTCAGTTCAGAGAAATGAGCAAACTCTGCCTGGGTTCTCCTTCTCTGTACCACTGCCTTGAATCAGGACATGTTCTCCAGGTAGTAAACAGGGATAGTGATTGGGTTTCCTGACTATAAGTAATCATTATATCTCATTGCCTGATGTCTAACAGCTCAAACCCCGTTACATCATACATTTCATCCAGTGATTGATTGATTTTAGGTGGGATGGTAAATCTTGTCCTGTTACACCACATTGGCCACAAGTGGAAGTTTTATTGCTCATTTTCAAATGAGTATAGCTCTATTTCTACTATTCGTTCAAGAATAAATTACAGTGTAGCAAGAGAAGTAATGTGGGGTTGTCAACAATTTTAAATGAGATGTGTTATCTCAAACAGATTATCATTTTTTTATTTTTTTCCCTATGTCTTGGGAGCACATTTTCCCTGAGGTGAACAGATCATCCATGCTGGTTAGCAAACTCAAAATTAAGCATCTTATTTATCTTCTGCTCGGTTGTTGAATTTCCTAACTTCTGCTCCATTGACTTTGATCAGAGGCTAGTATTTTTCTGTTTCTTCTTAATTTTACTTCACATCCAGATGAGTTCTCCTATTTAGGAGCCCAGATTTCAAAGAAACCTACATCCCACAGGGATGTTTATTACTTCAGCCCACCCACACTCCCTTAGGACTCTCACTTACTTTTAGAGAATTCTATACCTCATTCAAGATGTGAACATATTCATTTATTTTGGCTTTCAGCAACCTCCTCAATTCATATGAATTTCAGAATGTTTGGCAGATATTCTTCATAGACTGTGGTTAGGGAAAGTAGCTGTTTTCCATCTTCACTGCAATAGAATTTTCCCTCTTTCTCTTTTTCTTTCTTTCTTTTTTTTTTTTTTTTTGTGGTGGTGGGTTGTTGTTGTTATTGTTCTTTTTGGTTGGTTTCAACACAGGTCATAGATTTTCACAAGTACATTACCATCCTTCACTGAAAGCCCTTTTATTAATGAAGCCTTTATTTTCCCATTCATCAAAGTCTGAAACCAAAGGCTGAAACTTTAGCCACCTTTCTAAACATGGAGAGCAAACACAAAGGATGAGTTAGTTATTTAGCTGTCAGTTATTTTTAACAATTTCCCTTATATTGATCTCGTCTCACTGCCACTAAAACACTGGCCTAGGTCTTTATCATTGCACGCTGACTACTGAAAATTTTCTTTTTGGGTATTATTTTAAACGCCCTTTCTTTGGAGAGAATGTTCATAGTGACTTAAATATGAGATGCAGGTATTGACTTACAATATAAGGATACCGAGATGTCACCTTTCAGTAAGACCTACCCTGACAACCGTATTAAAATTGTCTTCTACTCTCCCCTGACACTACCTAATCTCCTTACCCTTGTCTAATTTTTCTCTTTTTAATAAAATTTATGGAAAAGTTCATATATATATATATATATATAATATACACACATATATATATATGAGCTCTATACAATAACAAAATTATATAGTACCTACTATACATACTCTATGCTGTAAACCTTTAATGTATAACTTCCATTTTATTATGTTTATTGGCTGTCTTTCTTTGTTAGAATGTAAGTTCATAGGAGCAAGAAATCTTTGTTTTGTATTGCTGTGTTTTTCTTGTTTTTTGTTCACCTAGAACAGAGCTCCACATTTAGTAGGTTTTAATATTTATTTCTTGAACTAATAGAATTATTTTAAAAACAAGCCATGTAATAGAGTTAAAAACACACACAAAAACAAATAAATGAGGAATGACTTATAAAGCTCACTTTTGTCATAGTCTTTCTGCTCTTTAAAACTCACTTTTTCTCACTCTTATAGGATCATTTTTGCTAAAGTCCTGCTTTACTATTGACTATATCCTCCTGTTCAAAATCTTAACATGCATTCACATGTGCTGTAGGATAAAGTGTTAACTTCTTATTGGCATTCAAAGTCATTTTCAACAGACCCTGATTTATTCTCTGTCCTTTTTACTCTACAGTTTTCTAAACATTAAACTGCAAGGATAAGTATTTACTGGTCAAAACATTACTAAAAAAGTCTTTTTAAGAGTACGTGCAGCACATCCCTTCCTTCCCTCTTGTTATTTACATGGTTCCTGTCGTCTTAGTCAGCTCAGGCTTCTCTAACAAAACACCACAGACTGAGTGACGTAAGCAACAGACACTTTCTCACAGTTCTGGAGGCTAGAAAGTCTGATATTTGGGTTCTGGCAGGATTCAGTTTCTGGTGAGAGTTCTATTCCTGATTTACAGCCTCTACAGTGTCCTCCCATTTGAGAGCTCTCTGCTATCTCTTCCTCTTTTGTAATGACACTGGTCCTATTGGATTGGGTCCCACGGGTCCCACCCTTATTATCCCATTTAACACTAATCACCTCTCCTCTGTCAAGGCCTGATCTCCAACTAGGTCACACGGCGCGGGTGGGGGGCTATGGATTCACCACATGTCGGGGAAACAATTCAGTCCCATAACACCTGTGTATCCATTATAGTTTGCCCTTGACTTCTCTCTCTCTCTCATGTCAAATTATTTCTTTTTCAAAAACAGTTTACATATCACTCATTAATTTCTTTGTGGTCATCTGAGATTCTGTGACAACTGACTGAAGCATTCATTTGAAAATTAATCATAAACTACTGCCTGCCACTTCTAGTGTCTGAATATTATTTATCACTTGTGTTGTATAACTTTTAAGTGTTTGCACCCTTTCTTTGTAACTAAATTGTAAGGTCCTTGATGTCAGAGACTATGACATATTTCCTCAGATCCTATTAATATCTGGCATGTATTCAACACGCAAATGTCAGTTTTCCTTTTTTTTTTTATAGTTGTGAATAATTTTTAAAGCATTAGCTTGCACGAAAACTAATTTGAGTCTCATTGCTTTACTTTGATAGGTAATATCAATTCTATTTTAAAGATCAAATGAAAACTCAGAAAAGCTATGTAACTTTCCAAAATAACACAAATGAGCAAAAGCGCCAAGTTTAAGCTCTGAGGTGGATTCCTCGTTCAGATCTCTTTCCAACCACATTTACTAAATTACATGTTCAGTAGAACAAGAGTTTCTTTAGTTATCCCTCAAATAATGCAACCACAAAAATAAGCTTGTCCTCCCACCCCAGGTAGATGGATCTCTAATAAAAGGTAGTTGAATGCATGGTGTGGCAGAAGTCATACTCACTTGCCTTTATATAATGCCACCGAGTCACCACCGAACGGGATTTAGTATTTTGTACTCACGTAGATTCAAAGCGACTCCAACAGCCTCTGGAGCTGAGGACCCAAGGCCTCTCTTCCCTTCCGCATAAATGATCACTCATTGTCTCTGAGGTCTCCATTACTCTACTTTCAAACCCAGGAAACCTGTCCTTAGATTAATTGTGCAGTATCCTTATGATATCATTGAACTGTCACAATGGGCCTCAGGCCAGGGGCAATGTCAGCAGCAGGAGCGGCCTTCTGGCCCGCCAAGGGAAAGGGTTTGAATGCTCAGAGCGTCAGTGGACCAAGTCCTCAAGGAAGAGCCTCCACGGACTCTGAAACTCTTTGCATTCTTTCCTCTGGACTTGATCATGTTGTAAAAGGCTGTCAGATCCAATGGACAGGACTGGCATCTTTATTTCTGGCCCAGAATTTGGCTTAAAGAAGCACTTATACAAATAAGTATACATAAGAGACAACACCTTCTTAGAGACCGAAAGGCTCTGATGGCAGAGAGAACTGGCTCTGAATCCCAGCCCTGGTTTATCAATGTAAACTTGGCAACTTAATTTTTCTGGTTCAGCTTCATTTACAAAATGTAGATACTCTTTGCCTTATAAGGTTGAAAGAGGATTAGAGATAATGTATATTAAGAGGACTGTACTAGTGTCTGGGTATAGGAGGCGCAGTACACAGAACTATTATGGAGAGATGGGTTGTTAATTCTTTCTCCCACTTTGAGTAGCCTCAGATGCTAACGAGAAAGGTTTGCAGGCTCGGTGGCTAATGGGAGGCAAATATTAGGTCAGAGTTTAATAAGCTTATGTTGTATACTGCAGACAAATGCCCCTCAGTACTTGGTCCGGTCTGAATGTGAGGTGCATAGTACACTCATGACCACAGGGGTTACCTCTCCATCTAAGAGCTACCATTCCCCTGCACCCAGGACTGGGGAGCACATCAGAAGTCAGGCCCAGTTTAACTACAAATGGTCAACTTTCACTGCCTCAAATTGGCACCTTTCCTTCGCTTTTTAATAGGCATGCAAAGAGAAAATAGAGACATGTGTCTTGATTTTAAACGTTTCCCATAGCTACATGGGTTAACCCTGAAACACAGTGTTTGTACCCTGATCTCACAGACAGTTAATATGTAGGCTGCCCTCCCACCTCTCGTTCTTCTCCCAGCTTGCCTGGCAAGAGGGCCAAGGATCCAGCATCTCCATGTATCAGCCATGGAGGCAAAGCCAAGTGCACTGTGTGAGCTCATAGCACCTGGCAAGAGTCTATTGTAAGGTCAGATACAGGCACGGTCCAACGCGGGGCAGGAGCCAAGTCAGCCCCTCCTCGCATGACGGGCAACTGGGGCCCCTGGCGTTTCCCCGAAGAGGGCAGCAAGACCCTTGGTGCCGATAAACAACTCCGGACGCAGCCACTCGCGCCCCGATCTGCGCTGGGGGGCCTGCCCATCTGCCCATCTGCCACCTCACTCAGCCAACCCCCACCCCAAAAATCGCATATATGCCTCCCTTGCTTTGCCCTGGGCGCGACTTCACTGGCCCTGTCTGCGGACTGGTGAACCTCGCCCGGGGGCGCAGAATAAAGCACTCACCTTTCTCAACCTGCCTGACTGTCATTAGCTTCATTATCTCGCCTCAAGAGAGATTGGTAGCTTGGAATCAGCTGTAGTGGATGGTACACTACCTGGTGGGCATACACTACAAATTAGGGCCTTTTGTTAGGGGAGGTCAGGTGGCTAAACATTTAGGAACACAGCACTGAGTCTGACCTTAACACATCCTTACCCCCCGAAGGGTCTTACACCAGCCTAAGGGTCTCTAACAAATGCAGAATCTCAAATGCAGACTGGTTATGACTGCATGTTGACATCTGCTAGAGGAGAAAGAATTATTTGACACCCTGTGAAGCTATATCTTTTGGATTATTAGAAGTGTATTTAATGGCTCTGAAAAGGAGAAAGGTTAACCCAAAAAATCAATGTCGCTGACAGATGACTGAAATAATAAACACAAAGCTGGCAAAGGTTTATACTGAGGAGGCCCACACATCACTCCAAACCATTCTGGTCTGGCTATCAGGCTGGAAATCTCACAACCTTGGTCTGGCAATGGATATTTCCAATGTTTCTTGGGTTTGGCTCCGTCAGAGACACCACAAGCTCAGTTCACTTTCTTCTGTGGTATTGCTTTACTTCCGATTCCACAAGAACCATGAAGTCAAAGGATCAGGCAAACAAAACAAAGAATATGAAAAAGAAAACAGGAAGGGAATTTGAAGAATGACTTCAACCCTCCGCGAGGGTCTGGTTTGATTTTCATGGCAAGTGTCCTCGTGTAGTTTAGACCAACTCAAGCTTCCCTTGTTCCTTTTCATCTCGTCACATTCCACTCGGCAAGATTGCATCTCAGAGATACAGAGCTGATGCCATAAATGTGTTGCTTTGGCGTCTGTCAGCTCATCTGAGGAGTGCTGGCAGGCAACAGTGAACCTGCTTTTGGAACCAATCAATTTGGCAGATGAAGACCTTCAACTTGTAGTGAAGGCAAATTGGTGTGTTTTCCACGCATCTGTAATCAAGACATATTAGGCATTTCTTTCCTCCCCAAAGATGATCTTTCTGTTGAAATACAACTTAAAAAAAAAAAAAAAAAGTAAAACATCAAGGGGGCACCTGTGAACTCCTTCTGCCTTTGCCAACGGTGCCCGTCCCGGGCAGGTCCATAGAACAGAGTGGAATGACAGGAGTCAACTCAGGAAGTCATTCCCTCCCCTTGCCAATTAAAGGTCATTTCTAATGCAGCATTAACTTCTACATGGAAACAAAAACTCCTAAGTGTTTTACCACAATTTTCAAGAAAAAAAATGAGGTGTGATGGGATAGAGGCAGCCAGGAATGCCGGGGGATGAGGTGCCATGTTGGGAGGTGTGCCAGGATTAGCCATAATCTCGTTCTTTAGACAGATCAGAGTTCAAAGCTGCCTGCCCATGGCTCCCCAGGGATAGCCTTTCCTTTCACTGCACGGCAAGCATTTGGCCTGCTGGCCTCGAAGGGGGTATAGCTACCTTGCCTTTTTCAACCCGGGCCTGCCCTTGAATACCTGTACAGGTCTGCCTGCTTTGAATGGCATATGCATTCAAGTCTGTCAAAAAGTCTGAATGAACATCAACGACGAAAACCAGAATTCTCTCTCCAAAGGCCAGAGAATAATCATAAATGTTACTTTGAATCCCATACTCCTCAGCCCACATCAAAGTGCAAAGTGGTGTTGGAGGCGCTTCCAGAAGGGGGCGGGAAAACTAGGCCCCCACCTTGGTTTGCTGTACATCTGATCACTTACTCTTGTAGGCCCAGCCACGGTACTTACACGCAGTAATGAGGAGGAGGGGGCAGAATTTAAAAGTCACATCCCTTGCTTTCTACAGCAGACAATTGGGGTCAATTTCTGGTTCCACCACTTCATGGCTTGAACGATTACTCAGAGCGTTTAGTTTTACTCTCCTTGCTCATCATGTGAGGAAGAAATAATGCACTGATGGCTGTGAGGAAATAAGTGAGTCGGTGAAGGTATGACAATTCACATAAGGTTTGCCTCGTGTAAGTACTAAGTATGGGTAGCTATTGTTATTAGTGAACATATCAAATGAAGTCTCTCCTGGCTACGTTATGAAACAAATGCCTCTAGGTGACAATGTTTTTAATCAGTGGAGGTCCAGGTTTCAGGGAGCCTGGCTGGACTCATCTACTATGGACATTGGAGCAGCTTTTTTAACATCACAACCTGCTTCTTCCCTTGGTGCCGTTTGCTGCTCGTCCCAGCAACAAAACAGCACTCCCCCTTGCAGCTCAGGCTCTTGGGTTTAATGTTGTTTGTTTTTAATTACTACCCGGAGTAAGTATATGAATACTATTATTCATATTCTTGTGTTTCTTCTTGTCATTAATGCGTTCCAATATAAGCAGTCAGCGTATTGCCTGAGCCGGGCTGCTGGATTTTCAAGGTGGGAGGATGAGGTAACCTCTCTTCCAGGGAGGGGAAACTCTTTTTTGATTATTTCCCAAGAAAGAGCCAAGCTTAGGAAAGTGCCCAATGTAACTGGTTCTTTTAATTGTTTTGTTTGTTTTGTTTTATGTGCAAACACACGGCTACCCTGAGGATACAACACGAATTAGACGCTTTCACCAAAGAATTTTCTCAGACACAAATGGTTGAGACTGTATGCTCATCACCGTATGTAACTCACGGCGTGGGGCAATGTGCTAGAAACATGACCTGTGTGAATGGCAGCACAGCATATTCTCAGAGGTCACAATGGTCCCCCCTTATCTGCAGAAAATACGTTCCAAGACCCCCAGTGGATGCCTGGAATCATGGATAGTAAGTATCAAAGCTTATATATACTCTATTTCTTTCTATATATACACACTATGATAAAGTTTAATTTACAAATTAGACACAGTAAGAGATGTACAATAACTAATAGTAAAATAGAACAATTATAACACCACACTGTAATAAAAGTTATATAAATGTGGTCTGTATCTCTAAATATCTTATTGTACTGCACTCCCCTGTCTCCTAAAGGAAGCACTTTCTGGCTTCTCTTTGGCATGTCTGAATTGCCAGCATTACTACTCTTGTGCTTTGGGGCCACTATTAAGTAAAATAAGGGTGACATGAAGACAAAGCACTGTGATCTTGCAACAGTCAATCTGATAACAAGACGACTACTAAGTGACTAACAGGCAGGGAGCATCTGTGGAGAGGAGATACTGAACAAAGGGATGAGTCACATCCCGGGCAGGATGGAGTGCACAGGGCAAGATTTCTACCATACTATTCAAAACAGCACGCAATTGAAAACTTGTGAGTTGCATATCTCTGGAATTTTCCATTTAATATATTTTTTTTAAATTGAAGTTTATTGGGGTGACAATTGTTAGGAAAGTTACATAGGTTTCAGGTGTACAATTCTGTGATACATCATCTATAGTTCACACTGTGTGTTCACCAGCCAAAGTCAGTTCTCCTTCTATCACCCTATATTTGATCCCTTTTACCCTCATCAGGGTTGACAGCAGGTAACTGAAACTGCAGAAAGCGAAACCGCAGATAAGGAGGGCTACTTTAATTTTTAGAATCGTCAAGTCATCGGTCTCTCCATGACTAAACTTATGAAATAATAATAAAGTCTAGAAGGCATACACCACCATCCTGGTGGAGCACAGTGCAAAGCCCTCGCTTCTGGAGACTCAAGGTTCATAGACATGCCCTGAAACCGGTGTATCATCCCAGGTGAGATAACTCACATTCCCTTTTGTCTCAGTTTGCTCATCTTTAAAATGGGTATAATCATAGAGCTATGTATTAGGGCTGTGATGATTAGATGAGATAATGCACATAGCTGATATGTGACAAGCCTTCAATACTTAGCATGAACAAAATACAGCAATTTTATGAAAGATTATTTTTAAAAGTGTAACTACAAATCTGTTTCACAAAGAAAATTAAAGGTATACTTAACTTTTGCTTGAATAAATAGTCTTCAAATCTCTTTCGTAAGCCACATCACTGTGAAGAGCACCTCAGATTGTGAAATTCCTCAGCCTTGGATGCATGTGAGAATCACCAGGAGTTTCACAAACACTCACGCCCAGGCTTTACCCCTAGGTATGCCCATTAATTGTTCTGGGGTTCGATCCTAGCCTTCAGTATTTTAAAAAAATCTCTCCAAGTTAGTACTTGGAGATCAACTGTGTTTTAAGATCAACTGTGTTAGATGAATGACATGTACAAGTTGGTCCTGGTCCAGTTAAGCTGGACCTTCACACGCTAATCTAATGTTGTTTGCGTAGTTTAGCTGCTATGGATGACAGTGGGGAGTCACAGACAAGTACATTATTTTGAAAAACAAAGCACTGAAACGGAATTCCAATTTTCTGACATATGTTAAAACGGTCATGTCCAATCACTAGAGACTGCTGAAGAATGAGGTTTCTACAGCTGACATCTGCATTTCTACAGTCATTTCTTAAGAATATGAATCAACAATGGTAATAATTATCATTTATTTAGCACTTACTTTATCTGCGGTGGATTGAACCCCAAGTTCATATATTGATACTTTACCCTCCAATGTGATAGTATTTGGAGATGGGGATTTGGGGGGGGTGATTAGATTTTGATGATGTCATGAGGGTGGGGCCCCCGTGCTAGGCTTAGTCCTTATAGAAGAGGAAGAGAGACCAGAGCTCTTACTCTGTCTCCTCCACAGGACATAGTGAAAAGGTGGTTGTCTACAAGCCAGGAAGAGAGCCCTCTCCAGAACTAGACCATGCTGGCAACCTGATCTTGAAATTCTAGTCTCATCTAAGTGTGGCTGTTACTATTTATAGATAAATAAGCTCTCTGACAAAATGATTAATAGCTCTGGACTAAGACACACTAGGATTGAGCCTCTGCCGCACACTGATGGCAAGAGCAGGGGTGGGGCTTTTAACTCTTTTAAGCCTCATTTCACTGTAGTGAGGATTAAATGATAATGCACAGAGTCCAGCAGAAAGTCCTGCTAAGCACTGTAACCATAGCAGCAACAACATTATTGTACGGACACTCAGAGAGGATGATTGTATTACCTAAATGTACACAGCTTCTGAGGAATGCAATGAGGTATTGAAACACACATTTCTGAACAATAAACCATATGTTCTTATTACTATAATACACCATCTTTGCCTTTCCCCTTCAACAGATGTCAGTTTTGGCACAATAATATTTCTTGTAATATGAAGGCTATGCTTAAATCTGGCTATACTTGGCAAAGGTCCCCTATGTAAACTTAATTTTCCAATGACTTTTATAACTGTCAGTACAAAAGGTTTTCAAAAGCATGCCATTCTCTCTTTGAAACACAGTAAACCAAAGCTAGAAAGTAAGGTGTTAAAAAATGTATCAATAATGCATATGAAATTATACAATCAGTTCCATAACACCTGATGTTCCAGGCTGGGGTCTACCTATTGAAATGTAATAATAGCCCCTTTACTCTACTTGAGGAACCCACAGCCTTGGGAAGGCCAGCTCCCTTATTTTCCACCTAAAACTTGATTCTATCTTGGGGTTCTATAGTCATTTAAACCCCAAATCACAGAAGATGTATGAGATATAATCCTAAATGAACTAACATGTCTATCATGCATATATGTGTGTGTGTGTGTGCGTGCACACACACACGTGTTAAATTGTTTGGTATCATAAACAAAAAATTAGAATAAGTTAAGATTTATTTTAGATGACATTAATCTATTTTGGTAATGCTTCTAGCTGCAATCCACTTTTCTTTTACCCAAAGAAAAATGGGTAGTTTCTTAAAAAGGATTGTGATTAGTTATATTTGCTCTAAGCTCAGGAATGTCTACAAATCAAAATTAACATGACCTAGAACTGAATGTTTTAGAGCCATCATCTTCAGCAAGGAGAAAATTTGATTTAGTATGAGTCAAAACGCTAAGTATGACACTAAGCCCTATCACGATGCAATAACAAATAAACACCTAACCTCCATGCCTGGATAAAGATTTATTTTTCACTCATATTACCTGTCTAATACAGGTTAGCAGGAACTCTCCATAGTTTTAAACCCAAACATCGTTAGACAATACTATTTCAATTGATAACATCCAAGATCACTGCAGCAGCGGGGGGGAAAAAAAGGTGTGGACAAGGCTCACCTCCACTAAACGCCATGGACTGGAAAGCTACATATTACGTCCGCTGATAGCCCATGGGTCAGAATTAGTCACATAACCCTGCCTGACTAGGGGGCTGAGAAATCTTTCCACATGCTCAGCAAGAAGAGGAGAACTAGATAGAATGAGCAATACTAACCTTTATCACAGACCCAAAGAAAGCTATCTCGCATAAAAGATGCTATCATCGTGGTTCACAACTTACTTTAAGATATATGCATATTTGTTTTCCACAATGAAACACAAAATAGCTCGATGTAAGCCACCGATAATATGATCCTGAGTATGCTCTCAGGAATGTTTCCTGTACATGCTTGTTATCTTTACCTAAAAAGTTTTTGCAAAATATAGTAATAAAAAATATACTAATAAAAATATAGTAATAAAAATTTCCACAAGCACAAGGGTTCCCCTTTTCACTTAGAATGCAGGTGGTCAACCTTGGACAAGTTGTTCGATCAAATGCCTGTGGTTCAAAAAGGGCCCTTCAGACGCAGCTGTAATGTACAAGGCTGGCAAGTGCCAAGTCTACTAGGTTACTAGCAAGCTTTTCAGAGCCTCCATTTTTCAACCATAGGTCGGTCATTTTCCCAGAGAGTCAGGTCCACTACACAACCTCAAAGCCATTCTCTCGCTGTGTCATTAGCTGGGCAGTGCCTGAGAGAAAATTGCTGTATTTTTCAGGCACTGGGTCGCATGACCATTGTCACCTTGCACGTAGCACTTAGGGGCCTGCAGGCACATTTTAAATGATTATAATGATAGTGAGAAGAGCCAGTAAATCCCAGCCCCTGCTCCTATCCAAATCCACTTATGTTGGCTTTGTAGGGATGGGTTCTGTAAACATCAAAGACTCAAAAGAGGCAAGAAACCACCATAGGCATTAAAAAAAAAAAAAACAAACAAACTGAAAGAATAGTAGTAAGAGAGCCAAATGCAAGTTGAAAAACCAACAAACATTTATAGTGGAGGTAAGCCGCAATGGGCAGCTCTGTCTGGAAGACCGAGGAAGATGACTGATGCTCCTTTCTCTCCCTCAAGGGAATGCCTCACAATACTCTAGCTGCCAATGCTTATTTTCCTTATAACCACCAAAAACTTATGCTTGATTCGTTTGAGAGAAGATAAAAATGCTGTAACAGGAATAATTCTTAAGCTTTTTCCTAAAGATGTTAGTTGTGTCTTTGTCACTATTAATTCCAAGGAAAAGGAATTCTTAAGGCAGATGTCTCTACATTCTGACTAAAAAGACCCTAAATTGGGTATGCCTTCGTTTTCCTTCCTAAATAAGGAAAAGTATGATCCTTAATTCCGCCCCTCCCACCCCCCATTCCCATAGCTGCTTTTTACTCCATCTACCCACAGGAAGTTTCTACAGCCTCATTAAACTACACTACTAAAAGTTGTTCAGCAAATGAGCCCATGCTTGTTTCTCCCCTGAAATCCAGCTGTGCTTACAGGAACCGGGGACCTTGAAGTGCATTGATTTTGACCTTTTGCTTCCCTCGAAACAGTGTGTGGGCCACCCACTCTGTCCAGTGTACATAAAATCTTTACTCTTGCAATCACTTTTTCAGTCTCTTACGTGCTGGTGTGTTCCTGAGGCTTCTGTTCTCTTTTTACTGCACACGCTCCTGGTGGGTCACGCTGTCTTCTGCCTTGATGCGTATTATGCCCTGTTTGGTCATTTTTAGGTTGATGATGCTCAAAGTTTTGGACAGGTTCCCAGTCTCTTTAAATTCGACATGTCCTCAATTGAGCTCAACATCTTCCCCTCATTCCAAACATATTTCACTACCAGGTGTCTTGGCCAGAAATCTTACCATCTGCAACTCCTTCCACCCACCTTTAATCATCAACTGTCAAAATTCCTCTCCTATCTATGCACTTCTCTGTCTCCAATACTGATGATGGAAACAGTGTCCTCGCCATTCTCCCAGTCTCCAGTCTTGTCCCTTTATGATCCATTTGCCACAGTGAAGCAAAACATCGTCTTTCTAAAATGCAAATCTTACTATTCACCTGCTCAAAACTCTTCCATGTGCTCTCTTGCCTTCTGAATGTAATGGATCCTATAATACCCTTTATAGTTCCTCGGCTACTAACTTCTCATCTGCATCACCTGACAATGCGGCATATCCCCTACGTTCCAGCAATAGCCAATTGCTCATTTCACCTGATACTCCACGCTCTTCCTTCTCTCTGGATTTTACACATGTCATTGTCTCAAAATACTCTTCAGCATTTTTCTCCATTACCATCCCTCATAATTCCCCTCAACCTCCCCCAATTTCACCTGAGTCACTGGCCCCGCCCCCTATTTAGATGGCAGGTTAACCAAAGACCAAGATTCCTCATCTGCAATGTAGATTAGCGGTCCCTAGGGGGCCGTCCCTACCATCCTGTACTTCTCTCTTAAGCTCTAATGTAAATGACTATTTACTTGTCAGTGTTATGCCCATACCAGCCACCTAGCTCCACGAATGCAAGGACCATATCTGCCCCACTACTTCTGAGTCCCATGGTCTAACATGGCATTAGATGCATGGTTGGTGTCTGATGGACACTTGTTGAATAAATGTTAGATAAAGCAAGGTGGGATATTCTCAGAGGCTTATGGAGGCATTATCCCCTTTTTCTAAAGAAAGGAGGTAAAGCAATGGCCAGCTCATGTGACGGTTCTCTTCCCTGTCTCTGATGTATCCTGTAGTGATGTCACATGTGGATAGTCACAGTTCCTGCCTGTCCCTTCCCCGGAGGCTCCACCCAAGGTGACCATGTTCCTGGCCTTCCAGTTAAAGAAAGAACAACTCATTGTTTAAGGAAGTATATTCTAGAAAGTACATAGTGTGCCTAGTGTCAGAGAAAGATTTAAATGTAACAGGAAAACTACCATGAAAACAGCATGGAATGGTTGTCCATTTTATTGGTGGTTGACATCCCTCTCTTTCGTTTTATCTCTTATCTTCCTCAACAGTTCTTTGTTGTCTCCTTCCTGCTGTCTCTTTGGCCTGACCCCTAAACTTGGGCGTTCCTTAGATAGACATCCATAGGCTCTCTCCTCGGGCAACCTGATCCATTTTTGTACTTTTCATCAATCCATATATGCGTATGAATGAGAAATCTATATCTTGAACCCTGCACTTTGGTTCCGATACCTACTAGACATTTCAGATCAGATTTCCCATAGGCAGCTCCACCACAACCTGTATACACGGCAGTTATCATCTCCGGCAGGCGATTTTCCCCTGTTGTCCCTCTTATTGTCCTACAGCCACTCCCAGGCCCAAGCCATAAACCTGGGAGGCAATCTTGACAATACCTTACCATCTCCATCGATGTACAGTAATTTCACAAGGGCTGACAATTCTAGCACTTAAATAGGTTTTGATTCCACCTGCTCCCCGGCTTCTAGAACCCAAACATAGTTAGATCCTTAACATATTTTGTCTTAACAAACCTAAAGAAGCCGTTATTATTTTTAAACTCCAGCAATGGCTTCCGAAGTGGTTTCCCCATTTCTGGGTTTGCCCATTCTCTGTGTTTCCCACTTCTGTCCTTTTCCTCACAGCTGCCAAAGCAAGCTATCCTGTCTCTCTGCCAGAGTCCCACTCCCTTCTACTGCTAAAAGTATTTAGTAGCCCTCGTCGGCAATGGCTCTCATCCTTGGCTATTCATTAGAATCAAGTAAAAAGTTTTTCAATAAATACTGATGAGTCGGGTCTACCTCAATCCACCTGAACCTTAATTCCAAAGAGTGGGGTTTAAGCATCTATGAGTCTGATGAGAAGCACGCACGGAAAACCACAGGATGGCATATGCAATCCTTCCTCGCCCAGCCCATGTCCACTCCTCTGCCACCTCACATGGTACTTTATATACTCTAGTAATACATACCAGGCGTGTTTGTTTGTTTGTTTTTCCCCCTCATCCTTGTGTACACTAAGCCCATTCAGATTTCCATCCTGGGTTAATTCTGTTGCTCCCACTGACACCCTCTTATTTGCCTTTGTGGCTCAGGGGACTCCATCTCGTCTCTAGGGAACCAGTCGAGGCATTCTCTTCCGTGGAACCTTCTTTGACTTCCCATCCACTTCACAACTCATCCTCTTCCAAGTCCAGATGCCAGAGGGGTTCACAAGTGCTCTTTTGTGCTCCCATAATAGCTGAGCTTGTCAATGCCGTCATCCTTGCACATTACCACACTTTATTTAAATTATCTGTTCATATGTTATGTTTCCCCCATGAGACAGTGATGCCTTGGAAAATAAGGGTCTGGCCTCCATGTCCAGAAGGTCAGAGGCTACCATCTGGGGACACCCAGAGGCATAGCATGACTTAGGGCCCAAAGCCAACTGTCTACAGACGTGATGTTAAAGGACGGAAACGGAGGAACTTTTCTTAAAGCCCTTCCTCTGTGAGGTTTTCAAGCCCTATCATTGTAATAACTCTGGAACTTAAGAAACACAAAAGAGGCAAAATGAGTAATGGGAGCCCAGATGAGTGCTAACAGATTCAGATTTCACGTATAACATTTGAAACAGGCGATAGGAACGCAATACAGAGAAATTCCCTGATTTGGGCTCTCGTTGTTTACTGGCTGTGGCCTCTGAAAGTGTTTATAGACGTTTAGAAAGATGAGAGGGCAAAACTTGTGGGGTGGGGTGTGTGTGTGTGGGTGTGTGTGTGTGTCCTGCCTGGTTGGCACTGACGAAGATTCTCTCCTTGACAAAACTCTTGTCTGGGTCTTCCGAGCCCTCTTCTTGACCAGTCCTCAACCTTGGTCTATAAATACCACCGACTCTCAGCACACATTATTTTGTCCACGCCAACCCACTCTCGCATTAAAAGACTTGAACAAACATTGACATAATTTTTAACAGCTCGAGGCAGCCTCCCTAGGATGATGACCCCATTCTCCTCTGAAGTTCCTGTCTGGGAAAGCTCAAGGCTGCCAAAGGAATGTACTGTTTGTTCCAGTCAACACCTGAAGATAGAGCCCATTTCCTGGTCTCCGTGGGAGGACAGAAGTCAAACCTTGATAAGCACCACTTGGCAAACCCGGGAGAATTTCACATGAACCAACGTCTCCCACACCCATCCTACTTTTTAAAAATTTCCATTGGGCCGACTCTGCTCACGCCCAGGAATTTCCCCATCCCTACTCCCTCATTTTCCATTTAAAACTTCTATTTGCCTCTGCACAAATCGAAGTGGAGTTCAGTTCACGTTGGACCCTCTCCCCTATTGCAGCAGTTTATAACTGATTAAAATCTATCCTTACCACTTTGATTAGTGTCTGGCTTTGTTTGTCTTTGGTGGTTTGTTTTAATACAGCGGGTGCCAAAAAAAATGTATACACATTTTAATAAAGGAAAAAAAACTATTAAAATTATAGTACTCAACAAATACCGATAACAAAAGACGAATACAAGTCACGTTTGACTTCTGCAATGACAAGAGGTGCTCAAAGTGGTTACCATCAGCGTCCAGACACTTCTGATGATGGTGAACTACAGCGCGAGCAACCAAAGTGTCCACTTGTATACATTTTTTTGGCATCCTCGGTATATACTTGATATCCTGGTGGGTCTGTTTCCTGAGGTCAATGTGGCACTTAGTAGGGTAGGGTGACTGTCTTCAGGAAAAAGGTCAGTGGGCTAGAAGAGGACAAACTGATCAAGAGATGGTTGGAGGAAAGTATGGCTCCGATGAAGGCATTAGGGGTAACATGTTTTAAAGAAAGACTATTACTAATACAGCAAACATTTAGATCTTCAGTTAAACAGTTTTGAAGAAATATTCTTCATGGTAAGGATTTTTAAGTAGAGGACTGCTCTACTCCCATAAACTTATTTTCTTGCCTTCTCTCTCTTCTGCTAAAAAATATATTGTCTCCTAAGCCTTTAATTTGTTTCTACCTATAAAAAAACCCCCAAAACTATAACTCATGAAAATTAGTCCCACGAGTTTCTATGCACGAGACAATGTTACTGTAAAAAAATGTAGGATGTTATTTGATTTAAGAATATGACTTCATTCATACAACCGGAATTTCTTTGTTTATTCTTTAGCCATGTTCTGGCCTTTAACATTTGTTTCTTTGACAGTTATACAGGCAGTTTTATAATTTCACCATATGCCTCAAGGGTCCAGAAAGCAAACTCAGGTTAAGACAATTAAATAAAACAGACAGTTGAGATAATAAATTTACTTAGATCCATTCACTTAGCATCAATGCGTAACACATTCCAAAAGCAAGCAGATATCAGATTGAAAATGTCTTAATTGGGTTCAATAATTCGATAGATGGTCAAACAGTTTTCACTGTGTATGCTTTGGGGCATGCATTTCATTCCTTACTGATCCGCTTTACTGAATTAACATATCAATTATTTGTTTTGACAGGAACAGGGCAGATTATTGTAGGAAGGAGCAGTGGTGGGGAAAATGCCTGGCAGCTGCACAGAACACAGGGCAGGTGATGACACCAAATGGCTACCACCCAGAGATACCTAAGTGGCACATCTTGGCACATGTGGGTAAGTATAATGTTTATTAATCTAAAAAAATGAGAAAATATTATAAAAATAGAAGAAATAGAAAACCCTAGACAAGTCAAAATACAGAAAAAATTTTAAGCAAAGTTATTTGAATCAGGCAATATTTAATGTATCAAATAGTAAGCTTAATAGCTAGATATAAAGTAATTCAAACCCAGGACACTAACCATGCCAAAAGGCAGCAGGTATCCTGACCACCCCCAGAATCCTTTGCTAGGGTTAGTGTTCTCTGATTACACACTTAGGCACCCCCTGGTTACAAGAGTACTTGTTTGGTATTGAGATTATAAAAATAACCATTCTTTAAATGATTACACATAGTAAATAAAATTAGAACTATGCATAAGGATTTGAATAATTGCAATCTCTTTAAGGACCACTTGCAACCTCTGCCTGTTTCACAGACCTGTAGGAGAGAAACAAACAAAACAAAACAAAAAATGTGCTTAATGACATGTCTATAGTGTAGCATTAAAAAAAAATAAATGTATGACCTTTTATGATGGCATTGACCTTAGAGGACTACCTCCATTAACCATATTTTGCTACCAGTGTGTCCATTTCTGGTATCTGTGTACAATATTTTTTAACATAAAATTGGAAGGAGATATTCTAAAAATATCTCCAGCTGTTAAAATAACGTTAGGTTGGCTTCTCTCTAAATACGGCTGATGAGAAAAAACCTGCAAGATATGTACACAACTACTATTCTGGAAAGAATTATGCAAACTGAATTTAGAAAACCAGGGTGGATCGGGTTGCATGAGTCCTACTTCAGCATTTAAACTATGTCCATACTGCTTATTGGAAAAAAAATTTCTTTACTTTTTTCCTAGAAAAATATGATTAGGATGGCAAGGGAAAACATCCAGGCTCATTGAATACTTTATTTTATGTATTTTTTTCTGCTTTTTACTTTAGTTATATTTAATATTTCTGATTCACCCAGTAGACCACAACTACTCTGAAAGAAGAAAAGCAATCTCCAAATTACAGGATTTGAGAGACTACTTTGTATGTGGTGTTTGCTTAATAAGCATTTGCTTGATGAAAGATAGGGAGAGGAGGGAAGGAGGAAGGGAGACAGGGAAAAGGAGAGTCCAGCTGTTGTTGTACAAACTTGTCCCTTACCTGTCAAGCTTTACTTACCCCAGACAACAGCAGCTAACTCCTTTATCTGACTAACAAATAACTCCTTTTAGATCTCACCTTACATATAACTTTCTATGGGCGCTTTGACGACTAGTCAAGGGAGAATTCTCCTGCCACATGCACTTATCCACCCTAAAGCTTATCTAAAAATAATCATCAGCATTTTATGTAAATAACTGTTCGATGTGTGACTTCATTTATTAAGCTCGCATGATCGTGATGTTTGCTATCCTGTGGCATAGTCCTTGATTCGTTGCAGGCCTTTATTAAATGTGAATTACATGAATGATTTACTCATTTCGATCTCTTTGGTTAAAGGGCAGTGTGCCTGTATGTCATACAGAAAAACATCTGAAGGACTGAAGAGGAGAACCCCATGACCTTTGTTTTCCTACAGTGGTTGAGTTATTGCTTAATGAGAGATACGATTGTTGCCTGAGATACAAAAAGAGAGAACCAGAAAAAGGCAGCTACAAGGATTCAGATGTTGGAGCAAAATAAGAGTCATTTTTTTTTAAAGTAGGTTTTAAACAGTTTTTTAACTTAAGCAATACATGTTTTTGTTTTGTTTTGCTTTTGTTTGTACCTTTTGACCTTTTTTGTTTGTAATTTCGGGGTTGTTTTATTTGTTTGTACCTTTTGACCCCTTCACTCAAAATTTTGTACCTTTTCACTCCCTTCACCCATTTTGCCCACTCCTGCCTCTTGCAAGTAACCGGTGCTTTGTTCTCTTCTTTTTTTAGATTCCACATATAAGTGAGATCACATGGTATTTGTCTTTCTCTGTCTGACTTACTTCACTTAGCCAATGCTCTCAGTGTCCATCTGTGTTTTCACAAATGGCAGGATTTCCTTCTTTGCTATGGCTGAATAATATTCCTGTGTGTGTGTGTGTGTGTGTGTGTGTGCGTGTGTGCAGGCATGTGTGTCACACTTTCTTCATCCATTCACCCATTAGGTTGTTTTCATATCTTGGCTATCACTAATAACACTGCAGAGAACATGGTGGTACATAGGCTTTTTGAGACATTTTTGTTCGTAACCAATCAGACAGTACTCTGCCATTGTAAATACATGATTGTGTGTTTGTCTGTTATATATCACAAAAACAAATTATATTTAATATACTGTCTTGTGACTCACTTTTTTACATAACAATATTATACAACGTGCAATGAGCATAATAATATTCTTATAACTGCACAGTGGTCTGCTGCACAAAGTATTTCTTGAGGTGCTTTCTTAATATAGACTTATTGGGTCCATGAGCAATTAGAGCAAAACAACATTGAATGAGCTGACAAAGGGGTTCATCTACTTCCCATTTCTTGGGGTGCTCATGTACGGGCTGGACGCCCACTTAGTGGGGGTAGTGCAGAGAAGAGACCAGCATTAGATTGGCAGAGAAGCAGATGGTCCTAAAATTCTAATTTTGATATGCTGTGATTCTACGAGTGCTAAGAATGGGCTCAACTTCTGCTTCTCTCTGTGACCTACTTGAGAGAGGACGCTGTGTCCATGGACGTGAACTTGTTCTGAGATGCTGCCTCGCTAGCAGATATTTAATGGTTTCATAGTGTCCATGGTCGGCATGGTGGGAGCATATGTTTTCATCTCACATTTATCTAAAAGTGACTTTCCCACCCAGGAGAAGGGGTTCAAAATCCCCACCCCACCTCCTCAGTGAATATGGACTCAATGAGGAGCCTGAGCTCCACAGAAGAGAACAACAAGAAGGAAACATTATGCAGAGTCCTTGGAGGAAAATATTTTTCTCCTTATAGGCCTGAAGACTATGTATTAAAAAAAAAATAAAAATCTCTACTTTGAATAGTTGAAGGACAGTACCCACAATTACCTGACACAGATACTAAGTGCCCTGAGCAAACATACCAGAGTAGACGAGAGTAGGACAAGAAGAGCACGGAACACAAAGAAGAAGATCAGCAGAACCTGCACAGTGAAAGAAAAAGAGATAATATGCCGATCAGGAAAAAAACAAGGGGGCTATTAAACATAATTTCCTATTGCTTTAACCAATTTCTAGTGAAGGTGAAATTAATATCAAAACAACATTGATAGCATGTAGTGAGCTGCAATTACATATAAGTTAACTATGTAATAGTGAGGATATACTTATTTCATAATTCTGTCATTTTCAATTTAAACTTTGTTGCTTTTAAATAAAATCTAGGGCAAAATGCCCCTCTAGATAAGGTTGTCAACACATATGTGGGTTGCAGGAAGATCCCATGTAAATCACAGTCATAATTCTTATGTTCACCATGGGTTAGGCAAGAAAGTAATGTTCTTCAGACTGTTACCCTAATAAAGCTTACTCAGGATTGGGTACATACATGTCACAGAATTGGGATGCTATCACATTTGTCATTTAATAATATCATCATCATAAAGTTATTATGAGATCTATAAGAAGGAGCAACTTCTCCCGGTAAAGGCTATCAGGGAAGCAGTGTCTCCTAGAATAACCCATTTCAAATAAGGCAAAAAAGGCATGGAGAGTGTTCTCTGAATAGCATTGAAGGTCAATCAGTTTGCAAATCAAATTGAGTTCCACAGGGCACAGTGGAAAGATCTGGGAAACACATCAACAGTGGCTAAAAATACAAATACACGAGAAGATTTTATTTTGATAGGTGCCGTGGGACAAGGCAGGGTGGCCAAGGATAACAGGAATAAAAGACAGAATTAAGTGATCTCAAGTTTCTGAACTGAACTTTGGCATAATGTTGTTCTTACATGGCAGCTGACTTAGGCATCCAGCCTTACACGGCTTCCCTCTGTGAAGCAGGATTAAACATATGGGGTAGAGTCCATTATTCCCCAAACTTGTGAGAATATAAGAAATGAAGGAGCTTTTGAGGGGGAAGGAACAAGCAAGTGAGGGAGTAGCCATGAAGTCTAGAAATAAAGATAATTTGTTTACAGATTAGAAGAACCCTCTTCTTCTCAAATGCTACAGGTATAGGTTTATTCCATGAAAAACAGCAACACATATCACTGGAGGCAATGTGTCACACATGCATGGACTGATGTAAACGCTGCATTAAAACACCATGTTCATTGCAATTCTGACTGAACTATTGTTACCACAGAGGAACAATGCCATGAAGATATGAAATGTCATTGAACGTATCATGTTTGCTTGTGTGTACCAATAAACCATTTATTACATACATTTGTCCATCTTTCTAATCACACCCTCCCTGGATAATCACAAGATGGATGCTCAGGCGTGGCCACTTCTTGAGTGGTCTTTGAAAGTCACTTTACCTATTTGAATTAAATTCATTCATTCATTCATTCATTCAACATCATTAAGTAAATCAACAGCAAATGTATAAATTTTTATTAAATGTGTGTTGAACACTTACAATGTAAAGTAGGAATATTAAGACTAAATTTTCCCCAATAGGTTAATTTTTCAAATTAAATACATGGAAGCAAATTATAAATTATAAATTGCAATTTATAAGTTATAAAGCCTTACATAAATAGTAGAAACTTCCTGAATATTATTTTAATGTCAACTAAGGGGTAATCCTTTGTGTCCTAATATGAAGGAAAAAGTTTATGTTTAAGAATATAAAGAAACTCTATGTTTTTGGTCTGAAGAATGCTTAATTATACTAAAGTTGATATAGCGTTTGGGGATATTTAGTCAACATTTCAAAACAAGTCATGTTGAAGAAATTTGGCAGCAGGCTTTGAACAGTTGTTCTATTTTAAATAGCTTACTATGGGATTGAAAACATGCTTAATGTAATTACTAAATGTTATTTATTTTATTCTGTCAAAATTTTAATTTTTATGTTTATCATACATGCCTCCCTTAATTTTCTGGATGACTTTGCCTGTAGATGATAATTTGGAGTACAGAGTAAATATAACTAAATCAAATTGAAGTTTATATTAAAAGCAGATTTCCTACCCAAATATATTACTGCATGTTTCTTTATCTGTCACTTTTCCTTATTTTCATGTTTTATAGTGTTTTCTTTATGATACAAACTTATTCAGTGCTCAGTGAAATAATTCCTCTCTTGATATCATCTAACATTCCTTCCTCTTCCCTCCTTATTTTAGCTTCTACAAATGGAATGATATTTCAGGAAAGAACATCTGACTATGGTTTAAGTTCGAATGTAAATTGCACTTATTAATTGTGTATCCTTGGGAAAAGATATTTAATAAATCTGAGATTGTAAAAACAGTGTAATATCACCCACACATTAAGTTGTCATGGAGATAAAAGGAGACACTACAAAAAATTAATAAATGTCACTCCTCTTCTATTTCCTCCTCTTTCTCAGATTCATATGTTCCTATATAACCTTAAAATGTCAATTACTCATAATCGGCTTTAAGGAAAAATGGAATGTTATAATTCTAAATATATCCCCCCTCCCCCACTTTACTTTGTAGCTCTCTTAGATATTAGGCTATGTGACAATTTTCCCAGTTTATCATTAAATTCATATCTACTAGAATATATGCTAAAGCTCCAGTGAGTGAGATTTAGTATACCACATTTTTGAAGTTCTGTGCTGAGAACATTGATTTCTTTCGTCCAGTTTGAGAAAAGTAAGAGCTTAAGTCTGAAGTAGGAGGAAAAAGGAGAAGGAAATAATAAGGTGGGTTGGGATTAATGATGGTTATGGCTGCAGATACCCCAATTAGCAGACACGAGGTGAACTTATTCAGCCTGGAAGAATACCCAAGAGCATTGTATGAGAGGATGATACCAACCATGAGCCCATCCGAGAGAGGTCACTCTGTTTGACCCAAATAAGGACTAGACAATCCTTCTTTCCTCTGCAGTGCCGAGGCATATGAGAGGCAGCAAGCTGAATGCAAAAGTCACAGAATAATTAAGAAATAAAGAAAAGTGAGCTGTGGCTTCACAAATGAAAAGATACATCATTCCTGGTTATTAAGTAAAAGGCAGGAAGTATTTGCCAGAGAACCTTGGAGGTGAGCTTTCTCCTCCATGTCCGTGTAGCTGGGGCATCTCTGATAGTTAAAGTCTGAGAACTGAGCAGCTGTAGATGCACCCGAGGGTGATCCCTTTCTGTGCAACTGACTGGCCCAAGGACCACAGGGAAGAAATAGGAACTTAGATGACTCTCCGTTTTTCCCACTACATCCCAGCTTCTAGGAAAAATAATGAGCCTCACATTGACATAATTCAATGACACGTGTATGCTTACAATAAAAAAGTGAGTCCATTCGTAAACTGCAGTGAGAACCTAACAAGTGTCTGGGAACAAATTTCATGCAAGGGTAAGAGCAATATGTCGTGAATAATGACATCAGCAAAGGTAAATAGAAGTCTAATAAGAAGTGAGAGACGGAAGTCCTTGTGGGCTAGAAGATACACTAAATATTTTCATTAACATTTTTGCATAAATAGAAACCATTTTATATGTTATATGCTAAGCCTAAAATTAAGCATTTAGAATGAACCAATATTTACCAAACACATACTGTGTGTCTGACGCTATGTTTGGCACAAATTAAAGCAATGAAAAAGTAAATCTTTCTTACTCTATGAAAACAAAATGGAATCATCTAAAATGTGCTGATTCTGCCAAAATCTGTTGAAATACATAAAAGTGAGAAATTAATACTCCAATAATAGTTGGGGAAGTTATTCAGATAAAGCATCCTACTAAAAACATGTACAATAGTTGGATAAAATATTTTTAAAAGCCTGTGTGAAAGCATCAGAGAACTTTCAAACCAATAAAGTATTAAATGGCCAATATTCAAGAGAATAAGGTAATAAACAAAAATGAGCATGGAATTTAGGGACTTGCTTCCTCTAAAGGTACCTACCAGTTACAGAAGGAACTCCTGAGAGGCTGAGAACCTGAAGAAGGAATGCAAAAGTCTCTTAGGCTTATAGGACAAGAATTGGAGCTCCAGTATTACTGAGGAAGGTGACCCAAATAAACTTCCTAGATTTGACCTTGCAACTCTGAAGGTCTACACTGCAGAGGAGGAGTAAGGACGAAATGCAAATATATCAGGTCTCTCAATGAATAAAGCCCAACTTAAAATCTTTGCAATTTTTTGTTGAATTTCAAATAATCTAGGATTGCTAATACCTCAGAACTTCTTTCAAAAGCCAAGTGAAATCTTCTCTGGAAGAAGTTAACATCATCCTAGGCCTTAAATTATTTTTGCAATTTTTCTATACAATTTCAACACCTAATCAAAAATAAGCAGACATACACGGTGACAAGACCATGTGATCAAAAACCAAGAGAAAAAAACAGAGAATAGAAACAGACACACACAGAGTTTGATGATGAACACCAAAGAATAATAATAATAACTTAGGAAGGATATGGAAGATTTGAACAACATAAGCAAACAACTCTACCTAAAGAAGACATAAAAAAAACTCCACCCAAACCATAAAACATACATTACCCATTTTTAGTTTTTTTTTTTTAAAGCACTGGGTGCTTCTAAATATTTGTTCAAAACTGGCTATTTGCTGGGTCATTAAGTAAGTCTCAACACATTTCAAATGATTTAAACCATCAACACAGAGCTTATTTCTTGACCCAAATGAATACAGGATGAATACAAGATGAAAATAAAGCTGGACTTAGCGAAAACATTTAAACCTTAAACTCATATATCAGAAAAGAATAAAAGCTAAAACTTAGTGAGGCTAGTATCCATCTTGTCATATATTCTCCCTCCCTTCCTCCTTCTTTTCTTGCTTTGGTCCTTCCTTCCTTCCTTCCTTCCTTCAAATCATATTTAATGGTGCACTACTGAAAGCTTTCCTTTCTAGAACAGGAATGAGACCAAAATTCCCAGCATAACCAAGATATTCTAAACCTTAGTGTTAAACGCATTAATATGTTGTTAAATATACAGAAAAGCAAGGAAATGATTACCTATAAGATAATGGCTATCTTTTTGCAGATAGTGATGAGTGAGTAAATAAGAGAGAAGTTTCTAGGGCTGGCTATTTCTTAAATTGCATGGTGGTAAATGGGTGTTTACTTTGCTCTTTTTTAAACTTAATTATACATGTATTTATGTAACTTTCTGCCATGTATTATATTTCACAATTTAAAAATAGCATTGCAAATGTGTTTTTTTTTATTTTTGAATAGTTTTAAATAGTGTTTTTGTGTTGCTTACAAAAATGTCTGAAAAACATTTCTATATACAGAATTTTGTTTTGGTATTTCATGAGAGGTTTATTCCGTCAACTGACAATTGTTTTCTTGAAAACCATAAATAACATCTTCAGTGTATCTGCAGTGATACTGAATCTAGTTTCAGAAATAACTGTAATCTAACAAGACATCTTTAATTCCACTAAAAATCAAATTCCCTCAGTTTTGTTAAAGCATTTCTCATTTAAAACCCTATGTATTGAAATTTCACAATTAAGAATCGAATTTTCCATCTTCAAAATTTTGCAATTGTTTCATGCATGTTCATGTTTTTCTCTTAACTAAAATAAACCCATCTTACTTGTTCTGTACTTTTCAGAGTATCTTGGCCAGAGATTTAATACATAAGTACTAAATATTATGCTTTTATGAATCAAATCAGATGCAAAAATTTTAGAAATATCCTTTAAGAAATATAATACTCTTTTTGTCAATCAATATGTTAAAGCTAAAATTACCCCTTCATTAATTGCATATGGATTTAAGAAAAAAAACTGGGTTGAAATTTGTCTAATTAACTTTAAACATATGTATGATGAATATCTATAAAGACGAATGCTCAAAGATGGCCCTCATAGTATTATTTAAAATAATTTTTAGAATTACATAACTGTAATTACATAACACCACTGCCTCAAGCGTTGCTCACATACCAATTTTTGGAGACTACCTGGTAAGAAATAACATGATAAACAAAGGTGAAGGAGAACAAAGGCTTTTCCTCAAGGTGAACATCCTGGCCATATCCTGCGCAGGCAGTAGAATCCCAAGCACTTTGGTTCTCAAGAGTCAAAACATAGACTGTGTCACCCCCTGGTAAAGGGAATGAAGAGAGGTCATGAGTAATGGATGAAGCAATGGGGGTAAATATCACTGGGCCCAAATAATAGCCCTTGATTTTACTCCTTCCTTGGTTAGTAAGTGACTTGCACAGCCTAACGTCTCTTGAAGCATCAATTTCCTCTTCACCAAATGGAGATAACTGACGTTGAGATGATTAGATTAGGTTAGCACTTCCTAAAATCCCAGAAGACTTGTTCTTCCAGCAGTTAATAGGTATTCTACAAATTATAGGCATTTAAAAGAGAAGTTAAGACATTCTTCAGAAATAACTTAATACAAACAAAACAACAACAACAACAACAATAACAAAACCTGGGCTATACAGTCAAGCAGATCTTGTTGCTATAGGACTACCTGGTGACTTTCGTGTGTAAATATTTTAGAAAATACTGTATAGAATTTTTTTCAAGTCTACAATGGACAATATTTCCCGCATTTTAAGCCAGGATGCTGATTACATTTGGGCTGTTCGTTTAAAATGATAGAATTGCTTTGCTCCTCTTGAAATGTTGTTGTATCAATGGTATGTCTTACAGTTGAGAGCTTGTCATATAGGTATAAATATATGTAGAATTTCCCAAAACTTATTTTATCACAAAATTGTTTTTCACAGTGTTTCATGAAATTAGGACTCAAAGAAACAGATATTGTCTGGTTCTATAGCTCATTATGAAGATATTATAATTCTCTCAAAGAGAAAACCAGGCTGATTAAATTAAGAAAAATAAGAGAGGAGAAGCACTTCTGGAAAGGGGGTCTCCAAAACTCTAGTCCTTTATAAAAGCAATAAGAACACTAGCAAAAATCAACAAAATCAACCTTTTTTTCAGAACTCTGAAAATTAACCAAAATATTGCAACAATCCATAGAACGCTTATTAAAGACAATAAGCTGAATATCAATAAGATACCTTCTCTCCAGCTCTGCAGTAGCCTTGAAAATCAGCTGCCTCACAATAACTGTAGCTACGGTATAAGAAAGCAGCATAGCATCTATAGAGGGGGCAGAACCTTGTCGCATTCCCCCAAATGTCCCATATCTAGAGAATTGTCACTTTTGACCTGTCACTTTTGTCTGGAAAATCCTAACTTGAATGTTTTTTCATCTGACCTGAATTAGAGCTCATGCAGTGATAAACCATGTCTCTGTGAATTTGTCAAAAACAATCAGGGGCAATAGTTTTACAAAGCATCTGTCTAAGGCAGTGATACCAGTTGAAACAAACAAGAAACTTACCAAAAACATTACAAAGAAAATCTGGAGAACGAGATGTTTATAGGAGGCTTTCAAAAGCTCTGACATATTCCTGGGGATCTAGAAGGCCACAGATGCAATGCTATCAGGAAAAGATCTGATAAGGCTCTATCATGCTTCTCTGGCTGACCTAAAGGCTCTGTGTAAGCAGAGTTGGTAGCTGATGGAGTGTTCATGGCCTTGGTACTTTGTCCAATCATTAGCTGACTACTAAGCTACAGAGCAAAGCCTTCAGTGGCTGCACACAATACATAATTCAGTCTTTACAGAATTAGCTCAGGAAAGTCGCTAAACCAAAAGCAGCAACAGTAACAAAAACAAACAGCAGCAACAATCAATACAGGGATATGGGGAGGGTCCACATTTCAGAGTTGCCAGAGTTGCCACATTATATTATATTAAATTTCCAGTTTTAAACAAACAAAAATGTGACATGATTTATAAATCGTGATATCATACATGCTAATATACACAAAAGTATGGCCCATAAACAGGACAAAAAAAAAAAAAGTCAATAGAAACTCCCTGAGGAAGCTCAGATGAGAGACTTACTAGACAAAGATTTTTAATCAAGTACAATAAATATAGTGAAAGAACTAAAGAAAATTGTGTCAAATAAATTAAAAGTCTGAGAATGACTCCTTCCAATTGTGACTTCCAACAAAAATACATAAAATATTAAGGGAAACAGAATAGAAATTCTGGAATTACAATGAAAAATTCACTAGAGGGTCTCAGCAGCAGATTTGAGCTGGCATAAGAAAGAATCAAAGAACTTAAGATAGGTCATTTGAAATCCAATCTAAGGGTCAGAAAACAAATGAAGAAAAATTAACAGTTCCTCAGAGACCTTGTGGGATACCATCAAGTATACCAAAATAGGTATAACCAGAGTCCCAAAAGGGACAGAAAGAATATTTAAAGAAATATGGCTTAAAATTTCACACATTTGATGAAAACATTAATCTACATACCAAGAAGCTCAAGAAACTTTAACAAGATAAACTCAAAGATACCCCGATTTACATGCCACTTTATCAAAAGACAAAGAGCAAGAAAAAATCTACACAGCAGAACAAACAAACAAACAAACACCATCTACAAAGGTCCCTCAATATTAGGAGCTGACTTCTTCTCAGGAACTATAGAGGCAAGAAGTCATTGGAATAACATATCCCTTGAATGCAGGCTAGAATTAGTGACGTATTTCCAAAGAACTGTATAGAAAGATGGGTTAAAAGTAGCTTTACAATGGAGAAACTAGAAAACACTATCCAAATTTAACTTACAGATGGGAAAAGCAGCCTAGGGAAACAAAGTCTAAAATCTAACAACAATACAGAGTTAGATTCTGAAACCACAACCCTCTGATTCATTGACTTTTCATTCCAGTAACTCTCACTCTTTAGAATAAGCAAATATCACCTGAGGAGTTTATTAGAAATGCAGAATTCAGAGACCCATGCACAATGATTCTGATCCAACAGGTCTAAACTAGAGTCCAAAAACATGAGTATCAAACAAGTACCTCAGTAGATTCAAATGTCTGTGATTTTCGTTATGTATGTGACTTTGGACCATAACTTGAGAGATTAAAACAAACACACCCTGACATGATTTTTTTAAAACTTGTCATTTACACTTTTATATGAAAAGCAATAAGAAATATGCACCACTATAAAGATCCTGAAATTATTTTGAAACTTTCTGCCATGACAATTTTTCTCAGGAGAAATTAGAAACTGCCATAAAATTATCTAGGTATAATTTACAGAATGCTGAGTCAAGAAACAGGTGTTAATGTTGGAATGATGAATCTTGTCCTTTTCCTCACTCATACATTTGTAATAAATGAGCCTCTAGAGACTAAATCAGATGGTGGGTTCATACAGATTTATGTCTTTTATTCCCTTTCACTGAGAAAATAAAAAGGTAGATGATGAATATGTATTTTCCTGGCTGTTCCACAAACCACATGCATTGAACAAAGGTATTAGTGGAGATGTCACTGCCTCAGTGACTCAGTCTTACACTTGTCCCAGCCCCTGAATGTTGGATGGCACTCTTGAAAAGTATGTGCATCTCTGTGCTATGAGCTTGGCTGCAATTCTAGTTAGAATTCCATTTCCAGATGGCTCCTATTACCACCTAATTATTTTTAAACCCTGATTTTATTTCAAACAATTCACCATTGTCAAGGGTCACCATAAAGTACAATATTGCTGAAATCAAATAGTTTGGGTTCTAGGTCTATGGTTAGGAGCGTTCAAAAATGGCCACTTTTGAGTGATTGATAGACCATATGGTGAAATCCATGGCAAACCTACAAATCCAGCTTTAAAATTTTAATAAAACTATAAATAATTTTTACAATTATTCAGCCATAATTATTACTTATTTTATGTTAAATTTCCATCTCTCCTGATAAACAAATTAGAAAGTACCAAAGAAATTTATTCATTCATTTACTCATTCACTCATTTATTAATCCTTCTGATAGTTATTGAAGTCTTATTATATACCTCAATAAGATAAAGAAAACAGAGTCCTTCTCTCTAAGAATTTGCACCCTAGTGGAAGAGGAGATGATTACAAATTCTTATTACAATATTGTGAAAGAACATTGTAGAAAGGCGATATGATTAGATAACAAGGGCTGAAGAAAGTTCTGGGGATTTTTATCTCGTTTGTATTATTAATCTGTTTTTTAGACTTAATATGGATTGGAGACATATGGATTTGAGGAACAGGAAATAAGTCTGAATTTGGGCTTGGATTAATGACACGATTGTGACTGATTCTTTTCTTGCTTTTAAGTTCTGGTTCATTATAAGCATGGCACACTCATAGAATTAAAATGCAGTGCATTGTAAGTCTTGCCCACTTTGGGCACCTGTGTGTTTAAAACTAGTCCATATATTGTCTTTATACAATACACACACACACACACACACACACACACACACCATTTGTTTGATTTTGTTTTTAAATGCAAAATTATGAAGGCCTCAAAAGAATTTGATGAAAATTATTAAATCCAAACTCTAGAATGAGAGCTCACGTATATTTAAATGCATGGAGAATGGGGGAAGAGGGAATAAAAGTGTGCTTGCATTTTGTTTTCACAAAAACTCTGGGCTGCTATTAATTCTTTTAAATTTGGGGGATTCTCTTCTTTGCATCCCATGCTGCTCTTTTCTGATCATTTTATTTAGGATCCCTTTCATTAAAGATCTTCCAAAATACTCTATTTTTGTACTTGTTTAAAGTACAATCTGCTCTCTGAGTATTCATCAGTTGTTTTCCGTAGAAGATGTTGTTTCCCTCAAACAGAATCTGTAAAATGTCACTGTATTACTCACTGTATTTCTGAATGTGCCATTTGAGTGACACTTGGGATGTATGCCTCCACCTGTCACCTGAATATTCTGACTGCTACGTCCCTTTCCTGGCTGTGCTCCCTCAGGCCATATAAGCCTGAAGTTATAGAAGTGGGATATGAACATTTTAAAATACCTTTTACCCTGGAAGAGAAATTTCCTGGATTCCCCTGCTGACAGAATCATAATGCTACCTGTGCAACATGTTAAGCATCTCTGGTGACTGCTACTCAGGGGAGTTATTATTACTTTTTTAATATTGATTAGTGTCACCTTTATTCTCAACTGCCGTTGCAGGGTTTTGATTTTTTTTTTAAGATTTTTATTAAAATATAGCTAACGTACAATATTACATTAGTTTCAGGTGTACCTCATAGTTATTCAACACTATGGCACGATACATAGTTATTATTGAGGAGAATTATTAATTAATTACTTCACACCAATTATCACAAAGGCTACATTATCACTTACAATTTTAATTTTTCTCTGCTGGTTACCAGTGGTAAAAAAAGTACATTTTGATAGTTATTATTTTAAAAATTGATGTTTTCTGTATATAATCCAGACACTAACTTCTCATCTAGAGTGCCAAACCCCTATGTCTGACAATGTCAATTACTCCCTCCACCTCCCAGCATGCACTGAGTCAGGCCAAATTACAATAATCTGTTCTTTGTTATGATTATAAGCTAGCAACTTAAATCAAGAGCTATGTATTCTTTTCCAAGTACTATTATAACACTAATTTGTTTTGTGAACTTAGAACAGTTTCTATACACAGTCAACCCTTGAACAGCAAGGGTTTGTACTGCATGGGTCCACTTATACACAGGATTTTTTCAATAAATACTGTAAGTGTATTTTCTCTTCCTATGACTTTCTTAATACCATTTTTTTTCTCTAGCTTACTTTATTGTAAGAACACAATAGATAATACAGACATCAGTAAAATATGTATTAATTTTATTTTATTGGTAAAGCTTCTGGCTGACAGTAGGCTATTAGTACTTACGTATTTGGAGAGACAAAAATTAGATGCAAATTTTCAACTGCATGAGTGTTGGTGCCTCTAATCCTTGCATTTTTCAAGGGTCAATTGTGTATAAATTTATTCAACTACTAATGATAATTTCATATATAATAATGAGCTGATCCTAACATACTTTGAACATTTTTAATAATCACAAGTTATCACTGATCTAACTCTACAGTATTTATAGAAGAAGATTCGCATTCCAAATGGACATTTTATGCTGGTATTCAGGAAGAATAATTCCTCTTTTAAGGTACCATACTTTTGTTCAGAAGGTTGGTTTATGGGCCTCTGCATCACAATTCAGAAATCACTGAATCAAGGTGTATATACTGCAAGTTTAGCTTATCTTTACATGCTCTCCGTAATCAACCTGAAATTTTTGCAGACATTGTTTGACATTATGAAAGGGACATACCTTCACTGGATTTCCTTTAGCTAAAAGCAATTTGTCCATAAACAGCAGGGTCTACTCACGTTTTTCTTGTTCTGCTTCCACTCCTTCGCTTTCTGTGTCACTCGGCAAGATCCATGGTTGGTGAACCACCTGCAATTGCTTTAAAGATTCATCCTGCCAAAGAAAAAAATTCATTTTGGGTTAAACTCTAGAATAAACTAGTGAATTCTAATATAGGTGAACGTTTCAGTCTCCGTGAGTTACCATAATGAAAACCATAATAAAAATGTCCTCATAACAGAGAAGAGTTCTAAGTTTTAAATTAATTTTCATGTCATAGACATGACACAAACTCTGAACTCTTTGAACTGTTTTTTTTTTTTTTTTGGCATTCTACTTTTAATAAGATTTAACATCTTAATCAGAAGAAATAGCTAGACCCTGTTCCTTCCTGAATTAACATTTTTATGAAAATCTTATTCTTCGAAATATAATAATGAAAACATATTCAATAGTAAATTGCACAAATAATACCTCTGTGCCATCAAGCTTCCAAATTCCCTTTAATGAAAATAAAGATTAGTAGGATTTTGAGACTATTCTCAACTTCACCCTTCAGTACGACTTCACTACCTCCTTCCTCTCTCACATCCTTATTTTTATTAATATAGTTCTCATTTCCTTCCTTGCTGCTCTATGCCTTCTGTTTCGGACCTAAAGCAGACACTCATCATCCTCCATCCTGACAGTAGTTACATCCATCTATGAGGTTTTCTAGGACCAAGTTCTATACGCTCTCTATTTCTCCCCACCAGCTCTCTGCCATTCTTCCTGAGTGGCCTCTTCGTTACTCCCAAGAGAAGATCTAAACTCAAGGCCCTTTATGATCCGTACTTGTCTTGCTTGATCTACCACCAGTTCCATCTCCATCCTACCTCAACTGACACTGCCACTCCAGCTATAATGAACTGGTAGGTCCTTATTTTGTCATTCTGTCTGATCTTCCCAAATGTTTTCTCATGTTTTACTTCCCACCTAGAATGCACTATGTTTATTCATCTGCCTCAAACATGAAGAGTCCTTCAGGTTCAGGTGTCATCTCTATTGCCTTCCCTGATTCTCCAAGACAGGGTTATTTCTTTATTCTCTTATGTGCCGATTGCACCAATAGAGCAATTGCTATATAGTAATTGTCTTTTCATATCTTCCTGCCTCAAAAATACTGTGAAAGTCCTTGACGACATGGATAACTTTTTTTTACCTGTGCATTTCCAGCATCTACCTGCCCCCGACCCCAATAGGTATTCACTCAGTACACATTTGTGTAGGAGAAAGTAAGGAAGAAAAGGAAGGAGAGGATGAAGGGTAGGAAGGAAGAAGAAAGGAAGGATGGATCCCCTTTAGAATAAAATATAAGCAACAATTTCAAAGTTATGGAGTCATGAGTCAGAAAAATACTTTAAAACGTAAAATTGAAAATTAAAAACGTAAAATTGATGTCACCTGTCAATTCACTCTTTTGTTCTCTCAAATTCATTCATCATCTTTCCCCTCTTTTAATGATCTTTTCTTCCGATGTGAGATATGCTGCTTTTTTTTTTAGACAAATACTAACAAGGTGAAAATAAAGGCTGACACTCAGATGGGCACTTATCGGGTGATCACTTTAAAGTTACATAAATGTATAATCAGTACATTTTACACTTGAAACTACTATGATGTTGTATGTGAACTGCAACTGAAAAATAAATGGAAAAAAATAAAGGCTCACAACCCCTGATTTCTAAGAAACACGGTATTGCCAAACATTAAATGTTCCCTATGTTTAAAAAAAGTTACTATATAAGAATCCTATCTGCCATCTCTTGATTGTGATATTTATCTCTGGAGATGTTTAGTCTCAATCTAGAGTTTCAAAATGGCACAATTTGGGGAAGGTGTTAGGGATTGAATAGGGGAAGCGCAGGGGATATTTTAGGGAGGCGAATCTATTCCGTATGGTATTTTAATGGTAAGTACAAGACGTTAAGCATTTGTCAAAACCCAGACAACTTCACACCACAGAGTAAACCTTAATGCATGCAAATAAAAAAAAAATCAGTGAAATTGGGGGATCCCAGGGTGCAAGGTAAAATACTAAAAAATAAACTAAATATATTACAAGCATATGAGACAATCTCACTAAAGGGGGTGGGAGAATGAGGTGCTGACCTGAGTAACTCTGAAAATGAGTGAAGTCAATAAGATCAAAAGCAAAAGGAACTGTATGTAAGTTGATAAACCTGTTTCCTATGGGCACACAGGTTAACAATTCTGCAAACACTATATTTATTCCGGAATTGAAAAATAAAGTAAGTGAATAGCAGGTGGTGGAAGCCACATTTCTCAGTCTCGGAGTGAGAGTTTACAGATAGGCATGGCTAGAATGATCCATGGGATTGTATTCGAGTTGGAGACAACAGTATGAACTTATGTTAACTTACTACATATATAGATAGCTACACATAGAAATCTTTATAGAGATTTATGTATACATGGGTTACTAATCACACATATATCTCCCTGCTCTGGCAGCTGAGAGGACTTAAACACAACGCCACCCCAATAGCAATCAACACAACTATCACCTTGATTTTGATTTCTACTACCATTTTTACATGAAAGAATCAGTATTCTCACAGAAATGACTGATTCTTAGACAGAGGCAGGAAATATACAAAATAAATCTAGAGCATCTAGTAGTACCAGAAAGCAAGAAATGCTACACACACACACACACACACACACACACTCACACATACAATGGGGGTTATTATATCAAAGGCATAAAAGAACCAACTGAAAAATCTCTGTGGCCAAATCTAGAACAATTTGAGCAATAAAATACATAACACTGGGTTATTATCCAAAGTATTAAATAAGTATTAATGGGTCCATTCTGATAAAAATAAATGATTGAATAGATAAATGAATTGATCAATATGCCATGCAGAAGGATTTCAAATAATTTATGTAGCTACTCCATCCTTAAAGAAGTGGAGAATAATTTCCTACTCCTTAAGAGTAGCCTATATAGTGTAAGTTTCTTCCAAAGAGTACAACTTGGAAAGGGAAAAATAGAAAGAGTAACTTTACAGCGGAGAACCTGACTAACATTACCTATAACCAGGTGATTAAGGTCAACATCAACAGCAATAATTCCTTTGATGTATCTTTGATAGGATGGGATGAAATGGAATTTTATCTCTATGGTTTTCCTCCCAAAAACACATTATCGCAGTCTAACCGTAAGAAAAATATCACATAAACCTCAATTAAGGGGTGATTAACAAAATATGACCAGTACTCTTCAAAACTGTTATAGTCATCAAACAAAGAAAGTCTGAGAAATGGTCACAACCAAGAAGATCCTAAGGAGATATACTCGTAATTACTAAATGTAATATGGTATCTTGGATGAGATCTGAGGACAGTAAAAGGACATGAGGGAAAAACTGAGGAAACCTGAAAAAAGTAAGGATTTAGTTACTAATAATGCATCAATATTTGTTTATAGTGACACACGTACCATACTAATATAAGGTAATAATAATAGTTGAAAGTGGGATAGAGGTATATAGGAATTCTCTGTAGTATCTTTGTAATAGATTCTATAAAACTAAAACCGTATAAAGTTTTTTTTTTAAAGGCTTATTTTAAAAATTGAAATACCAAAACAAAATTTCTTAAGTGGTTTTCATTTTAAAAATAAAATCACAGCTCTTTTAGCACCAGCGACTCTTCAAAATAGCCTGTTAATCGGATTAAAACTTAAATTCCTGTCCTATGAGATGGACTTTGCCATGAAAAATCCTTGCCCCAGGGGTCAGAAGTCACAGCTTTTTATCCCAGTGAATCTAGGGCAGGTCACTTCCCCTCTTAGGACAGAATGGAGCGTGAAGGCACGGGTTTCGATCATCTCCAGTACTTCACAAGTAGTAAATGTCATGCAGGGTCTCTAGTCCCGCTCCCCGCACAGCAATGCAGGACATGCTGAGGCCAAAAGGGAACAACAACGGATCCAGAGATGGGGGAGTCATACCGCTATATTCTCGCTGGCAGCTGGGTTGGAGCCACACGATCCGCAACCTGTTGTCCGCTTCTCTGCCAACTGACCCCGCTTCTAGCTGCAATCCGCACTTGCTAGCTTAGCCACGGCAGTTACATCAGTGGCTAATGGCCAACCGGTAACAACTGCTGGCCAATTAGTCACAGCTGACGGCCATCTACTACCTGAGCCAGCACCTTTCCACGTGAGGCCGAGAGCCTGGAAACTGCTCTCCAGGACTCCGTCCCCACAGTAAATTTCTAGATCTAGAAATTTAGATCCTTTAGACAGTCAGTAGAATGTTAGCAGTACTAAATGAACTATTGGAGGGAAATTCAGCAAAATAAATTGAAGCTATTCAATCTTGGGCTATATAATTTACGTATAAGTCAGTGTCTACTTTTAGGATTTAACTGATTTTTTTTCAAATTTATCAGTTATTAGATTTGATCTTGCAGGACTGTAGACTGTACTAAAGAAGCAATATAAATGTGAAAAATCTTAGATTTAAAAATCCGTTAGAGTATAGAGGACAGCAGCAGTAAAACTTAAAATGTTTTCGTGTAACGGAAGGACATCACATTCCTGCAGTTTTTCAAAAATAGAACTGTAGTCTCTGAAGTTTAAAGAACTATGAAAAATGATCTTTTCAGTTTTGTAAGGTAAAAATCAAATGGCTAAAGCTCTTCATTTCAAACAGAAACATTTAAAGTGATCATGAAAAAAAATGTTTTTAATTAAAGAAATTCGGTTAATTATCTTTTAGGTCCAGATACTAAAACCTGTTTTTATAAGAGAAGAGATGACTAAAAGTCAATTATATCGCTTTCCCCCACAATAGTTCAGAATATTAAGGAATACTACTGATTGGTTTTCGGTTTTAAAGGCTTTACTCCTGAACAGTTAAGCAGCATTCAACTATGCTTTGTTTATTTCAAATTACATAAAGTACTTTGGAACGTTACATAAAGTACATGGAACGTTAGCTCAGTAAAACATGTAGGTTAGGAAGAACTTTAAAATGTTGAGTTGTTGCAGCCACAGGACTAGTACAAATATTACTGTTAACAGGTTGTTTGAGTGTTTTGCTTTGGCTTTCCCTTGAATACAGCTGGTAATATAATGCACCTGTTTGCTCTATCAATGCCAACAGATACTACATGTGTCCAAAGTTCAGCCCATCAGACTACTTATAATTCTTTTTGATGGGGTCAGGGAGCTCAAATCTTGAATATTTTTAAAAATAAGAGCTGACGTGTTCCTCTTCACCAACTTACTCAAAAATTTTTCTACAGGAATATTAAACTAAGTCAGAGCATAGTACAAACTCTTTCATATTCCCAAGAGCAAGTTCTTTGGATTGCTTTTAGAAGAAATGTCATTCATCCTTTTTTCAAAACACTTTCACCATACGATTGCAAATGTCCAGGGACTAACAGTGGTGGGAAATAGTGACATGTGTCATATGGAAAACAGTTGCTAGCCCTGTATCAACATATCATTTTATCTGCTAACAGAATAAGTGCTTTATAAACTTCAGCAATATTGTTATTCCACATGGATAGCTTATTTTTGGATTCTCGAAATGCAATCAATCAGTGATTTATGTCATGTGTGGCCATGAAATTTCAGTACATTCAGAGGGAAAAAAAAAATGCTCTTTTGCTGAAATTTTTACCAGTGCATACTTTAATTCTGAGGCAACTAAATATTTCTTTCCCTTTGGTTAAGAATAAAAATAATGCACAAACCAGCGGATTCCATCTTTCAAAAAGGATTAATCACTTTTAATTTTACTTCTATCACTGTAGGATCCCTTAAAATAAGGATCTCTGAAACATGTTGCATATAAAGCAAAAGAAAATTACATTCCACTCCAGATACATTGAATAGACTGCTTCTTCTGACAAAGAATCAAGCCTCTACTTCCATTAAAATGAAATCCTCCATATATATATATATATATATATATATATATATATATATAATTTACATACTTAAAATAATAAAGTTTGGAAATAACTTTGTATTTATTAATGAAATGTCCTGTATTATGTGGCTGAAATCCATAATTTTTTAGTAAATTATACTTCTGTAGCTCATTTCTTACCAGAATTGTAAAAGAGCAATTAAAACATAAGAAGGAAAGTAATAAGTTTGGGAATTTATAAGTTTGAACTATTGTGTTTCCCCCAAAATAAGACTGGGTCTTATGTTAAGTTTTGCTCCAAAAGTTGCATTAGGGCTTATGTTCAGGGCATGTCGTCCTGAAAAATCATGTTAGGGCTTCTTTTCCCATTATGTCTTATTTTCAGGAAAACACAGTAATAGGATTTAGGAAAAGAAAAGAGAAGGAACAAAAACGAAGTTAGAAAAAATATGGTAGGTTGTGAAAAACATTACAAGATAAATGTGAGCTGCTAAAATACATTTATCTGACAAACTTGCTACACTATGCTATGCATTGGAATTCCATTCCATTTTATTTCCTAAGTCATTTCATTTGGTGGATTTTTCTCTCCAAGGAAATAGTAAGATAAAGTTGAAAAAGACTTTGAAATGAACGAAGGATAACTACTATCCTTTAAAAGTGCAAGAAAGCCATACTGTTAGGTATGGAGGCATGAGTTAGCAGCTCTTGCATACTTTCTTGGTAAATAAGAAGTTTTAGATTCTATTATTAGATTCACAATCTAACGTTTTAGTTTGAACGTAGTCAATGCAAAATAAGTCATTTTTCTTGCTCACCCTTCCATTTATCTAATTTGATAGAGGCTCTGAGTCTTTCATTGACTTTGAGATATTTTACTATGTAATTTATAGAAATTATAGTAGTACTTTTAATTCTTGTGCATATAAATGCAAATTGTGTCCATTTGAATGTGATTAATTATTACCCTATGGATATCGATCAGTTTTGCCAGATTTCGCATCTGTTTATAACTTCATTTCAGAATTCCTTATTTGATGATATATGTGAGGGTCTGGATTCTCCTTTGAACTGGTTTCAACATCTTACTTCTTCCCTCATCAATTAATAAGTTAAATAAATCTTTGACGTGTTCATTTCCTATTTGTATGGGAACCACGGTTGTAACCTTTTTTTAAAGATTGTTATCCTTTAACAACATATATCAATTCTTAATGAATATCAATGACAAATTAGTGTTTCCTTGAAAAACTCCTGTTTCTAGCTTCCTAAGTGGAATAAAACCATGTTACTGAATAACAGCTATTTCAATTTTAAAAAAGTAAATCTCTGTGCATGATAAAGAGAGAGTTATCATTTCTTCATTATCGGAGAATGACATCATGTACGCTCCTTCAGAAGCATAGTTGGAACTTCATTGACAATCACAGACTACAACACAGGAGAAAAAGAAACAAAGTTGGCAGAAGTGATTCTAAGATATTACGTTGCGTGGAATTGATCCCCGTTCCAGTTCAGATGGTACAGCTGGCAAAATCACCTCAACAGATTTGAAAATTGTCTGCTTGCTTAACATGCTTCCTTTCCTGTCTGACACCCTCAGAGGCTGTGAAGCTGCCACGTGACACCCTGAGCTGGTTCTCACTCCTGTGTGTGTTGCCTCAGGCCTTCACCAAATAATTTCCTGAAATTGTGTGGAATCTCTTTAAAAAGATTCCAAAATCATATCAGTCTTTAGTTCTTTGTAGCTTCTCAACCATTTAAGTTGGCAATACATATATGATGTATATACATTTAAATGAATAGGTGTCTCTAATAATCAGGGGATTTTTAACTACCATACTATGCTGCTTCTCAGTTATTCATCTAGGAAATAGGATATTTTAAATAGACTAGCTTCTTTACAATAGGCATCTCAAGCTTTGGAAGTACTTGATTTTGGTAAGTTCTTTTAAATTATATGTATCTTTTGAATGAATGTTAATATTATGATCCCCCAAAATTAAACTTTTTGCAATGCAAAATTATTATTTCCCCCTTGAGTCATCAAGTGCCTTACATGTAAAGAATTTTTTTTTTTAACTGTCAGAATCATTTTAGGGATTAGGAAAAATAGAATATTATAAAATATCTTGGTTTTTATTTGGTCAAAAACACAAACTCTATTCTGAAAAAATAATTCATTAAACAATAGACAATATGGACTAGAAATTCCATTTTAGCTTTACTTTTAGAGGAGACCATATTGTCGTCTCTTTAGTTTTGATTTTGGTCTAAACAGAATTGTCTAACTTCATGTGGTTATAATTCCGCCTAATTATAAGACTAAATAAAAAAACAACAACAGAGACTTTGATCTGCAAATAGTTGTTCAAACTTTAGCAAGAATGTTAAATATATTAAAAATGTAAACACCATGGTTTATTTGAGTTTTAGTGTATGTTAAATAAAAGCAAATGTTTGCTAGCTCAGTTTTAACTTCAATGCTTCTAACATTTATAAATACTGTTTTTTAGTTTGCTGATTCTAGTAATACGAAGAAAGAGGGCAAAAGTAAAATAAGAGTGTAAGTGAGAAAAAACAAAAACTCCTTTTTTTGGCTCACATTTTTAACATGTTCACAATGGAGAAGGGTTTGAATATGTATTTCCTAAAGACCAAATGAAGTAATGTCTGCAAAAAGGAAGATCATACTTAGAGTTTTACTGTAAAGGATGATCATTTATTGATTTCAAAAAGAGCTAATAGCTAAATATTCAACCAATATTAGATAAAAATACTATGTGAAACTGAACTTGTAAAAAAGGCAAAGCTTACCTTGGGCAGTTTGTACCCACTTGTAAATTCAAACTGAAAATCAGTAATGAATCTTATAAGCTACAGAGATTTCATACCCCCAGTCAACCAAAAATATTATTCCTCAGAGTAGATGAATAAACAAAACTCATAAATTTATTCAGAAAGGTTTCCTCTACCTATATTATATAAAATTGGTGATTTTCCATGATGCATGCAGTTACTCTCTAGAAATAACATTGGAAAGAACGCTTTAGGGCAGAGCTTCACAAACTTTAGGGTGTTTAAGCATTACACGGGGATCTTGTTGGAATGCGGATTTTGACTGTCTGGATCTGGTGTGAGTCCTGAGATTTTGCATTTTTTACAAGCCCCCAGGTGATGAGGCTGTGCTAGTCACAGGACCACACTGAGGAGAAATGCCCTGCCAGCACCTCCAATGAAAAGGTGCACCTTTCCAGCCTTCTTATCACATTAAGCATTTACAACGGCAGATCACATGTACATTTAGGTTGCACGGTTCATAGTGATGGGGAAAATAAGGATGTTTTTCTTGGATACAAACTATAAAATTAGAATATGCCATTTCAAAAGTTCTACCATCTGTATGCAGCCCATTTCCTGCACCAGCACTTCCACACTAGTGCTAGACTCCATAGTGCTAGACTTACAGGACACATTACTAGGGGCATCAGCACCTTTCTTGTGGAGGTGACTCACCACGCTCCGTCCCTAGCAGGACATGGATATAGCTGAGCCAAGAGCTTCCACAAGTACAGAAATCCTAAAAGGGAGATTCTACTGGTGTACAAGTACATGCTAAAAAAAGTGTCTGCCTCTCCTTGGCAACATTAATTGCTTAATGTAGTCTACCTAATTTCTGTATCAAAGTCATTAAGTTGAAATTTAAAGTCAGTGCTCCAACTTTCCAATTTTTGGCCCCAGATATTTTGATTTTTCTAACCTGAACTCAGAATATCTATCTGGTATTTCCTTTCTTTCCTTTTGTTACCCCTTCTCCATGTGCCGATTGGAAAACTCCAGCCACCTCCAAGCAAGCATGAAAACCAGAGATGTTAGAGGCAAGAGGGGTGCTATGTACTCGGACTTTCCTCTCCGAGCGATTTCTGGAAGCAAAAGTGAGTTTAATGGGTTCAGTGTGCTCAATAAATGTATGGACTACATAGTACATTTAGTGGGGCCCTCAAGATCGTTTTTGAATGGATTCATGCACGCAAGAATAAAATATTTAGAGAAACAGATTCTGTCTTGCAAAGAAGCAGTATTTTTCACAGAGTGAAATGCTCGCTCTCACTGACTCCACCTTGTTTAAGCCAGCGGTGTTCCCATGGCCTTCAGGCTAATAGTTTCTGCAGCGTCTTACATACAGACTTGCTCATCATTAGAGGAATTCTGCTTACCACTTAAGTTTTACAAAACAGCCCCTTCCATTTCTCCTTCTCTTGACATAAAAGAAGGCTGAACTCTGCTTTCTTAAGATGGATTTCAGGAACCAGTAGGGCTTCCACCTTCTTGGTTGGTGCCTTCTCCATCAGTAAACCTTTCCTTACTCCAAACTCTGATGTTTTTGAGTTTGGGCCTTTTGAAGCATCAGGCCACATAGACTTTGGACCAGTAACATATTCAAACGAAATATTTGCTACTTCTATGATATCATCACCAAACTGTTTCCCAGTTTCCTTCACTACAACAGATTCTGATGGCTGATTCAGGAACCATTGTGGACTGGTTTCAGATCAAGTTTTATGGATTCTATCCACTGCTTCATCTGAAAGTTCCCAAATAGCATTTGTAGACAGCTCAAAGACACATCCTATGACAAGAGCACCCTTGAATATCTCCAAAATAAATCAAGAAGTCTAAACGTTTTTTTTTAAAAAAACATCTACCATACATTTCAATCATCAAGACAGCACTTTGCTTAATGGCTTGCACAAATCATGTCCCTTATGAGTATTTGTCACATGAAAGAATGCCAATTTGGTATAGATTGTTCTTCGCATAGGGAGCAATGATAATGTTTTATTTTTTATGTGCATGGCCAATATAAAACTTGTGTTTGTCCTTTATTAGGATGTCAACAAATGTTTGTGAGTGAGAATATATGCTGGCACTAGGTTTATGCAGTTTTACCTTCATTTTCAGGATGAATTACTATACAGTATCTCCCTACCAATAAAGAATGAAAGCCATTTTTATAACATATTACTTATTATCTTGTTTTTGTGGGCATGACAATGACTGGGCATAGAATGGAAACCTTACAGGTAGATGGAGAAATCCCAAGCGGGGGTTTCATCCTATATGATATGACTGTTTTCAGACTATGTCACAAGGCCACCTTAAAACTCACTTCTTCCATGTAGTTTTTCAATGACTGTCCTCCACTCGGGGCTTCTCCCTAGAGGCAAAGAGGAAGAGAGGTTGACAAAGTCAGGAGAAGGAGAGAGAAAGAATGACAGAAGAGAGTCATGGAGAGGAGAGATACCTAGGAGCAACACCAAATCTTTAGTATTCCCCCACCATCTCAGCTGATACTTGCGGGATTATCAGTTTGGCAACTTCTTCCTCTGAAGGAGATAATATATTTTTCAAGGCAACAGTATATTTTTTAAGTTGATTTTAGTTCACGTAAACAAATAACCACCTAGAGTAGCTAACTAAATCTTAGGACAAAATGTTAAATGAGTACTATAAAATGTTGTTATTCATTTTATAAATGTGTTCTTAAAATTAGGTTAAGAAAAAAGTCACTAATTCGGTATTCTATAAATCGGTGTGAAGATGGAACACATGGACTTCAGAGTATTTTATGGAAGGAATACAGGTCATTAACCTGCCTTTTCCCAAATGTTTATATCTAGTCTTTCTCACCTTACTTGTATGTTATTAGCGAATTCTCTATTATGTGTGCCTTTTACTAGCACTTCACTGAGTGCTAGTAACCAGAGGTTTAAATCATTGAAATTTAAAACAAATTAAACATACATCGCATACTCATCTAAACACTGGTGATCAAAATTGTCAAACAACTTGTTAGTTTGGATAAATTATCTTTTTATACTACATGCCAGAGACATTTGGAAATAAATTCTGAGATATCATGAAAGGATAAATTCGAGGACACCATATGTGTTTAAAAGATAACTAAATAAGTGTGAATGAAGCTTACATTTGTTTCTAACTCTTCAAGGACCCTCCTTTTTAACTTTTCAAGGACTTTCACATATATTATGTCATTTGATTGGCTCTTCGATTCGTCTGGAGGTAAGATAACCTCAGGCCAATTTAATACAGAAATAAATTGAAGAATGCTGAGAAGTGATGAGTAAAATGCTGAAAGTCAAGGAGCAAGACAGTTATTGCTGAGACTGGATTCAACTCTAACACTCTTGTACCTTGCTGAAGTAGAAAATTTTAAAATATGAGAAATTAAATTTAGTTTAAGAAAAGCCATGATCTATACTGCAAAGCACTTTGAGAGAGTTAGAAAAAGAAAGAAAGAAAGAAAGAAAGAAAGAAAGAAAGAGAGAGAGAGAAAGAAAGAAAGAGAGAAAGAAAGAGAGAGAGAGAAAGAAAGAGAGAGAGAGAAAGAAAGAAAGAAAGAAAGCATCCTCATTTGAAAAGAAAAATGAAGCTGGGAATAAAGCACTGGTATTCCTAAAAATTTAGATGTGGTAATATTTTCCCCCCAAAATCATGGTTTCCACTAGCCAAAAAAATAATGCTCTTTGCTCTAACTGTTTCCAAATGCTCCAAGCTTGTAGGATTTTCAATGGATAAGATAGTGGAAAAGATAGAATAGTTACACTAACATTACCTAAAAAAGACACTATTAGGAAAAATCAAATCCATATAAATCCTCCAAACCGTGAGGACTTTAACACAAAGCATATAGAAAGGGCTGAAAACTTACTTCAGATAAACTCATTTTTTGTGGTTGAACTTGCATTCTCCTCATTTGGACAACAAGTCTAGAAGGAATGCTGTGGGTTCTTCCAATTTGGCTCTTCCTGTGAAAAAACTAGTCCTTTGCATTCTTATAATCCCTTCCCCTCCGCCTGGGTTGCTAAGGGTAAGAGAATGAGGTGACAGATCTATTTTCTGGAGGGGCCAGCACCTGCGGCTCACCTGCCTGGCCTCTGAACATCTGAGGGCTAATGGGCGATGCTATAAGAGCAGTCCTTGGGTGCTCACCAAAGAGGGTGATTTGTTTCCTTGGAGCTGGAGTGCAGTGGTTTTCCTCATTTGTCTGGACACTTGTTGTCTTATGCTAAGACCTGGTGATGGCTGCGGGTTTTCTTCATGATCAAATGTAACTAAAGCACCGTCTATATCCTATAAGGCTTCTTCTCAGCTTGCTTCTCCCCACAATGCCAGGCAGGTCCTTTTCAAATCCACCCCAGAGAAAAGGAGTAACTCACACAACACCAGTTGTTTCAAAGGCCACACAGACGGAAGTTGGGCTGTAACTGCCATCCATAAATCACTGACAGGGGTGGCACTGATGAATGAGGAGCGTGGGGTAAAAGACGAAGGAAAATACAGAGAAAACAAACACTTTGCAGAGAGGATTACAAATGTGGCACAGGGCCAAGGAGACAAAGCCAAGAACCAGACGTCAGGATCTCTGAGTGTTAGGGTCAGAAGAGATGACCCCCATCACGAGGCTTGATTCACTATGTCTGCCTCGGGTTCCCCATTTCCGTGATGGGTCGGCTGAAATGCTGACCTTCCCTCCTTCCCCCGCTGGGGGCGCTAATGAAATAAAATCCCTCCCAAAGCACATCGCTATCAACTTCAGTCATCCTTTTTTCTTCCTTTTAAAGAATTGGCATTTTAAATAAGTCATTCTAACAACATAATATCTTGGTAATCACCTGCAAATGAATCAAAAATGCCCAAATGCAATTTTCCTTGAAAAACAGAAGAAGGTATACAAGGGAGGCAGACAAGGGCGTGTGAAGGAGAGAAAGGGCAGAATACATGGAAACTATGCCTTAAAAAAAGAAGGAGAAGGAGAAGGAGAAGGAGAAGGAGAAGGAGAAGGAGAAGGAGAAGGAGAAGGAGAAGGAGGAGAAGGAGAAGGAGAAGGAGAAGGAGAAGGAGAAGTATTTCCTGAAATGTGGTTTCACTTATCACGAATCTAAATATAACCACAGTTGAGATAACAATGTTTTAAATGTGAATTACAAAATATATTATAAACTCAGGAAAAGAAAGGAAAAAGAGGCTGATAGGATTATTGCTTAACATATGACACGGGATCATGGCTGTTACAGACAAAGGCTCTTGTCACACTCCTAGTTCTTTTCCAGTAAGGAAACATTCTCAATGAGATGGAATATCCTAGAGACAGAACTCAGACTAGACCCACACCCTCCCGAATCTATTGCCATTTTCCCCTATACCACACTTCTCTTGTTTCAATCAGTAAGTATTATTTATTCATCTCTAACTCATCCTTAGACAAACTGCATAAAGACTTGCATTTGCATTTGAGTATGTTTATTCACCAACATTTATGCCTCTGATATTAATTTCCTTGAAAGAATTTTTCATGAGATCCCACCCTCCATTAGAATATTTCTCCCCACTTGTTTTCAAATGAAACAAAACAATCGTAACACATAGAGCACCTTCTTACGAAGTACCTCAGGTATTTAGAACCCATAGAAGAATGGCAGCTCGATTGATATGAATGGCCAGGACATTTCTGAACCCAAGGGACCTGTAAACCTTCACACATTATTTACCCCACTAGTATTTAGTAAGCACTTACTGTTTGCCACCTACTGTGCTACATGTGGGGACAAGTTGGTGAATAAGAACTAATCCCCATCATAAAAAGTTCACCTTGAGAAAACAAATATACAAGTTATTAGAATATAGAGCAAAAGTTAACTTGGCACAAGTAAGCCCAAGGTGCTATGGGGGGAAAAAAAAGGAGGAAAAGGAAGCTAGGCTTTCATTTATATGACAAGCATGTATTAAGATCTTGCATGTGCTGGGAACAGTTGTAGCCACTGGACACATGTAATGAAGAAGATGAATTGGAGAGACTAAAAGTTGAGGAAATTATTTTTATGTGTAGTTCTCAACACTTAGTCAATTAGCCAGACTAAGGAGCCATTTGGGACGGGAACTCACAGGAGGCTGAAGAAAGATTTTGTGCAAGTGCCCAGACACAACAGAGCAAACATATAAAACCACAAGCATTACAATAAAGAGCGCCAATTATATGCTACGCACTAAAATGAGTCCTGTGTTTTTAGATATGTAGAAATTAATATCATATGCCATTTCCTAATTTTATACGATAATTTCCCGTAATATAGCTACAATAGGATGGTTATATGTTGTTTTCTAACTGCATTATTATTCAGGATTACTGAAGTTGTGACAGATGATAGAAAGATTGAAGTTCAGTTTTCCAAACTCTGGCAAACTTTATTGGCCGCAACTCCTACTGATGCTCAAGAGAATAGGATGTGATCTATTTACAACGAGTAAAAACCTGGGTGCAATAGTTTAGAAACTCAGACCTTTTTGAAAAGCTCAGAAGTCAAATAATTGATGTAGTCAACAAATTAATATTATGCCTGTTTTGAGACTTACATATATGAACAGATGCTGTTTCTAATCGGTCTCCATGATTTTTCAAATTAAATTCAAATTTCTTTCTGAAGATTTGCCCACAGTCTTAGGAACAAATATCGCACCAGTGCATCTTTCTCTGAAAATGACACCTTTATTGAGTTGAGAAGATACTTACTTGACTGCTTTTACACTGCTAAGGGCTAACAGTGGTGTTTTAAAATAAGACGTTCAGATTCATTCTGCCTTTAAATTCTGCTAATGCTGCAAATTGTACCTGTACCAACAATCAGCTACCTAAAGCGTGATCAGAAGCCAAATTTGTCCCCTCAGAGGGATGAATAATACTCACTCCCTAAGCATATAACCGATTTTTAAATTAAAATAAAACCAATTTACATTTTTCTTCCAATTCTTTTCATCTTGAGCTAAATAGTTCCTTTTGTGGTAATGTCCTTGATTTAAAGAATGAAAAAGGAAAGGGGCAATTATGGGATTAATGACTACTACTAATGTTAAATTTTAAGCAATTCAAGGCATTTTGGTGTTTCTTGTTATTTTCTGAAAATTGGTTATTCAGTTGCAAAATAATAATAATAATTTTATCTTTTCCTTCAATTCCATGTAAAAAAAATGGTAATGAGAAGCTCCCTGTTTGCTAGAGTGGTAACTTTCATCAGTGGATGCTGGACAAGAGAGGGACAAGATGAGAGGGTCAGGCTGTAAGAATGGATAGCTAGTGTTAATATTTAATTTCATTGTTTAAAAAAAAAATAAACTGAGGTATATATCATTGGTCGATCGGCTTTAGAAAATCCATTGGACCTTGAATTATTCATTGTAGTAGTCATGTGTGTCTTCTCTGATAGGTGTTGATTAATTTATCTTATCAATGGTTAATATTGCTTCACTATCATCACGTACAAGAAGTAATATTCATTAATTCTTTTGAAAAATGTTTGTTGTGCCAACACAGCAAATTATCAGCCATAAGATACTGAGGAGTCACAACTTTGTTCTGAAGCTGAGTTTCCTCGTATATGAAGTATAGACAACAGAACCACAGGATTCTGTTTCATATGAGATTGTGAATGTACAAGAGTGCTAAAAGCTTCAAAGAGTTATGCAACTGTCAAGTGCAGCACTATTATTTTGTACATGTGTGTATCACCATTGATCCAACCACCTACAGGTTGTCTTGCCTCCTGCCCTGATCCCGTCATTCACGTCTTTATATGCTCCTGTGACACTGCACATCTTTACACTCTTATTATAATCCCTGGTTACATGCTCTCTTTCCTATTAAGCTCTAAGTTGCTGGAGAGCAAAGATTGTTTTCATTAATTTTTGCTTCCCAAGTCTTGGTATGTACCCTGCCTTTCTTCTGAGAACAGAATTCCTGGCTAATTCAATAAGAAATGAGGGAAAGGGTCTCTTAACAAAAGTATTCCAACAAATAAATACAAAAGAAATCATAGAATTAAAATATCACCACTTTGCAACTACCAATGAATAGATACCGGCATGAAGCATCAACAGCTGTTACGATGATAAAATGAGAAACGACCAAATATTATGTGTCTCCTTTGTAGTTATGCCTACAGGACCTTTATCCAGTTTCTGGATAATTTCCAGGATAATATAGAGGACTGAAGAACATGATGAACTGTACCAAGAATATGAAGTTAGCAAACTTCAGGCTGTGGAAAACTACAGGCGAAATGGCCAGGGTTCTGTGCCAGAAAAATGCAAGAAACAGAGGAGGAACCCATAGATTAAAAGAGACTTAAAGACATTCCTGATTTTTCAAAAGCTGGCAAGGTTAACAACAGTGTCAAAGGATGCATGTTTGGATGTTAAAGCTACTTTTAAAATGCAAGGAGTTTATTATTCTAAAAGTTAGAATCGTTATTTGTGGGGAGAGACAGAGGTTCTGTCTGGGTCAGGGCATACTGAATACTGAAGGGACTTCTCAGTGGTCTAGAAAAGTTTTGTATGTTGACCTGGGTAGTGTTCTCATTGAAATAACTAATTAAGCCATACATTGGATTTGGGTGAATTTTTTTCTAGACTTGTATTGTATTTTGTAATAAAAACGTATTTAAAAGTAAACTGGTAGGCATTTCTCATATGAAACTATATTGTTACAGGCATAATTGTAAGGTCCATAAGAAACTCTTAAACCATTAGAATGAAATTTTATAATGTTCCTTCTATTATTGGCTACCTCTCCGTGGTCACATATCTAATCCCTCATTGATCCAAATCCTTTGGTCTATGTAAAGATGTAATTACAACACACACACACACACACACACACACACACACACACACACACATACATATATATATAGTTAAAGGACACTCTGATGGTTCTGATTTAATCTTAAGCTAATCTAATTATAGCACTGACCTCATAAAAATCGGTTGGCAATTTTGATTTTTGCCATTTGAAATAATTAAGCCTTTAAATTCTCTTCCATTAAGCTTTTAAAAAAATCAATAGATGTCACTTTGGAATCCATAAAGTACCTGTATAAATTCTCCCAGGTCAGTGAAATATGAATGGCAGCCTCATAATTTAAACCAAACATACGATGTATTCTTTTAAAATTAAATTAACCTGTGTCTTTGCAAAATGGCTAAATGGCTAACGTGACCAACTTCCTGAACTGTAACTCAGATGGGAGCATGCGGGAAAACTGATATACCCAATGCTCATGAAATACCAAGACTTTTATGTCTCTCCTGTTCACTGCCCTTATTTCCTTAATTTAAAAAAAAAAAAAAAAACTATTGATTTTTTTCAGATAAGCAGCAATACTAGGCATTTCTCTACATTGGAGGAAACATATTTCTCTTACAGATGCACGGACACAAATAATTTGTGTTTGTTTCTTTTAACATATGTCTCTGAGTGTTTAATTTGACAACAAAAAGACCCGTTTCACATTTCAGATACCCTTGCATTATTTAACACACATTAAAGGGCTATAGAATAATGTAAACTTTGTAAGAAAAAATTTTCACTGACTTATAAATGTATTAGGTTGGTGCAAAAGTAATTGTGGGTTAAAGGGTTAAAAATAATTGCAAAAACCACAATTAACTTTTGCACCAACCTAGTAAATAAATATATGCGGTATAATGCAGAAGTACCTTTAAATTCAAAAGTGTACTTTTAATCCTTTATACATTTATTTGACAGGGACTCATTTTTTACTTTTTAATTGATTCCTTAAGTGGTCCATAGAGAATGCTAACTGCAGAATGAAGGTTCAAACCAAATAAACACAATGCATAAATTAAAATGATCTAGCCTCTCACGAACTTGGCAGCTGATGCCATAAGCAGTGTCACCAGGAGAGTTGTGACTTGCGTGGGGGAAATGTGTAGAAGTAATCAATTTCCCAAGAAAAAAGAGGTGACCTCCAAACAAATAAATGGAGTGACTTGGAGGGGAAGGTAAAGGGGGTCTTTGACTTATTCTAAGCATCCTAATTACTAACTCTGAACTTTTACCTATAGCCTCTAGGATAATTTGAAAAGGAAATTCCCACTAGGTGTCCATGCTCACCACCTGTGTTACATACATTATTGCTTCTGCTTAATATGTGCTGGTCACAGGACTAATATTTGGCCTTGATTCTGTATATGAATAGAAGATGGCAAAAGGTGGTGACGTCCTAGAGAGGCAAGAGAACAGGCTTTGGAGTCTAGCAAATATTAGGTTGGCGCAAAAGTAACTGTGGTTTAAAAGCTGAAAAATAATTGCAAAAATCGCAATTACTTTTGTATCAACCTAATACATATCCTGTTCTCATAAGAAAAGCAGGATACGGGTTCATATCCCAGTTCTGCCACTTAAACGCGCATGAGCATTGAGCAGGTTCCAGAACTTCCCTAGGTCTCAATTTCCTCATCTGTAAATGGTAACAACACGAAGTGCCTCATGGGTTATTGGGAGGATTAACCGAAACAATGTCTGCAAAGCATAGAAGACAAGACTAAAACCCTGGCTGTCATCATTATTAATCAGAAGAAATGCATTCGCATTGGTATCTGGAGGGTTTTAGTGAATGAAAGACAGCGAAAATGAAACTTGTACTCTGTAAGGTAGGAAAATTAGACATATGCTTAATTCTCCGAGAATACAGCTGGGAGAGGGACCTGAAGGTGGGGAAATCAGATGCCATTTTTCATTTTATCTATTCTTATTTTGGTGTCACTTTCATTAAAAGAATCTTGCACTTTCAATGACAGGCAATTATTGAATGGCTTCACATACAAGTAAGTTTTTAGCAGTAAATTTAAGGGTCGATGAAAGGTTGACTGATGGTGAGATAAAGGGGACTTTAAAAAGCCTGAGGCATCAGAACTATTATAAAAAAGAAGCGAATGACACAAGGCAAGAGAAATTAATTGCTGAGAAAAGGGAATAAGATTGCATCCTTAACAAGATTTCATTTCTGACCATCTCTCCTTCTTAGACTCAAGACTCTCTCCAATACTCCAGTCATGCTCCAGGTCCAATGTCCAGGTCCCCTAACAGTCAGTGTCTCTGTCTGTCTGTACCCTTTCCTCCTTTCTTCTGTCCTTTCTTCCCTCTTCAACACATGGCACTGTGCATTCCATGCCGTTTTCCTGATATCACCTAGTAAGATTCTACTCTTGGCAAGTCTAAGTTCAGTGCCACTTGTTCCAGAAGACTTTCCTGACCCACCTGTTTGCATCCCCCCCACCCTGCGCCACCATGTGTTCCCCATGGCGCCTTACAATGAGAGCATTTGCCATACTGACTGTCTTTGCCTGAAGTAATCTCTACTACCTCGTCAGCTCCAGAGACCTACTTTTAACATGTGTAGGGCCTGAGGCAAGTGGTCACACAGAGGTCCACATTGCCAACAAACTATAACGTAAAATATATTCCGACTTTCAATCAGACTTGGCAGGGTAGCTTCAAATTCAGTACCTTGTATTCCTTCGCATTCTATACCATAACTTGGCAGAAAAGGGAGAGCAGGAAGGCTGTGCTGCCCCAACCCTAGATGCTCGCCCCTCTTTTCCCCCACCCCTCACTGCACCACAGGGGCTCTGTGAGCACATCTGTGGCTCTCCCTGCCTGCATCTCCAAGCTCGTTTATACCCTCCCAAAGCGCTGCCTCTTGCGCACTGCTCAGGCCTTGAGTTTCCAGGAGGATGGACGAGGGAAAAAGCCCTAGGCAGGTCCAGGAAGCAGGCTTGGGATCATCTGGGCAGCAGATTCCAGGATCCTGGTACTTAGCACATGGTCCGCCTCCAGGTGGATATGTCCCCTTGACCCAAGGGATTCTTCATCCCATGCAGAGGGGCACAGCCTTGGGTTGGTCTAAGGGTACCATTGGTGTTCTCTGATGGAGGACACATCCGTCTTTTTCCTGTCTCTAGTACTTAGCACAGGGTTTGGCATTTGAGAGTCACTCGAAAATACGTATTGAATGAATGAGGATTATTACAAAAGGCACACATTTCCAATTTGAGATGCTGAATAATCGAGAGCTAGTAGGAGATGTGGTTAAAAGCACAGAAAGACAAAGACTTTATGTAAAAAAGGGACAAAGACAATATTAAAAAATAATGACAGCATCAGGGAGATTCTAGAAGCAAGAGATAGGTTGAAAGGTCATAATTTAGGATGCTAGATCCATTCTAGATCCATTTAGGATCCTAGAAACTACATCCCAAATATGAAGTAGAAAAGGACATTTAAGAAATTGACTATGTTTCTTTTGAGTCGGACAATGGCCACAATAAACTAAAGATAGAATATAAAAATATTACAGTGGTGCAAAAGTGATTGCGGTTGGAAAGGTTAAAAATAATTGCAAAAACTGCAATTACTTTTGCACCAACCTAATAACTATAAAGGAGTAAGATCCCCTGGATTGCCTATCAAAGAGAGACCATCGGCCCACCAGCTAAAATGAGGAGAGATCAAAGCAAAGTTTCTCTCTAGAACAGGCAGGGTGTTCTGCCGCGTGATTATCAGGGAAGCTGGGTAAAACTTAGAAATGAAACATAGTAGGAAAGGATGTAAAGAAACCTGTTTACAGAAGGTATCTTTGCAACCACGTTCTGCTAATTACACGGCATACTACACCCCTTCTGCCTAGTCTCACCTTTTTGTAAACGACGAAATGATACAAGAGTTTATACCGATCACCCAACACCCAACAACTTGACCACAATCTGAAGGCTTCATTAAATCTAAGACAGGGCACAGGGTACGGGGCTCGCGATGATGTTCTAAGTCTCTTTGATGAAGTCCAGTTTTTCCTTTGTGGTCTAACACCCTTGCTGCTTTGGGGACTAGATCCCCAAGATGTTCTCTAGGAGGAAATTTCTGTTACTTCTCAGCCCCAAAAGTGAATTTAATGTGCATTGCAGAACAAAGCTGACTTTGGGGCCCTGAAAAGGGCCAAACCACATCACAGACGTAAGAAGATATCTTCCATTCTCATGAAGGTATGCCCATCTTTAGAACCAAGTTCAAAGCAAACATCGTTTGAAGTCTTACTGAACACGACCGAACATTGAGGTTTATTACAATGTTTTTGCATGTGTTTGCATTTTGTGAAAACAGCTAGGATCAAGAAGCAGAAGAACCAAAGAGATTTCCTGCCAGGTCTGGAAATCCCAAAGCCAAAACTTTCAAGAGGAAAAAACAATAATTCTAATAACACATGTAGCTTAATTTTATACACTTTCAATGTTAATTGAGATAAACACTGGAAATCCTGGATACTTTTTGACAAGGAACTTCAGAGCCAAATTATCTAGCCCTGCCTCAAACCCATAGCAATACTGCAGGTTAGATGTTAAACGTAATTCATCTTATGGTCGCTGCCCGTTAGCTAAACATATCAATTTAATAAAGCCCCGTCTTGAAAAGGCAGCCTCAATATTTTTAAAGATCACAAGTCTCCTAGGAAACAGTTCTCTTTAGAATGCCTTTGAAGCCCAGAGACAATACAAATCAAGTTAATCAGGGTACCTGCCACACTGAGTTTAGCCTTGGAATATTGGGAGACTGTAACGACTCATTTGGCCAAGCACCAGACGCAGTCAGGACTGACTACTACATACAATCACGCAGCGCATGCCCCAGCCAAGGAAACGAGTGGAGGTAAAGTCTGGCCACTTTTGTAGAAGAGAACGGGCATCGATAGCAAGTGAAGTAAAACCATTCACAACAATGCATTTTCAAAACTTTCAAGAGCCTGAAACTAACCCAATGAAATTAATTGTAAAATATTCTACTACGCTTTCAAAATTCACATAAATAGAAAATTAAAGAGACAGAGCCAGATAGCAGTTCAGATTAAAAAAAAAAAAAAGCGTGTGTATGGGGTGGGGAGGAGGCTTCAGGTAACTACAATTTTAGTGTATACCAGCAGTGCAGTGGGCACATACTGTATTTCCCCAAAAATAAGACCTCGCAGGACCATCAGCAAAAATTAATATAAGGCCCAGTATTATATTATATTATATTATATTATATTATATTATATTATATTATATTATATACCCGATCTTACATTATATTAAAAAAAGACCAGGTCTTATATTAATTTTTGCTCAAAAGATGCATTAGAGCTGATGGTCCGGCTAGGCCTTATTTTTGGGAAAACACGGTAGTGAAAAAGCTATCTCAGTAGTCGGCATCGTTAATGTAAGAACGATAAACTCCTGTAGGTTAACAGGTGAGCTGTACATTGCTGATCAGTTTAGAGTTTTGTGCTTAGGTTTCATATGTTGGAAGAAGAGGTGATTAAAATGGTGACAGGTCTAGAAAGAAGGTCACCTAAAGGATGATTGAAGAAGTTGTTTATTGTTCATCGGAAAGAGTGATTGAGCTGTGTAACTGAAGATTGAAAAGATGGAGAGGAATTTAGAGTTCCTTCTTGTCAAGAGTAAAATTAAGGCATACCTATGAAAGTTTCATGCAGCTCAAAATGAGAAGACATTGTTCTAGAGCAGTAATAAAAGATGGGTGGGAACAGGAAGTTTCCAGAAGGAGCTGTTGCCTGAAATCTTGGGGGCAAGAGCAAGCAGTGGGTTACAGAGGACTTCCTCATTGAGGAAGACGTTGACTTATAGTCTTCCCACACTGAAATTCCTCTGTTAAATTTCCTTCTCTTCGAAAATCTGATCTCTTCCTAAAGTACCAAAGTTGGGCATCTCAACTGAGGCAGACTGGTACTGAGGGGACAGAATTAGAGTAAGTTTTGTTTCCTACAATTATAACCCAGTTGCAGAACCATGAGGTAGAAAAGTCTTCAATAGTTAGCCTTCTTTTAATTGTCGTCTGAATAAAAGAAAAGAAATGGCCAATCTCTTAGCTGCTATAGACCAGGAACATGTACCTCTACTCAATACTCACACTATTCCTGTGAAACAATTTTCTCTATTTCACAAATGAAGAAACTGAGACTAAGAAAATTCCCAAGGAGAGCTGGGTCTTGAATCCTATGACCTTGAAGCCTATGATCTTTCTAGAGGACAGAAAATGTAATCAACCATTGTATTAGTCAAATCGAATGCTTAAACTGCGACAGACATTGATTTAAGCCCCCACCTGGATTCCTAACCCAGTTCTCTGTCAATTACACCACATCACTATTTGTTGCTTCTTGGTTTTGCTAATCCAGGGCCAGTCCAGCAAATTATTTACACTAAACCTGAATGCAAATAGCATTGTGGATAATGAACGCATTCAAGTATATGTAAAGTAACTTAAAGAAAAAAAAAATTACTGTGAATCATCAAAACTTGTGTTAGGTTTTCATAAAAATTTCATAGTAATATTGCAAAAACTCCATGCCCAGACGTGTCTGCCAGGAGGAGGAAGCAAGGGCCAGTGTTGGAATCTTTAGAGTGTCCTCAAGGCCTGCAGGATATAAACATGTCATGAACAATCCTGGGAAACCAATCCCCCAACCCCTGCAACTCAGTAGAAAGGATATTGACTTTGGAGACAAGATTGGGTCTGAATCTTTTTGTGTGTGTGTTACTCATTAGTCATGTGGCCTTGGGGTCACGTCACTTAGACTCCCCAAGTCTCTCTTTAGTGGAAAGAATAAAAAGAATAAGCATGCTTTCAATAAAAAGATTAGAAATAATATCTATAAATTACGATTCTAGGCACTCAATAAATTGTTTCCACTTTGATTATGACCCAGAACTCCAACATACAGCCTTCATTCTACCCACCCCCTCTCCCATCTAAGCCTCCAGCTGTGCTGAACTGCATATGGGCTGCCAGGCAGACTGTTCTCTCCCTCCGTGTGAGTGAATCTTCCCAATAACTCACCAAGCCGTCAACCCAGAGGCCACCTTCTCCTGGAAGCTGTCTTTGATCACTCTTCACCCTGCAGGCTACATTAGATGCCTCCTCCTCCCATGTGCACGCTGTGTATATATCTGTCAGAGCATTTCTGGGCTCTCACAGACATCTGTTCATTCAACCGCCCTTCCTATCACACCATAAGCTCTTTAATGGCAAGAAGTAAATTTTCATTTCCAGATTCCCAGGACTCCACAGAGCGGTTTACAACAGAAGATGCTCAATAAATGCTTGCTTGCTGAATGAATGAATGAATGAATGAATGCACTAAGCCTAGAAGGTCAGCAAAGCATGTCGTTTCAATGCTGTACTAAATCCTTTTCTAAGAATAGTTTTATCTGTCAGTCCTCTCAAAATCTTACTTAAGAATTCAACAGATTTAAAACAAATGTGTATCTGCAAGGGTGTTAGTCCAGTCAGGCTGTTATAACAAAATACCATAGACTGTGTGGCTTATTAAAAACAAATGTATCCATCTCACAGTTCTGGAGGCTGGGAGTCTGAAATCAGGGTGCTGGCATGGTCAGGTTGCAGACTTCCTGTTGTAGCCTCAAATGGTGGCAGGGGCAAGGGAGCTCTCAAAGAATGGGCACTAATCCCCTTCACGAGGGCTCCACCTTCATAACCAAAACACCTCCCAAAGGCCTCGCCTCCTGATACCATCACAGCAGGTACTAGGATTTCAACATATGAATTTTGGAGGGGACACATATCCAGACCATAGCAACAGGTAACCTGAAAGGCATTCTGAAAAATCAAAGATAAGTGTCTCCACATTTTCCATGAACAGTCAAATAAAGATACCACTTACTGACATCCACAGGTATATGCATATTCAGTAAATTCAATGCACGTGAGCAAGGTGCTTATCCGTACTCTGTAATTCCTTTCAGCCAAGGAGTCTTTTAAGAGTTTAACGTTGGGGAAACTCTCACTTTTGGCAGGCTGGTTATTAAAGTATGATACTGGGGGAAACTAAAACAATGATGGCAACAGGGCATGCGTGGAGGAAAAGCAAAATTCAAAATTATATTTTTTCTAATCTTCACTCCTTCTGGGAAAAGGAAGGCTAAATCCTCAATGGTTGTTTTCATTTGAATTAGGGTAAAGTGTCCTCTTGTAGGATTAATAGATGTTAACTTTCAATTAGGCTGATAAATGAATATTTTTTTCTTCCCTTACGTAAAATGGATGTATATATAATGGGTATAAAAAAAAGTGAGTTTGGTTATATAGATGCAAACACTTGTTAGAATGGTTTAGAGGAATGTAGACTGTGTATATATGTATGTGTGTATATGGATGTCTACACAGAATTTTTAAAACAGTGCTTTCTTTGAAACCTCTGGCACTCTTCTTGGAAACTCAAACAGTTACAGCTAAGATAATTAGTTTTATTTCTATCATTATTGAACGGAATAACAGCCAGGTCACAGCTGTGACAATGTTACGAAGAATAATCACAGATAAAGTAAATACAAGCTCAGGAGACTTTACTGCTGAGTTTGGAACAACTTCCAACCTTTGAGGAAAGTCATGACCATTTAGTAAGGAAGCCTACCTATAAAATATGTTCCACTCTATGAATAGGTGAGCACGTAAGAACAGTACAGGAAAGTCAGTCGAAGAATTATTTGTATGCTGTACAGTGTCTCTGCTTGGGGTGAAAAGAAGTCCAGTTCTGCAAGACGCACAGGCTCCCAGGCGGACAGTAAGCCATGGTGATCCCTTATAACTCTTCCTGCCTGAATTTGGAATCAAGTTAGCAGACTCGAAGAGTCTCAATTAAAGATAGATAGTTCTTAATAATGACACTATCCTCCCAGATTTCTCAGAATTAATGTAAATACATTCATTTATCACTTGTTTCCGGAGACAATATTCCGGCCTCCTAGTCCCAGCCAAGTCAACTGCTGACTAAGGAATATGGCTTGAATTCAACTTTATAAAAGAGCCATCGTGTGTTACTGTCTTGATTCTAAGTTTAGTTGGGAAATTTGGGAATATGAAGAGTGGGGCTACCAAAAACCATTGAGCCGACAGGAAAAAAACCCAAAAACCCTGAAGTCCAGGTCGGCAGAAAAAGCATGTCAGTTCCATTGCTTGTATAAGAGACAGAATGTAAAAACAAACACAAAAGTTAACCGGAGCAGCCTGGCCTTTGTGATTCTACTGCCATCACAGCACACATCGTAGGCCGGCCAGCATCTCCGCAGACCGGGGACCCCTGAAGGACGCAGGCGAGCCCGGTCACAACCGTGTTCCCAGTGCTATTCACAGTGCTCAGCACCCAACAGGCACCCTGGAAAGATCTGCTGACTGAAAGGGACTCTGTTGGACTATCTTTCCACGACCCCAGGACGATCTGGAGCAGCTGTGAACAAGTTCAAAGCTATCATTTTTAGCAGTTAGCGTATACATGATCTCAGTTCGTCTTTCCTACCCCCGGATAAAGTTGGTTTTATGAGTAAAAATACTGCGTTCAGAGAGACCATATTAGTTACCCAGTATCTTAGGGCTAAAAACCACTAACACAGATTTGAACTGGGGTCTGTATCTGTAGAACTCCAGTGCTCATTCTTTCCACCGTACATCGTCTTTACTTCTCAGGACAGTTATGACATACGGCTTAGCCTAAATTTAAATTAAAAAAATATATATTACGCTGCACAGACTCAGTATAATATTCTATGCTGGTCACATTTTTATTTTTAACCTTGCAAACTTATTCAAGTGAGCTGGTTACCAAACATCCCTGACCCACTGCCTCCATAGCTAAACAAATAATGTGCAAGGATACAGAATTCACAGAACTTTCCTATGGACAGTACAAGATTTAATCTACATTTTAAATGTTGGCTTGAAGGATCTTGATTGTAAAAAAAACGCACAAATAAATCAAAAATAAATAATGAAAAAGGTTTGTCTTTTATCAGTTGCACAGCAAGACGTTAAAATGGAGTCAAGTTCATTTGTACTCTAACAATCACATTTTGACAATGACATGCAAATGTGCTAAGATGCCCTTTTTTTAAAGTTACGGAGGAAGAATTGTTCCAATTCATGAATAGTATACTTGGTACGCATCTGATCACCCTATGTGTAAATAATCTATTAAGTCATCTGTCAACTGTCTTTAACTAAATAACGGTTCTCTTTCATCTATAGGAAGAAATATTCCTATGTGAAGTCTCCAGATTTTCACAGAGAAACAAGCTAGTCCTGTTCAAAATCATATCAATCAACACCATTTAAGTTACTCAAGACTTGGATCAGCATAGTTATTTACAGATAGAATTTTTGGAGTGTTGTGGTGTGCAGATTCACTCCCATACTAGTCCTGTTTAGATTCCTTAATAACCTTCCAATGAACAGATCTGCAAATACAAAAGCATACAAAACCCCCCAAAATACAGAGTACTTAGCTGAGATGTTATTTAAATGTTCTTAACTTTAAAAAAAAAATTATTTTCCATTAAGCATAGATATCATCTCTTCATCCTTAAAGACTCCATTTAGAATCAAAATTGTCCTCCCACCCACACCCCTTTATCTCAGCACTGCATATTTCCATTTGGCCCAGCATAGGTGCTTAGCAAATATTCCAAAATATCGAAATGAATACTGATATGAATATACCAATGATATATAAATAATAATGAATAAGTGTCAATTACAACTATTTAAGACAAACACTAGAAGTGCATTTCCGACATTCGTCATGAATAGTGTGGGCCAGAAATTTAGCAGTATTACGCTTTTCAAAATAGAAGAAATTAGTTCCTAATGGAATGCTGTATAAGTGGGCTGAAATATCTCTTTCAGGCCATAAATGTAGGGAAAATAGAGTCCCCCAGCTTGTCTCATTCCTTCAATCAAGCATGCACACGGCGTCAGGGTCCTGTTATGGGGATATATCAACGGTCTCATGGAAAATTGTTTGGCATCTCTGCTTGCATTGTCTGTCTATACTGGGGACAGTCACTCTGAGTTTTAAGCCACATATGCATGTGTACATGCAATGATGACTTCTTACAATGCCAAAGATATAGTTCCCCTTGGGTGCCCAGGTGGCTTGGGCAATTGTGGGTGGTGGCACATGTAGAGAGAGGTTACTAGAATTAAGAATGCAGGCTGTGGAGCCATGCGGAATCCAATCCAGCTCTGCTATATCCTGACTTTGCTACCTTGGGAGATTACTGAGTCCCTTGACAGCAGTTTCTACAGCTGTGAAACTGGAATCACAATACCTATCGTATATAAGGATTTTATAAGATAATACGTAGCTGTAAAGAACACAGCACAGTCTCTACAAATAATACATTTTCAATATGTAAAGGCAACTCTCATTATGATGCTGGTTTATTATTCTATTACTGTTCTTGTCAACGCTGCATGCCCGTTTCTTCTGTTGGAGTCCATAAAGAGTTACAGAAAGGTCAATATTTTCAGTGCCAGGAAGACTTTCAACAGGAGACCTCACTAATCGGGGATACCACTTCCCCTTGACAGTGAAATCATGACAGTTCTCCCAGGGTTGAACTTGGGCTCTATTTTGAAGCGAGTGACCCTGAGCGATCCTATTATCTTCTAGAAATATCCCTTCTACATGCCTGGTGAGAAATATTTACTGCAAGTTGGAAGGGAGACATGTGAAATGATGTGAATATTTATAATGGCATAGCACACATTATTTCATCAGCAAAAACAACCAAAAAATACAGTGTTAGTTGTGCCACTAAATGTTTCAGTTTTATAGGTTTGGGAATTTCCTATGAGGTTAAATATTTCCAAGAAGATTTTGAATACAGAAAAACATATTAACATACTATTTATTAACTAAAGATTAACCACTAAAAAAATGTTTTGATGTGTCTATCCTAGGGCTAGCAGAATTAAATAGATCTATGCAGTGTAGTTGCCCTTAGAAATCTGGTCTACCTTGGTTTTCATGTAAAAGTAGACATTTTATGTAAAACTTTCTAAGGGTACTTTTTCCACGATTGGTAAATTATGACGTTCATATCCCCTTAAAAGTTTCAGAAGTAGAATTTCAAAGGTAGAGCCTATTAGAGCTTTCTTTGCACGTCTGTCTTTTCAAAACTCCCAGAAGTTCTCTGTGCAAATAGTACAGCTTCAGTTAACTCACATGTTAATTCACTGTGACTAGCAGAGCCTGAGGTATTCTTTTTCAGACTCTAGATTTATTCAAATCCCAAGGTAATTTGGGTGGGTTAAGTTTACTTAATGTCTTCTTTGGCCTCAAGGTTTCAACCTTCACCTGCTGTTTAACATTCCTTTCCAGATTCTTAAAAGCCCTGTTTACACAGAAAAGGAATTTTACGCCTTAATACAAAGTAATCATGAAAGAACATACTTGTCAACTTCACTTCTGGTAGCAGGTTTTGGCTTCAGCTTCTTTTCCCCACTTTGAACTAAGGTAACGATTTAACATAGCTTTAGGAAAAAAGGCAAAAAAAGTAATACTTTCAGGATATACTTTTTCATTTCTAAGGTCAACAGTATGTGTTATTAGTTTACAGTATGATTTATTAGTTTGGTTTTTCCCATAGCATAATATGATCCCTGTAGCTCTATATTTTTTAATCAGTTTGTTTAACCAAATTACTCCTGGCATTTTTTTATAAGCGATTAAAATTTTTATTTATTTATTTATTTATTTTCAGTTAGTGCATGCGCAGAATTGCCTGAAAGAACATGGTGAGTAAGGGCTAGATATCAACTACAGAAATGGGAATTTTCTCATTCTCAGAGCTTCCGACTCGGATTCCGGACTAGAGCAGGACTTGCCCCACCAGCAGCCACAGAAAAGGCCTGGCGTCGCTGATAGTGACTGTCTCTCGCCAGGGACAGAACACACACCAAGAAATGTCACAAAGAGGCCATGCATAACAGATCAAAGTTATTAGTTAATTTCAACAATACGGAGCATGTTATTCACACGTCAGAATCCTCTTTATCATATTAAAGAACACAGTCCTAAAAAAAAAAGGTTTTGAAAGTATAACTCATAGATAGGGACTATTTAAGTTGTATGTGAATTACACCCTCACATTTCTAAAGGAGGGTTATATACAATGTACCTGAGACTCTTGGTTCTCTATCTTCATGATTACTTGGAAGAGATACTATTTCAAGGAATAAAATAAATGATCAAAAATTACTTCTTTGGCACAAAGATCAAGCTCAATTCTCTCTTGCAATCTTATCTAACCTATGGAAAATTCTCCTAACTCTAAACTGACTTTATGTTAGGTTTCTAGTCTGTTATCATACAATTTACTTTATGGTTTTCATCTTGGTACATTTAGATGGTCTTCCTAAAAATACCAGAATGCCTGCCTTTAGAGCTAAAACCATTTCACTTTCCACTTTTCTTCCATGAGGCTTTATGCAATGAGTGTGGTGGAAGGAGCCATATTAATAATACATAAATCTCAGTTCATTAACAAAGCAAGCTCTAACAGTGTATTAAATTTTATGTTCAGTGTTTGCAAGCACATCTATGTGATCCAAGGATACTCATTTCTTTTTTCACAAAATAGTGATCATTTGCTCTAACATAACATGTTTTTAATATTCCAGGGCGATGACCATAAAATATGTTATTTGTCATTTTCTTTTAAGCATTCCTTCAAGAACAAAGTAATGTGCAGCAGTGCAGAGCTTCACAAGATACTATAATTTTCAAAAAATCAACATTCTCTGGTGGATTGCTAGGAAATTGGATCCATATTATTCTCAAAAAGAACTACCTACAAATTTATGGGGAGTTTCCTAATATTAAAAAATAATAATAATAACAATTCAAGAGCTAACTAAAGAGAAATGCTAGTCTAAACAGAGCACATAATGTTAAAATTAGGAAACATATTCCAGCTCAACCAGTCTGTCTCTGATCCATAGAATATGGTATCTCGCTGATATTTTATGTAAGAATGGGAGAAAATTTCCCCACTTTAATTAAATTAGAAACATCCTAATCACACACTTTATACATAACTCTGGGGAGTCTCTCTAAGAACACAAGTTCCTGGAAGGCAGGCTCTGGAGCCCCAGCTATGCATCCACAATAAAGTTTGCCAGTAATGCCTGCCAGAAAAGTCACCTGTCGTTTTTTACAGCATCATTCTCTCTACGTCCCACCTGGATTCTTTCTATCAGTAATGTGCTGGTAAAAGTTTAACAATCAGTTCTGGGGGTGGAGAGGGATAAGGCTCTTATTAGACAGCATTTGCTGATTTCTGTGGTGTGAATATTCCCACAGGGCTGATTTCTAGCTATCAATGTGATGTCATTGAACAGAATTGGGAAAAGATGGCGCTGCCCGCTCCAGGGAGCTCCAGCACACACCTCGAAATGCTACTTCTAACCATCTGGTCAAATGAAGAGAAGAGAACATCCTAGATGATAGGGAGTGAACTTACAGGTGTAAGAAATAGTGAGAAAGGTTTCAAACAATTGTTCGTTCTTAGAATTCAAAGGGAGAGAAATGGAAAATAATGAGACTTCACCACAAACAATCTGTGGAAGGTAAAAGAGACCACATTTTGATCACTCTAAATAAGGAAGCGTTCTCTAACAGTTTTAACAGAGAAATGTCTTTCATCTTAAGGTCTTAGTTTCCTTTAACCTGGAGAATTACTGTTAGGGTTCTCCATATACTTTGAGCCTGTGAAAGTGGGACTGCAATTTAACTAAACCATGAAGAACCTTCACTTAATCCTTTCATCTTGTGATCAGAAGGAATTCATGGCATTGTGGGTATATATCTGAATTTATACAAGAGATTTTAAGAATTATTTGTAATTGAATTAATTTTTAAAAATTCACAGATATAAATATTTTATATTTTTAAAATTTCAATCCAATATAAGTTTTACTAATAATTTCAGGAAGCAATGTCATAATAAAATACTTCATATATCTTTTCTAACCTCTATGTTCTATTTACTTAAGCTTGGAGACGTTTTTTCTTTGTTTCTTTTAGTATAGTCAAGTATTTTTCCAAAAGAAAATTTCATAATTTTCTAACTCTTGGTAAATCTTTATGTCAAATAAATTCTAACCCACAGTATAGGAGACTGATTGTAATTTAAGCATCTAACCACTCAATACAATGTGGAGTGCCAGCGTTTTAAGTTTCTATTGAGACCCCGAATACAACCACTTCACACAACTTATATTTTTCTACTAAGGCTCACTGAGTATTAAGTCCTTTAGCCTTTGCAATATTTTCAAGCACAGGGGTAAGCTGGTCCTGTGGGTGCTTAAAGTGATCTAAAAATAATAATCCTTTTTTGAAACTGGTTGCTGTCCTGGCAGTCAACTCTAATCCCTCCATTCAATGTCAGGACACGGTTCCACTTGAAGTGCCATGTAATTGAACTTGCAAGTCTGTGTTCTTCCTGGAGGGAAGCCAGGATATTTGAAATCAGCTTATAGTGAGCATATCCCGAGCTAGGAGCTGTCATGTTACAATATGGGATAAATTATACTCATTGTTCCAGTATCCCCAGGGGTCCACTCGCATTAAACACAATGTGAATTTCCTAAAACACTGAGCTTCCCAATCATGGAGTCCCCTTTCCAGTTTCTTCTGCCTTCTCCAATAATGATGCTTTGTTTTACTCTTCTTTTGTGCATGGTGCCTTCCAGCTAGTACTTGCTCAAAGGGTTTTGGAAGGACAAAATGTAGTATTTTGGGAAGAACAAAATGTAATATAGGCCTTAGAGTAAAAGAGAATGTCTCTGGACCCCCAGTTTCAGCACTTACTAATTCTGACGACGGTTATATTAACTTCTATTTCCTAATCTCGAAAATTGGGGATAATAATACCTGCCTAGTTGGAATGCTATGAAAATTAGAGAGAATGTCTGTAAAGCCCTTAGTCCTGTGTATGCACATAGTGGACACTGAATGAGTGAGCTGTGATGCTAATGAAGATAGTCAATTGATTCTGAGAAAGGTTCATTTCCCTGGCCATTCTGACTTCCTAACAGCAGTGTTTCAAAGCAAAGCAGTCTCCTTTACTCGTGTGGATTTTAGAATTTTCAGTTTGTGCATCACACAAAGCTTTAATTTGTCTTTATTGTGGTAAAATACATATAACTCTTTTCACCATTTTAAAGTGTACAAGTCAGTGACATTAAGTCCCTTTACAATGTTGCGCAACTATCACCACTACGTAATTACAGAAATTTTTCATCTCCCCAAAAGAAAACCCCAAACCCATCGAACAATGACTCCCCACTGCCCCTTCCTCTCAGCCCCTGGCAAGCCCTAATCTACGTGCCGTTTCTATGAATATGCCTGTTCTGGGTATTTCATATAAATGGAATCATACAATATGTGACTTTTTGTGTCTGGCTTCTTTCACGTCGCACAATATTTTCAATGTTCTTCTACATTGCAGCATGTATCAGAACTGTACTTTTTAAATAGCTGAATAACATTCCATTGTAGAGATGGACTGCATTTTGTTTTTCCATTCATTTGTTGATGGACGTTGGGTTGTTCCCACCTTTTGGCTATTGTCTTAGCACCCGTTTTCAATTATTTTGAGTATATATCTAGGAGTGAAATTGCTGGGCCATATGGTTAATTCTATGTTTCACGGCTTTAATTTTGTGCCCTTCGAAATGGGAAAAGATACATTTTAAAAGTTAAATATAAACTTATCGTACGAGTCAACCATTTCACTACTGGGAATCTCCCATGAGAAATGAAAACATATGTACACAGAAAGATTTGCATGTGAATGGTCATTGTATGTTATTTATAATAGTCCAATGTTGGAAACAACCAAATGTCCATCAACTCATGAACTGACTAAAAAAAAAAAAAATGTGGTGTATCCAGCAATGAAATACTACAATTTATGAATACAAGAGACCAAGCTACTAATCATATTACAACATGGATGAACCTCAAAAACATTATGTTAACTGAGAGAGACCAGACACAAGAGACCACAGGTTGTATAATTCTATTTATATGAAATGCCTAGCATAAGCAAATCTATAGAGAAAGAAAATAGATTAGTGTTTGCCTGGGATGGGGAGTAGAAATTGAGATTAACTATACATGGGGAATGAGGAATCTTATTGTTGTGATGATAATGTCCTTATTCAGGATTATGATGATGGTTGTACAACTCATGATATTTACCAAAAATCATTGAAGTATATACTTGAAATGAGTGAATTTTATGATACATAAATTATACCTCAGTAGAATAGAAACAATCACAATAAGGGGAAATGCAAGGTAAAACAAACAAACAAATGAAAAAACAACAAAAAAAATATGCTATTCCAACTTGTGATCCATTGCTAGTCTGAGTTCAGAAATCCATCATCATACTCAAGGATTACAAGGACTCCTAACCAGTGTCCTTATCATCTCCACGATTATTCTCCATTCAAATTTAACCATATCAACCAGCCACCAGGTTATTCCTTCTAATATTCCAAAATTAATAGAACATACTCAGAAGTGTCCAGACATCTCTACTGCCTTCAGCCTGGCTGTCAGGATCCACAATCTGTCATTATTGTACAACTCAATAACAAATCATCTGCTACAACACTGCAGTTTCTATGGTCCTTGCAGTAAAACCACTCATTCTAAATAAACCCCAAGACTTCTTCACATCTCTTTCTCACCCAGTGTGTTTTATCCCTTCTCTTAGTACATAGAAAACCTTCCCAACATTTAAGATTTCCCTCAAGTTTCACTACCTTCATGAGTTCTTTATTATGTTTTGAAGGCTGCTGTAGTGTTCTATAGATTAAGACTATGTGTCTTAATCCTTCATTTTTAACCTTAAACATAGATGGTACTGAGCTATAGAAAGCTCGGGAAACAGATTGCCTGGGTTTGAATTATCACTGGACCATGTATAAGTTGTGTTCTTGAGCAAGTCTAATTAACCTTAAATTAATTTACTCATTAATAAAACAGATAATTTGTCATTGATTTGTTGTTAAACTTATGTGTCATTCATGAGAACACTTAGAAGAGCAACTGGAACATTGAAAGAAAGCAGTGAGAGTGTCAGTTCTTATTGCAACGGTTATTATTTTTCTTCACTGAATTTTAATCTAACTGATTTCTAGTGAATTCCTTCATTCCCACGACTAAATGACACGTTTTGAGAATAGAAATTATACCCATTATGTCTTTGTGTTCTCTACAGCATTAGGCACAATGACTAGACAACTATTTATTGAATTCTTGATTGACTGACCAATTAATTAAAAAAAAGAAAAAGAAAAAACCTAAGGGACAGAGTTTCTGCATCTATGCTGGGTGTTATGGAATTGTTGGTTTCTTTCCAGTTCTGCCTGAATGTCTAGCCTTTTGAGCCGGTCTGTACTAGGACACAACAGTCAGAGAGCCACCGCAACCTGAAACAACACAATGTGTAACATCAGCAGCAAATGAAAATAACAGCTTTTAATTTCCAGAGACCCGCAGTTGGATCATTTACTCATTCATTCATTCCTTTGTCTGCATAATTATGCCCTGGGGGAAACTAAATTAGACCAGTTTCTAACCTCAGGGAGTTAGAATGTAATAGACAAAGATAGATAAATTAATAACAAAATTCCTTAAAGAATCCCAGCACAGGAGGTTGAGATGGGCACAGGAATGGAGTAGCAATCAGGACACAAAGGAAAGATGCAAGGGGAGTCAGGAAACAATTTTGAAGGCTTAACACTAAAGACCACAGAGGTTTTCCAGTTGATTCAAGAAGTGAAAAGGAGACTAAGAGAGTTTTCCATGAAGCAGGCATATAGAATATCTAAGTATAAAAGCTTGAAATTGACATTTGTGATTCCAAAGATGGCAAGTCATTCACAATGGCTGGTGGGGCAAGATACAAGGTAGAGAGAATGGCTGGGTCAGATAATTGAGAATCATGTATGCCAAACCAGCAACTACTTTGAATGTTATCCTGCTAGAAACAGTAACAAGACCAGATTTTCATTTTGAAAAATCTTAGTTTTGAGTAGATGGATTGATAGAGTGTAAGATGGAAGGCATAAAGATAATTTTCAAAATAGCTTGGATGAGAGATGGTGAGGATTCTGAATTAAGGCAAAAACAAGGTAAGTTTAAGAATTTCAGCTTTGACATTTTAAGACTGAAATGCCAAGAGGGCATGCAGCGAACAGGTTCTGTGTTGGTTTATTCTTCTTCGTAGTAGTGGTGATGTTTTGCTTTGGTTTGGTTTGGTACATATAATTCCAAACCTCAGGAAGACATCCAGAAGAGAGAAGTGGACTTAAAGCTAGTAGAAATCATGGGTGTGAATGACATAACTAAGAGAGAGTGTGCAAGATGAGAAGAGAGAAAGAGACAAGAAGTAGTATTGGTAAACACCAAAATTTTAGAGGCAGACAAATGAAGAGACCTAACAAAGAGGACTGAGATAGATGGTCAGAGAGCTAGATAATCAGAAGACAACGGATGTCTCGGAAAACAAAAGAAGCAGGAGCTCCAAGAACAAAGAACTGGTACCAATTTTCCCAAAAGGTTGAATAAAATGAAGGCCAACAGTTCATTGGATTTGGATATGAAGAAATATTCACTTTTGCAGTGGATTAAAGAATGAGTGAGTGGAAAGGAAGCTGAGTCTCTCCAGGATTTTGACATAAAAGGTGTAAAAGAGAAAGGCGTCTGTTTCACTAATGGTGAAACATGAAATGATTCATGTATTTGTTTGCTATTGGGAGATGTTGAGAATGTCTGTAGCCTGGAGGAAATTAGGAAAGAGGGGTTGAAAATAGAGCAGGAAAAAAAGAGAAGAGCTGTTTATAGGAAGGAAAGAAGGAAGGAAGGGAGGGAGGGAGGGAAAGAGGGAAGGAAGGAAGGAAGGAAGGAAGGAAGGAAGGAAGGAAGGAAGGAAGGAAGGAAGGAAGGAAGGAAGGAAAGAAAGAAGGGATGTTAGGTAGTTTGGTTATGCCAAATATCAAAATCCTCAATCACTGAGGAATGTGAGTAGTAAATTGATATTGTATCAGATAATATGAATCTCCAAAGAAGAATTTTTATTTAGAGTTGAAAATGAATGGTCAGTAAATTGCAGTGGAGAACTAGGTTAAACACAACATTGCCTCTTATAACTGGTATGAGAAATTAATGAGTATTTGCATAAAAGGACGAGTGATGAAGAAACATCAGAAAATGGAGGCAGTGACAGATAAAGAGATAGAAGATACGGAGCATTTTATTTTCTATAAGATTTCAAAATATGTGAGTCGGAAGGACATTCTGCCTTGGGGAGTGCTTTCCAAGCCCGTTTTAGAGGAAAGGACATGTCTTGGGGATACTGGGACCTCCTAGTTTCTGATGCCAACTTGAGCACAATTCCATTACTTATGCTGACATAATAGCCAAAATGATAATGATAATATCACATCAAACTCAAACACCTGATTAGGATGTGCTGTTATTTAATTAAATAAGAGGAGAAATTTCCAGAGATTCCAGTTCACTCAGACCCACGTCATGCTATCACCCTCAGCCTAAGCAAGAGAGCCCAGCGAACGGGGAGGTACCCAGTCAAACTGCAGCTGTAAGTGTAGTTCAAAGCATTGTCATGTTATCTTTGAAGCACACCCTTATGTTCTATTTAGGACAATGGCCCTTTGAAAAAGGTGGCTAATGAATAACAGAACTCCCAAATATTGTCAATGTGATTTTTTCCTCCTTCAATTCAATCCAATAAATATCCACTGAGGTTCTCCTGCCTGCTCTCAATATTGTGCTAGATGCTACATAACCCGAGATGAATATGACTCATACTAGAAATTTTATTTTCTACTTCTTTATATTATTGGTAAAAATATCCTGATGTTGATAATCACAGAATCCATATCATGGAAATCTCTGGACTCAGCAAACACGGGTACAGAAATTTGGCTGATGCTTTGTCCAGCTACACCGCCACGAGTTTGCTAAAATTTTAAAGGATATTCAGAACTAGCCTAAAGAAATTCTACTTCTGTGTGACTTGGGGAAACTTATTCTCTCTGAGCTTCTTTTCACATCTTGAAAATGGGAATAACAACCATATTTACAGGATTGTTGAAATAATGTAAAAGCATTTTATAAACTGCAATGCACATATTCATGTTAGTTACTGATTTTTGAAACCCAGCCACAGATCTGTAAAACACAACGTTTGCCTTGTTACAGTCTCTTTTACTGACTGTGAAAACACATCAAAAGTTGACTATTTATTTGACATTTGCGCATCATGGCCAAGTAAAGACTGAAAAACCACAGATAAAATGAATATGTTACGCTTGATTTTCCAATATACAAAAGATGACTTATTAAGTTGCTTTGCTTTCGTTTTATGTCAACAGCTGAAAAAGTCCCTAGTCTAAGAAATGGAGCACATTTCTAACAGGAAACCAGTCAACAGTAGAATAAGAAGGTTTTCCGAAATATTACAGAGGGGTTGTTGAATTGAAGGCTATGAACTAACTTCATTGTGTAGAATCAGTTTCCCAGGACAGAATTTAAATAATTAAGCAGTCTCACAAAAAGAGGAACTGGAAATTGGATGTTTTAGAAATTTGGATTAGAAGTAATATAGTTGAATGTTAATGTCCATTAAAAGTGAAACCAACAAGATTGGCTAGGGTCAGTCCCCGAGTATAAAACAGTTCCTCACGAATTTGCGACAAGTTTCATTGATTCATGACTTACTGCATATATCGGGTTTTAGCTCTTTTCTTTCTCACCTTGAGGAGTAATTCAAAGATGCAGTCAAAAATTTACTTCAAGCTATAAGGACTGAATTTATCAGACAGACTTGCAATTAATTTAATGAATAAGAAATGATAGCTGTGGCTAGAATTATACCTAATTTTGTCAGTCTTGGAAATGTGTAATATTCTTTTGCTTAAAGGTTGTTGATATAGGACAATTCTTATTTTCAAGAATCGTATACCCAAAGTTCATCTATGAAGCAGATAACACTGGAACTGCTCCGGTTGACGGGGAGCAGAGCCTGGAATGATGCTCCACGAAGCCGAAGGGCATGCACCTCCCCCTCCAAAAACAGGTGGACAACTGGCAACTTGAATCCCAGCAGTGCCCCAGAGTGGACGGCTGTGGCTTTGAAGTACGGCAGAGTTGGGTTCTGTCTTATTCTGCTCAGGCTGCTTTAACAAAATATCATACATTGGGTGGCCTATCAAAATCAGAAATTTATTTCTCACAGTTCTGGAGGCTAGTCAGTCCAAGATCAAGGAGTCCACAGATTCTGTGTGTTGTCTGGTGAAGGTCCACTTCCTGGTTCATTGACAGTCATTTTCTCACTGTGTCCTCACATGGTGGAAGGGACAAGGAGACTCACAGGTCCCTTTCATCAGGGCACTAATCCCATTTATGAAGGCCCGCTCTAATGACCTAATCGTCTCACAAAAGCCCCACCTCCATAGGCCATCACATTGGGGACTAGAGGAATAGGTTCAACGTATGAATTTTGAGGGGACACAAACATTCAGTGTATAGCAAGTTCCAACCACGCTTCCAACATTAGTTGTAGTTCCTTACCTTCTCTAAAAATTAGTTTCTCCATCTAAAAATGGAGAAGAATGTATCTCACAGACTGGTTATATTAATACGATTTTAAACAAGTTAATACAGAAAGGTAAAGCATTTCACATGGTTACAGGCAGGGTCCCTGCTTTCCAGGGGAATACAGTCCAGAAGAATTGCTAGCCATTTTCAACTAGTTTCCCCTTCTTATTACCAATATCTACAGCGGTGAACCTCAAGCCGGAAGGCCTGGTCCCCTAGAAGGGGCTTCTCCAGCATTACCCTCCAGATGAGAATTCCTGGGTTGGATGATCATGTGGACAAATAAGTTCAAACAGAGTAGTACAGAGATGTTAGTTGGTGCATGTAACTGCCCTGATCCAGGGCTGAAGCAGACAGAGGGATCTAGAATGGTCCCCAGCTTCCTACATTAGTTGTCTGGGAGAAAGATTGGTGGTATTCTATAGGAAGAAGTTTCTGCTGAGGGTTTGGCTGACTGGCCAGAAGAAAGAGAAAAAATTGGGAGGTGGAAGATATGTTTGGCATAGAAAAGACGGCAAGCAAAATTAAGAGTCAGGGAGTGTTCATTCATCTATGCATCCTACCCAAAATGCAATGCAGTGAGGCAAGCCCGTCAAAGCATTACCGATTACCCCTGAGTTGATCACTAACATGGTCTTTACGTGGTGGAACCACAGGAAGAGACAAGTGTAAGGAAAGGCATCCCTGGCAGAGATAAATAACTTGCACATCTAAGATCTGAGTATTATTCACTCTAATTTTATTGTCCTTGGTTGGCTAGTCCTCCAGGCTAAGGTATTTTTTTCCTTTCCTTCCTGAAGAATGGACTCTATGTGGATATTACCCAACTTTTGTGGTCTCCAAGTAAAGATGTTGCTAATTCTTGATTACTTTTTCTTGACCTTAGTTGAAATTTGTCTCCTTAGCCAGTATACTCTTTATAATTCTTCGTTGATTAAAGGGTCAAAAAATAAATTCCCTTTTATGACATGTGTACTTTCTAATTGGAATGCAAATACTTTCTTAATAAATATTAAAAAACATCAATGAAATTTTAAAATGATAAGTTCCAGAAATTCAGCTTTGTATGAAACACAGGCATCTGAGTCATGATTCTTGAGAAATACAAATAACTTTTTAGAGTTGTGACATTAGAGAGACATTTACTTCTAAATTACTCAGCTTCCTTTTTTCTCAAAAACATTGTGTTAGTTCTGAATCAAAATGTTCCAACATATTGAACAAAATAACTGGAAGTTAAGAGATCGATTCTGTCTCTACTTTATAATATTCTTGTAAATATTAAGCTTTGTTTTAGAAACTCTGCAAAAATCACAAGATGAAATGTTTTTTTTTTTATATAAGCAAACTAAATAAACTGCAGAAACTGATGAGTAGGTTCCTGTATTCTGGCTAATTATATACCAAGCTTCTCTCAAAAGATCAAACCCTAAGACCTATATTTTTTAAAAAATCAAGAAGTTATGTTTCAGGGCTGTGATAAAGAACGGCTGAATATTGTACGACAGTTAAATTCTTTGATTCTGAAAAAAAAGAACAGAAGGGAAGTCTTTATCTACTTTATATTAAAACATGTAGAGCTACAATACTAAAACAATAATAGTATGCAAGTTGACAGAGGCTAACTTTCCACTGCCCAGATGGTAGAGAGGTTAAGTGCGCAGACCCTGGATTTGGGCCACGTTGGGGGCGTATTATCCTGGCTCCTTGGTTTACAAACTGAGGGACCCAAGGCAAGTTATCAAATCTCCCTATATCTTAGTCTCCCATGTATAAACTGCATAACAATTAAATTTTTTTTGGCAAATAATAAAGGATAATGTTTGTAAAGTACCTGGCAATAATTAATACTAAATAAATATTAGTTGTCACATTATTATCTCTAGTAAATTAAGATAAAAAGAAAAAATTCAAACTAATATGAAGGGATAAATTCTCAAAAACAAATGACAGTAACAGACTTTATTTGAGGATATATTAAGTTAGATGCTTACTTCACAATAACCACCAAAATAAACTCAAAATTGATTAGAGAATTTAAGGGGAAAATGTAAAAAACTTTTAGGTAAATATTTACCTAATATTGTAAGGGAGGAAGCTATGACTGAAAGGAATAAAGAAATCAAAAAAAGTGTAGTTTCAGTATAATAGAAAGAACTATCATAAACAACATTAAAAGGCAAGAGAAAACTTACTAAAAATATTTATCACAAATATGAAATGACACAAGTCATTATTTTGGATGCATAATAAATACTAACAAGTCAATAGGAAAAAAAAAATCACCCCAAAAGAAATATATCCAATGGCAAAGCAAAAACAATTCATAATAGAAATACATGAATCTAATAAATACACGTAAAAATTGTCCATTAGTAATGAAAAAATACATGTAAACAATGAAATCCAATTTTAAGGACCAATCATATTCCATTTTACATTTATCAGTATGATACATTAACTGTGAATGTTTTATTTATTCATTTATATATTTTCAGAGAATCCTTAATTCTGGTAAGAGTTTGGGAGATTCCCGGTGAAAGTGGCAAACAGACTTTTTCTGATATGTATTAAGAAGTTTGAAATAGTTCACACTCTTTGACCCTCTTAGGAATCTAGCCTAAGGAAAACACTGACACATTGACGATTTTGTACACAGTTGTCTCCAAAGCATTACTTCTACGCCCCAAATATCAGAAGCCATGTAAAGCAGTGTTTCCTAACAGAACAAACATAGAAAATAATATTTGTACAACACACTGTAGGGCTTGGAATAGGCTGTTTTTACCAGAATGGGACCCAAACTAGTCACTCTGAGGGTGGCAGTGCCTGGATCCCAGAATGTCTGTCACCAATTCATGACCATCAGTAACCTGGGACGAACGAGTTGGGAAAATCCAATCTAAAAATCTCACTTTAATTCAAATATAGCAACTCTGTATTATGGTTTGACACTAAAATTAAAGTCTTAAACTTTAAAAACATAAGAGGATATTTGGTCTAATAGATACTAAAACTGATAAGACTTCAATATGCAGATATTAAAATTAGGTTTACAAAGAATTTTAAGTGAAACTGTTGTCATTGTTATTTGAAGTCAAGAAAATCAGAATGTAAAGCTGCTTATGGACTATTGTCCAAAATTTAAATTACAATATGACATATTTACAGACATACATGCATTAAAAAATGGAGAAATAAGACGAAATGTGAAAATTCATTTTTATGCTATGGGTTTTGGATTTTGAATTATATTCTTTATTGAATTGTCAAAAATTTTGTAATAAATACCGTTATACATAATAAGAAAAATTAACAAATTTGGAATAAAGAAAACTATAACAGAGGTAATAAGAAGTTACATCAAATTGTAGTTTAAATATTTTATTAACATTTGGAAATCCCCGCAAATCTATGACTCATGGAAAAGGGAAAACAGAATTAAACATCTTAAAAAGAGATGGTCGTTCAATATGACCCCAATAGTCAATATCCTGTCAAACATAGTCCCTAAAATGATTGTTTTTCTTAATGCTCTTTTAATATATATTACATTAAGTCAATATAATAGCAGGAATATATATTTTTTTCAGTTTGAGTCAGTACACGCCTGAGACTCAGATTTTATATATATGACCACTTCTGATACTATGGGGCCTGACAATTAAGTTTGCGAACTTGTTGCAATGATGTTGCTAACCTTTTTTGACATCAGAAAAATTATTCATTATGAATTTGTACCAACTGGACAAACAGTTAACCAAGTTTACTATGTGGAAGTGCTGAAAAGGCTGCGTGAAAAAGTTAGACAACCTGAACTTTTCGCCAACAATTCATGGCTCTTGCATCACGACAATGCACCAACTCACATGGCACTGTCTATAAGCGAGTTTTTAGCCAGTAAACAAATAACTGTACTGGAACACCCTCCCTACTCACCTGATCTGGCTCCCAATGACTTCTTTCTTTACCTGAAGATAAAGGAAATATTGAAAGGAAGACATTTTGATGACATTCAGGACATCAAGGGTAATACGATGACAGATCTGATGGCCATTCCAGAAAAAGAGTCCCAAAATGGCTTTGAAGGATGGACTAGGTGCTGGCGTTAGTGCATAGCTTCCCAAAGGGAGTACTTTGAAGGTGACCATAGTGATATTCAGCAATGAGGTATGTAGCTTTTTTTCTAGGATGAGGTCGCAAACTGAATTGTCAGAACCATACATAAATGTCATCTTGATTAATGTGATTGAGAGGAAAAGGAAGCCCACAAATGGTTAAGCTTCTGTACGAAAGCACTTTGTAGCCAATCATTTTTATGTTATCTGTGTAGTTTGCTTAGCTGAAGAAGAAGATAAGCATGGAAGGAAAAACCTTTCTGTGGGGGTCTTAATGTTTTTCCATCCCCACCAAGGGACTAAATATTAAATTAATGTATTTCACACACAAATAGGCCTTTCCAGCATACACCCTGCAAAGATCATAATCACTACACAAACATAATCCATATTGTTTTTCTTCCTATTCAGTCTATTTACATACCAAATGAAATTTGCAGTAGCTGGCAGTCACGTTTAATAAAGAAGTAGCAAAAGCCTCAAAATGCTGAAAATGTCATAATAGATTTTCTCTTTGCCCATCATATTTATATGAATTAATGGACTCCACATGAGTTGGGATATCAGGACATCCGGAGCATGCTGTCATACATCTTCTTGGTATTATTTCCTTAAAAACCCACTGTACTTTTTCTACATCAGTGCATATTAGGCCACCCTTCCTTCCTATTATCTTAAATATAAAATATAGAATTTAGCGATCCCAAAGAATAACGTCATAAATCTACTAGTGGAGAAACAGTGAAATTATGTAAAGAGGCTGATTAATTACAAAAGCTACAATCAATGATTTAATATTTATGATGTTACACTTAATCACGTTAAGCCACCTTTCTGATGCAAATACGACATTTAGAAGTTACAACTTAAAAATTCATAGGAATTTAAAAAAATAATATTTGTATGGTTTGTGCAAATATTTCCATCCTCAATGTGTTAGAAATCAACAGACCTAAAATGTCCAAAGGAAAAATCTCATGAGACTCCAAAATTTGATTAGATAACTTGTCTACTACCGTGTTTCCCTGAAAATAAGACCTCGCCGGACAATCAGCTCTAATGCGTCTTTTGGAACACAAATTAATATAAGACCCGGTCTTATATTATATGAGACCCAGTCTTATTATATTATATGAGACTGGGTCTTATATAAAACCGGGTCTTATATAAGACCATGTTTATATTATATTATGTTATATTAGACCTGGTCTTATAGTAAAATAAGACCGTGTTTTATATTAATTTTTGCTCCAAAAGACGCATTAGAGCTGATTGTCTGGCTAGGTCTTATTTTCAGGGAAACACGGTACTACTAGTATTCTAGTTAATTGTATACATCTCCTCAAATAGATAAAACTCTTCAGAAAAAAATGTACAGAAAATATAACTTTCGGTAAATCTGGGTCATTTTAAGAAACTTTTCCCTATAGAAGTACTTTTTTTAATTTTTCTTCTACTTTAAGAAATGATGACCAGTTACACAAAGTCTTAGGGGAGTTAGCTTATGTTGGGCTGGTCAGTACTGACCACTGAATAAAATAAATAAGAGAGTCACAAAGGAAAATAAAAGTCAGTAAGAGATTGAATGTCAAAGGTCTTTCTTAATTATCTTTTCATCTTCCCATTCTGCTCGCATGTTTGTTTAATATAAAAGAGAATTTCTTCAATTAAGAATGCCATAGGGATTGTAAAATTAAAAAATCATTGGTATTAACATAGAAGAATTCATAGATGGAGCATTGTCTGGACAACTGGGTGAAGTTTTAATAAGGTGTAATAATATCCTTTATATCGGGGGTGTTGAAGAAGAGAAGAAATGGGAGAATAGCATCCTTGGGTTTTTTTTTTTAAATATATATTTCTAGACAACAAAGACTTGTTTTTCAAAAAAATCAGTGATATTAAGTCTTTATGAATCATCAGTCTAAAAAATATGTACTACATTTATGAACTAAAAGGTTGTAATCAATATCTTCCGCGTGGCATTTTCTTTCTAAGATTTTTCCTTTCATTGGTTCATTTTTAATAAATAGATTTACCTGACAAATCCAGCTTTAATCTTCACAAGCTCTGGACATGCTAAGAGATTGTCCAGAACACAGAAGGAGGAGGGAGGGGAGGGAAATTCCAAAAGACTGAGTTGCTTTTAGGGGACAATAAAAACATAAATCTAAATGTTACCTTTACCTCACTCAAATATTCATAAAATAGTCACAGAATATTTTAACACAGGGGAAACCACTGGGAAAAGGTTTCCAACATAAAAGTTAAAAGGTTACTAATCCATATCCAATACCCAACATGAAAAGTTAGCAAATAGAGACAGCGTGTATCGAAATTACTCTAAATGGTTTTCAACATTTGTGACAGGTGTATATGTTGGCAGGATATGACTCAAAATTTGCTTTGAAGTATTTTGTATTTCTCATGGTAATAAAGAAAAAAGTTCTGTATTGTCCCAATTCTCTATTCATATCTATATAAAGCCATAACTTTCTTCTTCATTTACCAAAAATACAATTCTAAGAAACACAGAAATGTGTTTTGGGAAATTTGTATCTAAAATATCATCAATCGGACCTAATATACATTTTTAAATCCATATTGTCTTCATAATAAAAGCAGCTACCATCTAGAAATTATGTTCAAGACCCTGATATTAATTTATCCATGTATTGTTTATAGTCTACATATTTCCAAAAAGAATTAAATGGCTAATTTGACATTAAATAGAATTGTAGAATTTTCAAGAATTCAAAAATCTAATCAGGGATAAATGAAAACAAGTAAAATTGACTTAAAACAAATTTTTGCACTAGGAAATCACTATGTGAGCACTGTGAAAAAATAGCAAAAATCTTTGAGAACCAGTTTGTAATCACTCAGGACAAATTTGATCAAAAAATCTAATTTCTCTCCCCCACCCCACGACATTGGGTTGTTAGGTATTATTAAGTAAGCCAAATACTACGAAAAGAATATAACTTGATTTTATAAAGTGGTTACAAAATGAATCTAACTGTATCCTTTTAAATATGAGGGAGATATATGGGCTTGGTGCAATTCACAGATGATAAAACAAATCTTTGCAATAAGTGATTAATGATAGATTATCAGAGCCTAAATGATGACATGTTTTTATCATCATGAGATTATGGAGACAGTGAAGTTAATAAATGTCAGAAAGTTCCTTTAAAAAAAGTTAATACAACCCCAGGTGATATTCCAAAGATAAGATTTGCGTCCAGTACATACCGCATTATACTCTCTGATGTGAGAACGTCATTTGGAACCCTGGGTTTGGTTGTGGCATAACCCACACTTAATAGGGAACTTGACAAACAAGAATGTGTTCAGAGAAAGCATCAAAGGTGCTGAAATCTTACACAATGTACTAATTGGTTGCAAAAACGGTTGTGTTTGGGCTGAAAAAAATAGTCTCAAATGGCACATGCCAACTACTTCTAATACCTGGAGATCAGTTAAGAGGAAGAAGGTTTGGACTCAAGCTATTACCAAAGAAGTAGAACTAAGACCAATGGTTACAAGCAGCTGTGAGGAATACAAGAAAATGTCTAACAAATAGGAGTAAATTTCTAAAAGAAACAGGAAAGCACTATAAATATCAAGAATGGTTAGAAGGGAAATCGACTTGTACCCACTCCAACCTCATCTCTCTTTTAGCTTTGGGACCCTGGTCCTGTTACTAAGCTTCTCTGACTTTCTGTTTGCTTATCTATAAAATGGATATCCTTCCATTGGATAAAAGTGGGACAGGAGCTCAGGATACTGAGGTAAAGGAGAGGAAAGACTAAACTAGATGGCCACCGTGGTTCTTTCCATTTCTAAGGTCCTACCATTTAATAATATAGGAAAATATAAGATTTTTCCATCTTGTGATGAGAAATTATTGATAAAAAATTCATTCACTCAACATATTCATTCATTCAATGTATTGTGTGTCTACTATGTGTAGATACTTTTCCAGGGATACAAAAATGAAGGAAAAAAAGCACAATAATTCTTGCTCACATGGACCTGACATTATGTGAAAGGAGATGGACCATAAATAAAGCAAGTAAATGACATAGCATAGTAGAAGGTGATAAGTACTATATAGAAAAATAAAGAAACTAAATTTGAAATTTTAAACAGGGTCAGGGAAGAGTCAATGAGAAAGTAACATATAAACAAAGCTACATTAATTTCACCAGTAATTTTTAATTTTATTACAAAATCCATTGGAAAATGAGGTGTCCTCAACCAAATCTTGTGATCCAAATGATGTTCCCAATAATGTAGCATCATCAGAGAGTGTTATGGGCTGAATTATGCGCCCCCCTCTGCCCCCAAGTTCATATGTTGACATCCTAACCTTCCGTTGTCCAGAATGTGACTGTATTTGAAGACAGCATTTTTTAAAGAGTAATTAAGTTAAATGAGATCATTAGGACGGGTCCTAATCCAAAATGACCGGTGTGCTTAAAAGAAGAGATTAGGACACAGACATGGAGGGATGATGACATAGGGGGAAGACAAGACACCTCAGAAGAAATCAAGCCTGCTGACACTTAGGTGTCTGATTTTTGCCTCCAGAATTGTGAGACAATACATTTCTGTTGATTAAGACACCCAGTCAGTGGTGCTTTTTTACGACAGCCATAGCAAACTAATATAGAGAATATTGTAGTATATAAACCCTCTCTAAATATTAAGTTTAGGATCATGCAAGATTGTAGTCATTTTTATAACAACTCAATCTTTTATAAACTTTACATTTAGAATTTATATCTAGATTTCAAGTTTTCTGTATTTCTTCTTTCAACATTATATTGCACTGAAAATCTTAAACCTACTGGTTTTCTCCCAATATACTCTATTGAAGAGATTTAGGTTAACAAAAATATTATGAGGATTTCACAACTAATAACAGCATACTTATATGTAAACTTTCAAGATACGCAAAACATTTATTTTTCTATCAATATATGTATAGTTAAACTTATCAGAGTTTAGGATGGCAACTTAAAATCTTGTAGACTGTTCACGTGCAAAAACAAACAGGTAATAATACCAGAATTTAGTTTTTCACACCTCATTCAAATCTTAGTCCCTAAATGCTGAAAGAGTTTTTGCCTTTCTGTATACCTATAATCAAGCTGGCCACCTACTGATATAAACGCCCTGTATGACTGGGGAAACACTGCATACACATTTAAAATAGTCTTTAATTTGAAGAATATTGTTTTCTATTCCTTTCTGTATCTTTTATATTTTCCTATTAGTGAAGTAAATTACTTTTAGAGATCGAATAAAATATAAGTAAATTAATGTACTTACAGGTCCTGTTAATTTAGATGCTTTCTCAAATTCTCCACCCTCTTCCATTAGTACTTCTTCAGTCCGAGGTAAAGAAGCTATTTTTAAAAAGGAATGAACAAATTATAGTCACATACTGCTTATTAACTCTCTGATACGTAAGCCTGTCATGAGAAGGATATTAAACTGGGCTGAACTGGTTCTTGAAAAATCATACTATTTGTGAGTTAAAATAGAGTATAAAATGCTGTTTATTTCAGACAACCAATGAAAAATGTTAAGAATTTTTATAGAAGGACACAATGAAGTTAGGAAATGTACAAGAGCTGCTGCCATGTTAGATAGAGCAAACTTAGCATATTATTCAGCTGTTGGAACTTACATTGTATGTTCTTTTTCTGGTTTGTAATTTTATATTTCTTTGTTTTATCCATCAACTGTCTTCTTTTATCTTTCTTGGCCACACAATTTAAGTACTATTTGTGTTTTCTCTTTTGAACAGGATGGAAAATTCTGGAGAATGGTGCACATTGTTAAATGATGGAAACTTTTCCATTTTAATGTATCAAGCAAGAAGTTGTGATTACTTAGCTTAGGTAGACTGAGGAGTAAATGAGTAGTGCCATTCAAATATGTGAATAAAATGATGGTAGCCTTTTCCGTATATCTGCTGAGTTAAATTAATTATAACAACAAGGATTTATATAGAATTCTGCAATAAGAATAGATAAATAAAGCATCTACAAATAGTCTGTGTTTTAATACCTTCTATTCAAATAAAAATATCAGTTAAGAGAAAGGCATCTTAAACCAGTGGGGATTTTTAAAATAGATTTCTTATATTTATTAATATTTGAAAGGGCCAAATGAATCCCTAAAGATCCTCCTTCAGATTGACGTAAATATGGAGACAGATTCTCCTATTGCATAAAATGTGTGCCCTACAAAGACAACGAGAGCATTAAATCCTTCAAGCACTAATGGCCACCCAAGACCAGGAAGTTGATGGAAAGCTTAGCATAAATCCATAATCATAGCTTTTGAATCATGGACCTCCCTCTATCTCTGATAATTCAGAATTTTACATTCAAGAAGAAAAGTCACTAAACTCAAGGGCACATAGTTTATCTGGATGTAAATGGAGATTTCATTTCAGAACATGGAATTCTTTCCACATAAAACTGACTTTGGGCCAACCACATATATTCTCAACTTGTAAATAAATTTAAAATCTTTACCTACCACCACCCGTCCAAAAAGAACATAGACATTTAAAAGAAGCAAATTTTTGTTGACAAATCAGTATAGATGATGAGAATTACACCAAGTTCAAAAATATTAATCTGCTTTCACAGAATACCTGAACCCCTATTTACTAAAACCCAGCTGTAAGGGTGACAATAGATCGATTCTGTAAATTAGCATGCATAAATTAGCATAATTCAAGTCACCTGAGACTGAATTATATTCTACTGAACTGTGAGCAAGTACTAGTACAGTTGTAGTATTCACTCAGTATTTTCCCATTTTATTTGTGTGCTGAAATTTTTATTCGAGTAGAATATTGACTTAGTAAAGAAATAATACTAAAATGTCCTGTTCTACATTACAAAGCAAACCATTTCATATATAGGAGAAGAAAACCCATCCTCTAGTGGATTTGCTGAATTTTTAAGACTAGAAATACTGTATTTTAGCTGACTTTTCAAGTTCTTCTCAGTGAGTTCTTCATGATTTTAAAGAGGTATTGTCATTCTATTTGATTTTTCATGCATGTATTAATCAGTTCATTTAACCATTTATTTGCGTATTTATTTATTCATTTATTCAACAAATACTAGATGTCAGGCACTCTACTAAGTGCTTTCAAAATAAGTTAAGCAAAATAATTTTTTATGATTCTCTTTTACATTCTGTTTTGATCTTAGTTTGGTTGAATTCTTCCTGATTATTTGTACCTTATCTACTGAGATCTAAAATATAATAAATTCCATTCAGCATAGTGTAAAAGTCTTGCCAGAATATTTTCGAACTTACATATCTAACCATATTAAAAACTATTAATTTGAAAGGACTCTGCTAACTAGTTCAAATCTAGTGACAGATATCAATCTAACATGCTAGTAGGGACAATAGATATCATGAAAATAAAATCTTAGGGTTTCATGCTTGGAATTCCATTTTTAAAGGTATTTTAGCACATTGTTTATGAACAATAATTTGGTGCATATGTATAAATTATTTCACCCTGTCTACTGTGAGCAATTTCTTGTATCAATATATGATTTTCAAAATACAGTCATTGAATTCTTTGAGTGTTTTGTTTTGTTCTTTTAATCACACAGAGGGGAAAATGAGTCTCTGAATTGATCAAATATTACAGTTTATTTTGTCTCTTCTTTTTAGAGAAGAAGAAACAGAAGCATAGAAAGATAAAATAATTTTGTCAAAATCTAAGTCTCTGGCAGCACTTGAACTAGAAACTTGCTTCTGTTGCTGATTGGGCCATGCTGGTAGAAACTAGAAATCTGCAGAGTTTATTATAATGTTTACCTTTATCCACCTTTTTCCTGACATTATTTTTACTTTGGCTGTTTGTGGCACCACAGGCTTTTTATGCACAAAATTACACCTATTCATAGAAATATTTATGTGTATTGAGCCAAACTCAGTGTGGATGCACAGCAGACATAAAAATCACATTAGCACTTTTGAATAATACCAATAATATTGAATTATTGGATCCATGATTTGACTAACTTAATTGGAAAAGAAGGTATTGAATCAGAAACTCATATTTTGGAGTTGCTAATTAAGTCTACTAATATTTGAATGTCATAATGCAGAATATAAGCAGTTTCAGAAAGGAGCTTAAACTTAATGAATACGTTAAGTATGCATTACTTTCCTTGCACCAGCTCCCCCAGTGGAGCAAGTAAATATAACCAACATATTACTGATGCATCGTTTAATTTTTCAAAATATTTAAATCCTTATAATTCCCAGTTATTATATAAATGTGATTGCTGAAGATACAGATTTGTAGATTGGTGGATTAAGGTGGTTTTGATAGAATTTTTAAAAATAATGAGCTAGTCAAATAATTCTGTCTTGTGTCAACAAATGGCCAGCCTGGGACCTCCATTTTGCTGGGGACACATTGCCCAACTTTCACTGTCAGTGTTAAAGGTCCATCATGAGTGTTTCATGTCATCAGTACTATGAGAGATTTGAGTACATGTAAACAATTATCATTTAATTGTATTGTGCTACATTGGCATTGGTTGATGTTCCCATATTTTTAAATGTTCATTAAGTAATATTTGACATATAAAAAAGTATATGCGTATATAAAATATATTTATGCATAATATATACAGTATATTTAAATTACAAAACACAATGATAAACACTCCAAAACCACCACCTAACTGAAGAATTAGAACATTTCCAATATTCTTTATGTACCTGTGAACAATTTCTTAACCCACCTTATTGCCACTACCCATTGAGGATAACCACTGTTTTGAGTTCCTAACTCCCTTCTTTAAATATGATTTTATCACTTATTATGTTTGCCAAAAGAACATATTTCTTAAATTTGCTAGTTTTGATCTTTACAAAAATGTCATTCTGTGACTTGTTTTGTTCAATCAGTATTATGCTTTTAAGATTTATTTGGTTGTGAGTTACAACTTGCTCATACCAGATAGAGAGACCCAACTGCCATTTTAGATTGGTTGCTTGAAATCAACCAAGGTGAGGGTATTTACATCATGGAAACCATCAATCTCTACAAATTAGGGATTTCTTTTTGAAAGAAACAGTTATTAACATTTACCAGCACACCACTGGTGTCATCCATCTTACATGTGTAATTGAAATGTATTCAGTTTCCTACATTGTAACAGTTCCACAATGTATCCATTTTCCTGTCCAGGGATTGTTCACATTTCATGGTAGATGAGAACTGTTTCTCTAAGATAATTACCTACAAGTGGAGTATCTGAGTTTTACATTATGTAAATACTCACGATTTTAAGATAATGGAACACTATTTCTAAAATTGTTTACACCCCACCTGTAATGTATGACTTTCCTTTCCTCTGTGTCTTCACCAGCACTTGGTTTTGCCAGATTTCTTAAGGAATGGCAAACAAAAGGTTGTAAAACAGCATCTCTCTGTGGGCTTAACTTGCTTTTCCTTGATTACTAGAGTAGAGAAGCATTTTTCAAATACTCATTGGCCAATTGTGTTTCCTCTTCTGTGAAATGTCAATTCGTATCTATTGCCTATTTTTTATTGGTTTGTTGCTCTTTTCTTTATTGACGTGTATATGTTCTTTATGGATTCTGAGTACTAACATTTGATCAGTGACAAAAACATTTCAAATATATTTTCCTATTTTCTGGCTTGTCTATTCGCTTTTTATGGCATCCTTTGATGAGCAGGAGTTCTTGACTTCCATAGTTAGGAATTTATACATCTTGCTTAAGATGCCCTTCTCTATCCAGATGTAAGGAAAATATGTCCCTATAGTCTCTCTTTTAATTATCCCAGATGTATGCCCGACTACCTCCTGTTAGAACACTGAATGATGAAGCAGGAGTGTACCTTAGACACCATTGTACTGGCATTACGTGTGCTTATTTATTTATTCAGCAAACATTTTGAAGTGCTCTCACATGAACTTAATATGCTAAGTTAAGGAGTTTGAAGTTTGTCCTATAAAAAATGGGGATAAAGTAAGCAGTTATTTTTAACTAAAGAGCGGTGACGTAGTACAAGGAGATTCTATGTACAGGGCTGTTACAGTAGACAGAAAGCAAAAGCATAGACTAGGCAGCATCAGGGAAAACGAAGACAAGGCTGGCTTGGAAATAAAATTCTGAAATGACATTGACATGATTTGAGAACAATTTAATATAAGGGTGAGAAGGGAGCAAACAATCAAATATAATTGACACTTCTGCCTGGGAAGACTAACGGGATCTGATATGAGAATGGAAACAGGCCATGTGAAGTTATGAAAACAAATTGGAATTAGTCGCAAAATTTAGGGGGTAGCCAACATAGAGTTGACCTGTTTGTACCTTAAACAAGCACAGACATGAAGAGGCTGCTCCCCAGAACCCACACTCCTTACACACAGCATGAAGGAATGGTGGACGGACACATGACAGACAGCCATGGTGATTTGGTGCAGAGGAAGACGTTTGGTGTTAGTCTCATTTTTTTTTTTTTTTAATCTTCAAGTGTCAATAAAATTACAAGAAATATTGCTGGATTTAAAACTTACCCAAAGAATCTGGAATTATTTCATCTGGAGAATGAAGGATTTGTGACGTCTCTTCTGTCCTTTCTGCCAGATTGTCTCCTTGAAGCCTAAATAGTTAAAAAATAATTTGAAATGTGAATTACATAATATTGGGGACGTGATTATGAACTTCTAGACTCTAAAATCAGGCATGCTTCTTCAAAGTAGAAATAAAAGTGTACTAAATCCTTTATAATATAGTATTTTTGTTTTTCTAACCTTTAAGGAAAAACACTTTCATTATTTTTCTCCTGTATATATGGAAAAGTTAGTCTAGGTAGAATTTGCTTGCCTTCTTAGCCTGACTGGAGGAAAACTTATAAGCAAATGTTTTCACTGAAACTACAGCAAGGAAGTGAGTGGAAGAAAAGCAAGAATCTAACACAGTATGTTAGCCTTACTTGTGGGTCCAAGGCCGTGTGAGGGTTCCCATGGTTACCTAGAGGTTTAACAAACACAGTTCTCCAAATGAACCAAACCTGAGCTTTCAGGTCTGCAGATCAAGGTCAGTCTCTACAGTGGAAGTATAGATTCCTAGTATGTGTGACTTTCCAGGATTCTCAGAGACACTAGGTCTCCTTCAGGAGAGGAAGACTGTATAGGTGCTTTCCTGAGCCTCTGTACTCACATCTCTATAGTGAGAAAAGTAGGCTAGCAAAATCCAATTCAAACAGTCTGGTTTATATTACACTGTGAAACTACTCCATCAAAGGACAGAAAGCTCATCAATAAATGTTCGAACTCTGTTCTAAGAACAGCAGAATAAGCCCTGCTGGTACTGGAGGACATTGCATCAAACCATCCAGAGATGTGAGTTTCCACCAGAACCCTTTCTTTCTCCTTATACTTACTCAGTTGATGGCAAATGCCTTCATAGAAGAGTATTAATAAATGCATAACATTTAGCTTTAATATTTTAAAAACTCAAGCTCAGTTCCTAAGTATACCAGGCTGAAGTTGAAATTTTCAACTATCTTATATCTTTGTTTTTATACACCCCAGTGAAATCAACACAATAATTTGCATTTGACTTTTCCATATTCAAGCATATATGCCTGTCTCTTTATCTCTTGTATTATTATAAATATTGGGTATTATATTTCCTTTTGTATTCTGATATTAAATTCTGCACATTTCTGTATGTGTTGCACATTTATATGTTACCTTCTATACACAAAACCATATTTATTGTATTATGCAAGCTCATTAAAAAATTCTCAAGGGTAATACCCTGATACAACACTTTTTTGTCAAATATGTATGATTTTATACTTTTAATTAATTTTTTAAATTGTACTTTGAAAAAAACCACCCTTTTTAAATGAATGATTTAGCTACATAATTCTTAATACTGCCCAACTATTTCTTCTTATCTTGTTTACTTCTAATAATTAGGATAAGTACTTCACTAATCAGCAATATCAAATATTCTTTTTGGAGGCCCATTTCATCAAAATAATCAAGGATAGAAAGTATGTAGGTACATGAGATAGATGTGAGTACAAATTATTAAAAATTGACAATGAGGTCCAACACATTTGGGTATTGAATATTAGGTCAAAAAACTAAATAAAAAATAAATTGCCAACAAAGGCAGAAAGATGCAAGAAATAAAAAGTAAGCTGTAATTCTATTTCTTTTGCTCATTGCAAGCTTCAGTACAAAGAAATATTTATTTAGCATTTACTAATGTGCTCAACAATAAGCCAAATGTTGTAAAGATGTAAAGAAATTACAACTGTCCCTGATTTCACCGACTTCTCAATTTAGCTGAGTTGAAAAGACAAATGGCCGTGAAACCAACCCAACAAATTGGGTGGCCTGGATACTGGCTCATCTTTGTCCAAACACTGCCCTCCAGATACCTTCAGAGTTGAGTTTATCGTGACTTGGCACCAGCCCCACTGCGGAATGCTTCACAGCCCTGCTCTCCTTAATGGCTCTGCCAATATTTCCCAAGCTGAAATCCACACAGCATTACTTCTGTAAGAAGTTAATAGGTGCTGTGCAAACAAGGGCTGTGTGGGCAAGTCCGGGAAATACAGTCTTAATAAAAGTTAAATCATTTTTGTCCGCTACGAGAGTTTTACTCAGATTCCCAAACTTTTTCTCTTTGCTTGCTAAAACTCATCTCCCTATTAAACACTCTTCTATATTTTCAGCCCCTAAACAAAATGTGTTCTGCTCCTCTTTGTGAGGACACATTTCTTTTTTAAGAATATGACATCCCTTTTTTCCTCTAAGAATACAGTACCTCCTCTCCAAGGAAGGCTGCCTAACCCCTCTGGAGACCTATGTCTTTCTGTCATTATTGCCCAAACAGATCCTATCTGTGTATCAGTCCATCATTTTCCTGCACATGTGCAGCTGGACAATGCTGGAGAAAATCATGACACTCTAGGATTGGTGAGAACAAATCAATGGTCTCTAACTTTGAACTTGGATTTCTCGGTCGCCTTGCCTTCTTCCATTCCTTTCAAAATCTTTTAAAAAATATCACTTCTATGACATCCAGAAAAATCATGTAATCTGGAATAAAGACCTACTACCCCACACATGGCACCTAGAGAATTATCTTCATCTCGACCTGTATTCACCACCTTTCCAATTCACAGAGATTGAGAGGACCTCTGTCCTATGTAAAGCTTAAACCATCCTTTAGGATGGTGGTTTGAACCCTGTCATCTCATGTCCCTCTTGGACTTTAATTTATTTTACCTACCACCAGTCATTCTGTTGATCTCCACTGCCCATTTTTCACAGCATGAGAACAAGCTCACTTCTCACTCAGTCTTAAAAACAAAACAAACAAACAAAAACACCACAAAACAAAATCGCTCTCCTAATTATCTAAAACATCTAGCTGTTGCTTCATCTTGTTTGTTCTTCTTTGGGCCAAACTCCCTAAATATTCTTCAGTGAATTCTTTGGCTTCCACAGTTTTCATTCACTCCTCAATCTTTTTAAATTTGGTTTGTACTTCTACTATTCTGAGGTGACTGCTTACACCGAGGCTGCTCCGCGGACCCTCTCATTGTCATATACAGTGGAAACTTTTCATACCTTGCTTTTATTTAATTTTCAGCTGCACTCTTTTCCCGTTCTATGTCATTTCCTTAAATCAGCTCACCCACTCTTACGGTTTTAACCACATACAGGCTGAGGTTTTTCAGTTCTTTATCTTGAGTGCTCAGCTTAAGACTGGTGTGCTCAAATTCTTGCAGGACAATTTATCCGGATGCACCATGAACATCTCAAAGGCTATACGTGCAAAAGCAAACCATTTTCATCATTATCCTGCGTTGCACTGTATGGGGCTCACCACCCCCAGTCTTGCTAATTACACTTCCTAAAGAGATTTCCTGAATCCATCACTTTTTTCTTCATGCTACTACTATAATTTTGCTGCTCATTTTGATTTCTCTGGATTGTTATATAGTTTCCTCACTGATATGCATACTTAGAAACTTGGCCTCCAAAAATCCATTTTCCAAATGGCTAGCAGAATGTTCAAAACCAGTCTGACCATGTTATTCTCATGCTTTAAATATTTTAACACAAGAGATCTTAACATGAGTATTCTTAGAGGGTCCATTGATAGGCTTTAGGGGAATCACAATAATTCACAAAAAGTGGAATGAAAAGTGTTTGGTTGATGTGCTCTTTTTTGGACAGGGTGACAGTAACTTCAAGTACATTCTCAAAATAATCCTTGACTCAAAAGAGTTTAAGAGCTACCATTTTTATTGGCTTCTCATCACCTGCAAGACGTGTTATGGTTTCCTTCTCAAGTTATTTGAGTCTCCCTATTGCAAACCCCTACGTGTCTCTGCAAATTCATCCCTTGGATGTTACACCATGGATTTTACACTCCATAAACTCCAAACTGCTTTCACTTTCTGGCAGGAATTTTGTTATTAAGCTTCTGTGTCATTATAAAATAGTCTCTTGCAGAATTGATTTTCACCTCTTTCACTAGGTGCCTTCATCCTAATTTTTCACTTTAGAGTCTCCTCTTTTAAGAAGCTTTTCTTCCAGAAGTCTTAGCCCCTATGCAAATCTTTTCCAAAACCGTTACTTTACTATATTTTAACTTTTCGTCTAGATGTCTGTTTGTCAACACACTCCGAGTGTCTTAAAGTTTAAGCAACAATTTTATTTTTCATATTGTCATGTCTCTAAAACCTAACTTAGATTGAGTTTGGTACATTGTAAACTCTAAAAGAGACGTCTTAAGGTAGTTTTAGTGATTAGTTCACCTTGGAGATAAGGAAAGGAAAATAGGAGCCAAACTATGTGTGAAGAATTTTCTACAGAATACTATATAGTCTAGTTACAATTATAGACTCTTGCAAAGAAGGAAAAATCACCCTGCATACATTTAGGATTAAGCAGTTCTTAGCCTGGTTCCCCTTATGCAGAATGTGAGACAAAGCTCATGTGTGAGTGGTTGTAGGATCTGGGAGACAGGAGCGAGGGACATGGGAGGAAAACACAAAAGGAGAAAAAGCCAATACAAGAATGTGTTATTGACACAGCCCCTATACAGGTGGCTGTTGATCAATCCCACAAGAATTCTGAGGATCCTTAAGAAATGTGCCCCTTGAAGGGCAAAAGAGTAAAGCATTTATCCACAGGCTCTTGGTCAAGGGTGTTCCTTATGCACTGACATCCCCAAACTTTTGAGTTGTACATACACTAGCATTGAATGACTCTCATTGGTCATCCCAGGGCAGCAGATGAGATGTAAAAGGTACCAGCATAAGTGAGATGCTGAAGGTTGTACCTGCACAAAGCTGGTTGCCAAAAGCATGTGCAGATCTAGTAGCTAATAAGAGGTCAGGTATTTGAAGTGGGGTACAAATGGGGCTGACGGTGATAGTAAATGTGTTTGGGTTTAAAATAAATGAATCAGATTAAATTTCATACTGACCAGTGAGATTTGGCTAGACAAAAAAAAGCATTATGAAGTTCTATTTCCAAGTGTGAGTCAACAAGCACATTCCATTGACTCAGTCTAATAGTGAACAAGCCAATGGAAAGACAGGATCCTCAGAGACTCTTTGCCTATCACAGAGCCAGTCAAAGCACCAGGTACATGTACGTGATCAACAGATACTTGTGAAGCAAATGTTACTGAAAAGTCCCGCAGTCTTAAAACCAGACATAAGGAAGATGAACGAGTCAAGACAAAAGAAGTCAAAGCTCATTCAGGGGATGGGTAGCTACAACAGTGGTTCAGATTTTGTTTGCCTGGGCTAGATCAAGGCGGACATTCTACAGTATCATTTCCAAATCTGATGTGGAAATATCTGGTTCTCTTCCCTGATGAAAATGGGAAGTCAGTGGAGGATTTTGAACAGAGGAGTGACACGCTCAGACTTCTGCTTCAAGAGGCTCACTCTGCGTATTGTGTTGAGAACAGATTGTAGGTGGGCAAGCGTGTAGGCGGGAAAGCAGGGAAATCCTTTAGGTTGTTCCAGCAATCTTGCTGAGAGATGAGCCTGGCTTGCCCAAGGGTGGCAGCAGCAAAGATGATAAAAAGTGGACTGATGCTGGATAAGTGCTGTAGCTGGAGCCAACGATACATCTGATACATTGGGCTCAGGGTTGTGAGAGGAAGGGAAAAATAAACAATATCACCATTTTTCTGTTCTGAGCAACTGAAATAATCATGTTGCCATTTGTGGAGATAAGGAAACTGAGGGAAAATAAAATCTGGTGGGGATTCAGTAGGATGCGACTGGGGACATGGTAAGTTTCAAAGGTGTTTTAGACATGTTGGTGGAGGCGTCGAGAAGAAATTAGATTTCACGTGGAGGTGCTGAACAGACTGAGTTGTGGGATGAGGCCTGCCCTTTTTGGGTTTCAAAATCTCTACAAAGAACTTCAGGATACGATACACTACTCTTTATTTCTGCTAGTTTGAAGAATAAGGTATCTGTTTCACTGGAAAAGAACCTGTAAATCATAACTGTTGATTAGATCAGAGGAACCACAATAAACAGTTTTGATTTTAAGAAATTTTGAACCATTTTCTTCAAAAACTTTCAAAAAACTTATCTTGCCCTTCCAAAGTCTACTTTTCATTCACAAGCCTCTTTCACAACAGCAGTTATCGAGTTATTTCTAAGTCTCTTTCTAAATGTTAATTTTCCATTTTAAGATTCCAGTATGTGTCTCCAGAATTACTTTTCGCGGGAGATTATAACAACTTATTGTCACTTATTCAATTTTGAAGGCTTGGAAAAGCCAAAATTGTCATCGACATCAAAACTGACTGGGGACCTTGGAAGGCAAAGCGCTCCTTTGGGCGCTGATCCTGCAATCTGGCAGGAGGCCTGCGTGCATTTGCATGATTTCTCCAATTAACTTTGCAAGTTTCCTGAAGTCAGAGACCATCCGGGCCCAGCACTTCAGTTTACATTCATGCCCCTAGAATAACTAATTTAAATATCACCTCTCTGAAGTCACGAAGCACTTGTCATAATTCCCTTTCTACCCTAGAAAAGTGTCACTGCACCCCTGTGGAACTCTGCTGTTCTCCACCCATGTCAGTTCTTCAGGGAGTCCATTACCTGGACTTTCTTCCTCTCACTCTCCATTCCAAACCACTGACTCCTCCTCGGCCTTCTCCCTTACCCTCGGCCATTCCAGTTTGACCCTTAGGTGGGTAGTCTGCTTCCTTTGACGCTGGCCCTTTGACACTCTCAGGTCCCTTCCAGCATTCTCTGCACCCTCAGACACAGCTCTGCCTCCCAGAACCTCCAGCAGATTCTTCTCCCCTGGGCTCTCCTTTGCCAAGAGAAAGTTCCCAACAGTACCGACATTCCCTTTCTTATTTTAGTATTATATATTGATTTTAAAATCTTCCTTCTAGCCTTCATCTGTAGGCACTCTTGTTGGTTATGTCACATGAGGATAAGTAACTACAGCAAGATGAAGCACCTTCACCCCGAGAGCGGAATGGATTAGAATAACATTCTCCTTCCCCAGAGGTCATTCTTTATATTCTGCTTTTAAAATTCTCTCTCTCATTCACAAGAACCTCTGAACATTAACCTCTAAAATATCATGACTGATGGTGCACGCTCTTTCCTGTTAAATTTTCCTTTTAACTTCCTATCTCCTGCAAGTGAGATACGGGCCTGCAAACTATCAGTAACTCTCATCAAATTTATGGTTCTCTCATGCATACCTGATTGCACACATGTGCTGCTGTAGGTGGCCTCTTATCTGGGCTGCTAATTGCTCTCCTGGCAGAGACTTAAGAATTTTAAAACCAAATCTAAGGAAAGCACACATGGAGAATAGATAGGTTTTGTTTTCAGTCTTTGCTGCTTTACCTCAACTCCAACGTAAAATGTCAGCCTAAAATAAGGCAGGGAGGACCAGGGCCGGAGCAGGACTGATTCTTAGCATACCTTGGGACGACTAAACCAGATTTTTCCGGGCAGATACCACGAGAATGTGGGCCACTGACTCACACACCTCGGCCAGATTATTACGCACACAAAGGACCAGGCTGGGGATGGTCCAAACTTCCTGAAGTCAGAGGCAGCCATGAGAAAGGATTAAATTCAAATTTCCAGACTGCTCTGGAGCTAAGGAAACTCCGAAAGAAAGATGCCAAACACGTAACGTCTGAGCTACAGGCAGTCCCGGGTATTGGAATCTCAAGCTTTCTTTGGCACAACCACGAATACACATGTTAAACCAGGTTTTCCTGTGTATACAATGATCTGGCAAAGTGTGGGTGTGTTTTCGGCCTGCCGTCATCCCTGGAGAGGACCCTTTTCAAAGTCTATCTAAATAGAAATGGGCAGTTATGGTCCTGATTTAATGCTGTAGAGGAGTGGTTCTTCCATTGTGAGGCTGCTCTGGAATCACCGAGAGGACATTTTAAAACACAGATCACTGGGCTCCCTCCACTCCTAGAGTTTCCAATTCAGAAGGTCTGGAGCCCAGAATTTGCGTTTCTGCTGAGTTCCCAGGTGGTGCTGATACCGCTGGGTGGGGACGGCCCTCTGCACGGCCTCCTCCTTACAGATACGGAAGGAGAGGAGTCTCCCATCCATCCTCACTGTGGGGGTAGTGAAACACCATCCCTGGAATGCCAAAAAACAGAGAAGACTCTACCAGAGGATGTTGACATATCTCTTTCTCTAACTTGCTGGTATTGACTTTTAGCTGAACACTAAACTTTATTTCCAAATGGGTATGACTCCATCTCAATGAGCATCAGACTCCATTCGAGTCAGGATGCTGCATACTGCGCCCAACTCAGAGAAAGGCTTGGTCAGCAGTCATCGAGCTCAGCAGCAGCTGTGAGGAGTCTTTCAAAAGCACTGATTTCTAACAGGTTGAAAAATGGGATTGTGTGGGGAGCCAAAACATCCTTTTGAAAAGCTGCCAAAACTTTGTTCCTTCCTTAGCCATTCCTTCCTTTAATCAGAGACCCCTTACTCATGGTACTGAAAGCGAAGGCTGTCTCGCATATGTACCTGATGGAAGACCACCCCCTCTCTCTCATACCCCCTGGAAGCATCTGGTAGATCGTACATAGCCAATCTCTCTCAAACTCAACGCTGTCAGACTTCTCTATGTTAGAGCACTGGAAGTGACAACATGCCCCGCCGCCGCAGTCAGATGGCTTACGTTCCTTTCTTTGCTTTTCCCATTTGATGAGATTTGGGATAATTGAAAGTAGGTTGTGATAACTACTAGTAGAATTATGAGGCATACTGAAAGTCTCAAACTACAGGGAATATTACTCTGTACCAGAGGTACAGATAGCAGGGTGCTATCTGCCCACATAATGGAGAGAAAGTGGGCAGCTACGTTCTGTATCACGAGTTCTGACAAATGTTACTAGATATGGAACCAGCATGAAGAAATGAACCAGGACAGCCTCATAGCAATCTTTCTTTAGAAAGTTTTGCCTTTCTGTGAGGAGTAAACAAAGCACACCAAGCTCCACTTAATTAGGAGGGACTGGAGACAGAAAATAGGAAAATCTGAGAATTCCTTAGAAATCTGAACCCACTGTATTCTGAGGTTGCGACCTAACGAAGGTGAGTGAGCGTGCTTCCCATCAAACAGTATGGCTTTCCCAAGTGGGGATGTTATGACTTGACTTTCCATAAAGGTAATGCTCTATATTCCAATAGAACACAGTCGAATGTAAGAAATTTCAGCATGCAAACATAATTTGGTCTCCCTTTCCTTTACTGATCTCCCCCACTTTAATGCTTTCCTTTAGTGCTTTAATGTAGCACTGATGTACCCATAACAGGCAATAAAGAGTTGCAATTTGAATGTCTTACTTGAGCACTAGCCCCGAGCTTGTTATATTTTCTGGTTTAAGGGTGTTGCAGGGCAGGAAACTTGGCTTATTTGTTTGTTTTTAACAGAACCCTGTGTAATAAACACAAACTTGGATAACAAATGGTTTTTAAATGACTAGATATTAAATTGTCTTGTATTTTAGCATTTGGGCAGCATACTGAAATTTGCTGCGAATAAGCAAGTTGATGATCTGGAAAACAAGATTGGTTTAGAAAATGGTAAGTATGTGGAGTCCTTGAAAAGATTACAATTAAAAAGATAAAAATCTTTCATTTTTTTAACAATGCTTTTAAAATGTTTAAGGACAACACTGAATATAAATGTCTACGTAACTGGAAAAGCCAATAAAAAGGCATAAAGAAGTCAGGATGCCTTTTGGCAAAATATTATAGAAAAAGAAATATATTCAGTGACTTATCAGAAAATATGAATACTGCTTTATTAAATTTTAACTATCTTAGTCTAGAACTTATGTTTTTCTGATGTGAAAATCAATTGATCACTTGAAATGATCATAGAATTTGTTTATAGTGGAACTTTTTTCTCTCTGCCTCTGCTTTGGAAAACTAAAAATGGTTTGCATTGGTAACCACATCTAGTGTGTAAATAAAACTTTTTCAAGGGGTCTTAACTATTAATTAATTTATTGTTGTCTAATTATCATATCTCAAATCATGTTATTTTTTTCACGTATATCATATATTTTTGTGACTTTTATAGGCATGATCTAGATGTTATAGAATTTCTGGTTTTAAGTGGAAAATAGATTATTGTACTTAAAATTCTGAAGAAAAACATTAATTAAAAAACTCAAATGGCCTTTCCTAAAACTACAGACTTACTGAAACAAAATGCATGATCGCATTGATGTCAAAGTTATTTGCTTTTCCTTTTAGGTATTCCATATTCCGTTTTGAGCACTAACATTCATAACTGAAAATAAGTACATACTTTGAATTTTGGTTCTTACTGTGAAATGTTATAAGAAAATCCAAATTTTAATGACACTTAGTATTCTTTGTTTTAATAGTAATGATGTATGCAGTTTGATGTGATTCTGAAATATTCGTCTTATGTTAGTGAGACTAATTAACTGGTCAGTGATTATGGAGACAGGTAATAAAAGACATACCTAGAGATAAAATAAATATAATTATACACTTGATATAGCTTATGCAGGCCATTCAGAAACTGTTATCCATTTATAAGGGTAATTATCATAACAAGTAATTGAAAGTAATTATAATTTCAATTTTACTACAGAGTATACCAGGGAGATCCAGAATGTCAAGCAAGCAAATAAATAAGATGTTTCCAGATAGGGATAAAAGAGTAAAATATGATTTTTCACCATTTGTTCCTATTTCTCATATAAGATGCCTCATTTTATACCAATAGGGAAATGAAAATGGAAAAAAAAATAGGAAGAGTCATTTAAATTAATCTTCCCTAGTAAATTATTTGATATCAGTCAGAGTAATATATTTTTGGATATGCCCCCGTGAGCAAGGAAACAAAAGCAAAAATAAACAAATGGGACTTCATCAAACTAAATAGCTTCTGCCCAGTTAAGAAAACCGTCAATAAAAGGACAACCTACTGAATGGAAGAATATATTTGCAAATACTATATCTGATAAGGGGCTTATAACCAAAATATATAAGAACACATACAATTCAGCAACAAAAAAATAAACAATTCAATCATAAAATGGGCAGAAGACATGAAAAGACATTTCTCCAAAGAAGACATATAGATGGCCAATAGACATATAAAAAGATGTTCAGCATCATTAGTCACCAGGGAAATGCAAATCAAAACCACAATGAGATATCATCTCACACTCGTCAGAAGGGCTATTATCAAAAAGCCAACAAATAATGTGTTGGTAAGGATGTGACAAGCTAATGCTTATGAGAAGAAACCTAAACAGAATTTGAACTTTAAATAAACCCACTAAGAATTAGAAACAAGGCGTTATCCACCTTATATGAAACATAATAATAACTAGAATCAAGATACCTATAAAATTCATAACACTTGTGTGTTTTCATTTCACAACAGCAATAATTTTATCTTAAAACATAGATGGAAAAAAGATATTTAAATAACTTCTCAGTTTGAAATCATTTTTTACTACCTCAGTTCCAAATTTCTAGTATAATTTCTAGATTACAAAACTCATAACCTATAAAATCAGGATAATTATTTCATCCCAATAATATAGCCAAACATTTATCTGTTTGCTTCATTTGCATTTTTATAGCTTGACAAATGAGGTTTTGTTTTTCTTTATGTCTCATAAATAATATGCCCAATTGTACACCATCAGCGTTTTATGCCCAGAATGGATTAGGCAGTACAATAAATTTGAAAAAATGTGTCTAATTCCAAAATAGGACCAACAATTTGACTGCTTTAAAACTAGGAGGCATCTTGTTGTTTCAGGTCTTATGTTTAGGTCTTTGATCCATTTTGAGTTAATTTTGGTACATGGTGACAGATGTGGTATATATACACAATGGACTACTACTCTGCCATAAGGAAAGATGAAATAGTGCCATTTGCAACAACATGGATGGATCTTGAGATTATTATGCTAAGCGAAATAAGTCAAACAGAAAAAGTTGAGAACCATATGACTTCACTGATATGTGGGATATAAAACTGAAAGCAACGAAGGAACAAGACAAAGAAAGAAAGAAATGAAAACTCATAGACACAGACAACAGTTTAGGGAAGGGATAGTAGAAGGAAAATGGGGTCAAATACTTGGTGATGGAAGAACTGACTCTGGGTGGTGAACACACAATGTGATATATAGATGATGTATTACAGAATTGTACACTTGAAACCTATGTAATTTTACTAACCATTGTCACCCCAATGAATTTTAATTTTAAAAAAAAGAAAAACAAAACAAAAAAGCTAGGAGGCAGCACTCTTAGTAGCAAGAATTCATTTCAGATTGAGCAGGGTTCAAATTCTACCTGTGCCACTTACCAGCCTTTTGACCTTAATCAGCTTCCCTAGTTTCCTTGAATTTCATTTCTCGTTTGCAAAATAAAGCTAAAAAGCATCCCCTTGACAGTGTTGTTGGTGAGGATTAGAGATAACTTTCTAAATACCTACAGTGGGCTTTGGTACACACAGCTGGTGCCTCTGAACAACCTTAGATTCCAAATGCAGTGGAGCAAGAGATATTGTCAATGTGTTTTTTAAAGCAATGTCCAAATCTATGTTAATGTACATATGTGTTTCAATATTGTATATCAGGCCATTGAATTGATCAGTTTGGCTGCATTTGTTCACTGGGAATTTTAACTGACGTCATCATTGGTTTTAGCACTCTGCAGACATGTGCTTTTTGAGTCTTAGTTGTCTAGTAAATGTCAATTCTGGCTCTGAATTGCCACATGGTTTATCTCCCCTTCCAACTTTTTTTTTTTTTTCCTGACTATTTCACTTTGAGGATTTAACAGGGTCTTGAATTTAGTCTGAACTCTTTATGCCTCTGAACTCTTTGTATGAAATCTGATGAAAGTGATAATGAAAGAGAAGCTCTGGTTATCAAAAAAAAAAAATAGAGAAAGAGGAAAGTTTGGGATTAACAATCGGTTTACCCAATAAACATACATTCATTCATGTCCTCTCTCATTACATCCATTATCATAGATCATTTTCTTCCAAAAAAGTGTTTACTATGTGCTTATACAGTACCTTAGTTTCAAAGTGTTACAGTGATAAAACAACTGGCACAAATTTCTGATTTTTGAGATTTACTAAAATAGTACATTTGAAATTTGCATAATAATTGACGTAAATGACCATATTCTCATTTTATCTATTGCATATAACTAGAATATAATATAATAATAACCATTTTAAAATAAAACAGTAATTATTCTAAATTCTTATCATTTATTTTACTAAATTCAACACTAACAGTTTTTCCTTTTATCATACAAAATTATTTTAAAATTCTTCCAGAAAGTTGTACAACATTAGATAAGTCTTCAAAAAAATAAATGTGATTTATATGTTTGTTAGCAGGATCCTGATTACTATTGGTTATAAAACATTAAAGTTTAAATATTTTGCTAATTTTTAAATCATTGTCAGAAATCACACGTAATGTCAGAGATTAAATTTAGGCAATTAGTCAGAATTAGTTAAACATGTTCAAATCTAAACTTAGGCAAGTTTAGAAAGATGCAGTGACAATTCATGACTTTGGAGAAAAGAGAATGGCGATATCTAAATGGCTTTTCTCTTATTCAGAGCAATATACTTCTCTCCAGAATTTATAAATATAGCTTACAACTCATTTTATTCTTTCTTTTTTTTGCGATCCAATATCCACCTAAATCTACTCCTGAATCCTATCACTTTATACCTTTTAAAGATTTTCTTTCTGTGATGTGAAGCTATCTTATATAAAAGGTAGTTAGGTCCTCTCCAATTTTTTTTCCTCTTCTGGACTGATGATCTTGTGTTTTCTTTTTGCCATGAAGCAGACATCTCCCCAGACAAGGGTGACACACACTGAGTGTCGGAAGAAAGCCCCATCGCACTGTGTATTTTTGTGAGTTCATTGAACATTTTAAAATAAACAAGGTTGGGTTGGTCACACGGGACTTCATTCACATGGTGAAAGAAAAGGGAAGTGGAACAAATGAAGTAAAGGAGATGAAAGAAACAGAAAGGGAAGTAAGCAGACTTACCTTCCTTTGAATGTTATATGTCATGCTTACTGTTTTTATAAGTTTTGCATTTTAAAAGTCAATTGAAAAACATCAGCCAATCTTTAAAAGAGTCCTGAAAGTAAGCGCAGTGCAGCTGCTTGTCTCGCTCGCCATCTGGGAGTTACACTGAGCATGGAAACAAAGAGATGGATGCTGGCTTGTTCACGTGGGTTTGCTCACTTCTAACTCTTATGATTATTTTCAGAGTGAATGTAAAACTTCCCCCAAGCCAGGTATCAAAAAACAATAAATGTAACATACATGTTTTATTTATTGTTATCTATCATTGGTTTTTTTCCCTATAATTGTTGGAAAGACTACATGTAATTAGTTTCTGATTTTTTACTATAACAAATATTTAAAAGCTGTTGGGATATATATTTTCCCTCTGAAATGGAGACCTCTTTCTGGACTGATTGTATTTGTCATTTTGTTTTCTACCCATGTTTTAAACTTGTACATATCACAGTTCTTTGCTTGTGTGTTCCTCTTTCTGTTTGGTATCAAAGGGGCAAAGCAAAATAAAATTATAGCCTCTTCATGTCAGCCTTTCTCCAAGCACTTGAGAAATAAGTAGTTAGTAGAGAAACAGATCAATACAACCTGCTCAGTCTTGATGGGGTCTGTTCCTCTTTACAGAATCAATTTTAGGTGTATTACCCCCTAATGGAGCCTGGATACTCGTTCTATTTCTAAAACTTTTTTAACAGTGAGCAAGACGGATACTAACTAACCAATTCTACGCCATAATTTTGTCTAAATCTTATTAATATCCTTTCAAGCTAAACTTGAGTTCCTCAAAACAATATTCCATATGACTTATGGAACATCATTTGACAACAGGCAACTAAGTGAGGCTATATAGTCCAGGGTGCCGAGAGTCCAGAGTTCTCATTACTGTCAAACTTAACTGTAAATCATCTCATTTCTTTCTGTTCAACATGACGGTACTAAAAAGCTTCATTGGGTCCAAAATCAGTGTTAAATCTCCATAGTCACGCTTGGCACTCCCTCTGCCTTGCTGGCACTTGGCTACAGTGTCTATAATACTGAGGTTTCTAGACGTGTCTTTGCAAGTACAGCTGCACATTTTTTTCCTCCTGAAACATGGAAATATAATGGTTTGCTTCTTAATTTGGAAAAAGTACAAAAAAATAAAAGAATTTCATGAAGCTATTATAAATTTTCTTTCGATGGAAAAATACTGTCATATCTCTATGTTGTGAAACTTAATTTTTCAATTTCCAAATTGATACTTTGATGCAAACTGATTTAATTCAACAACCGACTTAATCTGCCTCTAGCCCAGTGATTCTGTGTCTTACATGCACTGGTCCATTCAACTCCTTAGAGAGCTCTTATTCAATTATAAAATAAAAATTAAATCACAAAATAAATAAAATAAAAATTATAAAATAATAAAAATTTAAATTTTTAGCAATAATTTAACACAATTAGGAATGCGGGTTTGGCTGAAACTAAACTGTTCATGTCAATGTGATGAGGACAGTATGGACTCTTCTGGACTCAGCACACCTCGGCTATTAGGTGTGTCTTCAAACGTCCCTCTACATTTCTCCATTTGAACTACTGGGAAACTAAGTTCTAAGAGCGCACCGAGACTTTCACTCGCCTTTCCTTCGCTCTGACACGTCATTGAAGTATTCGGTACAGCTGTTTCTCTTCTCCATGACTTGAAAGCGCAATTGTAAACACCTATGGGCACTGGAGTGAAGTGGTAGTTCTCAGTGATCAGATAGTTGTCCATACGATCCAGAATATGCTCATACATGAAAATACAGAATGGTTTAGTTCTTAAAAAAATGGATCCAAAAACTAAAATTTAGTTTGAAAAACCCTGGATTAGTCCACAAAATTTCAATGGCTGTCATGTTTCCCCCCCTTCACTCACTATCACTTATGAGTTTAGAGTTGGCATTAGCTGTGACCCTACACAACAATTCAGCTTTGGAAAGTGTTGGTGCAATTACCTATTTAGCTATTCAAAACATTACTGAGCCCAGAGTATGTGCATTATGTTATGCTAGATACAGAGGATAAAAAGAGACAGCATGAGATGCGGTCTTATTTTTACCTGGAGCTCATCCTCTAAAAAAAGGAGAAAAACCAGAGAGTTAAATTATGTAATTGATTTGTCACAATTTTTTGAAGTGCTATGAGAAGTCTTAGTGTCAAGTCACTAAAATAATCAGATGACCTAACCCCATCAGGAAACTGTGAAGAGACAGTTTCAAGACAGAAGGAAGAGCTGCTGGGCAGGGAGGACAGCAGCGGGCTCTCCATGCCAAGGCTCCATCGTCATACGTGGTGACAGGGTAGTCAGCTCCAACCCGGTACCTGGAAGCCATGACTGCTGAGTGAACAGAGGTGGGCAGGTTACTGAGCTCCTCTTACTTGTCCTCAACAATGAAAAGCACCTTTCTTAATTCTTTGGGAAACCAGAAACCCACCCCAGGGTTGGAAAACGGGGTCTTAAAGTGACAGTGACCTGAGATGATAATTCACCTTGAAGTAAAGCTGGTTGCATCTCTTCCTTGGAACTCTAAAAGACCTCAATGATACATTCACGAGCTCAAGTCATTGGGCTGGAAAAACTGGCTCAGCAAGTGATAGATGTCTGAATTCAAATTCAGTTGAGAGCTTTATTCATAACTGAGAAAGATGAATAGAACACTGTCTTATTGCATTCAGGCTGCTATAACAAAATACCACTGATTGGGTGGCTTGCAAACAACAGAAATTTCTTTCTCACAGTTCCAGAGGGTCTGCCTACCGGGTCATCTTCCCCAATCTCTTACTCTACACAGACCCTCCACTGGAGAGTTGTTTAGCATTTGCTTGGATATTTCAAGGAACAGAACATTCACACTGGCTGGGAGTTGGACCTTTCCATTTTCTACCACCCCTGTTATCCCACTATCCTTTCTTCAGTTAAAGTAAAGCATGTGTGTCTTTTAGTTAAGTGCCAGTACTGCTTTTTGGAGCAACAAAAATAAGTATATTTTTTCTTCCATGGAATTGCCCTTTAAATATGCATAGCTCTATTTATTCTCTTCCAATATAAACTCCTTAAATCCTCCTATTTTCTTGAACTATTGAGCTGAGGAAAATTTTATATTTCTCCTGTGTTGGATAACTTGGCATTTAGACTCAAAGGCAATTTTTAATAGAGCTTCATTTTTTAAAATACAACTTTAAGACTAAATATAGTAGTTATGTATTGACATATAGAAAAGAATGGATGTATTTTGTAATAAATTTAAACTATAAACTAAAATATAAAAGAGTTTTCCTTGATATCTCTTGTAAATCTGTATTATATTTTCTAGAACTTTTGAGCTCTCAATTATTTCTTAATGACTAGATAACTTCCACCTAAAATTTCTTGTTTGCATTGCTAAATGTTGCAGAAGGGCATTTCATTTTCTCTTCTGGTTTTATTTTTCCAAATTGAAGCTGTTAAAAGTGATTTGATTTCACATCTTTATAAAGTCTCTTTCAACGTGTGCCTGTCAGTTCTGAGAGAGAATTCAGGTTCTTTCAATCTAAGTAGAAACATTGATCCTGGATAGTTTTCCTGTCAGTCACCTATTACTTCTTTAGTGACTGAAAAAAATGGTCTTTAATATAAGCATCTATTTACCTGTTAGGATAACTGACTAAAACATTTGTGCAAAATGTTTTTCATTCATAATAAAAATGCCTTAACATGGATCTGGAACACTGACTATTAGGTCAGTTTTTGAATCATAGTCATGGAAGTATTTACCACCCTCTGAGTATTATCCAGCCTATGAGACTGCAGCCTAGATGAGGTCTTATTATTTTCTTGAGTCAGTACCACAGCTCCTTGTCCAAGGTGAGCTTTCAAAAAATATTGATTGAATTTAACCAAGTCACTGTAACAACAACTGCTGCGAGACTTTGCAGGAAAATCTGGTAAAGAAGATAAAAAAAAAAAAAAAAATCTGTAACCACTGAGATCATAACCGAACTGTTGACATTAATCTTCTGTTTAACAAGTCATTTCCTACAACTGAAATTAAGGTTTTGGAAATCAGGGAAGAAGGTACCTAATTTGGGCAGCTTTGGTTCTTGTTGGGTTGGATTCATTTTAAAAAAAGAATGTAAGAAATATCTCCATGAAGTTGTTTTCACTTTTAAGGCATAAAATCATTTGGTAAACATTAAGGAACAGACATATTTTGATGGACCAAAGGCTATAACCTGTTGGGCTTGTTATTTTATTATAGATACACTTAAATGTACGAACATGGCTTTAAACAAATAGGGAGGTAACCTTTAATCTAATTTATTTGCAAAGAAAATTAATCATATCTGGACTCTGGAAGGCTTTTTATATCATGTGATAACTATCACTGTGAATTTTGTGAGTTCTCTTCTTTCACAGTTAGAATTATTCTTTCTACATACAAAAATAATTCTTTAAACAAATAAGCAATGAGTTAACATAGATCATAGTTCTTTAGTAAATCATCCCATAAATAATAGATGTATTTGATTTATTTTTTTAAATGTTATTAAAACTTTATCTTTTTAGAATAGTTTAAGGTTCACAGGAAAAATTAGAGGAAGGTCCAGAGATTTCCCATATATCCCCTGCTCCCATAAATGTGTAGCCTCCCCCATTATCAACATTCCCCACCAGAGTGGTACATTTATTACAAATGGACCAGAATTGATAAACCATAATCACCTAACAGCCATCGTTTACAGCAGGGTTTACTCTTGGTCTTGTACAATTAATGGGTTTGGACAAAGGTATAATGACATGTGTCCACCATTATGGTATCATATAGAGTATTTGTTTTGTATTAACATCATTTGTGCTTTGCCTATTCACAACTTCCAGCCCAGCCCACCCCTGCCAACCATTGATTTTTTCATTGTCTCCATAGTTTTGTCTTTTCCAGAATGCTATATAGTTGGAATCATAGAGTATGTAGCCTTTTCACATTAGCCCTTTGCACCTAGTAATATGCATTGAAGTTTCATCTGTGTCTTTCTATGGCTTGATAGCTCATTTAGTTTTAATACTGAATAATATTCCATTGTCTAGATGCATATCAATTTATTTATCCATTCACGTACTAAGGGACATCTCAGTTGCTTCCAAATTTTGGCAATTCTGAATAAAGCTTCTATGAACATCCATGTACAGATGTATATGTGGACATAAGTTTTCAACACATTTGGATAAATACCAAGGAGCATGATTACTGGATCTTATGGTAGGAGTTTAGCAAGAAACCACCAAATGTCTTTCAAAGTGGCTGTACCATTTTGCTTTCACACCAGCAATGAACAAGAGTTCCTGCTATTCCACATCTGCCCCAGGTTTTGGCGCAGTATTCTGAATTTTGGCCATTCTAATAGGTGTGTCGTGGTATCTCATTGTTGTTTTAATGATGCATTTATCTGATGACATTTGATGTGGAGTATCTTTTCATGTGCTTTTTTGCCATCTGTATATCTTCTTTGGTGAGGTGTCTGTTATGGTCTTTGGTCCATTTTTAAATCATTTGTTTGTGTTTGTATTGTTGAGATTTAAGGGTTTTTTGTGCAATTTGTATAACAGTCCTTTATCACATATGTCTTTGCCGATATTTTCTCTCAGTCTGTGGCTTGTCTTCTCGTTTTCTTGGCACTGTCTTTCAGAGCAGACATTTTCGATTTTAATGAAGTCCAGCTTATTAATTATTTCTTTTATGAATCCTGTCTTTGGTGTTATATTTAAAAAGGTATTGCCTTACCCAAGGTCATCTAGGTTTTCTTCTATGTTATCTTTAGGAATTTTATGGTTCTGCATTTTACAGTTAGGTCTGTGATCCATTTTGAACTAAGTTTTGTGAAGGGTGTAAGGTCTGTGTCCACATTCATTTTTCTGCACATGGATGTCCAATTGTTCCAGAACCATTTGTTGAAAAGACTATTTTTGCTCCATTGAATTGCCTTAGCCCCTTTGTCAAAGGTCAGTCGACTATATTTATCTGGGTCTATTTCTGGGATCTCTATTCTGTTCCATTGATCTATTTGTCTGTTCTTTCAATACCACACTGTCCTGATTACTGTAATTTTATAGTAAATATTGAAATCCTGTAGAGTCAGATGTCCAACTTTGTTCTTATTTAATATTGTGTTGGCTATTCTAGATCATTTGTCTCTCCATATATGTTAGAATCAATATGTCAATATCCACAAAATAACTTGTTGGGGATTTAGTTGGGACTGTACTGAACCATAGATCATGTTCGGAAAAACTGACATCTTATAATATTAAGTCTTCCTATCCATGAACATAGAATACCTTTCTATTTCTTTGGGTCTTTGATTGGATTCATCAGAATTTTCAAGTTTTCTTCATATATATACACTTAGAGTTATACCTAAGTATTTCATTTTGGGTAGTGCTAATGTAAATGGTACTGTATTTTTAATTTCAAATTTCACTTGTTCATTGCTGGTATTTAGGAAAGCAACTGACATTTGCATCCTGCAAACTTGCTATAATTGTTTATTAGTTAAAGGAGTTTTTTGTCAATTGTTTCACATATTCTACATAGACAATCATGTCATCTGCAAACAAAGACAATTTCATTTCCTCATCCCCAATCTATATGCATTTTATTTCCTTTTCTTTTCTTATTAGATTAGCTAGAATTTAAAGTGCAATGTTGAAAAGTGCTGATGATAGAGAATATCCTTGCCTTGTACTTGATCTTAGTAAGAAAGCTTCAAGTTTCTCATTATTAAGTATGAGTTTTAGCTGTAGTTTTTTTGTAGATATTCTTTCTCAAGTTGAGGTAATTCCCCTCTCTTTCTGGTTTCCTGAGAGTTTTTATCATGAGTGGCTGCTAAACTTTGTCAAATGCTTTTCTGCATTAATTGATATGATCATGTGATTTTTCTTCTTTAGTCTGTTGATGTGATGGATTACATTAAGCAATTACAGTGAAGTTACTTGGGTGGAAGCATTTCTGACTTCTTGATAATTCTAAATAGTCCTTCATTCTACCTTAAACCAATCTGTTTAGACTGTATACCCTAAGTGGGCTAGGACCAGGACAGGCAAAGCAACATCAGCAAATTAATTCTCACTGATCATTCATCATGCTGATGAGGAAATCATGGGATAACTTATTACGAAAAAATTAAACTAATTAAGATAGCCCCATGCCACACAAACACATCACTCCTTCCCCTTCCCAGCTTTCTCTCAAACCTACCCTTTCACCCTCACCCCATTATTACTGTTGGCAGCAAAAGAGAATTGACTGCCTACCCTGAAGCAAGACCTAGTTAAATTCACTGCTCTGCTACTTATGAGCTGTGTAACATTGGATAAATTACCCAACCTCTCTGATGTTGCCAGGATTCAATGAATTCATACATACAAAGTGCTTGGAAAAATACCTGACATGGAATATACTCAATAAAAATTAGCTTTTATTCCCGATTTTAATAAGTAATGTGCTCCATTTATTTGTCATTAATTTATTTACCCATTCAATAATTATAAGTGTTACAAGCACTGTTCTTGGTGCTAGAATTACAGCAGTGAACAAAACAGGCAAGATCCCTGACCTCATGCAGCTGGTATTGTATCAGGGAGAGATAAAGAGAGCACGTAGTGAAATAAATAACAAGTCATGAAACTATGAGAAAAAAAGTCGAGTAAGGAGAGAGAGAGATGAAACTGGGATCAGGAAAGTCCTCTTCGATGAGATGACATTTGAAATGAAGGTGTAGGCCATGCAGAGGTCTGCATAGAGCCCACATCCATCAAGGGAAATAGCAAGTGTCAAAGAAGAGTTAAGACGGGAATGCACTTGACCTGTTAGAACAGCCAGAAGGCCAGTGTGATTGTTGGTCAGGTTCAAATGATCAATAGAAAAATATAGGAATCACTGGCACTCTATGGACACTTAAGCAGGATTCAGGGTTTCTGGCAAATGTAGGAAGGAGACCTTGGCTGTAACACGTGTCACCCAGCTGCCTTTATGTAACAATAAAGGAAGGCTGCAGCTGGAGGTGAGGTAGCTGTGGCGAAAGGAATGTTGCACCCTTTCTGCCTTCTTCTGTGAAAGCTAGAGAATCAAGTAATTATCTCATGAATTCCTTTTAGAGAAGGTAGTAAGATGGGATGATTGGATTTAAAGGACAATCCTCCCTCTTCCCCATAATAAGTATTTTCCTAAAATATCCACATAATTGGGTACACTCACTGCTGGACATCACCTGTATATATACAATTTAAAGTTGCCTTCCTTACTTCCATCAAAATTTTACGTTAAAATTGACCTACTAAGACATACCATAAATATCTCTATACTAACTCACTTGAACGAGTAGACTATTCCTTATACCAATGTAAATTTCATCTTGTCAATAGATTTTTCTATTTTTTTCTCTTCACCTATGACATAACTAAATTGAACCCACATTTTCCTAGCTGAATCTATGGCAGTAGAGAATTAACTTTTACAACATGGCCTGTTCCTTAAGTATCATTTTATTGGATGATGTTTTTACAAATCGCTCCAAGTTCTAAGTATTCACTCCCTTGTAAAAACATATGGGAGCTTCTAAAATCTACATCAGAAAGTTTCTAGTTTAGGTGGTGAACACACAACATGATATATAGATGATGTAATACAGAATTGTACACTTGAAACCTATGTAAATTTACTAACAATTGTCACCCCAATAAACTTTAATTTTAAAAAAAAGTTTCTAGTCCTAACATTGCAGGATTTAAAATGGAAATTGTACTCCATCATCTAATACTTTTATGGTTATGGGCATGGTGAATCATATCGAAATATGAATCTTCCAGGGCAGCAGCCCCTCTCCTACCAGCACATCCCCTCACGGGTGCAGCAGGACATGCCATGCTGTGGATTCCCAGGTGCTTTCTCTGAAGATGGACCAGGACACATTAATACATTTGGGCTTTAGGAAGAATTGAGGGGCAGCTGATTCATCTTTCTACAAATGAATGGCTGATTACTGACAAACAGTAATGGAAAGCTTTTCTTTTGTTGAACAGAAAAGTCTGAAAACTCTCGAGTACTAAATTTAAAACTCTAAGTACCTGCTCTGGACAAGGTGCTCGTAGGGCTAACCTTAAGTACCCTCATTTTTCACAAAGTGGCCCAGATCCTCTGGTTCGAGACCATTAGACCAGGAATTGCTCAGTGATGAGGCACTGCTATTAGCATGGTGTAGAATAAGAACTCTGCTCCTTAAGTTTAGACACAATACTGAAAGCTAACTGGTGGACTCCATCAGACTACATCTCTGAAAATATGTAAATAAGATTCAGTTAAATCCTTACATGATTGTAAAGGTAGATGTCTTAGCTCAGGCTGTTATACCGAAATACCACAGACTGGGGTCTTAAGCAACGGATATTTATTTCTCACAGTCTGGAGGCTGCAAAGTCCAAGATCAGATTCTTGCTGAGGGCTCCCTTCCCTACTTACAGACGGCCACCCTTCATTGTGTGCTCACATGAACTCTTCAGTATGTACGTGTGGAGGCACAAGGGAGCTCTCTTCTTCTAAGGGCACTAATTCCTTCATGAGGGCACCACCCTCACGAGCTCATCTAAAGCTAATTACTTCCCATGTAACCCACCTCCAAATATCATCACGTTGGTAATTGAAGGCTTCAACATATGAATTTGGGAGGACATGAATAGTTAGTCTATAACAGTAGAAATAGGGAAGTAGCAGGAAAAGACCATAAACAGAGGCCATGAGGCATTAAAATACAGGAGTAAGCAGATTGCAAGAAGTTGAAAGAGATTATTTGTTGACAGAGTGCCTTGAGATAAAAGCAGATTTGCGGGAGCCACCAAAGGATCACGGCATCCTGTTGGGTCACAGTACTGTTGCTGGGCTACTAAAGAAGCTGGTGTATCCTAAATGGTCATGAGCAATATTCCAGATGTCAACGAGACTGAACTACTGTTTTTTCCTCCTGAACATCATCCTTATTTTAAAGCCCCATTATTTAATTATTTAAATCCCCAGTGGAATTAGCTAATGTGAATTCCACTGAAGTTTCTCATTCTTATAACATGAGGGTGAAGCATAGCTAAAAAAATATTTAATTATATATGTGGTTATATTAAAGATACTCTGAGTTATTTCTCTCTTGTCCCTACAATTGTTTCCTCCCAAAAACTCTTGGTTTCAATTCTGAGCATATTTATCTGATGATCCCATTCATCTATTTTCTGGAATACCTGTGTGAATGGAAGTATTTAATCAATGAAATAACTTCAAGTCAAGATGATAGAGTAAATTCATATAAAAAATCTGTTGCCTGCATGCGCACGAGTGCACACACACACACACACACACACACACACACAGGGATAAAAGATCAAATACATTTTAAAACATTTTAAAAGATAGAACCATGCTCCATACAAGATAAAACATTATCTAAAAGGAAAACAAAACAGATTGGCAAACAGGAGGCTAGAATTATCATAGCCTACTGAGCTCCCAGCACCAGGAAGCGAGAGAAGGCTGCAAAGGGATGGAAATTACCCTATTCCTGAAACCAGGCTCATGGTGTGAGATGAGGCTGAATGAGATGCCTCACTGGTAGACAAAGGCTGGAAACGAGCATAGCCCTGTACACCTAGGAATGGCTCGAGGAAGCAGAAACAGCCATCAATAAGAAACCCAACCAAGCCATCTGCTGGCTAGGAGCGCTGACAGTCTAATATCAGACTTAGTATTATACTGGACCAGTATTATACTGGACACCCAGAGAGAGGTGAATGAAGGAAACTGAAAAGCCAGCAGACAGACAAGGATAAGGAAAAAGGGAGGGAGGGACTCTCCCTCCAATGCACCTACAAAATTTTAAAGTACCTGAAGATAATATATGTCATGAAAAATCACCAACCAAACGAAAATAAAATGGTAAGAAGATATCAGCCTAAAAACCAAAACCAATAAGACTTTAAATGAGCATATTTAATGATCTCAAAGAAAGAGAAAAAAGAATATATTTTAAAACATGTATTAAAGGGGAAAGTGGTTTACATGACTGAAGAACACAGAGATATTTAATCTAAATTGGACAGAAAAATATAATTTGGTTACTTGAAAGTAAGATCAGAAATTAAAAGAGAACTAGCCAAAAAAAAAAATTAGAAAATTGAAAAATATCAAAGAGACATAAGACAATGAAGAAAATAGACTGAGACGCTATAACATTTATCCAAGGTGGATGCCTGAAGAGAGAAATGAAGAAAAAGAGGAGAATATGTATTGTTCTTTATTATTAAGTGACTGAGCACCTAATTAAAGTAAGGGGTGTCTCTTTCCTTAACACAGGGGTGAACCCATGAGCGAAGGTTGGAGAGCTCATCACCCCTGATACAGTGCCTGATTTCTGGCAGTACATTACTTGGGGAGACATTGGCAGCATCTTTTTAAAGATTATCATATGGACTTTGGGAGAGAAAGGTCCCAAGCTCTAAGGATATAAACATGAAGGGTCCAGGTGCCAGAGCCATCTTTTCCACCACATGAAGCAGCCCAACAGAAAGCAGAATCTGGAGGTAAACGAGAGAGAGAGAGAGAGAGAGAGAGAGAGAGAGAGAGAGAGAGAGAGAGAGAGAGAGAGAGAGAGATCTGGAGAGAGAGATGGAGATGCAAATGGAGAGAAAGACAGAGAAAGAGGAAGGAATGGAGATTCCAGTTTATATTCTCCTCCAACATTTCATTCATCCAAGTATTTAATGACCATCTCATGTGGGTTAGGAGTTATTTAATGTATGGAGACTATATAGTGAGCCAAGACAGACTTGTGTTTGCTCTCACAGAGCTAATATTTTAATGAAAGTGAAGGGATGATAAACAATTCAAAAAAGAAGTTCGAGACGGGGCGTCTGGATGGTTCAATTGGTTATAGTGCGAGCTCTCAACAATAAGGTTGCCGGTTCCATTCCCTCCATGGGGTGGTGGGCTGCACCCCCTGCAACTAAGATTGAAAACAGCAAGTAGACTTGGAGCTGAGCTGCTCCCTCCACTAGATTGAAGGACAACAACTTGGAGCTGAGGGGCCCTGGAGAAAGACACTGTTCCCCAATATTCCCCAATAAAATTTAAAACAAACAAACAAAAACACAGTTCATTTAAAAAACAAAAGAAGTTCAAGTCATGAAGATTATGGTAGATCTTGGGCCAAGTGTGCTGGGAGAGGTGAAGAGCTATGAGATATGAGGTGACTTCTGATAAATGTAGCTGATTAACACCAATGACAGTGACAGTCAATCATGGAGACTCCTCTGGAAAGACATGACAGACTCTTCCATAGCTTTGCTAAAAGAGAATGCAACCTCTTACTCTATTGTCAGTTCTGTTGCTGAGGGAGAGATTTTGACCGCATATGTGCAATAAGCTTTACGAATTTAACATGTGCAGAACTCCTGATTTCTCACCATCTTCAACAAGCTCCTCTCTGACTTCTCTGTCTCACCCAATGGTACACCATACTCCAGTTATTACCGAAAATAACCATTTTCCAGTTATTCTTGAAATCAAATGTGATTCATCTCTTTATCTCATATACAACTTTCAGGTCTAGGGACAATCATGTCAGCTCCCTCTTCAAAAGATTTCTAAATGGGACAATTTCTCACCATCTCTAAGACTAGCACACTTATACATATGTCTTATTGTTTTCTCCAGATTTTCATACCAGAAGGTGGGTGAGTACCTCACCTCCGTTCTTCCTGACTGCAGATCTTCATAAAATGACATAAACCACATGTCAAGATACTGAGTCCATGGTCTTTTTTTCTATATCAAATGTGGCATTAGCAGGGTAGAATTTGAGCCATGCAGAGACAGCCGACAGGACATGGGCAAGTTCTTATTTTCATGTTTTCTTCCTTATTTTCCTTCATTTCCACGGTGTGGTGGGCTGTGATTCATACTTGAGCAGCAGTTTTCAGATCAGAAAAACTTTTGTGGTTTCAGGTACTACGAATCATAAACGGAGCCTGTGTGCATTTTTGACTGCCTAGTACCTGTGTTATTTCTATTACCAGAGAAAAACAAATAAATGAGCAAGAAAACAAACAAACCACATAAACAAACACAAAGCAGGGGTCTCCTATTTTTGTCCCTAGGTTATATCAGGTTTCTAGGTGCATTCCTCAATTCTAGGGTCAGGAGGGTATCCCAGCCCTCCTCTTTCTTTTCCTTTTTTTCTTTTTTTGTTCTGAATTTATTTGATTTCCTCAGTATAATGCCATACCAAAATGTCCTGAAATAGCCAATGCCCATTTCAGACAGATGGAATCATGGTATCCATAGGAAGAGAAGGCTTTAGAAACAAAAATAAAACTCTTTAATTCCCAGTAGAGGTCAGAGAAACTCATGAAGGACTTCAAGAGAGAGGCAATAGAAAACTTTGAGAACTCTTATCAGGAAATTCTAAAACACCCCTAAGAGTAAAAGACCATCTTCATACTTCAGAGGAACTGACACCTATATTACAAATTAATTATAAGTCTGTTTTATTAAAAACAATTGTAGAGATCTCAGGATTTCAAGGATTATCTATTTGAAAAGGTGCCCTTGGACAAACAAAATATATGGTAATAACCACAAAATCTGATGAGTCTGAATTTAAATAGTGTGTTTAAATACAGTATGTTGATTTTCTTGGCCATAGGGTAAATATCTGTGTTGGTAAACAAAAGTAACGTGAATTAATTTTCCACAAGTTTTCAGTGATTAAATTAAAAATATAATAATTGATTACAATCTCCTATAATACAGGTATATTAATGAGAATGAATTTTAGGGGAGATAGGATAATATTTCTCAAAATTGGGGTTCCCTTTCATCAAAATTGACAGCAAATTTTTATCTGTTAATGCTGATTCTGTAATGTGATCTTACTTTTCACACAGATAGATACTATCAAACAATAATATTAATTCACTAGCATGTAAAACAGCTTGACATGATGTGACTCAAACTATATTAGTTGTCATAAAAATAACTTTATCCAATATAAGGTTTTCATATAAGCACTCTTTCACCTTGTAATTTTAGGTTGAATTCATTAGGAAATATTATCAAGTCGAAGCAAAAGCCATAATTCCCACTGCCATTCAGTGTTCAACAATAGTGGTTGAGGGTGATTCTTCTCACTCACAAATATTTCAATCTCTGCCTTTAGCTAAAAAAAAAAACCCTGCAAGAAAACTTTACCGCTGATAAGTCATCTAACTGCCCTGTGGTAGGGAAAGTCAGAATATTCAGCTTCTATTTCTGACAAAAATTAATGGAAGTGATGTTAGTTAAGTCCACAAGAGGAAGTGAAATTCATCACTGACACTACTCGTTCAATAACATGATAGATTCAGATATTTTCCAGAATGTACCTGTAGTTGTTCCAAGCAGACTATTCATAGAGGCTAATTCTCCAGTCACTTCAAACTTGGCACTGACTCCAAGAATAAACAACTGAACAGCAACAGTGACATCTATAAACTCATCCAGATCTTGGGAAAACCAGGCGAAATCATTTGATGTATAATCGCCTATTGGTGTTGCTCCCAATGCCCTCAACATTTTGTTCCTCAACATTTTGAGGAACTATTCTTGCTAAAAAGTTAACACGGCTAACAGTCTTAAATAAATTTATTTTTCCTGGACCCTTCAGAGAGAATGCTATGAAATGTTTAAGTCCCTAGAATCCTTTCCATCTTCTCCTCCTCAGCTCTTGATACTGCTGTCAAATTCTACACACTTCAGACATCAGAATGTTGAGAGTGGGAAGAAGTAGGCCCATGAGAGTGTTTTGCTTTTGTGCACTTATCTTGGGTGCTATTTCCAGAGAAGGAGCTTCTCCATAGAGTGCGCCCAACATGGATTTCTCTAAGTTGCTCCCACAGTTGTCCCGCTCCTCTCAGCAATAGCCACAGTCTTTGTAGGTTTATAGAAACCATCACTCAGAGTGGACGCATGTGGAAGGTGGAGAAGCCCCCTCTAGTATCTAATAGCTGTAATTCTGCGAGTTCTCAGCTGGGCCTACAGTACCTGAGCAGCAGTGCCTGGGAACCTGGAAGCTGTGCAGGCAACCAGGTGCAGACACCTTTGACGTGGTCCTGTGTGAGTTAAATTTTTCAAACTAATATTTCTATTTACCCCTGCACAATTCTAAGCTCCAGAAGAACAATTTAACTTTAGATTAACAAGAAAAAGTCAGAGGCAAAGGAATGAAAAAGTGGCTTAGGTCTAAAGCTTAGGGGTCTAATCTGCCAAAGCCCAGATTCCAGAAGATGGGAGTAGGATGAATACCTTCCTTCCTCTTATCAGGTAAACACTGATTTTTAAAACTTTTTAAAACTTATTGTTCTGGGGTTTCTTCGCCCCTCCATATAGTCAAAATCAAGGAATTTGTATTAAATGCCTTTTCATTTGCAATAGGAAAAAAAATCATTTTGCAATAAAACTGGGTGATGTATCACTTTAATTTTAAGAAAGCAATTATGTGCTTTACTTTGTAGTAATTGGAATAGTTATTACTTAATACTGAGAATTTGGGGAATGTCATTTCATTCCATATAAAAGTTTATAATTCTGCACTAAAATATCGTGCAAAGCTAAAGCTTTATGTAAATATGTAAAGTAGGAGATTTTGTGGAAATGTATTATAATTCAAATGTGTAATAAATGCAAAACCACTGTATTTTTTAAACGCTTCTAGAAAATCTAGATAATCTGGAAATTCAATATTTAGAAAAATTTTCATGAAAATTTTGAGGTATAGTTCAAAGGTATGGACACATTTTCCAGTTATCTTTTAACAATGTAATTGTATTCTAGTTTATATATTCTGGTTATATAACATATTGTATTGCATAACATTCTTAATTAGTTTTAAAATGCTTAAGTTTATATTTATTACAAAGTAAATTGTGATTTTCAACCCATGAGTCAATTAGGCAAAACTTCAAGTGCTTCAATACGGTTACCTGTATTGTTCTTTGCTACTCACATAAAAATACAGAAATCACATAAAACTCAAGGTATTTCCCCATACTCCCATGAAACACAGAAGACTTTGATGTACACTGGGAAAAGATAATTGGAAGAATCACTTGGATTTCTATAGTATATGTACAAATTGATATGTTTGATTATAACAGAAGATGTACTGTGGATCAAAAAAGTAAAATTATGAATTTTGTAGAATGCATTAGGATTTACTAGAGTTAAAAATAGTATTGAATGAATGAAGGTAATTTCAAATTACTAGAAATTAAATAATAATATGAAACAGAACCGTTTTATTCAGGTGAAATCATATATATGAATGTTGTGTAGATAGATATGTATTAAAACATTGTGGATGGTGGTGAAATAAAACCATGTTACATAATTTTAGAGTGTTTTCCCACACCTCTATTTGAAGTTGGATCTTTCTTTCTTATAGAAGTTGGCAATCTCCATTACGAGATGATTAGTAGCTAAAAGCAGAAGCCTTTTAGGATATTAGAATGTGCATCAGTGGTCTCAGATTAAAGGTGAACTGAAACAATGGAACCGACCATTCCCAAACTATTTATTATTACACTGCCTCACAGAGAAAGGTATAATGAGCCACTCTATAGACTCTAAAATAAGTAACTTCACGGCAAATCTTTGGTGTAATCAATGCAACCTAAAAACAAAAGGAACCACATAGAATTTCTGAAATTGATTCGTAGTTTTATTGTATGCATAACTTTTTACAGAGTATCCCAAAAGTCCTATTGCACTTTTAAGTTCTAATAATTTAAAACTACACTAAGAATTTGGGACACCCTATATTTTATCTGTGATCTATTTTCTCAGGTTGCCAGTACAGCAAATAAATAATATACAATTTTGTTAGAAATAAAGATTTTCAGTGTAAAAGACATGAAATTTAAATTATAGAACCAAGAATTTAAATAGGAATGCTATACTGTTATAATTGGCTTGGAAATAACAATATGAATCCATGGCTGACAGACATATTTATTTAATAAAGTACATTTCTGTCCTAAACTCTTTCAGTAACATGGCTAAAATGCTGCTGCTTTTTTAAACTAAGTTTATGTAATATTTTAAATCCTTTGTCGTTATTTCAACCATCTTCACAGTATCTTCATCATGTGTAGATCCCATCTCAAGAAACTACTTTCTTTGCTCATCCTTTAGAAGCAACTCTTCATTTGTTAAAGGTTTATCGCGAGATTGAAGCAATTCAGTCACGTCTTTAGGCTCCACTTCTAATTCTAGTTCTCCTACCATTTCTACCAACATCTGTGGTTACTTCCTCCACTGAAGTCTTGAATTCCTTAAAGTTACCATGAGGGTTGGAATCAACTTCTTCCAAACTCCTATTAATTTTGACCTCTCCCCATGAATCCTGAATGTTCTTAATGGCATCTGGAAAGTTACATAGTGCGTTTATCTGAATGGCGAACTTTTTCCAGGTTTTCAATTTACTTTGCCCAGATCCCTCAGAGAAATCACTATCTACGGCAGCTGTAACCTTACAAAATGTATGTCTTAAATAAGACTTAAAAGTTGAAATTACGCCTTGATCCCTGGCTGCAGGATGGATGTTGTGTCCAGGCATGAAAACAACATTAATCTCATTGTACATCTCCGCCAGAGCTCTTGGGTGACCAGGTGCATTGTCAATGAGCAGTAATAGCTTGAAAGGAATTTCTTTCTTTTTTTTTTTTTCTGAGCAGTAGGTCTCAATAGCGGGCTTCAAATATTCAGTAAACCATGTTGTAAACAGATGTGCTGTCATCCAGGCTTTGTTGTCATGTACCACTTAAAGAGGGGGATATATTTTCAGAAATGTGGTGTTAGGCTATTTCGTTGTAGTATAAATATGTATATTTAGACTGGTACATGCACAAAGAGAGGAATGAGGAGGAAAAGTCTCTATAATCAAAATACTTTTATGTGTTTAGTTAAAAATCAACCAAATTACCCTTAATATTTTACTCCCTAAATCCTTGTGACCTATTCACAGACCTTCAATTTAAGATTACTTCTGTTTTTCTGAGCACGTAATGTTACTTCCTTGAATTTCAAATGTATATTTAAGTTCTTTTGAAATGTAGATGATTATTTTATCTTAAAATAGGCCTTTTTTTTTTTTTTCAGAGTAGACTGCTTGAAACTGAGCTAGCCATTCCACTCTGCTGTAATCCCATGGGCAGAAATTATTACCCTGTGTTACAAATAGGAAATTGAAGTTTAGAGAGGTTAAGTGATTTCTTCAAATTATTCAGTAGCTAAACTGAGATTCCAACCCTGATCTCTCTTGCTGTAAAGCCCAGCTCTTTGTCACACACAAAAATAGCTTTTTAGATAGTGTGTGTATAGGTGTGTGTGTGTGTGTGTGTGTGTGCACGTGCACACTCATGTACATGCATTCAAGGCCCTCCTCTGTAAATCACAAAATAACTTAAAGAAGTAGAGATGCGGAGGATCTTGTATCGACTTACAAATAAAAGAAAAATTATGAAATTAATGTGTTAAGAATTGAGATGAAGTAGTCCCCAGCTTCTGACTGGTGTTTGTTGCTCTCATTTCCTCCTTCATGCAGATCTTGAATGAACAATGAAAGCCCTATATCAATATTGCCAAGGGTGCGGACTTCTTCCACAGCGACAGCCCCCCCAAAATAGCCATCAATCATATCTGGCATAACTTCGCCATTTTACCATGCTTTATTTTTACCATAGCACTTTGACCATCTCACATTTGGATTGCACTTATTTGTTTACATGTCTTTTTCCAGCTAGAATGTAAATCCCTAGGTGTCAAGGGTGTAATTTGTATTTTCACAATGTATCATAGTACTTGACACTGTGCGCTTGTGCATTCAGTTCAAATTAAATATTTTGTCCCTTAAAACATGGCACATTGTCTTCCGACACAAGAAAACCGTTGTCTTAGTATAAACTACTTAAAATGTTGACTTCCTTGTTCATTTTGATTAAAAATAAAACAAAAACACGAAAAAACAAACAAACAAAAAAAAAAACATGGCAGTAGGTGGTGCACTGTATTCATGACTCAAATGGGATCTTTTAATCCACTAGGAGTACAAGTCAGTTTTATGAAAACTTTTAGCTTTAAACAAGTCATAGCAGCCCCTTTTTGTCCTTACCCATTTTCCTTCAGGTCAGTTTTGTTCACCTTTCCTTCCAATGGAAACTTTCTGAATTTAAACCTGATTAAACATAGTTTGGGGGGAAAAATGCACAGGAAAGTGAAACAGAATACAATGTATAAGTAATCATGTAGGTTTTCTCAAGTCAAACAGTAAATCCTAATATAGACAATTTGAAATTCATTCCCAATTACAAGGTTTGACATTCATCTTTTCTTCAGCACGCCCTCACCAGTGATGACCTACTTTGGCTTTATCAAGTCAACATACAGCTAGACTCAATATTTTAATGTCACGACGTTTAGGAGAAATGACACACAATTTCTGGTCCGATGATATGAGGCAAATCAGTTAAGCATCAGCAGACTGTTTGGAAACAAATCACTCTCAGCATTGTCATGCTGTAGTTTCTGAGCTTGCACCCCTGCGTATTCTCTGTAATCCAATTTCTTTCAAAATGGCTTTCAGTTCCTTTTTTTGTGCACTATTGATGTTAAGCATGAATGAATGCAAACACTGCCCCATCAAAAACAAATAGCACCTTACCACCCGGAGTGCCCTGGCAGGCATCCACAAAAACAAGATTTAATGCCGCCGAATGGCAGTGGGTAGACAGAATTAAGGGGTGGTCTTCCCAGCAAAGGGGCTTATCAACTTCACTGAAATAGCAATTTGGTGCCTTGGTATCAGCATTTGTCTGATTTTTATGTGTATTTTAACTGTTCTCTTCAAAGGAAAATTCAGGATGTTTAATAGTGACATTTAATTGGAAACTCACAGTTTTGCAAATCACTATTTTTTAGAACTACAAAAGTTTTTCTGACAATTCCTGGTAATTTGCATTATTGCCCTACCGACACTTTACTTTTTTAGTTGATATGACTTGGTGTGACTCTCAGGCAACAAATGAAACTTGTTTTGTCCATACTATTCAAGGATTTGTAACGCATTGGTGGATTTTGTTGAAAGTCAAGCCAAGACACTCAATGAATATATTAAAAATCTCCTTTATAATGAATAAAATCATCAATTATAAGGACACTGATGTATCCTACAAAGAAAATTATTTATTTACTTAACATTGTAGTTTTATAATAGCTCCTTTCCCTAATAATCTGAGGGAAAGAAATTGAGATATTCTAGGTTAAAATCTGAATACATCTTGGTGGTCAGATATCTATCAGCCCTGCATTTTTCCACTTGTCAGCTGCTGCCATTTCTTTGTTTAGATCACACAAATTGCAGCAACGTCCACATCAGACCAAGGCCATTAAGAGCTATGGGAGTAACACTACCCCGGAAAATTTTCCAGGTTAAAAACACAAGCTTTCTTCCATCTGTATTTCTTAACCACGTGTGAAATAGTTATAAAAAAATCTGTGACCTTATTTCTTGTAACGATGATAATCAATAAACTTTTTGACAGTCCTGATATTTTAGTCATGTGGTAGAACACAAAACTTTACAGAGTAATTTAGTGTGGGCTGATCCCTCTTGTCCTGATGTCTGGTAAAGTGGAAGTCCTTCCAGCGGTCGTGTGTATCTTACATCCCCAATCCCTCCCTAGAGAGTGTTATCAGTCTCATTACAGATCATGTCTTCTAAGCAGGTTCTGAATGAGAAGCGCTCTGTGGCCTTCAGCTGTGTGCCCTCAGCTTGATAGAGCAAAAATGTTCAGGGCATCATATGCACACTCACTTCTAGCTACTGTGACCCCATAAGTAGTTCATGAGTGGTACAGTATTTTAAAAAAAGAGACTGAGGAAAATGACAACCTAAAGAGCAGACTCCACCTCTTTACACTCCCTTGATCATTGATGGGTTATTTGCAGAAGCTCTGAACATCACTTGAGTCTCACTGACTCTAGACTGAGGTTCTTGATGGTATCTTGGGACTACAGTATTATTTCAAGATCACAACACGTCCATCAAGCTTATTTATTTCATGTCATCTCACCAGTTCTATGGGAAAAATGATTCCTTGACCTTAAAACTCTAAGAAACAACGAACGAACAAAAATGTCACCACCTTACAGTTTTACTGAACACAAAAATCCTGGAAAGCAGACCATAGTTTTCTCCCCAGTAAGTCAGAAACCTAAGGCAGAGGAAAATTCATGAAATGTCAGGGAAATGAAGTTCTTTTTTCCTCAATACCTGAGCACTTCCATGTGGGTCTCTCAAAAAGTTCAGGGTGGGGGAGGGAAAACCTCAAAGCATTTTAAACTGCTTGAGTATTTACATGGTAATTATCCTAGTGAGTGAGAGGAAGAGAAGAGGAAAAGCCCCTGTTCTCTGAGAGCCTTGAACTGTGAACACTTCAGCTAGCCACATTTACATACATTATCCTGTCCCGTCCTCTCAATTGTCCTTGGAGCTCATCTCCAGGATTACATGAACTCTATTTCACAGAGGAGAGACCAGATTTTATGAATATCTGCATAATTTTCCCAAGATGACACGCTAGGTAATTTAGAGTGTGGCCATTAGATCCCTTTAGCATAGTTCAAAGGGGTTGTCTTTCTGTTCTATCTTTGCTATGAAAAAGCCTCGAAAGGTCTTGTGAAGTACATGATATAACAACATTGTTATCCTAAACTTTCATATCCATTAGCACCCACACTGGATAGGGTGCAATCCAGTAAGATCCAGAATGAAATCCTCATCCCAGGTCCCAAATCCAATGTCCACCTTCCTCTATAAAGTCTGCATTATCTCTCACATGTCCAGGTTGGGTACCAGTGCTCACAAAGAGAGCAATGAGGATGGACACTGTTCTATAAATGAAGCAATCCTTTTCTCCCCATTGGTCTAGTTTGTAGAGCTGGATTTCTAATCGACTCGTTCTGAGAGATTGCCTGATCATTCTAAGATTACAGCCTACCTACCATAGATCCCTGCCTATACCCTGGTACCCTGAGACAACAGGATCTGCCTCTTCTGGGCGCCAGATCCTTCTCCTCGTGGCCTGACCCAGCTCCTCAGTCTGCATTCCTCCAGTCTTGAGTCATTGATCATCTTTGGAGCTCCACTGTTTCTATAAATCAGAGGTTACAAAGGCCTATGGACCACAGACAGGTAATATAAACAAGTGAAGCTAGACAGATAATCTGAGGTGAACTAGAGCACGCCTGCTGGGTCTAAGGGTCTTGAAGGGAACGCTGCTAGTGTGTAACCATTTGAGAATGTGGGCCCATTTTCATCACTTGTACATAGTTTTAAGAGATGATAAAAACCCCAATTTGTATGTAAAATTGGTCACTAATCCAGTGGAACTTTTAAATGTTATGCAGACACACAAACCGGGACAGTACCCACAGTCTTTCAGTTTATGACTTCTAGCTCACATAATTGCTCAGCCGTGCCTTAAAAAGTATAATACTCACAACCGGAAAAGGTAACCCATCAACACAAAACAATATTTCAGAATTTATTATGGAGAACTCTGATAACCACATCAATGCCCTACAAAAGTAGTCTATCCAGCACTGGGAGACAAATCTGGGAGTCGCTCAGGTTTCCCCATATCTTACGAGTAGAGCCACGGACAGCCTTTGCTTCAGACAATCTGTTCAGGAGGTTTACATAGCAAACAGCCTTTGAAGATAGATATGGAGTGTCTCTCTAGAGCAATGCTACCTTCCCATGGTAAAATATTCAGGTTCCCTAAACTCAGGGTTCCTCTCATATACTTCAACCTACTACCCTATTTGTGTCATTCTATGAGATTTGTGCCTCAGCAAACCAGTGAAAATGCTAAACTCTGGCAATTGTTACTGTTATGAGTACTAAGTCCTTGGTCTCTGACCCAGGAGTTTCACGTCTTCTGCCAGTGTCTATAAAACAGTGGCAGACCAGCACATTAGGTTACAAATAGGGTAAAATCCCAGGTTCTTCATAGTTCCTGACACCTGACATTAGTTTTTGTTCCACTCTAAACTCTGGCTACAGCAGTTTCTCTAAAATCAATAGCCTACTGTCTTCCTCTATACTGGTTAGCACACTTCCCCGAATGAATGTATCTCTAGGTGGCTTTTGAAAGTCCAACACTGCCTTATTCTCCATCAAAACAATCACAGACTCTCGTAATTTCAAAACACCTAAATCTCAGTGTTTCTATCTATTTTAGGCCTCCATCTTTGCCTTCAAACACTAGTTTGGTGTTTAGTAATAAGAGAAAAATGACTAAGCAGACTGTCAAGCCATACTGCTTAGGTTTGAAATTACATTTTGCCACCTACTGGCTGTATTCCTTTGGACAAGTTACTTAACCAACTCATACTTCAGTTTCTTGATCTACAAAATAAAGGTAATAATAGAAATTAATGCCCAGCATTATTTGAGAATTAAATGAGTTTATATATTTCATGTGCATCTGGTACATAGTGAGAATGCAATAAATGTAACCAATTTTTCAACTGAATATTTCTTCAATAAATCCAGGCAAGAACTCATCTTAAAAGCAGATTGTTTGCAATTCACAGTCTACCTCTATCACTGGGAAGATGAATAGTAAATAATTTAGGGCTGAATATGTGCTTGGTCCTTTTGGAATTCAAATCCTCAATAGTTTAGTAAAACATATTATTTCCATAGGCTTTCCTTTTTGAAAACAACACCTCATATACCAGTCTTCTCCAAATGAGATGAAAAACCAACCCCTCTCCAGTCAAATTGCAAATGTACAAATGTGTACAAAATGTACAAACATTTTATTAAAGATGCCAAACCACTCTTCCATAGATGGCCTTGTAGACTTAGGATGTCTAATTATCATCATATAAATATTACCAGTTTTCCTCACAGCCCTAGGCAAAAAGTCAATTCACCCAAATATTACTTATCTAAGCAACGTTTCTATTGGTGTGTTCACTGTGCTGCGGCATTTCTCTTAATGGTCCCAAATACCACACCCTGATTTTCTAAGAGGTGTCCTTTCTAAGCCTGTGACATTCAAAATAAAAATCCCAAAGGGGTAAAAGGGAAAGAGGAAAAGCTACAAAAACCTGATTTCATTTTCCTATACTCCCCTCCTCCCTTTTTCCAAGCAGCTAATCCCCTCTCAAACTGTACAATGGACTAGCTAGACACAAAGAAAAGGAGATAACACTGAACGGCCAGTGTATTGTTCTTGCTAATCTGCCCCATTTACATAAGGGTTAGAAGGCTTGTTTTATCATTTAAACAGGCTTAAAAGCCTCTTTGCAAATGAGATTTAGTTTCTACAAAAGAATGAATTCTAGCTATTTGGTGAGTTTCTGCTAGACCAGCATTGGGAGCTGACTTGGCAGTAACTTAAGCTACTTCTTTGGCCACATACAGACTACGCACAGATTGCTTCCAGCTGCCAAAACTGAAAAGCGTCAAGCTGATTAAATTCTTTCTAGGAGGTGAACAGGATAAGGAGTAGGTTAAGAGGTCAATAGTATCAGATCTTAAACTGTACCTGGGCAAACCCCTGCCTTACGCAGGTGCCTTAAACGTGGCTTGGAACTTTTTGAGCCCCTTGAATCTTCCTTTGAAAGGGAACAGAAAGGCAGACAACAAATAAAATTCAGAAACAGAAAGACTTAAAATAGCCTCAAACTGTGCAGTGAAGATCATCTAAACTCTGATTCATTGTTGGTCTCAGTGGCACTGGGCACAAGTATAACACGACCAACTCCCTTGCCAATGTTCGCACAAAAGATAACTAGAAGGAAATGATTTTCTTAACACAGAGGAGTACACGCTTTGCATCAAAATCTTAGCTTTCAAAATTCACATTTATATGTACCATCCCTAGGGTTTGTTTTACCTGGCACACCTTGAACAGATGTTGAGCGTGACCTTGGCCTGAAGTTCAGCGGGGTAAGCAGCACGACCTTGGTTAAATTTGCTCCCAGAAGGTACCAGGGTAGTTACTCCCTCCATTCTTAAATCGTCAAGATCTTCTGCAACAACACGAACCATTAGAGAGAAATTAATTCTAATAGTATTAAGGAGAAAAGTCCATGTTTCCAGGTGCCTGCCAGTAGTTTGTTAAGTAAGACATGATATATTTCTGCTTTGCAAAAATCTTACCTCAGGCACCAATTATTTTTAAAAATCATTTCTAGATGTAGTTGGAGACAAATTATTTAAGATTTATAGGAACCTAAACCACAACCTCTACAGTAATGGGCCCAAAATGGTCAGGACTGGGTCAGTAACTATCAGCTTGCCTATTTTTGCCTCTGCTTCCAACTCAGAACCAACCAGAAAAAGACAAATATGCTCCCGAACTGATTATATAAGATCTTTGCTTCTAATTAGTCTGCCCTCTGCTTCCCCACTCAAAAATCTCTAACCAGAACACATCTGAAGCTTTGTCTTTTTCCACTCTAAGCCTTTCCTGTCTGTCTTCACATGGGGAGGACCAGTATACCGGCACAGCCAGGCCCCAGCAGTTCACTAAAGTCTCTTCCTATTTTTCCCAGGTTCTCAAGCAAGACTTAAAAGATCTAAGTTTCCCTTGTAATTCAGTCCTGATACAACAATACATGATCGCCTGTTTTATTCAGAGAAAAAAGAATCTTTACTTGCTCTAAGCTTTAGCAAAAAGGGTACATAAAGTTTCAAAACATAAATTATAATTTTGCTAAGACATGTTATTGAGGAAACTATTATATAAAAAGGAAAATCACTCTCTTGTGTGGGGGCTAAAAAAATTAATATTTTTCCTCCTACCTTCTAAGTTCTTCTAGTTGGGCTAATAATCTAATTAACAGAGAGATTACCAGGAGAAGATCAAATGTTAATACAGATGCCTGGGGAATTCACATAAGCGTGAAAATTCTAAAGACAGTGAAGCAGCACTGGGAATATATAACATATTTGGACAAAGGAGAAAGAAGTTGGCATGTGCGAAGACAGGGTATTATATTTCAGAAGTGAGAATCTAAGGTCGTTGAGGAAAAGAAGAACATACATGGCAGCAAAATTCTCGTAAGGCAACTCAGAAACAATGGGACACGGGGGTATCTAGCTAACAGGCTTGGACTCTTCCTGATTAAGGTTGGGGCGAAGATTCTTAAGGTGATTAAACCAAGACTCCCTTTCTAAGGCCGGTTTTTCTGTCTGAATCTCTTGGGCAGGAAAGGGAAGAGGGTTGACGGTTCTTTCTGAGTCTTTTGCTTCTTCATAAACAGCTTAAAATCAATATCCCAAAAAGCAGCTTCAGGATGAAAAATTTTTGGTGTCCTTCACTTGATAAGGCAATAGACTACCCAAACATCTTGGACCTCTCACAAAACAACTCAGAGGATTTCTAGGCTTAACTGGATATTGCAAACAAGTGTCAAATTTTCCTGAGATTGTGACAACTCTTAATCTAAGTCATGAATAGGCCTCTGGGATTTGCAGAAGACTTGTCAACAGAACCCTTCCACAGGCGTCCCCAATTAACCATCCTTTCATCTACTTGGAGATGAGTCATTTGGACAAGCCCTTTTAGTTTTAACTCAACTGCATGGGAGTCATCCAAACCGTGTCTCCTTGACCTGGTTGCAAAGGCTTATTCCCCCGGTTGGGGCTTCAGCTTAACTAGTTATAGGCTCCCCTCTTGATCTCAAGGTTCCTCATGCGATACAGACCTTACTGCTGCCTGAGAACATACGGCGCTCGTCAGAGAGCTAATTAACTTCTCATGAGACTGTGTCCGACTACCCCTCTCACCTTACTCTTCACCTCAGCCCTTACCACAAGAAGGGAGCCTCACGATTTTCCTACCTTTGTTAGGGAACCTGCTGTACCTCACTCAGTTTTTTGAAGAACTTCCTTTGAAAACTTGACCTAATATTATTTGTTGACAGATCAAAACTTGAAACTAGGGCAGAATATGCTATCACCAACTTAAGCTAGCCTGTAGAATACAATCCTCTGCTTGAGGTAAAATTAGCCAAGATGGCACAATTACTGCACTTACTTGGGCTTGTCAACTAGCCAAAGACCACAGAATAAATATATATACAAGAATGCTTTAAAAAAAAAAATATATGACTTTAGGATGCTTTGGAAACAAAGGTTTTCTCAACACTGCTGGAAACCCCAATCAAAAATGGTCAAGAGGCTTAAGACACTTTTTGATGCACTTCTACTTCATCAGGAGAAGCTATTATAAAAATTAGGGTTCATGAAAAAAATAAATCATATGGAAGCTAAAGGAAATACTCTAGCAGATCATTTTGCCAAACAAGCAGCCTTAACCAAGGTTATGTTCCTATCTAAACACTTAAAGGATAAATCCATGAAGGAATTCAAAGAGACTATCATGAAATATCAATATTTAGCCCCTTATTCTGAAAAAAAAAAAGGAAAAAAAATATGATTCTAGCTTCACTCAGATAATCTCTGGTGCTTTCAAGATAGCTGCCTGGTGACACTAGATGGTTTCAAATGAATATTAGCTCACTTTCCCCATGAAACGACTTATCATGGTACAGATAAATTGGTTACTATCTTAAATCAACATGGCTGAGGAAACTTTAAAAAGACAGTGGAGGTCTTTTTGGAGTCACATCACTTGTCAACAAAATAATTCTAGAAAACCTATAAAGATGGGATATGGCCAGGAACCAAAGCTTCAAGGGCCCCTGAATTTTATGTAGCTTCCACACTCCATGAGATGTGTTTTGGTCATTGCACATTCTATTTTCAAGATGGGTTGAGACATCTCTTCGACAAAAAGCTACATTCTTTACAGTGGCTTAAAAGCTACCAGATTTTGTGTTCTCATTCTTGGGAATACAAACTTTTATATCAAGTACCCAAGGCACACACTTCATAAGAAACATTATAAAAGAACTGTATAGGGCATTACCCTTTACTCAGAAACCATGCTGCTGTTTGTTATCACCTACAAACTTCTGGAAAGGTGGAAAGAATCAATGACATTCTTAAATAAATTTAACAAAACTTTCAGAAACCCTTGAACTCCCTTGGTCGAACATACATGTACTCATGCCAGTATGGTCCACTCCCTTGGGGACACATTGTTTACTTCCCTACGAACTGCCAACTGGAAGAGAAAGTGCTTCAGGATTTTATCTATCCTACTACACTCTTCCCTGATGTACACAGACATTGCAAAATATTGCAAGAGACTCATGTACTATATCCACTCCTATTACCAGGAGGTCAAGGTCACACTCAAAATATCTTCTAAAACAGCCTCTCTGTGATACTGAACTACGAGATTTTGTCGATTGGAAGATCTATCAAAGAAAAACTGCTCTTGAACCTCATTGAAAGGGATTCTAGCAAATACTGTTAACAACAAATACAGAAGTAAAACTCCTTGAAGTAAATCCTTGGGTTCACATGTCACAACTAAACAAGTAAACCAGAATCAACACAACAAGCTTATTCTAATAGGGGATGTCAAACCGAGGATTCTCAGAGATTCTCTAGAAGCGGCCAATCTTCACAGTAGACAGATACCTCAAGGGCTTCAGAACACTGATGACCTCAGAGAGTGGACAGCTTCTGCCCAAGATGTTGGATCACAACCCCTAATTCCTATTCTGTTTTTCATCTGCTTACTTACTGTCATTCTTCTCATTTTCTGTAAACTCCTGGCTGTCACCCACCCACGATGGCCCTTTTTCTCTTTTGTTCCATTCTTATTAAAATTACTACATCACAGCATAATGATTCTAACACCAGTTTCAGATGACCTAGCCAATGTAAGGTTTCACCATGTCATGAGCAATTCCCTTTATCCTGGATACCTATGTGTTCCTACCAGATACTACTTCCTGTGCAACCAGGATGGCGCGTCTTGCTTGCCTCATACTAATATCTCATGCACTTTAGGAATAGTATCACAAAAATTATCTGTACACAGATACCCTAATTCTATAAGTTATTAAAGTTGGAAATTATAATTTGGATGCAAGCTTCAAAGTGAGGCCGCTCTTGATTAGTCAGGCACTTTACCTGGGGGAGTTACTGATTCATTGTTTATATAAATAATCAAAGCAGTATTTCCCATAGCAGGAATCATACAAACAAAAGACTGTGAGACATGTATCATTTTAACTTCGGCAGCAGTTATAAATCATACGACCTCTACCTCAGGTGGAATACAGATCATTCTCAATTCTTTGGCAAGAATAGTGATGAATAATCTAGACTTCTTAATCCCTAGTCACGGTAGTATCTGTGCCATTGCTAATACTTCTTTCTGTATTTGGTTCAGTGAAACAGGTAAGGTAGAAAAGGCTATAATACCTTAAGGAAAAAGCTACTTGGCTTTCTAAGGTTGATCCTTACGACCTGTGAAATTGTTCTCTTGGCCTTGGTTGGATAATTCAGATTCTTGGTTCTGAAGCATCTTAAATGAAACTTTAATTGCCTTTATTTATATCACAGTGGTCATGATACCAGTCCACTGAAATCTATCATTGTAATGCTTAACCTTGGTGCTTAATGCAGGTCTTAAAAGCTTCTATGCAGCACTTTCTCATCAGATGGTCATGATGATAATATAACATCAAAGAATTAAGAAGCTCCTATGATACAATTGACTACGGAGACACGTGAACAATCATTAAGCAGTGAAGATCTGAATTTCTAGTCCCAACTTTTGGCCAAATTCCTTGCAAGGGAGAGAATGACCAAAAGAGGGGACTGAGAGATTGAATACGTAAGCAGACAATGGATAGATCCTGATGACATTAGAACACTAACCTACAACCTCTGCTGGAATTACCCAGTGCAGCCATAACCACAATCTTGGCAGCAATTGGCCCCAAACATTCAGGATTTGGTTAATACAGGTGAGCTTCCCTCCTCTTACTCTGATTTCCAACTCAGTACCAACCAGCGAAAGTCAAATATGCTCCCCAAACCAATGTATAAGATAATCTGCTTCCCGTGAGCCTGTCTCCAGCCTCCCCATGTCAACCTCCTCCTCCTCCCCTACTCCTCCTCGGTCTCCTTCCCTTCCCCCTTCTCCTTCTTCTTCTTCTTCTTCTCCTTCTCCTTCTTCCTCTTCTTTTTTTCCCCCCAGCTCAGAACATCTATCACAAAATGGAAGAAAAAGAGCATTCTAGAGTAAGAAGACTCCTGGAATTCATTTGCTTGTTCATTGGAGACCTCAGGGTGCTGCAAGCTGAAACAGCTTCAGCAACTGCTATAGCTGTGAAAAAGTCAGATGCAACTTGATGAGGGCGGTAAAACTGGCTCCTGCAGTCTTAGAAGAGGTCTTACTTTGAGAAATATTCCTTCCTTCATTCTCTCTCTAACACTATTCATTCTGTCAAGGAAGGTGCATGAGCTCCTGATAACCACCGAGTACTTACCAAACTCAAGAGGGTGGTGCTACTCCAAAGAATCTTGCATCTGTTTAATCATGGAAGGATACTAATAGTCTATGTTTAGTTTACAAAGAACAAAAATAAAATACAAATTTAGGTCTCCATATCTCCATTTCCTTAATAACATTAAAGGGAGCAGGTGTCTAAGATTAAATAAGCAAGAGAAAGAAACAGAAATGCCTAAACTTAGAAAATTTTCGAAAGTTTGCATGAATTGAAAGAGAAGAGAAAAACAAATTAAATAATTTGAGTAAGATCCTGTCCAAGAAATTTTCCATGCTGGATAAGTCAAGGGAGAAAATGCAAATTCTGTATTTTTACATACAGAAACTTAGACTCTCCGAACATCAATGGCATCAGTCTTCCTTCCTCTCTCTCTTTCTTCCTCCCTCCTTCCCTACCTTCCTTCCCTTTGGGGCCTTTTTCTTAATTTTTTTTTTTCATGATATCCCCTCACAATACCTAGCTCAGTGCTATAGGCACAGTAGATGCACCCTCTTTGGTTGTAAGTAGATACAAATTCAGTATATTAAGGAGAGACTCTGGCCAACTGGAAATTTCTTTGAAGCAATCAGAAATACTTTTTTTTACCAAAGACTTTCATAAGTCTTAAAGTAACAGTGGTAGAAAAATATTATGTAAAAAATAACCTGATGGAAATTTTTAAATATATACTTGTTCTACTTTGATACTTTGAAATCAAACTATCTAGTGAACGTTACTGTCTAGTTAAGAAAGTAGATCTTATAATATAATATAATATAATATAATATAATATAATATAATATAAATCAGCTCTATCTCAGAAAAAATAAAAATAAATGTTTTAAACATTATGGAAAACAAACGAGAAAGTAATTAACTGAGGTTAAAAAAAACTGTCTGATACTGTCTACTAGCACTTGGCAGTATTCCATGTTAATTATGTAGACTAATTTCAGATTTCTGGCCAAAACTTGAATGATAAGGAATTATAGTAAGTTGAATAAACTGAGTAACAGTTGAGTAGAAGAATAGAAGCCAGATTCGGTTATGAAGGATTTTTCAGAAAAATGAAAGACTGAAAAAGCACGGAGAGAGATTTGAAAGTAGATAGTATTTTTGGGAATGTGGTACAGCTATATGACTATAACCTCAGATGTATAGGGAAATCAGAATGTAACACTGGAGGAGAGTTTATTCTCTGATGATAAAGGAGGACAAAGCGATCGAATCTGTATTTTAAGATGACAACTATAGTTGTATTCATTGGAATAAACAATTATCTTAATTTACAAAAGATTAACTTTAGCAATATTATTTTTGAACATAGTCAGTATTATAAATAATATAATCTATGAAATAGACTTCACTGAAATGAATATATTCAACTAATATATTCACAGAATGAGGTTATAATTATCTTACTCATAACTAGAAATGCATTTTTCATTAATATATTCTTATTTAAGAATATATAATTATATATTCAACTAAATATCAATAATATATTTAATATAATCAACATAACCATATATTCAAGAACTGTATCATAGAACTCATGAGTCATTAGTCACAGGTTGTTATAGATCACCTGAAATGCGTGTAGACCAAACTGAGATGTGCTGTAAGAGTAAAATGCACACAAGATTTAGATGACTTGGTGTGAAAATGATACAAAATATCTAATCTATAACTTTTATATTGACTACATATTGAAATAAGAATACTTTAGACATACTGAGTTAAATAAAATTTATTATGAAAGTTAACTTTACCTGATTCTTTTTCTTTTTTTAATGTGACTATGAGAAAATTTAAAATTACAAATGTTGCTCCAATTTGTGACTCACATATTTCTGTAGGACACTGCTGTTCTGGAACATATATCTCATGAATATCTTAATAAAATTATATTTTTAAATAAACTGCCTTACATCCTGCAGCTTTAGACTAAATAAAAATTTCCTTAAATTGATGCAAATGTGAACACCTATCAACTACATCCAATAATATTAACAAGAATAATATAATCTCAGCCATTGATTCTATTCAAGAATATTTATTTTCATTACTTGTTATTCTCCTGTTTTGCTTTATTTTTATCCCATAGCACTTATCATTACCTGAATACACACACACACACACACACACACACACACACACACAAACACACGAGGCAGGCCAATTAAGTTGGTGAAGTTGTTGCTAACCTTTTTTGATATCAGAGGGATTATTCATTATGAATTTGTACCAACTGGACAACCAGTTAACCAAGTTTACTATTTGGAAGTGCTGAAAAGGCTTCATGAAAAAGTTAGACAACCTGAACTTTTCTCCAACAATTCATAGCTCTTGCATCACGACAAAGCACCAGCTCACATGGCACTGTCTGCGAGGGAGTTTTTAGCCAGTAAACAAATAACTGTATTGGAACACCCTTCCTACTCACCTGATCTGGCCCCCAATGACTTCTTCCTTTACCCAAAGATAAAGGAAATATTGGAATGAAGACATTTTGATGACACTCAGGACATCAAGGGTAATACAATGACAGCTCTGATGGCCATTCCAGAAAAAGAGTTCCAAAATGGCTTTGAAGTGTGGACTAGGCACTAGGCACTCTCCCAAGAGGAGTACTTCGAAGGTGACCATAGTGATATTCAGCGATGAGGTTTGTAGCACTTTTTCCTAGGATGAGTTTCCAAACTTAATTGTCAGGCCTCGTATATATATACACACGTATATTCAGAGGGAGCCAAAAAAAATGTATACACATTTTAAGAAAGGAAAAAACTATTAAAATTGTAATAATATATACCGATAACAAAAGATGAATACAAGTCACGCTTCACTTCTGCAATTACAAGCGGTGCTCAAAGTGGTTACCATCAGCGTCTAGACACTTCTGATTATGGCGAACTACTGCTTGAGTAATGTTGACCAAAGTGTCCACTTGTATACATTTTTTTGGCAAATACATGTGTATACACACACACACACACACACACACACACTCACAGACACACAGACATATATAGATACATACACACACATAGATATATACATATACACATACTTAAATATAAACATACATGTACATATACAGACAGACATACACATCCATACCCTTATAATTATTCATTTAATTTAAAAAATCTGTTTCTTTTTTGATACCTCAAGATAGGAACTAAGTCTTTCTCACTCACTATCGTAATTTCAGTGCCTTAGAAGTGTGTTTAGCATAGAGCAGGCACTCACTGATATTTACTGACTATAAGACTTTCGTATAATTTGATAAACTCAGTTAATTAATTATTTGACCAATTGATCTTTATGTGAGATTCGGTTTGGGAAAATTGGTGTTTAAAGAAATACACTTGTTGCACTTGCCTACAGCCATTTGGGAAAGAGGAAACTGGAAACAGGGAGATGAAGCAGGACGAATCAACAGTACAAATATAAGATTCTGAGGGCCTGGAATAGGGCCGTAGCAGTAAGAAGAGAAAGACGTGTATTGGAAGGTCATTTCAGAGCAAATTCCGTAGGTTGGTTGTCGTGAACTATTGAATGTGAAATCCCAGCAGATTTCTCCACATTAGCACCTTTAGGGAATACAGGAAGAGATAATACCTTTGGTTTTACACATGTTGAGATGGCTATCTTCAAGACAGCATATGGATGCTTGGTAACTAGTTAGAAGGACAATCTGGAGCTAGGAAGGGAGTGTGGAATGGAGCTATAGGCCATATGGCTGAGAAAAGCTGATAGAATTATCCGTGAAAATCAAGCAGTGACATTTCTTATGTCTAACTTCCTTTACAAATGAAATGTGCACATTACATGAATACTATATTTAAAAGAAGAAAGTACCATACATATTTTTTTTGCATCATAAAAAGCCCAAAGCAGTAATTTATTTTTAAAGTGAGCCTATGAAATTGCTATGTATCTTTTGAGTCACCGGGACTCTAATTGAGAAAAATGAACTAATTTATGACTAAAGACATGTCAGCACTTTATCTTTATACCATCCAAATAACCAAGAATTAATCAAGCAAAGAACTGTTTTGATTTAATTTAAGGAAATAACAGCTGCCTCGATTAAATAACCCTAGGACTTTCATTTCATTCAAGTGTAATCCATGAAATAATTTACAGCTGCTTGAACTAGACAATGTGGGATATGAGTGAATTTTCACATCTGTTTCTAGGAACTTTATAACAAAAAATTAAAAGCTTTCCAAACATCAGTCCCTTCACAGCGATTCAGTGATGGATTACATAAGAATTATACGGCAATTTTTCCCTGCATTGCAATCGGTTTGTTGATTTACGTCAATAGAGCTGATTTGGTCAAATATTTTAAGCAGATGTTATATATTCTGAATGAATTATTGAAAATAAAACAAATGTTAAGAAAACATATAAGAAACTCGACAAGTTTACATAAAATATTTATGAAACCTTTTTTTGCTATGTGAGACAGCTATATTTCCTCAAGAGGGTAAGAAAGAATGGAGAACAAAATATAATTCACTTCGCTGAAACACATTCCGGTTAAAAGACGGAAGAAGGGTGTTAAGGCCATACTTCTATCAGTTCTCTCTTTCTACAATCATGCCTCAAATATGAGCTCAGTATTCTTTCTTAGTACATCAGAATAGTACAACTTAATCTAACTCACAAATATTAAGAACAAAGTGGTAGGTACCAGAAATTATAGGCTGTACCTTTTTAGAATAACCTTAGTTTAAAAAAAAATTAAGTTAGAACTGAACTTGAAAACATAAAATTCTTGTGGAATTTAAATGCTGTGCTGAAGTTTCCATTTTTAATAACATAAGAGAGAGTATGTTACAGAATATTTACTTTCCTTGACCACATAAGATCAATAAACAAAGAAAGTGATTAGACCAGCAAGTTATGGAAAATGTTTATGTAAATTTAAATTTACATATATTCTATGTATTCAATCATTAACTGAACGGAGAAAGAAACTCCCTGAGATATTCTTTGATAGCTTCCAGTTCCTGTTTAATTTCTTTGAACATCAATAGCCAAACACATGATGATGACAAAATTCGTAAAAATTTATAGGCTAGAATTTGTTCACTTAGATTGCAAATGAATCACAAGACTTGTGCTAATTGAACCCATCATTACATAAATTGTGAAGGCTTTTCTGTTAGTCAGAAAAATTAAGACATCTGGGAGTGGTTTTGTCTTTCCAGTCTGATAGAAAATGTTAGTGCTTCTAACATTTTCAAATCCAAATTCAAATCCAAACACTACCCACAGTCTGCTTTCTGCATCAGAGTGCATCTTTACTTTTCTTAATTTTCACCCACCACAAATTCAAGAGATGATATTATATAAACACAAAAATTGACTTTCTCATGAAACTTTTTTTCACTTCTGAAGGTTGGACAGGTAGAGATTGTGAACAATTCTCTTTCAACAAAAATAACTGAAATTCCAGGCATGTGACCATTTTCTGGTAGGTTTATATGAGCAGAATGGCCTGATATTATTGAAAGCCAGTTACAGCCCTAATTGAAGTGAGGACACATTGGCCAATTCAGAAATCTAGAGACAGTGTCAGAGGAGTATCAGGGACCAGATTTGGGGGGCAATGTGGAGAAGCCATAGGCAGGGGCTTATAAGTAGAGGTCTTCAGTAATACAACCAGAACACAGAAAGTGAGGGAAACCAGGCAAAATGTTCAGTGTAGTCAGGAGGTAGGCAAAGATGGTCTCCAGGCAGTCATGGAGAACGGTCGGTTAATCTTTTTAAAAGGCTGGGATTAAATAAATTATTAATTTTTATGGAGTGATGGGTAATGATGTATAATTTATTTTTTCAAATATGAAAATCACTGTAAAATCTTGGAAAAGCTTCTCATTTTAATTCCTGTTTAAAAGTGTATTTATTCAATTTTAATTCCCTTGGGATTATTACCTCTCAATAGTGAGAAAGCATTGCCCATCCAAATAGTTTAGTTATGGATCAGGCACCAATATTTTACAGCAAGCATTATTTCAGCCAGCACAGGTGATTTATCCACTTAAATGTATTCTTTCTGTTTCTAAACTTATTATTAACCCTATTTAATACACTTTTTTATGTTCCCAAAATCAGTGTTAAATAAATAAGGTCCTATGTTGAGAAGTTCCCATGTGTACTGCATTAATTTGTTGACTGCTAATGAACTTGGACCATAAACCTAATAACTGTACCCTGTACCATATTTGATGATCTTTTGATTCTTAATCTAGACAGAGTACTAACTGAGTTCATTTCAATGAGTGTGTCTGCATGGATTACATAATTTGCTAACTCAAAGTAAGCCCTTTGGTGAGAGTACAATAAATCCATTCACTAGTTGTTACAATCCCAAAGCTAGCAGTTAAGTTTTCTGTATCTATGCTCTCAACTTATTTTTAGTAAAGTTGATTCTGTCTGAAGTCAATTTAATTTATACACATGGCACAAAACTAAGTTGATGTGCTATTACTGATTAAACTCAGGATTTATTCTTCGTTTACTTTTTTCTTGGATTTCAAGTGTAACAAGTCGTGGATTGACATCTTTTCTTCCACCCCCTCTTTTCTTCTTTCTCTTCTTACATTTTCTCTTTATTTTTGATCAAGTCTTAAGCTTTGGCTGTATTTTTCCTTCACCAAACCCTTCATCGTGTAGACTCCCTTTGCTTCAACTTGTCCTGCATTTCATTTCCTTTGAACTTCACTACTTCCCCTCCCTGAACTTTGTGCTATTGCTATTTGAGTTTTTTCAACTCATCATGTGATATTCTCAAGGAAGCCAATTTTAGCCAAGGAAATGCACATAAAAACGTCAAAAAAAAATTAGGAAAAAAAGTATTTCATTACGCTGATCACATCTGTTGCATTCTAAATCCAGTATGGTTAATCTAAAAATGGTGTTAAGTATCATAGCTACCCGTTGTCATCCCCCTGCCAAACTTCCTTTATTTCTGTCTTATGCTCAACCCTTCAAGATAAATAAGAAAAGGAATCGAATTTTAGGAAAAATTAAAAAAAGAAGATCACAGCTGGCCGTGTACTGAAATTGCTGCTGATGTATTTGGCTGTGGTTGCCGACTCATTCTCCCTGTGGTGTGCCACAGGCGAGAAGCAGGCACAGGACGTACCTTTCCCAGCATGAGATGCGAGCCACATGCCACAAGATGTTGCCACCCTGTCTGACACATTGTAAATCCACTTTCCATTCCATGCTGCTTTCTTGGAATTCACATGCTGTTCTCATCTCTTACACTTCATGCCACGACACATTGCCACCCCAATGAAATCTCACAAAACCCTTTTCACTTCTGTTCCATTTTCTTGGAGAATTGCCTCTGTGGAACTGTCCTTTAATACCATGTCATGCAGGATGATGGCAGCTAAGAACCTCATTTCACTTCCTATATTATATAAGTTTTTGCGTTTCCTAAAATTGGGTATTTGGTGATAAGGAAAAAGTACATACAAAAATCTAAAAATGTACAAATTGGCTCTACAATATACCCCCTATACAGCAACCCTAGCCTCTTTCTGTGCCTTGAGCAATGCAAGAAGGTCAATGTCTTCACTTCTCTGCATTGGCTGCGTGCCGTATCTACCTGGGGTGCCCTTCCCCAGATAAAAGCATACTGTGCTTCTCTCTCTTCATTCAAAGCTCTACTACAATATCCCTTTCTAAGAGGGAATTTCCTTGACAATTCTATCTTTGCCATTCTTTAACCTTTTTATCCTTCTCTATTTCCATAGTATTTGTTACATCATAGAATTACATTATATACTTCTTGTTCATCATTTAATTCTTCACTAATAAATTTCCAGGAGGGCAAAGACTGTCTCATATTATGTGTACAATTCTAGCAATGTAATAAATGCTGAATAGGTATATATTAAATAAAGGAGTGAATGAATCATCCCAACACCATGACATTATTTCCATTTTATAGACAAGGTATGTTATTGATACGCTCCCTTAGAAAGTCTGAACAACTTCGCCAAGGCACACCGTATTAATTGGAAGAGACAGCAGTTGAAGCTTGATTGGTTTGAGGATGAGCTTTTATATATACATACAAACATCTATAACAAATGATTTCTCAAATTAGTGGTTAAATTGTTATTATTAATACAGTATTATTTGTCTTTTATGTTTCAATAAACTTATATCTATTTAACTTCATATGTAAGAGATTATTCTCCAATGTCAAATTTTTAAAGGATGGCTATCATTTATTTGCTAAGGGCCTATTATGCTTTAATCACTCTGTTAGGTGCTTTCAGATATTTTACCTTATTTTTCCCCCGCACAACAACCCTCTAGGGCAGTGGTTCTCAACAAAGGGTGATTTCTTCCTCCCTCCACCACAAGGAGACATTGAAAGATGTCTAAAGATATTTTTTCTTGTCAGAACTGGGAGCGTGGGAGGGAGGAGGTCAAGTTCATCCTACAGGATCTGCCATTTGAGAGAGAGTTTAGTTTGATCAAGTTACACAGCTGGTATGTGGTGCAGCCTGGATTTGAACACTAAGGTGATGTTTTCCCAACCACAGCACAATACCTTACTCATAGTACATTACTAATTAACTGTGTTACTCAAAAATGACTTAATCTGCTGGAACCGCTCTGTTTTTACCTTAACACCAATCTCAGAATCTCATCATATACTGTCACCCCAAATGATATCTAACTAGTGGGATTTTTACAGGAAATTTCATGAGACTATGAAGAGATCATTAAATTGAACTTTGCACAGCAAAACTTTCCTCACATCACCTTTAAATACCTTGGATCTTTCACCCATGTTTGCTCCCTATCGCTGCTTCCTACTAGGTTGGTACAAAAGTAATTGCGGTTTAAAAGGTTACAAATAATTGCAAAAACCACAATTACTTTTGCACCGACCTAACATTTTGCATTCCATCTTCTTTTTTGATTCTCCCATCTTCCATTTCTTAACTACAGCCTCAGTTTCAGTCTTTTTGAAGTACAACGGAACACACTCTTAGTTTGCATTCCCACTCCACACCATGATTACTCAAGATTCCACCTTGAGTTTTATCTTCCTCATGGAATATTTTCTACCATGACCATTTATTACAATGCCTTTTGGTATTATGAACGTCTCAAGCTTATAGCCGTACCATCAACCTACCACTCTGCTACATAAGCAATACAAAAAGCAAACATGTTCTGGTCCCTTTTCCACTCAGAACACGCTTATTTCTTTGCCCTTCAAGAGAACTGTACACGTGAGAGACAACAAGAGGAAGAGACAAGTAAAAATTAATACGCTGAACACATCGGTGTCAGGATGACTCTAAGATGGCTCTATGATCCCTGCTTTCTGGTACTCATACCATTGGATAATTCTCTCCCGTTGAAGACTAGCTGCACATAAGGACTTGGTTTCTAGCTAATAGAATGAAGCTAGGTTGATTGGACATCACTTCCGGGATTAGGTTTTGAAAAATTATGACTTTTATCTTGCCAGCACTGTTTCTCTATTGCTTTTTTGGTTTGCACTCTTGGACGAAATAGGTTGGGGAAGCCCATGTGACAAGGAACTCAGGGTGGCTTTTGGCCAATGGCCAGCCAAGAACTGAGGCCCTCTGTCCAACAAGCTTTCAGGAACCCAGTTCTGCCAACAACCCTGTGAGCTTGGAGGCAGATCTTTCTCCAGTTGAGCTTCAGAAGAGACCACAGGGGGCCTGACTACCTTGATTACAGCCTGTGAGAGACTCTGAAACAGCTGACAGGCTGAGCTGTTCCTGGACTCCAGACCCCAAAAACTGTGACATAATTAATATTCATTTGTGTTAAAATGTTAAATATATGGCAATTTGTTACATAGCTATATATAATAAATACTACATTCAAGTAATTTTTCTTTTCTCCAAATTATTTAGCATAAAATTGTGAGTGAAGTCTTAAAGAATTGATTTGGTGGGTAGTTTTACATTAAATAACCTGAGACTTATCAAAATATATAAAAGACAAACAGTGAAAATTCCAGACAACCGACTTTAAGAGACCTGTTCATTCAAATTATTCCTTAAAATGTTTCCCCAGTTTTGAAATAGCAAGTAAAATTACAAATTAAAGATTAGTAGTTATCAAAATTTAACAGTTGGCCAATTTTATGATATAGCAAAGTCATTTGTAGGGTATTTTATATACAGTTTATAATACATTGGCATCCCATCTCTAATCATTCTATAGAACTCTATTATCCATAGTTCATAATACTTTGATATAATCTCGTTATTTTAAATTATTATAAAGGTTTATAGTAACTGCTTTTTTTCCCTTTGTGCCATAGTGTTGATTACACTTATGATTTATTTAACATTGTGTCTTGAATTTAAACCAAAATTATAATATTATTTTGGTAGGAAAAATATGAAATATGATCCACTTTGTGACTCTCAGATGCAGTATGTGGTTTTCATGAACACATTATGACAAAAAATGGAGTCAGCCTGTAGCAGCTTTTCATAGAATTCTCTCTCTCTCTGTTCTCTGTCTCTCTCTCTCTCTGTCTCTCTCTCTCTCTCTCTCTCTCTCACACACACACACACACACACACACACACACACACATTCTCTGCTGGAGTACTAAAGTACCACATGACCCACCACATTCCACATTGTCTTAGCTCAGCATCTCAAGATGGACGATAGCCATGGCTCAGATAAAGCCAGAGCCAGAGGAAAACTGCTCCAACATTTCTTCTGGGTTCATCTTCTGAAACTTTTGAAATTAGAGCACTTTTTCATATAAAACATATTGAATTTATTTCCAGATCCAACTTCAATATGTTGGTGTTCCCATATCCGGACAGATATTTGTGTATTTCTAACTCTATGAATCACTATTTCCTAACACAAACACTCTACTCTGGGAGGTTTGGTTTATTCATAGCCTCCAAAACACATGCAGACTGCTCCTGAACTAACTACAATTAAGATGTTAAAAAAAAAATTCTTTATTTTCTATAAGTAATCTGAGTAATCTTATTGAATAATGGGGAAAAGAAAATAAAGCAAAATTATCTGTGTCATGACAAGGGCAACAGGCAGCCACTCTGTGCAGGTCCTGAAGCTCTCTTTTGCTTTACATCATTATTTAATTTTCAATATTTGTCAGCTCATGCATTGACTCATACTTCTGTCACTGAGAAGCGTAGGCATCGATCATTTTTTGCCTTTTCCCCACCATGGCCTTTCAACTCCTACCAGCTTGATAGAAAGCTTCCAAGCTACTGGCTCATTTTATAATTCTTAATTTTGTCCACATTATTTTGACCATTTAAATGAAATCATAGGTATTCATCCTTTGGCAGAGGTAAAGAATTATATTTAGATAAAGTAATGGAAAAGAAGTAAGAAAAAACAACAACAACCTAGTGACTATATGAATTGCATCCTTATGAATTAAAGGCCTTACATGCTTATTTCAGGGGCATAATTTTAATCACCACTCCTGCCATTTTATTAAAAAATAAGTAAATAAAGAGAACATGAGTTTAAACACCCCCACAATTATTTTAAGAAAATCATTATCTGTTTGAGATATTCAAGATAATAAGATGACCATCGGTTTTGAAGACTGATTTTTATATTGGTAAATACAAAGGGGTAGGTGGTCCAAATAAGAAAACAATATAGAAAAAGGCATAAAGATTAAAATGTCATAAAAATCTTCTCTTCACAAGGAAAATTCAGGATATAGGACAAGAATTCCTACAGCTCTCTCCCCATTGTACCTTCAAGCTTAATTCCAATAATATCCACCTTTCTTAGTTTTCTTCAATTTCATTGAAATCTATTGGGTTCAAAGCCAATTATCCTACCAGTGATTTTGATCCCATTTTTAACGGATAGTTTTTATGCCTGCAATTACACCTTTCTAGAAGAAAAAATAAATATTGCCAATGTCCTCATATGAAAAATAACCATATAGTGCATATTACAAAACCACTAATATATATTCAAGTGGATGAAGCATTAAATGGTGCTAGAACAAAGTCAGGCAATTGTGGGCTAGTCAATACCTTACAAGGTAGCCAGAAATTTGAATTTTTCTAAACATGAACATTTTATCTGATTGACTGATTAATTCAAACAGATCTGTAAGACTCACAGGAAGAACCATTTTAGCAAAAGTTCCAGAGACACATAAACAAAGAAAGAACTTAGCAGAAGTAGTGAGGTAGGAAAAGGAAAAATATAATTATTGATTTATTTGTCAGTGTTACTCACTAATTTTTAAGTTCCTGAAAAATCAGTAACATAGCACATTCAATGTTGTATCTATAGGACAATGCATAGTTCTTGGAATATAATAGATATTTAATAAATGTTTATTGAATGTATAAATAAATAAAAGATCCTTATGGGAAATACAAGTGGATGAATAAAGTAATATTTAACTATGAAAAGTCTTGAATGGCAAATAGGTTGAAACGATCAGACAAGCAAAAAAGGGATTTGTAGAATCAGAGCATGACATGGTAGCTACAATATTTCATAATACTGAAGCCGTGAAATGGTTTAGTGGTTCTGAGTGTCATCTCTGGAGCCAGGCTGCTAAGATTCAAATTGTGATTACACTTCCTACTAGCTCTGTGATTTGGGGTAAATTTTTTAACCTCTCAGAGCCTCAGCTTCCCTATAAGTAAAATGAGAAAAAGCAATGGCCAGCTCAGGATTGTTATGTTGGTTAAATGAGTCAAATGCCTGAGAAATGCAAAACAGTGTTTGGCACATAGACAGCAATCAATGAATGGTAGTTACGTTGTTACTGACTTGGAAAGTGATAAAAACAGACTAGAAGCGGAGACACTGTAGATGACACCAAATGATTGTCCTATTTCCCTGAAGTTATGGGAAGAACATTCCATCGTCCTCATAATCATTTCACAGGTCCAACTGACCCTCACATTTTACTTCCAAAGCAGTCCTTCACAAGTTTGATGTTCTGAAGTTTCCAGGAAAAGGCAACAAATATTAAACTTATCATATGTCATTTGAAAACAAGGCCATGCTATTTTGAAATTTGAAATTAATGTGGAAAACAAAACTTTTCTCTCCTGACTCACTGAAGTGCCAGATTTTGCTGTTGGGGTCTTTGCTTACTGTTTGTTTGTAAGTACATGAACAATTGAAGTTAGAGACTAAACTAATATGCATTTTCATGTTCACCCTTTAATCAAAAATTGTACAAGTTTCAAAATCTAAAAACAGTGGGTATCAAATAATATATGACAATCTCTCTGAAGTGAAGATTTCAATAAATAAGTTAATATTGACTTAAGTTCACATCGCTACAAAATGAAAACTATAAAACTTGTGGAAAAGAGTATAATCTTTTAGTTTAATTTTAAAGGCTAATAAATCTAAGTAGCAGTGTCTCTTCTAATCTGATTTAAATAAAGCTGTATATTGACTTCTACGATAAGAGTACTTTTAAAACTTTAGTAGACTCTAAAGGTTTAAAGATATTTATGTATGAAGTGCATCCATTTTTTGTAGTCTCAGCTAAAAAGTCCAAAAGAGATCTCCTGAGATCTACAGGAACTTTTTCTTAGACCTGGGAGTTCTTCAATTTTCTTTCTACCAAAAGGAATGCAGCTGGACTGAACTGATAACTAAGAATAAGAACAAATACAGTAGTTGGCTCTTTCTTGTAAAAAGCTCACCAGTTTCCTTATCGCTACTTAAGAATTGCTTGTTTTTTTACATCTCTACACTTTGGTTCATACTTCCCTGATATCTCTCTATATTATTCACTCCCTTGAAGACATATCTAAAGATTCACTGTAAATTCATAAAACTGATTAAATTAGATTCTATCTAATCAATCCTTATTTATGCTAGGATACATAAATAAAATGTATGTCACACTAATGTGCCCTCATCAGATACCTTTAACTTAATACTTAACTGTTTTCTTACAGATTTCAGGTGTCCTCAACTAAGTTAAAAATTGAGAAAGGGAGTAATATCTTCTACCTCCTTCTATAGCTCTGGCTTTGTAGCTACTTACCTCACAGAGCTTTGTAGATACCTAAGAGAATTTGCTGAACATGTGTGAATGAAGGCAAGAATATATAAACGTTTACCTAATTATTTTTAATGGTCTGAGTCCAAATATGATTCCTTTAGACCATAATATCATACATATTTCTAAGGTCTTAATATATATTTACTCCACTAACATTCATTTGATTATTCCCTAGGAATGAATTAGTGGACTTCTAAGCTGCACCCATTAGAGATAATAGCGACATAAATCACATGGCCACTGTTTATATACAAGTGTCAACACCAACTCTTGGTACACGTAGTGCCACAAATAGTATATTTCTTCAATGCACTGCTTCATGTAATTAGTTTCATGGATTATTCTCTTCCCACCTACCTCTCTCTCTCATGTATCTATTCTTCCAAATATCTGAACTATATATCAATAATTCTTGCCAAAATTTATGTTAAGAGGTTTATTTCAGTTAGCTAAAAACTCCTGCATTGCATGTATATCAAACATTAAATAAGTACGCTGAATGCAGACATTGGAAATTTATGCTGGAAATTAATCTTCAATTCTACATTCTTGTACATTCTACTGAGTGAATGTGGAGATCACAGCCTACTTGTTTCCATGCTTAGCCTCTCAGCCCTTCTCTATCCCCAATTTTGTTTGGAAAAATCTTGCAAAGAGCATAGATTCCCAATAAATTAGTTGATACTGTTGATTAGTTGATTTCTACTCCATCTTAATTACATCATCATTCTTTATCTCCATTTGGCTCCACTTCGGCTAGTTTTATTATGTTTTATCTTTCCATCTTCTAGGAAACTACTGATTGAACCATAAGTGGTGCTTACTGGTCTGCATTACCCTTGAGGTCTATAGGTCTCCAAAGTTGAGGAAGGATATTAATGGTACAAGGAGAACCTAACCAATTTCCTGGAAAAGTCATCTACACAATCCAAGAGAGTGTTCTCCATTTTCTTACCCACCATTAATTTTTCCATCTACTGTAATCTGGATGCTGCTAACACCACCCCACTGTTCTCAATAGAGCCAGTGATTTCTCAAATGTCAAATGAGATGACTCAGTCGCCATCTTAATTTGACACCAATGATCACCAACTTTACTTAATACTCTTCACACACTTGCTTCTGTAACCATGACAATTTCTGGTTTGCCTTATAGCTCTGTGTGAAATCTTCCTTTTGTGGCCTTCATTTTGAGATTCCTCAAGGGTACATCCTTTGTGCTCTCTTCTTCTTACTCTCTGTTCCCTTCTAGAATATCATTTTAATCCTCCTGTGTTCCCACTATCAGACATGCTAATAACTCCTGAGTACATCACCAGTTTTCTGTGCCCCAAATAGTCAGTGGGCACATGAATTTATAACACAGAAATGAGAAATCTATCTTGACTTATATTTCATCTTCAACTCTCCTCTTCCCTACTTGCAACCTATCATCACAGTCTGCTAGTTTTACTTCCCAAGTATGTTTTACTTGCCTTGGGATTAAGCACTTGGATTGCTGCAAAAGCCTCCAACTCTTCTCCCTACTTCTTGTTCTGTCCCCTCAGATCTATCTTTCACACAGCTGCCATATACGACCTAGAGAATATGTGTGTCTGATGATATCATACCCAGAACTTCCTTGACTAGAGAACATGTCCCAACTTCTTTTGGTGTCACAGGAGACCCTGCACGATGTGCTACTCCTCCTTCTTCTCAATTTTCTTTTCTGTTTCTGCCTATAATCTAGTTTCACTGAGTAACTGCTTCCAATTTCCTTTCATACATCATGATGTTACTTTGCATTAGGTATTTGCTCGTGTTGTTTCCTGAGCATTGTAAACCTTTCTCCAGCCCCTCATTATCTCAGTTCTCTTTATCAGAGAAATTCTATCCAAAACTTAAGGCTCTTCAATGCTGTCCTCATAGCTCTAGCATGATTTGGCTCATTTTTATCTATGTTCTTACTATACCCATCTATTTACTATATGGTATTATAATTTTTGCTTGACATGTCTTTCTCTCCTACATGAACAGGGAACAACTTGAGAAGAGAGGCCATGTTTTATTATTCTGTGCTCAGTTTCTACTTCCAACACATAATAAAATATCAATAGGCTTGCTGAATAAATGAGAGAATAAATTAATAAAAAGCTACTATATTGCTTCCTACCATCTGTCTATATTCTTGACCAGAAAGTTCTGTTCTCTTCTCCATTAGGAATTTCACTGGCCTTGCTGACCACACAGATTTCTAAAGTTGCTCTACAATTCATATCCATTAGAATCTTGTTGAACATCTCAACCATATCCTTTTGAGCACATCTTAATGAACTTTTCTAAATCATGATCAAGACTAGACACATCTGCTTCCCTCTAAATGTATTACTCATTGGTTCCCTTTGATGCCAAAAACCTTACGTGAGAAGTAACAGAACAGAGATTCTCCAGATTTTTGTATTCAACAGACTTGGAGGTTCATTTACGTTACACCAGGAATGATTCCAACTTTCCAACAAATCTGGATTTTTAGGCCTTGGGATGAATAAGTAGGTGTTATGGGCTGAATTGTGTCCCACCAAAATTCCTATGTTGACGTCCTAACTCCCAGTACCTCAAAATGTGACTGTTTTTGGAGTAGGGTCTTTAACGAGGCAATTAAGTGAAAATGAGATCATTAGAGTAGGCCTTAATCCAATATGACTTGTGCCTTTTTAAGAAAAGGAAAATTTGAACATAGACATGTGCCAAGGGAAGACACACAGAGATAATGGCCCTCTATAAACCAAGGTGAAAATCTCTGAAACCAACCCTACAGACATCTTGACCTGGGAATGCTAGCCTCCAGAATGGTTGTTTAAGCCACCCAGTTTATACTTTGTTAGGTCAGTCCTCGTAAACTAATATCGTAAGCAACAATGTTAGTCTTGAATATTCTATTATACTAAAGAATATTTATTGTAGGAAAACATAAAACTTGCTACCAATGAAGCAGGGAAGAAAAAAAATTAATCTTTCTTCTTTGCCTTTTTTTGATCAAGAAAGCCTTAGGAATAGCCTGGGAATACCTTCAGCTGCCAGTGATACGCTCTGATTGAAGTAAGAAACGCAGATGGTAGTTTTCATTTTTTTAAATACTCACAAATGCTAAACATCTGGAGATGTGTAGTGTGTGGGTGAATGTTTCCTGAGAGATCCTAATATGCAAAATTTTACTTCTCTAGCCAGAAATGCTTTGACGGTAGACACACGGAGATTTTAAATTAGTTGCACTAGTTTATTTTCGTTGCAAAATATCCAAGACAAGTAAAGTTCAACCAAAAACCTACCTCAATCTAAGGCACTAATTAAACACCATGGTACCAGAGCATTTATAGTTTCACAGATGTTATGCATGACCCTCAACTCTGTCCTTCTTTACCCACTTGCATTCCCTTCCACAATCCTACAAAAAAATTCAAATAACTCTTGCCTTTCCATTACACTAAATGGTAAAGATTATGAGGCAGGATACCAGGTTACCTGTGCTGACTTAGTTACAGATTTATTGCACGACGTTAATCTTGTTGGTTCCAAACTAAACACCAACAAATACAATTTAGCTTCATTACAAAGTTTGCAATATGAGGTAATAGATGACATCAAAACTCTTAAAATACAGCCAACTTCTGATTATTAAAAAGTGAGTTAGTGATTCGGTCAATCAAAATGGTGGAATATGTAAATGCTACATTTGCCTCTTCTCACGATTACATCAAAATTACAACTAAACTACAGAACAAACATCATTGAGAATCAACTGAAGTCAAGCTGAACAGAAATCTTCTTACCTCTAAGGATATACAGAAGAAGCTACCTCAATACTGACAGGAGGGGCAGGGACATGGAACGGGATGGTCCCACACCAGTGTGTGACCATTAAAATCTAGAGGAATACGTTGGCTGTGGAGGTCCCCCTGGAGGAATGAGGGGGTCCCAGCCCCATACCAGGATCCTCACCCAGAGTTTCAGTGCTGGGGAGAGAAGCCCCTATAACTTTTTGCTGTGAAAACCAGTAGAGACTGTGGCTGAGAGGAGGGACGCTGCACTCTCTGGTGAATTTGCCCCATCCTGGTGGTTCACTGAGACCCCATACTTCCTAACATTCTGGCACACCCAAGCTGCTTCCAGTGGCTTTTCCATATAAACAACCTATCTTAGTCCATACAGTGGATTTTTCTAAAATCTCTCAAAGGTTCACAAAACCCAACCAAGCAGCATCTGGCTTTGGCATGCCCCTTAGCCCCAAACCCGGCACTAGTGGCAGCCAGCTCACTTCATGGCTTGGCCTCTCAAGGCAACTCCAAGTCCAGTGAAAGTGGTGGCTGTCTTTGGATCACATTATGGCTCCTACCAGGTGGCTCTGGACAGGACACAGACTGCAGCTGAACTTGGCCTTTGTTGGGGCCCCTCCCAGGAGGCCCTGGGGCTGGCATGTCTGGTGACCAGCTTTGAACCCAGCTGGGGATCACCCAGCTGCCTCCAAGAATGACACAACAAAGGGCACACTGGGTAGGCACCGGAACCCTGCTAAAGTGAATCTTGCTCTGTAGGGTCAGCCCCTGTACCACAGCTCCTCCACTGTAGTCACAGCCAATCCTCACAAACAATCAGCCTGAGGTTGAATCCCCCTAACTGATGTGCAAACAACAACCAAGGCTCAGCTGCAACAGGAGGGGAGCACCTGGCTCAGGTGACCAGGAAGATTGTGCCACTGAGCCCCACAGCACACCTACCACATAAGGCCACTCTACTAAGACTGGGAGAGATAGCAGCCCTACCTAACACATAGAAACAAACACACAGAGGCACCCAAAAGGGGGGAGTCAAAGAAACATGTCCCAAATAAAAGAATAAAGATCCAGAAAAGGAACTAAACAAAATGCAGACAAGCAATCTACCAGATGGAGAGTTCAAAACACTGGTTAGAAAGATACTGAATAATCTCAGGGATAATTTCAACAAAGAGATAGGAAACAAAAAACAACTAGTCAGAAATAAAGAATACAATAACTGATATAAAGATTACATTAGAGTGAATCAACAGTGCATTAGGTGAAGCAGAGGACTGAATCAGTGATTTAGAAGGCAAGATAGCAGAAAACACCCAATCAGAAGAGCAAAAAGAAAAAAGTATCCCCCAAAATGAGGATAGCATCTGGGACAACATCAAGTGTACCAACATTCTCATCATAGGGATACCAGAAGGAGAAGAGAGAGAGCAAAGCGTCAAAAACCTATTTGAAGATACAATGATGGAAAACTTCCCTAACCTGGTGAAGGAAATAGACATACAAGCCCAGGAAGTGCAAAGAGTCCCAAACAAGATGAATCCAAAGAGGTCTACAACAAGACATATCACAATTAAAATGCAAAAGGTTAAAGACAAAGAGAGAATCCTAACAGCAGCAAGAGAAAGGCAGCAAGTTACTTATAAGGGAGCTCCCAGAAGACTATCAGCTGATTTCTCAACAGGAACTTTGTAGGACAGAAGGGATTGGCATGAAATATTCAAAGTGATGAAAAGCAAGGGCCTATGACTAAGATTACTCTATTCAGGAAGGCTATCATTTAGAATCGAAGGACAGAAAAAGAATTTCCCAGACAAGAAAAAGCTAAAGGAGTTCTTCACCAAACCAGTATTACAAGAAATCTTATAAGGACTTCTTTAAGATGAATAATAATAATAATAATAATAATAAATGTGAATAATAAAATTGCAATAACTACATATCTATCAACAATTACTTTCAATGTAAATGGATTAAATACTCCAATCAAAAAATAGGGTGGCTGAATAAATAAGAAAACAAGATCCTTACATATGCTGCCTACAAGAGACTCACTTCAGATTGAAAGACACAACAGATTGAAAGTAAAGGGATGGAAAAAGGTATTTCATGAAAATGGAAATGAAAAAAAACAAAAACAAAATTAGGGTAGCAATACTTGTACTAGACAAAATAGACTTTAAAACAAAGGCTATAACAAGACACCAAGAAGGACCCAGTAACCCTCCTTCTGGATATTTATCTGAAGAAACCCAAAATGCTACTTCGAGGGGACCTGTGCATCCATATGTTCATTGCAGCATTGTTTACAATGGCCAAGATGCAGAGGCAGCTTTGGTGTCCATTGATGTAAAAATGAATAAAGAGGAGGTGGTGGATATATACAATAGAATATTGCTTGGCCAGGGAAGGGAATGGGTTCTGGCCATCAGCGGCAGCCTGGCTGGATCCAGAGGGAATTGTGTTGAGTGGAGTATGTCAGACAGAGAAACACAGATGCGATGTGACTTTGCTTATATGTGGACTCTAAAGAACAACAACAACAACACAGAAACAAATTCATAGACATAGAGAACATTTTGATGGCTGTCAGATGGGAGGGGGGATTGAGGGGGTAGGTGGAAAAGGAGAAGGATGAAGAAGTACAAATTTGTTGTTACACAGTAGTCATGGGGATGTAGGGTATGGCATAAAGAATATAGTCAACAATATTGTAATATTAATAACTATGTATGGTGTCAGATGGGTACGAGATTTATCAGGGTAATAGATTGAAAGGGGGTTAGGGGGCAGGGTGAAAAAAGTGAAGGGATTAAGAAGTACAAATTGGTACTTACAAAACAGTTGTGGGGATGTAAAGTAAAGCATACGGAATATAGTCAATAATACCGTAATAACGATGTATAGTGCCAGTTGAGTACCAGACTAGTCAGGGGATCACTTCTTAGATAAATGTCTACCACTATATTGTACACCTGAAATTAATATAAAATAATATTGAATGTCAACTGCAATTGAAAAATTTTTAAATGAGAGAGAAAAGGTGAAAGGGAATAAGAGGTTCAAGTTTCCAGGTATAAAACAAATAAGTCACGGGATGTAGAATTAGTCAATAATATTGTGATAGCGTGGTACGGTGTCAGATGGTTGCTGGGCTTATGGTGATCACTTCTTTAGGCATGTAAATGTTGAATAACTATAGCATATCCCTGAAACTGATATAATATTGTATGCTAGCTATATTTTAATAAAAATCTTAAAAAAAAAAAGAAGAAGCTGAATAACTGTTATTCTCCATAGCATTTGAGATTTTGCTTCCCGGCAACTCTCACCACTTTTGGCTCAAATAAACTCATGAAAATGCTCTACCAAAAAAAAAACCCCAAAACAAAACAAAACAAAACAAAAATATGAGTTACAGGATAATAAACATTTTTATTCCTCTATCTCTCCCTATAATTTATGTCCCACCTCTTATCCATAAATATTGTATTCATGATTTTGTTAATAGCTGGTCAGAATATGTTAGAGATTGTCATCTCCAACAAATATTTGTTGGATACATTATTTCAAAATCTGGGATATGAAATAGAATAAGACACAATTTCTACACTCATTTACAAAAGCTATTTTCCTTCATATTATTAATTCAAGACAATTTACCTAATAATTTACCAAATATGTCACTTTAACATACATATATTAATTGTAATAGTTTGTTTCCTGTATTTTTCTCAATAGTTAACAAAATTAATTCAAAATAATCATTACTTTCTTTCCCTCTATTAGTTATGCTTATTATAGCAGTAGTTGACAGTTACAGAAAAAAATAAAACTTTTGTCTTATTGCTGACTTTATGAAGAATTCCATTTTTAAACACATGAAAATCACTGTCATTAAAAAGATTTATTGTCATAAATTTATATTTGTTGTCATAATTAATCTAGAACTTGTTTTTACTTTATTTTTACTTATATTTTCTAACTGAATGATTTGCTATCATTGGCCAAGAAGCATGCATTTTTTATGAGATTCATCCAGTACTGTTCAATGTATCAGTAATTAGATCATTTCTTCTAAAATTTAGCTAAGTAGTATTCCATTGTGTGAGTATACCACAATTTGCTTTTCCAGTGGACTTCTGGGTTGTTTCCAGTTTGGGCCTATTATAAATAAAGAAATTATGAATATAATCAGGAACATATCATTTATTTCTTTTGTGCATATACTTGACAGGAATTGTTACAGAAATAGTATGTTTAATTCCAAGGTCATAGGGTAAATACATGTTTAATTTTATCAGAAACCACCAACCCTCTCTCCAAAGTGTTTGTACCCTTGTACACTTTCACCAGTAATGATGAGACTTCTGCTGTCAGACAAGATGGAGAAGCTGCATTCCTCACAGGTCCTGACTCTTACAATTAAAAAATCTTGAACGTACAATGAACAGCCACAGAAAGATTCTGGATGATGGAAAGAAAAGGGTGAACTTAGGAATCTCAGGACTTGAGAAATGACATGGCAATGATTTCTCTGGGTTTCCTTTCTGGCTTCCATATATGCTGGACAGGAGAAAGAGCTGACACTTCACATCCCCCTGTCCTTCCCCTGGTCAGCAGCACACAGCTCCTGGTTACACTTCCGCTTCCATCAAACAACAACAAAGCTTTTTAAGTAAGTCCTCTGCTTCCCCCCTCCACCGTGCCAGTGGGCCCACTGGGGATCTGCTTTCACCCCACGTGTAGTAAACGAGGTGGTGTGAGTCAGTTCCCCCGCTCACCAGAAAGCTCTTAGCAGGGTCAAGGGGGTGAGCTGCACTTGCCTGGCACCTATTTGCCAGGAGGCAGTGGGAGACGGTGCCCCCTTTTGCTCGGGGTTACTGCCAGGACCCAACAGGAAGCTGAACAAATACATCTGCCTGTTCTTTGGGCTATCCCTCAACAGGGAGACTGCTTGTGAGATAAAGAAGATAAAATTGGATTCAGAGTCTCATAGTATAATGTACAAAATGTATAAGACACAATTAAAAAATGAACCACCATGCCAAGAACCAGTAAAATCACAACTTGAATGAGAAAAGACAATCTAGAAGATGCCAACACTAAGATGAATTAGATATCAGAATTATCTGACAAGGGTTTTCAAACAGCCATCTTAAAAATGATTCAACAAACAATTACAAAAATTCTTGAATCAAACAAAAAAAATAGAAAACCTCAGCAAAGAAATAGTAGTTAATTGAGAATCAAGCAAAAAATGATAGGAGTGAAAAATAACTGAAATAAAAATCTTGCTGGATAGGTTCAATAGTAGAGTGGAGATTATAAAGGACAGATTCCGTAAATTTGAAGATAGATAAATAGAATTTATTTAATCTGAACAACGCAGAGAAAAATAGACTAGGGAAAAAAGTGAACCATCTCGGAGATCTGTGGAGCAATAACACAAAATTAACATGTGCACAACAGAGAGAGAGAGAGAGAGAGAGAGAGAGAGAGAGAGAGAGAGAGAGAGAGAGACAGGGAGAGACAGGAAGGGAACGAGGGGGGGACTGAAAAATTATTTGAAGAAATAGTGGTTGAAAACATTTCAAATTTGGCAAAAAATATAAAACTACAAATTAAAGAATATGAGCAAATCCCAAATACTATAAACTCAAAGAAATCCATACCAAGATACAACATAAACTTCTGAAACCTAGAGACAAGGAAAAAAAATCTTGAAAGCAGTTAGAAAGAAATGTCGCATTACTTGGAGAAGAACACCAACTCAGATGATGGTGGATTTCTTATCTGAAACCATGGACACCAGAAGAAAGACACAACATTTTTCAAGTTATGAACGTTAACAGTCAACTGCAACCTGCCTCAGTCAAAAATATACTTTAGAAATAATGACACTATCTGGTGAAGGAAAATTAAGAGTATGTGTTGCTAGCAAATCTACCCTTAAAGAATGGCTAACGGAAGTTCTCTAAATAGACAGTAAATGACAGAACTACAACTTCAGAAAGGAAAGAAGATCATTGGTAAGGTAAAAATAATAGTCTATCTTCATCATGAGTTCTTTAAATTGTATTTGATGGTTGACCCAGAAATTGTAACACTACCTAATTATATAGACCATTATTTTCATGTTCTTATTGGCCTTCAGTATCTTCTTTTGCAAAATGTCTAAGTTTTCCCCATTTGGAGGGGGGTGGTGTCATAATTTTATTATTAAGTTATTAAAGTTCTTTAGCTATTCTTTTGACACATATTTGTGTGCATGTATATATTTTTCCTTTTGCCTTTTTATTTTTCTGAAATGTAGCTTTTGATAAGCAGAACTTTTCAATTTTGATGATGTTTCATTTATTACTTTTTTAGTCATTGATGTGTTCCATGTTCTCTCTAAGATATCTTTGTTTTCCCCCAAGGCTGTAAATATGTTATCCTATATTTTCATCTACAAGTTTTATAGTTTTAGGATTTACATTTAAGGCTATAATATATCTGCAATTCATTTTTGTATATATTGAAAGGAAAAATCCAACTTCATTTTTATTAAGCAAAATTCATTTAAAATTTTTCACAAAGGTTCCATTTCTAGGCCCTATTTTTTCCATTGTCCTATTATTTTCTGTTCCAGTCCTAGTACCATACTGAATTTATTACTGTAGTCTATAAATATTGAACTCAGGTAGAATGGTTCCTCCACTTTTTTCTTTTACAAGATTCCTTTTTTGGATATCTAGGACATTGTGTTTCCATGCAAATTTTAGAAAAAGCTTGCCAAATTTTTATAAACTAGACTGCTGGGATTTTCACTGGGATTTCATTAAACATATAAACATATAAGATGTCGATCTTAAGATTGATTTGTCCAATTCATTAACATGATGTATTTTTCTATTTGGATTTTCTTTACTATCTCTCAGAAATGCATGTGTAGAATCTTTTATAATTCTGCTAAATTTATTTCTAAATATTTTATGTCTTTAATGCTGTTTTAAGTGAATTTTGGGGTTACTTTTCTTCTCTTATTTTGTTGCTAGTGTATAGAATAATATTGCTCCTTGTTTATTGACCTAATGTTGTTTAACTCCCATTTTAGTTTTCCTTTCTCTCTTCAGTTCCATTTAAATTTCCCATTTTTGCCTTTTTATATTCTCTTTTATCTCATTTCATAAATGCCATATTTTCTCAATGTTGAGAGTCAAGTAAATGTCTGAATTTTACCTAGCTCTTATATAGTAGTTCTTTCTTGTCAGTTCATCAACAGAAAATCCTCCTCCTTTGCAGATTAGGTTCTCCTATTTATTTTTTGATCTAGAACATTTTCACTTTTCTTTAACATAATGTTTTGAAGATTTTTCTATCCAGATCTAATAAGTTCTCACTGAAATCCTTCATTCTTCACTCAATTACTATTAGAATCCTCATTTCACATCTGAAAAAGAAGGTCTTACAGAAGAAAATTTCTATAGGATATTCAAGGAACCAACAGTCTTAGAATTGGGATGGAGATGGAGCCATGGGTAATTATCAGAGAGGAATCTCTTCATCTGGTCCCTAGTTTCTTCTTTTTGTTTGTTGATACCCTAAAGCCATGATCCAGATTTCTTTATCCATGTCAGCAACGTTAGATGTGCAATGGATTCTTCCCACTGGTGCTATTGCTCTTTGAACCATTAACCTTACCACACCAGGGATAACTCCTATAAACTTTGGGCCCCCAGAATCACTGAAACCCATTGCTTTTAACCTCCTATAGCAAAAGTCATCCTGAATGGTATGTTATTAGAATATCATATATCTCATGCTCCCTTTAGACATGCTAGGGATATTAATCCTACAGTGTATTATTGTCCAGGGAGGGAAGCTGAAGCCGATCTGTGGAGTCTTTATTCTGATCTCTACTGTATTATTTCTAGCAGAAATACTTCAAGGATCACGGAAATCGGTGGCCCTCTTTGGTTGTCAGTGCACTGTTTATTTTGACTGGTATGGGAGGGAATGAGGAAAGAGGAAGTTGTTTAACTATGTTCAAGTGGTCACCTTACCTTAATATTACTTTTTTAATTTTTAAAAACGATGAACATTATTATGAATTTGCAAATTACTTTACCGCAGTTCTGTCAAAATGTTAATTCTTGAATGCAGGAAAGAAAAAAAAAGGGAAGGTCATAACTTAAAAGTGCTTGAATCTAACTAGTTATGGGAAGGGAAAAAAAATACTTTCTCATTTTAAAATAAAGTATTCACCACCTTCACTTTTTTTTTTTTTTTTAAATCAGTATAAACAAAGTTAGAAGTAAGACATATGTGCTACTGGCTGTCAGACTGTGACAAGAAACAGGAATATAGTTACTCTTTCCTAGTAGTTATATTACTTTGAGGCTTAAAGTGGCTTTAAAGGCATTATCTGAAACATGAGAAAAGTTGCTTTTATAGTATCAATTTTCTAGCAAAGAGAGCTCCTTTGGGGTTCTTCCTTGGATACAAAAAAAAGGAGGGAAAGAATCCATTTAAATTTCCTTTATCAGTGTACTCATACACACACATGCACACATTGATTTGGCATATGTATTTTCTGAACTGCAGGATGAATTTATTTAAGTTCCTCTGATTTCCCAGGATTTTTTCTTAGAAATGTAGACAGATGAGTTTTCAATGTAAAGTTCATGGCCTTATAATTCAACCACTCTTCCAAAGCTCATGGATGAGGGCCTTTGTTGAAAGGATAAAGATTCCCTAATTTTAAAATAAACATCTTATTTCATACACATATAAAAAAATCAGTCACTAGACTACAGTCTGAAAGCCAATCTGTAGGCCATATGAGAGTGTGCACGTGACCTACTTTCACACTTGAGGAACTAGTCACCTACCGCTCAACTGACACAATGCTTCTCTTTGTGTCACCCTCACTCCTTGTCCCATGGGGGTATTCTGACCTTAGGAACACACTCATGAGAGTAGCTTCACCCGAAATTCTCTGATGTTCTAAGTTCAGGGTTCTAATTTGAGAGCATCCCCCTGAGTTTCATTTGTGTTTTGCCCTTTTTGAAAAGCAAAATTCTCTTTGAAATGATTCAGACTTCATCCATGTTTGCCTTTTTAGACACTGGCTGAGTAAAACTCTGAAAAACTCAGCCATTGTCTATTTGTGAAGACGATGGTGGGCTAGTTAAAAATTCCTGGTACAATCATAGACTTTCCAGCTCTATGTGAAATGTGGCTTTGAAAGTACCTGATCCCAAGGAACAATATGACTGCAAGACATTATTTTACTTAAGAGTGAAGAAATCAAATTTCAACACTCAGCTATAAAACAGAAAAATATTTTAAATGATTCAGAGCAACCATATGTGCATTGAGGATCCATAACTGTACATACTTTGGGAAATTCTTTGATTTGATTATCACCCACATTCAGAAACAATTCTGTTTCTGCATGTCTTGACAGCCTTTTGTCCTGAATTATCTTTCCAAGGATGTTTGTATAGTAAACAGCCTTGGAACACAGAGATACATCACTCAGGTGCAGGAGGCAGGATTGTTACAGATGGCATCTCTCTCCAGGACAAAAGCTGGGTAGATTTGCTTATAGCCCATTATAGAAGACAAGAGTTGCCTAGGCTTAGGGTTAATTTTCTGTACACAATCCACACATGTGCAGGTGTCACCCGGCCTCATCATGTCACCAGTGGGAATTAAGGTTTGAGGAGTCAGCATAAGAAAATGCTGCTACTCGGGCTGCTGCTACCGTTATGAGTAAGAAACTGGTGTTTGTCTCTAATACAGGCATCTCATGTCTTCTACCAGCATCCATAAAACTGTAGCAGATTATGTACTGGTTTGAAGGCAGGATAAAAATCTATGACCCTGCATGGTGTTTGACAACCATGTCTGCATTTGAAGAGCACATATATTAATGCCTAAAAGTAAACATACAGAGAAGGCCATGATACTTAAACATAAGACGAAAGAGGCCCTAGAGAATGGAGTATGTAAGAAATATGATTACCTGATGAGCCTAGTAGTTGGGTTCATGGTACAACACTGCAGTTCTTTATCCCACCTCCATCCTCAACTCCCTAAATGTACTTGAAGATGGGGACTGAGCTTCACTCTTCTGCCTAGGTATCAATCAAGTTAGCCAAAGGGAATATACACACTCATAGAGAAAGAATTCTTATGGCATTCAAGGCGCATAAGTACAATAAAAAGAATCACACAAACTAGATAATCTATACCAAAGGAAGTAGAATTAAAAGACCAAAAAAGAACAAAATTCTGAAGGTACATAATGGTGGTCCGCAGAGGGATAACAGAAGATATTGGAAACATGTAGCGAAAACAAGTAGTTAGAAGAAAAAAAGACCATTTGAAGATATTGGATACAATAACAAGGCATACAGTATTGGAATAAACAACTGAATTTGTTAAACGTAAGCATAGATACAAGCAAAGAATCAATTAGTATTCTGGAAACAATTTTAAGGATCTCTGCCAGAATGCTTCAGGAAGGGATAAAGAAATGAAAAGAACAAGACAATATTGAAACATGTGGAGAATATAAACAGAAGTATTGATTTCTAGAAATGGAGGTCTTAGCTGAAGAAAAAACAATATAGAAAGGAGTCAATATTTAAAGAAATAATGCCAGAAATTTTTCTTAAACATGCAAAGAACTCAGATTTAAATGATTTATAAAGGGAATAGAAACATCATAGGGAAATGTAAAAACCCTAAAAACAGAGAAAATTCTAAGAGCTTTGAGAGGCAAAAGTAGATTATATACAAGAAACAATCAAAACAGCATCAGACTTCTCAACATTAACCATATTTACATATTTTTCAAGAAATACATTTCAAACTAGAATTTATATCCATCATTGACTTAATGTAAGGGCAAACATTATTTAAATAATATTTTTAAACACATAAGCCCTTACAATTCATCATCCAGAGATCTTCTTTGAAAGAACTATTAAAGAAAAATACCAACAAAGAGATAAATGAATCAAAGTATATGGTAAAAGTGTTTAGGAGGTTATAGTTATAACTTATAGTAATAAGTTAATTACTTAGAAAAGTTCATTACTGTAAATAAACAAACCAAAAGTACAACTGAAAAAAATCAAGAAGTAAAATAAAAAAAAGTACATGAAACTAGCCAATAAGTAAAGTTGAAAGCTCAGAGGAAGTGAAAGCGAGCAAACATACTTGTCTTAGCTTAAAAATTGGTACGAAAAGATGAAAACATGCATTAATCTTAATAAAGTAAGGGAAACACCAGAAGTAAAAACAGAACATACACATTTGAAATGAATAGGAGTAAAATTGATCTATCCTATTGAAGATATGTAAGAAGATAAAAAATGATGAACAGAAAATTTAAAACAAGATAGAAGAAACATATTTTGATGGAAGAGTGATTTGATGAAGGTGATGCGTTAGTTCACTGCTCAAACACCAAGACTCTCATGCTGAATTTTTAAAAGATCCAGAATCACAATGGCAAAAAATTATACCTATTTTTTTGAAAAAGCATAGGAAGGTAGAACATAAAGATATAAAAGTAAACCATGAAGATATAAACAATAAATTTTTGAGTACCCATTTAAAAAATTTTCAGTAAAAGATAATTTAATACAGAAAAACATCTTAACAGGAAAAGGAGAATCATATTTAAGTAAAGGGCAATCAATCAAGAAATATAATCATCACCCCCTTTTATGTATCTAAAATCATCTTTAAAGATGTATAGTAACACCTGACAAAATAAAGGAAGAGATAAATAAATGCAGATATTGATAGATCAAGAGGACAAAAAATGAAGCAGAATGTTTGAGAACATATTTACTATACTCAACATATGGATATAGAGAACTTTACACACTCAAGCAGAGAATAGGCACATTTAAACATTCTAAAAAACCTTTCATGGATAAGACATTCAATAAACACCAATGAATGAGTGTTGAAACTATGCCCTAAAAAGGAACCCTTAAAAAAAAAACCACAGCTTCTTATGTTTGTAATTAAAATGAATCACTGGTAAATAACGCTTCACTTGGGGAAATTAAACAACAGTTAAAACTAAATTAAAGTGAGGCATTATATGTCAAAACTGAATTAGCACTTAAGGAATATTAAAGTGTTGAATAAGCTTATTAAAAAATAAGGAAGAACTGAGACTCGTAAAACTACAAGATAATAAATCTGAGGACACTAGAAGAAATACAATAATAAAGATTAGGTCACAAATCAACACAATAGAAAACAAACAGCAACAAAAAAGACACAATTAATAAAACTAAAAGATACTTCCTTAAAACTCTAATAAGATAAATCTTTGGCAAGATGGAAGAAAAAAAATGAGAGAAAAGTTGCAGACAAAATACAAAATGGAAATATAGAAATACCAGTTTTATAAGCAACTATACCCCATTAATAAAATATTTTTTAAAATACAATTGTTAGAAGGAAAAAAAAATTACGATCCACAACTAACTTTATATAGTACACTTACAAGTTAAAAAAAAAAATCAAAACAAAACAAAAAACGGTAAATTAGAAAGGGATTATTTTCTCCTTAGAAAGATTACTTTCTTTTTCTTTTTTTTAGCAGTAATCTCACCATGTGCATATATATATATATATATATATATATATATATATATATATATATATATATATTTCAATTTAAGAACACTGTTATCATGGAAGAATGAAAGAGCTCTCAGCTCATGAAATGACGAAGTTCCTGGGGCCAGCCTCAACTAACAGCCTGCTCACAGGCAGTTCATTTAAATTCTTAAATTCTCGGAGTTGTAGTTTATCAATCTGAGAAATGCAAATGATAACATTTATGAGTACGTGAGAATGACATGAACACACACTTGTAAAAGCAGCTAATGTTATGCCTGGAACTGGGGCTTGGGAAATAGTATTTCCTCACACATGATAGGTATCCTCTACATCTAGAGAGATATATGTTTTAGTCAATTCTGGATTATCTGTGGGCATGCATTATGATGTTCAGGGGAAAATATGTTAAATTAGCCTATAGTTTAGCTCTTTCTCCACCAAATGTTAGAGAACCTCTTATGAAATATTAGGCACATCTAAGTATTTATTTCTCCCTGTCAACCCTGTCTCACCACGGAGGTGAAATTCATACCATTCATACCGTATCAGTGATGTGGCGCTGGGAGTTATCTTTGAAGCAGCAGTGTGAGATTTTTTTCCAAAAATCTAATCTAGTTGGATGGTTAAAATTTTACTGGATACTGTCCAAATGTGCTATGAAAATGGAGCTTCATCATTTGCTTTTATACCTAGTCTTCTTCTCAAGGTCTCTATCCTACTCGGTAATGGAAAAAAGCAAAGAAACCACCAAAACACTGTTTTATCAAATAAAGGAAGATTTTCAGTTCAACAGTTTTATGTTGAAAGACTTCAGCTCTTTCACATTAAATGTCTACTTATCAGATACCCCTCCTCTCCTCTTGATTCATCCAAGATGGTAGCGGAGTGTACATGGAGGCTCCCATGACCTCATGACCTTGTGCCAGCGATGGAGAAAGGGGCCTCAAATCTCCGTAGTCCTTTCTCATAGGTTTCTCCAGCAGTGTGGCTGGTCTGACCCTGGCCTTGAATCCCTGGTGGTGGGACAGTTCTCAGTTGGGTTCTTTAGAATGTGATGCTGGCACCCACCAACCCCAAACCCCAATGAGAGTCCCCACACATCACAGCATCTTTATCCTAACTCCAGGCTTCTACCAGTCCATTGGCTATCTTAACTGGTATAAGGCCCACCGCCGGGGACACGGGAATATCACTGGCTATGGGAAGTCAGAGCTGCCTCAGGTCCATCATTAGACGCTTCCTCCTGCCTGTGTAGCCCTGTTGCGCCCACATCACACTGGATAAAACTCTGGGCTAAGGGCTGGGCATCTCCTAGAGGCCTGGAACTTTATCCTAATTACGGCTACCCAGGCTCAAGTCCTTGGGGGTTTCTATGTGTAGCTGGATGTTTTAGTGTTTTCATTGATTCCAATTGTACTGATTTAATGATTTCAATCCCTTGAAGTTGGCTTCAAGAGGGGAAAAGAATTAAGACTATCATCTGCCTGCTCTCTTCTACTTTCCTCCATCCCCTCTGCCAGAGGTGTTTGGGCTTTCCTCCTGTTCCTGTACCACAGGAACTTCCTTTAATTACTATCCCCAGTTCTCACTACCTTGGCGCTACAGTAAAACTCCATGACCTGCTGCAAAGGCCAGGCTCTTTAGGTTAATGACGATAAAAGGGAATAAGAAAATCTTCTTTCTTAATAAAACTGTTTCTGAGAAATTGAAAAGTCATATTCTGTATTTTAAAGGTTCTTGCGTCCTTCCTCCCGCCCACTTCTTCCTCCTCTCCTCTCTCTCCCCCCTCTTTTTTTCCTCCCTCCCTCCCTCCCTCCCTCCCTTCCTTTTTTTTCCCTGTATTCTTGTTATACCAATATTAACCTCCTTAACATAATTAGATGTTTCTGGCCAAATAGGACAGAGGTAACACACAATCACGCTAAGCAAAATAAGTTAGACAGAAAAAGGCAAGAACCACATGACCTCACTCATATGCAGGATATAAAATTTAAAGCAACAAATAAATGAGACAAAGAAACAAAAACTCATAGTCACAGACAACAGTTTAGTGGTTACCAGAGGGTGGGTGTGGGGGTGGTAGAAGAGGGAAAAGGGGGTCAAATATAGGGTGATGGAAGGAGAACGGACTCTGGGTGGTGAACACAAAATGCAACACATAGATGATACATTACAGAAATGTACACTTGAATCCTACATAATTTTACTAAGCAATGTCACTGCAATAAGATTTAATAGAAAAATTAAAAAGGAATTTGAAAATGAGGGATGCATTTATGGATGGATACGGAACAGGGTGGGTAGCTTCTGTTACACCGTTCTTGATTTTTGAAGGAACCTCAGGTATTGTTCTCTACTTCATCCTAAAATCCAATGTGATTGCTGGGTAGACTACCTTCCTTGTGTGGCCACTTGTAACACACAGCCACGTGAATTTGCTCAGTCCAAATTTACCCTGCTGTCTAGATTGCAAAAAAAAGTATTTCTGAAACACAACCACAGTCATCCATTTCATATTGTCTATGTCTGCCCCACACTACAAGAGCATGGTTCAGATGACAGATACTGTATGGCCTGCAAAGTCTAAAACATTTATTATCTGGTCCTCGCAGAAACAGTTGGTACTTCTGGCCTCATATTGGTAGAGAGCACTAACTTTTAGAAGTTCTAATTTCAGTGCGGAGCTGAAATTAGTCATCAGCAACTTTCTGTCATTCATCTTAACGCTACCCTTATAAAATGGCAGTGCCATGTAAAAGTGCCATTGTCCATTTTTCCACGTGACAGTCCTTCATATTCATGAAGACCTGGCTTATGAGCCATAAGACTTTGCTGCATGGAGTGATATCTACAGTTCATTTGGTCTTTTCCCATTCAACTGGATTTCTAGACCTTTCTAGAACATCATATTCTCATCATTTTCCAATAAATTCCAACAAGATCTCTGTCAGCCACATTAAGCAGTAAAAAGAGGAAACATCAAACCACATCAGACCATAACTGCAAATTTTTTACATAAGGGCATATTTTTCATTGTAATATTACTGATAGAGGACATGTAGACAATTTATAATTAAATATACATGCATCGATGCTCTTTCTTTCTCTTCTAATGTAGAAGTGACATAATCAAAAACAGCTGGAGACAATTGTCCTAGTAGAATTTAATGGTCTCTCAGGGCAGGGACCGTAGTTATATGAGGTCAGACAATTAAGTTCGCGAACTCATCCTAGAAAAAGTGCTACATACCTCATTGCTGAATATCATTACGGTCACCTTCGAAGGACTCCCCTTGGGAAGCTATGCACCGATGCCAGCACCTAGTCCACCCTTCAAAAAATTTTGGAACTCTTTTTCTGGAATGGCCATCAGAGCTGTCATCATATTACCCTTGATGTCCTGAATGTCATCAAAATGCCTTCCTTTCAATATTTCCTTTATCTTCAGGTAAAGAAAGAAGTCATTGGGGGCCAGATCAGGTGAATAGGGAGGGTGTTCCAATACAGTTATTTGTTTACTGGCTAAAAACTCCCTCAGACAGTGCCACGTGAGCTGGTGCATTGTTGTAATGCAAGAGCCGTGAATTGTTGGCGAAAAAGTTTACGTTTAACTTTTTCCCGCAGTCTTTTCAGCACTTCCAAAAGGTAAACTTGGTTAACTGTCCAGTTGGTACAAATTCATAATGAATAATTCCTCTGATATCAAAAAAGGTTAGTAACATCGCTGCAACAAGCTTGCAAACTTAATTGTCAGATGTCGTAGTAAGAAATTATTCCTGGGGATATCAAGTCGATGATGCAAAATCATGGAAGTCCACTGACCTCAAGGTGGGTAGAGGCATCTTATATTTGTTGTTCAAATAAAAACTTAAACCACATTGCATTTATGCCTTATAAATCATCACTGAAACTTTTGGAAAAAAAAAAAAAACAAGATTCTCAGGGTAACAGATGTGCTACAACAACCTAGATTCTATGATAGCAAATATTAATGTGATGTAGTAAAAATAAAGAAACTTTACGGCTTCTTGGCTCAAAAAGACTTCCGTAGTTTTTCAGAAATATTTTATATCTTTCAGTGCTTAAAGTACTTAATTTTTGGACTTATGCCTAAACTGGTCAAATATACAGCATATCTGAATTTGTAGCCCATTTCAATGATATTCCATCTGTTTTAACATTTATTCCTTAACTGTAGATTAGCTCGACTTGGTAATATTTTGCATTGTTCACAGCAAATAATAAAAGGTATAATGAAGGGCATGTTAAATGTCTTCCTCTGCAAAAATCTTTCCTCTCCTTTGTACCTATATATACAGAGGGTGCCAAAAAATGTATACCCATTTTAAGAAAGGAAAAAGTATTAAAATTGTAATACTCAATATACACCGATAACAAAAAATGAATACAAGTCCCGTTTGACTTCTGCAATTACAAGAGCTGCTCAGAGTGGATACCATCAGCGTCCAGACACTTCTGATCATGGCGAACTACTGCTTGAGCGTAGATAACATCTATTAAAATGTGTATCCATTTTTTTGGCACCCCCAGTATATAGAGTTAGAATTAAAATCCCATCTGTCTTCAGTTCTCAGCATTGTATTTTGTTTTAGTATTTGTGGTAGCCGGCCTCCAAGATGCTCCCCAATGAGCCTGTCTCCTGGTATTCACATTCTGTCCCTTCCCACACCGTTTCAGGGTTGAACTGAGTGACTAACAGAATATTGCAGGAGTGATAGTGTGTTACTTCTGAAACTAGCTCATAAAAGACAGTGCAGCTTCTGTTTCTGTCTGTCTCTCTGCCTCTTTTTCTTTCTTTCTTCCTGGATTGCTTACTCTCAGGGGTAGTAAGTACCATCTCACAAGGGCACTTCAGCAGCTTTGTGGAGCAGTCTATGTGACAGGAACTAAGGCCTCGTGTCCACAGCCGTGTGAGTGAGACTCCTGGACAGCAGTTAACCCAGCCCCACCACCCCCCTCAAACCTGGCTGACATCCTGACTATAACCTCATAACAGACCCTGAGCCAAGAGCACCCAGCTAATCTGATCCCAAATTTCTGATCCATCAAAAGCAAAATAATAACTGTTTATAGTTTTAAGCCACTAGGATTTAGGATAATTTGTTATGCTGTGATCGATAACTTAGTGTTTCAACGTATAGAAAAACAAAATACAAACAACTGTACAACTGTCTCAATGTTTTACCTAATACACCTTTTATCCAATATGAGAATCCAGATTACCATTTAAACATATACTGAAAATGTCTTTTATCCTTCTCTTGAGCAAATAAAATCTACAAATCACTCCATAAAATTCCTGCCTACCTTTTGAAGTTTTCCCCCACTGTTCCATCACTACTAAACATTGTAGTTCGCTTTCTCTATTCTGCCAATCTATTCACCACACCACTGTTTTCTCCACATTTTGCTCAAAAAATTGAACTGTAAGCATCCTAAGGGTAATCTAAGTTCACATCTCAGGCTTTCAAGTTTCTGCCTGCAGCCCAACGCTGGGCATCAAGCTCAAAGACAGAATTTTGTAATTTAAAAGGATCTTAGTTCAGACGTCTTAATATTTGAGGTCTAGGGAGAGTAAGCAACCTCCCAAGCCTATCTACATAATGACAGGCCTGCATTAGATTCCAGGAATTCTATTTCATCTAGTCCTCTTTCCACATCACCACTTTAAAACAAAAAAAATGTTGGTATGTTGATCAACTGCAGAGACAGAGGAAAAGGGGCTCTATCTAATTCTATGTTCTTTATGGAAGCCTTTACGTCTCATCACAACTCAATTCATGTTTATTATTTTTATCATGCCAAATATTCCATTTTTAAGCAATAAGAACCAGGTTCAAAAAAAAAAAAAAAAAGAAAAGAAAACCAAGACCAAAGGAAGTTACAGTCATGATTTATTTTAAGACCTAAGTTTTAAACAATGTTTCTCTTTCCAGATTTCTGGACTACTTTGTCAGAGAACACTCCACCTGTGGAGTTTTTTACCTTGATCCTGGCTATGCTTATGAGTAATGGTTCCCAGCTGTTCTCTTTGTGATGCATTTGCTCTTTCTGTGTATTTGGTGCCTAAGAGATTGGACATTGCAGATAGGGACATGTATATTTATATGCATATAAGTAGAATTTCCACAGAAAGATATATATCACACTTGGTGGATAGAATAGCCCCCTACTGAGGAAAACAGATACTCATGTGAATACTGTTTTGTCATCTCCTCTTGTGTGCCTTCATTCTTTGATCAGGTTCCATCTCACTTCTTTTTCTCCTAGAGAATTTAATCAGGATGGAAGGCTGTGGACAACAATTTCAAGTAAGTTTAGGGGGCAAAATGGAGCAGGTTTGATTAGTCTGAAGTTACCATTTAAGAATTAGGGGCAGATTTTCTAATTCTATCTATGCAATGCATTACACAGCAGGCATATAATAAACGTTTGTTAAAAAAGAAAAAGAATTAAAGCACCAAGTGACCACCTATGAATCCACAGCTAGGAAAACTTGTCCTCAATATTCGACATCAGTAATTTTCAATCATTTTTCTTCCATGATAAAAATGTTACCCTCATAAGACAGATCACATTCACATAGGTGATATATACGTATTTCTATAGATGTATCCAGAATTCTTTGAAAAGTTTTGTACTTAATTTTTTTTTTACTTAATCATAAGTAACATATGTTAAGATTCATAGTTGTCAGTCAAAGCCACTCACAATGAGTGCAGGATTGGTTAAATAACAGCATGTTATGTAGGACTCCCCAGATATCCATCTCATCTCTACCTCCCAAAAAGGCAAACTGGAATGGAAGTGAAATAATGATGTTTTACAAAAACTTTGAATGTATTCTAATTTGAAAAAGGCATCATTTATAATCTTAAGTTTTTTAAGTATCATGAGTTACAAACTACAAAATGTGTTATAGCTGTTGATAACATAAGAGTATAGATTTATACTTTAGTTGAGAACCATTTATGTACGTGACTTATTTGGCTTTTAAAGAAATGAATTGGATTAATACATTGAAAAACATCACTGTGGGGACTTAAAAATGGTTAATTTAAATATATCTGAAGAATTCATTGAGGTTATCAATATGTAGTGAATAGGGAATAAATTTCTGATTCAGAGAAAACTGGGTTCAAATATTAAATATTTACTCTATCATTTACTATTATGTGCACTGGAGCAAGCTACTTAAATTCTCTAAGTATCAGTATAAATGATGATAATTTCAAATTGTTGAATACATTAAATTAAATAAATAACTTAAGTAAAGCCCTTTACAGTTTCTCGTGCATGGTAGTCATTTAATGTACCTAATATATTCTTTCCTGCAAATTATCCCTGTTCTCCAGTATGTTTTCTCTGTTGTCTATTTCTGCTCAGCATCCCTTCCTATCCTTTTGTATGCTTTTCCCAGTTTCACAGGAGTTAGAAGACTGAGAACTGCTTTACTGAGATTCTCTGGATGCAATTTTGTTCTGCCAATGAGATGCACTAGCAAGAAATTTGGAAGACGAGGCTGAAGGGACACCTGCCCTCTGACAGTAGGGATGCCTGACATGCAGGCTCCAGCCATGTGAATTTTTGCAGGGGTGGGCCTCCACATCTGGCCTCCACTGCTAGTTCCCAGCTTTGGGACTGTAGGACAGTTTTAACTTGGCAATAGTTTCCTGAAGCTTCCTGCTGTTCTCTGGGTGGTAGCAGCCATTTCAGGAACTTTGAAACATAGCAACAGAAGCAAAAGTCAGAAACCCTGAAACCCTGACTTTTGCTCTTCCATACTTTCCAACAATTTTGTTGGTACCTAATCCCGTGTTTTCTGTACAGAACCTGGACTAGGTTCTAAACATGACAGACACTGGGAATTGAGGAGAAAAAGATTTAGACACTGGGAATTGAGGAGAAAAAGATTTTCTTCCTGATCTCAACATTATGGAAACCTGGAGAGTAGGCTACACCATCATCAGAAAAATAACATCTCTTCGAGAAAAGCTACCCCTGAAGAATTTATATTTTATATTAAATTAATAAATGTGACATAAGTTCTTTCATTTCTCCTTTTCTCAGTAGTAATTAAGCCTACCTTCTCATGGCTTATTACTATTATTTACTGATTACATTTGGTAGCTATAAGCTAGTAATTCACATTTTTTACCACTTAAACATTCTCATGATTTCTGTCCTCTTCTGCAATTTAAATGTCAAAGCCAGGCACACTTTGAACTTGAATCAACCTGACTGGGCCATAAGTATACTGTTATAACTGTATTGATAGAATTTACTATAAAATCCCAAGTCTAATGATTATACATTAATGTAACATAATATAAATGATTATAAATATTAACAAGTGAAATAAGCACCTTGGATTCCTTCCTTCCTTCTTTCCTTCCTTCCTTTCTTCCTTCCTTCCTTCCTTCCTTCCTTCCTTCCTTCCTTCCTTCCTTCCTTCCTTCCTTTCTTCCCTTCTTCCCTTCCTTTTTCCCTCCCTCCCTCCCTCTTCCTCTTATTCTTTCTCTTCTTTTTCATCTTTCTTTTTATAACTTTAAAAGGCAGAGCTTGGATGATTTCCAATATCCTTTAATACTCTGATACTCTGTTTCTTTATATAAGAACAAATAAGCTCTTGGTTTGGAGGGATTTTGTGCAAGAGAGTCTTTACAATTCTGGGAATGAAGAATCCTCTCTCACTATATATATGTCTACTCTTGCCATTCATTCATTATACTTTATTTTTTTTAGTTTCTATATTACTATGAATTTATACTGTAATACTCTTATGAGAAGCCATTAGGAAAGTAATTTGTACTAGGTCCTTTGGAACTAATGTGTCTTTATATTATGATAAGATAAATTAAGTTACGCTAAGTATACTTGTTCAGTCCTTCTATTTGCATCTTTTAAGAATGGAGGTGATTTGGAAAAGTGAATTTTTACAAAAATCCTGCTGTCATCAATTATTTCCATTTTTGTTTGCACAGGATTTGACAAAAATTGTTTAGGAATTGTGTCACATGTCAAAATGAACCAAGGCAAGGCAGTTTCTGCATCTGAGATAGCAGGACGATGCACACAGTTTTAGCCATAACAAATAAAGTTTCAGAACACTAAGGGGAGAAGAACTCAGAGGGGCAGAGTCTGGAACACCAACCACCTAAATGCATGTTACTCCTTAATTCTCATTTGGACATTTTGAAAGAGTTTTTGGGGCACAATTTTGCAAGACTCATGCTGGGTTCTTTTAATGAGGGCAGCTTATGCCTTCTGAGCATATAAGGAGTTCTGCTCCTTCACAAAGAAACAGGTTTGATTATTTTACGCGTTACACAACTGGGGACTAACATTGGCAAATACTCCAATTAGCAAAGTAAAAGTACCATGTTTAGAAATTGCGATCAGTTGTTTGATTTTAACTTTTGAACAATATAGTATTTTTTCCCCTTTAAGCGAGAGCTGCCGAAATTAAAAGAGCAATGGATCAAATGTTGATTAGAAATGCAACTGAATGAAATTCAAATATATTAGTGAAATTCAAGTATGTTTTATATACTAGTGGCAGAATGATGGCCAACCAAGGCAAAACCTGCTACCTAGTTAAATTCTTCTTCAGACTGTAGATCAGAATTAGGAAATCGACATACGCTGACTTGTCATATTTTATCTATGCTGAATCACAGGTATCTTTTACTATTTTGCTGTAGCTCCTGGGCTAAATGACTTATTAGGTAGCACATTAATGCAACCTCTTAGAAACTTACTTGTATAGGTCACTGAGTTTGTTCTAGATTTAGTATGGCAACCACATCAAGGGGGTCGTCCTGATTTAAAAGAATCATGATATCCTGCCAGAGGAACACATTTCTTAACACATTAATTCTCACTCAGTAAGAAGTTTCTATTGAAAGCATGTCTACTTTTGCACTGATTTAAGCAGGAACTCCAAATGAAGTCACGTTACTTTCCTTGTAGCCTCAGTATGTAAAGCGTGAAGTTAGGAAAGTTTAGGGGGTATCCAGACATTGTAAATTTTATTTAATCCTATTCACAAGACTTCAAATGCTTTGTTTCTTATGTCCTGGATATATTTAAGTCATTCTAAGTTTCAAGTCAAATTTGAGTATTAGTCACAAAATATCTTGGTAAATAATTGCAAAATTAATCATCCAACCTCCCTCCGTCCTCCCTCCTTGCCTCCCTCCCGCCTTCCCTTCCTTCTTCCCTCTCTCCCCTAGCTCTCCCTCCAATCCTTCCTTAATTTTTTTTTTTTTTTTCTGGTTGTAAGTGTAATCTCCCATGACCGTGATAGAAAATAAAATAGAAAATACAGAAAAGCATGTAGACGAGAAGAACAATCTGCTATAATGTTACCCTCATGAGATAGCCACTGTTCATATGTCAGCATATTTTCTTCAATGTTTTTATGCTAAATATTTTTTTAAACTTTGTAAAGGTCAAAAAAAGAACAGAAATACGAAGAAAGTTTAAAAGAAATTTTTTTACATAAAAAGAAATTTATGAAACAAATTTCATTGACAACCCAGGCTTCCATTTTAATAACCTAAATAATTTTGTCCTGTGTGGAGTTAACTTACATATTATACATAGTCATTCTATTTGAAAACTTAATTTTATCTAGATGTAAAATTTCTGTATTGCAAATCAAAAGCGTTAGCACCCCCTTGTGGTATAACAAATTTTAAGCAGCAAAGGAGTGTTTTCCTCAAACTTGCCTCAATTTTTCTTTCATTCTGTTTTTAACAATGCATAAAATAATTACAAATCTCTTATGTAACATGTAATTCTAAATATATTCCAGACATTTCAAAGTGCCAGTGCACAACATAAATCAATTCAACATAAAAACATCACTAATTTAAAGAAAAGTGTAATACTTTGTTACGTCTATATTAACACTCTATTTGATATTTTCTCTCTCTGACCTTATAAAAATAATAGAATGCTTTAAAGCATTTAAACTTACTTTTAAAAGTAGGTAGAACTTGTCAAATGTGCATACGAATAGCTGGGGTTTTGGTAAAAATGCATATTCTGGTTCCACAGGTTTGGGTGGAACCTCACTGTCTGTATTTCTAATAATCTCCCAGGAAATACTGATATTGGTGGTCCAAACAGCACACTTTGCGTAGCAATTAGGTAGAGAAAGTATTTAATGTTTTTGTATACAGCATTTTAAAATTTTTAGAAATATTTTATACAACCAGCTACATAATAAAGATACAATCCTTTGGGAGAGGATAGAACTTTAAAAAGAGAAACACTTTTGTAAACTAATTGATTCGTGTGCATTTCAATATGCTAGCTTATATTAATAAGTTCCCAGGAAATTCCCAAGTTGTATTTGTGGATTTCTTTTATGCCTTTTTGATTTGCAAATGTGGAAACAAAAGGCTATTTTAACGTCTGTTTTACTTTGAAATGTTTCTCACCTATCAGATTTTCATAGAAACATGCTTGAATGCAAAATCAATTAAAAGAATGAATTTTGATCATAGAACTTTTATCATACCGGATGTCAAAAGGACAATGCATTTAGCACAGTGTTTGACACACAATAAGAACACTGTACGTTTTAGCTATTATAGCAATCCATGAAATGCAGTATTCAAACAAAGACTCAAAGGATAATAGATTTATTAATGATTATGTAGACAATTATATTGAAAGGACTGTGGCTAAGAAAAAGTAACTAAGTTGTGCTGTTTCCTTCTGTTAAGGGATATGCTGCCTGTCACTTATAATAGTCCACAGCTATCTTATAGACACTTGTTTTCAGTAATTTTCTATCGCTAACTTAGCACCATATTTAGAAGAAAAAAACTACTTGACTATTACCTGAATACTTTTAATGTTTGTGTCTTCTCTTTTACCGAATGGTAGTTAAAGCTTTAAATCCTCAGGGAAAGGATACTATTTTTAAAAAATATGTCCATATACTTATAATATTCTAATAATGTATATTTCTAAAAAATCAGATATATAACATACAGAATTGTGTGTGTGTGTGTGTGTGTATAAAGAACATTACATTAGTGAAAAGTGAATAACCTAACACTTTGAATCTCAGGATAGGAATAAAAGCAAGATTAATATACAAGTCCTACAAAACATGGGGAATGACGGACATTTTTGATGTCCAAATAACACAATTTGATCTTTTAAATTGTGTTATTTTAGCAGGTATGAGTCCATCATACAGAAAAGCAAGCGATCATCCAACCTGTCCAAATTAGGAAATCCAAGCTGTAAGAGGTAAAGAACTTACCTTGTCACTTGCAGCCAATGATAATAGTCGATTAAGTCCCAATAAAAATGATATGCCGCTACACACCAGGAACTACAGTTCTTTCATGGACGTTGGCCCTTTAAGACACACAGCATATGCAAGACCCATCACATTGCCTGTGTTCACTCTTAACATACCATGTTTCCTCGACAATAAGACCTAGCTGGACAATCAACTCTAATGCATCTTTTGGAGCAAAAATTAATATAAGACCCGGCCTTATTTTTCTATAAGACTGGGTCTAATATAAGACCGGGTCTTATATTAATTTTTGCTCCAAAAAACACATTAGAACTGATCGTCTGGCTAGGTCTTATTTTCGGGGAAACAGTGCGGAACCCCATTAAAGACCACCCATTACTGGGTACTCAGCGGCCACAGTGGGGGCTGGGCACATTTAGGGTGGTATCATTGTGTGAGCTCTAGAGGTTACATACCTCTGTTCTGACCAAGTATCGTTTTTTTCCTACTTCAATTAATTCATAAGATGAAAAAAAAAAAAACAGTATCCATCTCTAATGCCAAATTCACACTCTTGTCCAATGTGTCACTGCAGTCTGTAACACATATGGGATTGAAAATATGAGTAGGCAGCAATATGATACAAGCACTTCAGGAAGTGACAGGATGAAGAATTAGAACACTACACTGTTTATATTGCCAAAAGTAGCAATATAAACTGAAGAGTAACAGCTTGACACAAAGAGTGATTAAGAAGTAGCTGTTATAAACTACTTTTAGCTTTAGATATTTAGTTTACACTGACTTAGATGTATAACCATTTTATTGGCATTTTAATACAATTCACAGAGAATATGAATGCATCACATTAGCTAAGCACAAGTCATATTTACAGGTGAAAAATTATAAACTCATGACACTCTTGTGCCTTTCTCCTAATGACATTTCCAATATTTAACGGTTTGTATTTGTATTTCTTTCTTTGCAGACAGCATAATTAATATAGAAATGTCATGTAGAGTTTAGATTTTTGCATAAACTTATTATTATACTTAGAACAGCTTCCAGCTGTAGTTAACATTAATTCAGATTTCTATACTTATGAAAGTAAGGAATTCATATCTCCTCATTTTATTTTTTTCCAAAGAAGAAAAGGAAATATTTCACTGAGGAAACCCTAACAAGCCCTAACAGAAAATCTTCCAATATGCACCAATTTGTACTATTTTCTACTTCTGAAGAAATCATCACTGCTGTCAGATTTTTGACAAATAAAACTACAAAATCTAGTAGAATTTCAAATAAAATCTCCCATCAGGTAAAACGGTAGCTCCTTATGCATATGTTTTGAGTTTATTTAAAATGGAAAACAAACACATGCACTATGTTATTACATATAAAACAAAAACATAACGTGTCACTACTCTGATCTCCACTGAGTGTAGATACTACTAATAAATTCTATATCTATAAGAAATATTGTCTACTCTGCAGTTCCAAAAATTTTAAAGCACAACGAAGTACAACAGAGATGACTTTTGCTATACACTAGATTTTTAAAAATTGGAGAAATACTCTGATTTTAAGATCATGGATAATATTCTATTCTTATTCTAATTTTGTGAACAAGATAAAATAACATAGGATGGATGATATGTCAGGTAGGGGAACAATTTCTGGTTGAACACTGATATTCAGAGAACATCACACAATCATGGGGTAGATAATAAGCTGAGGTAAAATTTCTAATAGGTTGTCATAACACTTTTCACCAATTTCCACAGTAACTTGGATGTAGATAAATATCACCCCTATAAGATACTTACATTTTATACAGATTTTGAAATAGCGCCTAATATTATTGGGAAATCAAATAAAAATTAAACAGTTCCAATAGACTAAGTTAAAAAAGTCACAAACTATATTAAGCAGAGAACACCAGCTCTGTCATATGTCCCTAGTATCACTCAAAAAATACTTTAGTCAAATATTAGCAGCAACCTAATAACTTTGGAAAATGTTAAATAAATAAAGTTTAAATTGTTTTCCTAACTGTAGAACTGCTAGTGGTCATTGAAAATCTGCAAGCTAGCAATGTAGCATAAATAATTTTACAGATGTATTTGACCATAGAATTATTTTTAAGGAACATCACAAAAGACTCATATTTCATGAGATGCCTTTTGGATGGTCTGATACAAATGGCCAAATGGCTAAAATGAAATTTAATAGCGATCAATGGAAAACCACATATTTAGATTATATTCAGAAAGGTTAACCAAATGAGTAAAAGACAAGAAAGAGCTACCATAACAGTTTTATATGAGCCAAGAAAATGTTTGTAAGATGAACACAGAAAAAGCCAAATGCAATGCTAAACAACATACATCATGTGCGTTTGTTAACACACATTTAACTAGAGTAGATCATAAAGAGAGGCGAGGGTAGAAAAACCCTAAAAACCAGAAAAGTACGAAGTAGTTGAAGAAAATGAAGATGCTTGGCAGAAGGAAAGAAGACTGGGCACGTCCATACTAACTCTGAGTATGAAAGAGAGTCCAGAATTATTCAGGGTTGCCCCCAGGAGACTGAAATAATAGAAAGGCAAATTCCAGCCTTTCTATTATAAAAAAAAAAAAAAAACCAGGTCGTGCATTATCACGACCCATGTTGTTTTCAAACACATAAAATCTGTCAGATTCAAAGTAATGATCATCACAGTGAAATCCTGCTAAGCTTAGCACTTTCAGGAACCAGACAGCAGCCATAAAACCCAAACAGAATGTTTACGGTGCACTAAAGTATAGTGATCAAATCTGGACAAATAGAAGTAAAATACATTTAAGAGTACCCCGAGTATAGTTTCAAGTAGTGCAATATTTCTGAAATCTGATAAGAAAAAAAAATGCCATACACACCAAAGATGTAGATAAATGAAATGGAATATATATATATATATATATATTCCATGAAATATAATATTTCATGGAATATTTCATGGAATATATATATATATGTATATATACACATATATATGTATATATATATACACACATATATATATCTCACTAATGATCATATATATAGACACATATATGTATACACCAGGGGTGCCAAAAATATGTATACAAGCGGACACTTTGGTCAATGTTGCTCAAGCAGTAGTTCGCCGTAATCAGAAGTGTCTGGACGCTGACGGTAACCACTTTGAGTACCTCTTGTAATTGCAGAAGTCAAACGTGACTTGTATTCATCTTTTGCTATCGGTATGTATTGAGTATTACAATTTTCATTGTGTTTTTCTTTCTTAAAATGTGTATACATTTTTTGACACCCTCTGTATATGAAATTATACACACACACACACACACACACACACACACACACACAGAGGAAATTACATTAAATATTATATATACAGAGATGCCCCAAAAATGTATACACATTTTAAGAAAGGAAAAAGCTGTATCAAAAGTGTAATACTCAATATGTACCAATAACAAAAGATGAATACAAAATCACATTTGACTTCTGCAATTACAAGAGGTGCTCAAAGTGGTTCCCATCAGCGTAATTTTAATACAGTTTTTTCCTTTCTTAAAATTTGTATACTTTTTTTGGCACCCTCTGTATATACACACACACATACACATATTCTGGAAATACTGATGGCAATAAAAGTGAAACACTATTCCAAAAACCTTTATGTATTCATAATATGAAAGTGTCAGATGGGCAGTGTAAGATACATAATTAGTATACAGTTTTAATGACATTTTCAAGTAGAAAACATTAAAGAAGACAAATGATGTCATTTGGGAAAAACAATGATCAAATTCATTAAAAATGCGGTTTAACAATTTGTTTGAAATATTATGCACATATATTTATATATATAATTTTATATTTATCATTATTGTTAGTATTAAAAACCTACACATTGTCTGTTGATAGCAGACAGAAAGTCAATGTGTTCACATACTGCAATCCATGTGAGCTATACAAGTGAACACCTAGCTATCCTTGGCATTAAAATATAGAGAGGCTAGTTTCCAATTTCTCTATGCTTCTTCCTACTGTGACATAAATGCGATTTCTCAGCCATAATAAATCGTCTTGCACACAGAAAGCACTTTCCTTATCTTTTTTATACTATTTACAGGCACACAGGCACCTGCCTCCATTACGTTCAACCCCCACACACAGTAAGCACAGTTGTATTAAGAGTAACTTTTAAAGCATCTTACAGATCGTGGGTGATCCATATCTATTTACAGATTAAAGGGATGATGGGTAGTTTCTGGTGGACTTGATATTGCATCCACTGCCCCAATTGTCTTTAACTTTATGCCTAAAAAACTGGCTATAACTTACCTCAACTACAAGGATCCCAAAGGGTAGTTTCCTTCTGGGGATTTACGTATGAATAAATTGAGCACATATTTTTTTTTTTAAAGGGCCTCATTATGTGGGAAGCAAACATATCCACAAATGTGGCACTTTTACTAAACAAATCTAACCCAGCCACAGGCACAGGGCACTCCCTCTGTAGGGAGGAGGGTCTCACTGGAATGGCTTTCTTGAGATCACAAGGTCGTCCATGTACACATTCTCAGCGCTTCGTTCCCAAAGGGAGACGAGTTCCTGCAGGGTCCTGCTCCTCTTGGAGGGGGGCATGGTTTCCCTAGTGAGTCCCTTGAATAGTCAAAACTTCTTCCATCAGCCTGCACGATCAGTCAGACAGCAAGAAAGTGTGCCTCCATTCCATTCTCTGTGGAGAGGAAACACCTTTGGCCCCAGGGTTCTGTGCCAGACACTTAGCATTCCCCGTCTCACTCCATCCTTTGACCATTTGTGTATTATATGATGATTTCTAATCTAAAGAGAAGACTCTAAGAGTTAAGTCGGTGCTTCTCATACCTTCATGTGCATATATATGACGAGGGCTCTTGCTGCGATGTAGATTCTGATTCGACAGCTCTGCGTCTGGCACGGAGACTCTACATTACTTGCAAGCTCCCAAGCGACACCTATGCTGCTGGTTCAAGAGCAGTCTTTGGGTAGCAAGGGGTTAATGACATTTCGCAGGACTTCCATTGAGCTGGGGAAAAGTTTGTGCCACTGCCAGGTGGCGAAGGTCTATTTCAAGCTGTGTATAAGTCAAGTAGGGGAACGGCAACTGATAGGGGTGCTTCCCAAACATTCCCAAGTGAGGTTGGTTTCCATTTTTGTATCAGCATGAACACTGCTGTCCTCACCGCAGGAGAGCTCTCGGCTATGTCGCTGGATACAACACCACCGCCTTGAGTTATCTAGGTGGGATACGTGTTTACTCCCTACTACTGCTCCCATGGTTGGGTGTGTTGGACCATTAACTAGTTCCATGATGGCAGGTAGGAGACATGTGTTTCATGGGAGGCTTTCTAAGGATGAGCAGGAAACCGTCAATGCAGAAAGTTTATGTACAAATAAGATAAACCATGGAGATAACCAAAAATTTGTTTAAAATGTTCTTAAGCCAGATATATTCAGAATTGTATGCGCTGACTAGCGACTCTATGTCCAAGCAATGTTCAGGTTTGCCCGCTGGTAATGGTTCTGATACTTTGAGGAGAGAAGACTGTCCTCTATATAGGATGTGGGCTTCCAGCCAATTCTTTTGAGGATAATAGAAAACATGAGGGAATATCAGTGAGAAGAGATTCAGTCTAGGAAAGAGTGAGTCAAAGAGCATCTTAGACAGAAGCTTTGGTGCTGGTAGCTTAATTGAGGACGTCACCTCATTGTTTCTTGAAGTTCTCTCAGCTATTCAGATAGACAGGCTGTACATACGGAGGGAAGTAGTTTCCATCAATATTTGTCCTCAAGCCTATTTTACAAGGCAAGCTAAAGGTAGCATGTTTACACTTGCATGACTGACTGACGCTGTCCTCTAAATTCCTCTGCAGAAGATAGTTGAATCCAACGAGACAATTTATACTACAGCTCAGGGTGGAGACCTCTGCTGGAGATTTGGAAAGAAGAGTGAAGCAGTAGCCATGTTGAGGCTAGAAAGGTCAGGGCAGGCTCAGTAGGGCTGTCTTGGGTGCAGCACAGGGACCTGAGGCCAGCTCCTGCCTGATGACTGCCGCGGGGGTCTGTGACACCAGGCCAGGAGCGGGTGCAGCTCCATGAAATAAGCTCCAGCTTCTGGGTGTCACTTCCATCACTGAAATTGGAGACCCAGAGGGAGGGAGGGGCTGGTGTGGGTTCCAGTTGGTCCTCGTGGTTCAGTTTGTTTTTGTTCTCTCCTACTTCCTGCCCGTCTTTCCTTCTTCACTTGCTGTTCAGCTGACTTCAGCCAGACATCAGACATAGAAGCATCAGCCTCACACGGATGATTTAGCTCCCTCTGTGTGAGGTCAAATCCTACAATAAATCCCTTATTCTGCATAGCTCTTAGAACTTTTGTTTCTCTGACCAAACTATAAGTGATCTAGGGTTAATTTCAAACTACCGTTTCTAATTAAGGATCAGTATGTACAGATTGAAGATCTTGGCACAGAAATCTGAACCAATTTCTAAAAGTCTACAAACCAGGTGATTATTTATTTGTTTAATTTAATTTAATTTAATTTTGGAAAGAAAAGTGGGTGAAAGGAAGGGAAAGTAGATCTAGTCTGCAACTGAACTGACAAATTGACAAACTGACAGATTGACAAATGAAATTCCACAGGCCAAATGTGCCCCATTGCCTGTTTTTGTAAATAAAGTTTTATTGGGACACAGCCATGCCCATATGTTTACCTATTATCTATGACTGATTTCATGACATAACAGCAGAGAGTTGTGTCCTATGAAAGAGTCTGCACAGCCTACAAAGCCTAAAATACTTATTATCTGGCCCTTTTCAAAAAAGAAGTTTTCTGATCCCTGTTTCTAACCTTAAAGATAGAATTCTTTTACTGGGTTCAATAGTAAAATAGTACCAGTTTCTATTTTAAAAAGCTTTATATTTTTAGAATTTCTTATATAAATATCTTTCAATAAGGGATTATAAAAAATTGGGGTCTTTATAAAATCGACTAACCCAGTTATAATGTAAATTACAAGGTATTAATCATCTACTTTGTGTTAGACACCATGAAATATAAATTTGCTCCACAGTACTACATCTTAGAGATTAATAATCAAAAATTTAAAGAGCCTTTTTAAATGTCCCTAGATAACACAACTAGAGTTACAGAGTCAATATTAAAACCTAAATTCTATTCTAACTTTTAACCTTATAGTCTCCTCTAGCAAAGTTTATCCTAATTGTTTAGTAGAGTCTTTACTACTGACAAAGTTCAGTGAACCAATACTTTACAAAAACAGAAATAAGTTGTATTTAATATAATTACATGCAAAATTAAAAACACAACTTTACAAGTAACCATAGGTATGAGGTTTTAAATGTCTTTGAAATGCTTAACAGATAATATAAAAATACAATTATAATCCATATTTTTAAAAAATGCTATAAAGTTTACTAACAGCATCTTGAGTAAGACTCTATCTGTTTTTATATAATTTGTACCTTCTTCCAAGCTATTCCTGTTTTTTATGTGTTTGTCCATTTTGGATACACTGACGCCTCATTTAAAAAAATAATCCTTAATAGCTACATAGCTATAGTTAATTTTTTAAAAAGCATTTTATAACACAATCTCTGTCCTATTTCAAACATTCTGTTTAAAGATAAATTAAAATCCTAGTAAATCTTAGCCCCCGCTGCCAGATTACATATCAGCTTAAGCAATGTTATGACACCTTTCGTGCAATCCATCATTATCCTTCATTGAGGTTAGAAAACTTCAGCTTTGGGATACAACAGATGGATCCATTCTACTGCCAGCACTATTTTAGCTTTTGAAATGCACCCTGTGTTTCCATTTCTTTTTTCTTTAAATGTTCGTTCCCTCTCTCTCTCTTCCTTTCCCTCCCTGATCTCTGCCTTTTCCTATTTTTTCTCCTTTGGAAGCAGAGTTGAAGAAAGTCCTGTGTTGTAGGGAGACTATTTGGAGAATGAGGGCACTGATTCATTTTGGTTTCCCCCCGACCTCTAACCATTGGACAAGCAGCTTTATCTGTGGGAGGTTTGATTTGCTTCCTAAAATGTAGGGAGTATAAGTCAACCAAGTTGGATTTAAGACACACCTACACCGTATGAAAGCCCATTCTTTCAGAGAACAAAGATCCAATTCTGAAAACATGATGACTACAGTGCTAGAAATAACTCCAAAACATAAAAACAATGAGGCCAATATGGACAGACAAAAACAAAATAGAAAGGGGTTCGACGTAATGTAAAGCAGAGAAAAAGAAAGCTGAAAATGTAAAGAAAACAAATTAAGGAAAGGAAAATGAAGGAGCAATCCACCACGGTTCCTACCTGACCTCAATGGGCCAGATGGGAGAAAAAGATGCTGAAGGTGCTTTGATGAGAACAGTGGTTCTGTGACTGGAAATGACAGGTGCCCTGCCCTTGACCCAGCTCCAAGGGCACGTGCAGAACAGTCAGCTTCCTCCTCTAGTGGTGACCAGAGAGGTGACACACCCTTCCGTTCCTCTGCGCATTTTTTTTCAATGTTCCTACTAAAATCCAGACCTCTCTCTCTCTCGTGCTCTCTCTAAGTCTCCATTCTTTTATCTGCAGCCCCACTTCACCACCTCCACCACGTTTTCCTTCTCCATCTTGCTCTCTCTAGAAGAACAACCTAGCCCTAAAGAGTTCATTAAACCCAAACACTTGGCTTGTATTTTATAACTTCATGGAATCTACTTCCACCAACAATCCTCTGTTTCCTTCTGCTGTCCCTCCATCTAACACTGACATCTCTTTCACCCTCTCTGCGTTTTGTCCTGGTGGCTGTAGATCATAGCCGCGTAGGATGGACCAATGAGAAATGCAGACCTCAGGAGGAAGGGAAAGGGAGGTGCTTGTAAGGAGCTGCAATCCTGCACCTGTGGTTTGTTTTAATAAAAAAGAATCCAAAAAGCAGCAGGCTGGTCCAGGATAAGATTCCCGCACCTAGCTGTACAAGGATGAGGGTAAAAGAAGGTTATAAGAGAAGGTTGTATCCAGCTCTTCACTTTATCAGTCCACACATGTCAGCACTGAAGACGGAAATGAAATATACAAGTAACTCAGAAATACTTGCCAATGAAGTGGGTACATCTACAAGACAACTCCCACTCAAAAATTCCCCTTTTCTCCCACTTCTTTAACTACAGTCAGTCTCGCTAGAACTTGGCAACGCTATGAAAAATTGCAAATTGTAAACTTGGAAAAGATAAAGGATAATGTGAAGTGCTCAGAGTGAATTAGAGAAGACTTGGAGCCCTGTGTTTTCCTCATTGAGAAATGAGAATGGGGTTGAGGTGGACCAGAGAACAACTGAAAAAGGAAACACAGGTAGGAATGATGAGGTCACAGGGGCTTCAGAAGAGGAATCCCTTGATGTCAAGGGATTGAGAGAGAACTCTGGGAAAATGACTGAAGCCTTCAGATAATTTTGCAACACTGCCCATTTCTATGAAAGTGCTGAAAAATTAAATGTGAATGAATGCCGTGGTATTACACTACAGTGACCGTGGTTACCCTATAGTAACCAAGACACAAATGTCCATACAACTCAGTCATTATTTTAAGAGTGAGTACATAGTGAAATAACAACCTAAATTTTATAAGCAAAATATAATTTAAAGATAATTGCTAGTTTAATTTTTTAGGACACATTCTAGTCAAAATTTTCTCCAACATTAACTATGAAATTGAGCACACCATTTAAAATGAATTCAGTTTCAGTGACCTTTATCTGGTACCAATGTTTCTCAGATAAAACTATCTATGTCTATTAGGAAATAACCTTAGGGATCCCGAGTCCCTTTCCCTCACTTTACAGAGAAAGAAACCAGAGCCCATAGGAGGAGATGACTCGTCCAAGGTCAAGAGGACCCAAATCAAGGGCAGAGCTGTCAATCAGCCTATCGGTCCCAAGCTTAGGACTTTCGCCTTCACGTACTCAATTTCTAGTCTAGGCTCATTTCTGCATTTGGGACTAACCTGAAAAATACATAAAAACAGAAGGTTTCTTACTTTATAATCATGTTACATTTCCCAGGGTGAATCCTGAATCAGCAGTTTCTATATCCACTTTTGGAATCTCTTCTAATTTCAAATGTAGCATTCCAGAGAGAAAAGATGAAAAAATATGTGATCAAAACATCATCTTCTGAAGTCATAACAATCAACTATACTTTGTTTAAATTTTATTCTTTGAAAATAATATAGTTACTTTTGAAAGAGATATTGTCTGCAAATGCCATTTTGCAAAGTTCATGAAAACTGGAGTTTTTTTGTTCATTTATAAAATTAAAAATGTTTCAGAAATAAAAAAAATATATACATGACATTTTTAACACATTAACAAAATGTGGGACATAAAGATGTTTTCTTACTAATAAACGATTAACAGCAAAATTATCTACTTAAGGCTATGAAGACTCTGCAGTTACATAACACAGCAATTTTATTTTGAAATTTAAATAAAGTATAGGTAATTCTCTTTCGGATATCCTTTTATCTTATCTAGTCAATACGTAATATTGTGTGGAAAGCTCCTAGCCGATATTCTGAAGCTAAATTTCCTTTAGTAATTCCTTTGCCCCTATATAAGTGTTTGATTTTGTTTTCGACAATTTTATTTGCTCCTTCTTCTACCCCCCTAGAATTTGCACATACTTCTATTATATCACTTACCAGGTAATATGATTATTCAATTACATACACTTTTCTCACTACTCTACAAAAGTTTTAAGGATAGAAACTTTTATTTATTTAAGTATCAATATACGCAAAGCATAATATTACATCAGGCATATAGTGAGTGTTGATGGAGTTAATATGTCTTTTTTTTTTTTTTTTTTTTTTTTTTTTTTAATTTTAGCTCTCTCAAGCAGATAATCCCAACCCTGAAACACAAGCCCTCCAAAATCTCCTAACTGGCTTTCATTTGAGCTCTCCTCCTCCTTTTGTGACACTGGGATCAGCAGGTCACCCCATTTGAGGAAAAAAATAAATTTAAAAACTGTTTTAAAAGTTGTGTTTTCATTTTAAACTTCCAAAGACTTTTGTTAAGGTCACTGACATGACTGTTTCCTATTATGGCTTCAATAAACACAGCATTTCTTTAATGCTTCTATTTTCCTTACTCCACTTCCATACCTCCTCTCTAAACAGAGCTAGGAATCTTTAGAGATGTTACAACTGTAAAATTGGAAAGAAAAATCCTTCAAATTATAGGGAACTATGACCCTAGGACTCACTGTACATATGGTTACACACCTCTTTACTTTGAATAAGAAATTGGTATTTGAATTAAGTTTCTTGATTTATAAGGATTTTCCTGGCTGTCTAACCGGGGTAGATCACTTCTCTGAAACCTTGTTAATTAACGGCAATATTGAGGCTCTGGCAGTGTTAGTGAAATTAGGGGGTTCATAGTGTTAGAATGGATCCAACAGTCCCCGGAGAGGCAGACTGAGATGGATACTGGACATTCTGTAGAGTCTAGCAGTTCCCCCCACAAACATAGTTTTACACAGCTCTGAAAGACAGCACTTGTTAGTATAGTAACCGAAAGTCAAAATGGACTGTGCCATTCAGGAAATGTACCTTTAAAAAAAATTTACAGGGATATATTACAAAATGTAGTTTTGAATGCAGATCCAGCAATTATGCACAACTACCAAGGTTAGGATAGGAATAGAAATTTAAAGGAAATTTAAATCTCTAGGGAAAGATGAACATATTGGCATTTGAAGGTGTTAGGAACACCAACAATGTTTCAAACATCATGGCAAATTACTGGGTATACAAATACTACAATGAGATATCACCTCACAGCTGTTAGAATGGCTATCATCAACAAGACAAATAATAACAAGTATTAGTGAGGCTGTGGCGGAAAAGTAACCCTCATACACGGCTGGTGGCAATGTAAATTGGTACAGCCACTATGGAAAACAGTATGGATATTCCTCAAAAAATTAAGAATAGAATTACCATATGACCCAGCAATTCCTCTCCTGGGTATATACCCAAAAAATCTGAAAACATTTATCCATAAAGGTATATTATGTACTCTGATGTTCATTGCAGCAGTATTTGTGGCGGCCAAGACATGGAAACAAACAAAGTGTCCTTTGATAGATGATTGGATAAAGAAGATATGGCATATATACACAATGGACTACTACTCTGCCATAAGAAAAGATGAAATAGGGCCATTTGCGACAACATGGATGGATCTTGAGATTATTATGCTAAGCAAAATAAGCCAGCCAGAAAAAGTGGAGAACAATTTGACTTCACTCATATGTGCAATATAAAACTGAAAGCAACAAATGAACAAGACAAAGACAACACAAAACTCACAGACACAGACAACTGTGAAACAAAAACTCACAGACACAGACAACAGTTTAGTAGTTACCAGAGGGTAAGGGGAGGGTGGTAGATGAGGGTAAAAGGAATCAAATATATGGTGATGGAAGGAGAACTGACTCGGGGTGGTGAACACACAACGTGATATATAGATGATGTAGTACAGAATTGTACACTTGAAACCTATGTAATTTTACTAACCAATAAATTAAAAAGAAATACCAAAGATCAAGTCTTAACTCTCAAGGAGCTCCCAATCTGATTTGAGCCGTGTATGTTTACACACATGAACACATAAGTTACACAGTACAGTTAAGCATCAGGGTATCTTGTCCCAGATGCTTCCGCTCCCTCTCTCTCCACCTTCTATAAGACACTGCTCACAATGAACCCCTAGTCGCTTTAGGACACATCATGCTATTTTTTCCCTCACACTCCCTGTTCTCCCCACCACTGTTTCAAATAACTATGAATGTTGGAATTGTATACATTTTCCTCCCAACTTCCAAATAATCAGAGGCTCAGAGGTTGACAAATGGCGCCCCGTACAATATCTGCCACACCGTGAGGCTGCAGAATTGATTTATTGAATGCTGAATGAAAATAAATCCCTTTATTGGCTTAAAAGAACAGCTAAAATGTGATGAAAAGTCACAAAAGAGAATGGGTTTCCCAAGTATCAGATTCATTTTAGTATCATGCTCTCACCCAACCAAATAGTTAAATGAAGATAAATTTGTTCTTGCTAATTTAGGTCCTGGTTTCAGGGCCAAATGCTAAATGGCACAAGACAGTAGAAGGCAAATACTTAGAATGAAAATGTTGAATAGGCGTGACTATCAAATTTAATACTATTTTTTATATGAAGCTAAGTGAACAGAAGACAAGGTCAGAAATGAAATTTTCTGTTCCTTTCCCCTACTATGTACATGTGAAGTATTTCTCTATACACAGACAAGTGTGTGTTTCGCCCTACCCCTGGTCATAATGCTTTCCAATACATGGTCTGGTCTGCCACTAATGTTTCAAGAAAAAATACATAAAATTGTGTGACTTTCTTGTTTATACTCTTCCATAATTTTCCACTGACTGCAGGAGAAAACTCAAAGCATTTACGGTGAAACACAAAGCCCTTCATTATCAGACCTCAGCTAGTTTGTCCACTTCGTCACTTGCAAGGATTTGCCTCCTGCCTGGTGAACTGTTGAGGATAAATACTTCCATGTTCTCTGTTGTCCTCACCTAAACGTAACTTCCTGCCTGTACCTCTCGGGTTTTCAGGGACTCTGTTCTATCATCCGTTCCAAGAATCCTTCTCTTCACTCCACCCCCTTCCATTCCTGCGGAGCTCCGCCCCCGATATGTTCCCCCTGCACCCCTCCCTTGCTACATCGTAGCACAGATCGCTCCTATGTTTTAACTGTTCACCTAACCCACTATGTTCTTAACTCTTTGAAGTTCCTGGCTATGTGTTTAATTTCATACCTAAATAACTTGGGGTTTAATTTTTCAAGTTGAGATGTTTGTAGACATATCTGTTTAAAAACACATCCAGATGATATTTTCATGTATGTGATTCTATTAAGACAGGCCATTTATGACAACTAAAGAATCATGCTTATCTGTCATGATGACTAATATTGCCATTTCTCATTTCCATTAGTACCCCTTTTATTTTTATTCTAAAGCTCTCTTTAAGCAGTTTTAATTTACAAAACGAAATTTACTATCCTATCTTCTTCACCAATTGATGAGACTTATCCACGTGCCTTATAATGTATACATTATGAAAAAAAAAAAGAATGCTTTAAAACTTGTTTTAACATGATTTTATTTCACACCCTGAGACTGAAAATCAATTATTTTTTTCCGGTATTCCTGTTCTAGGTTGGTGACACCAACATTCACCCAGGCCCGACATAGGGAAATCACTTTAGGCTCTTCCATCTCCCTCATCTCCCAAGGATTATTGTCATCTCTCATCTGGATTCTTGCGATGAGTTACCGCTAGTCGCCAAATCATAACTTCCTTTATTCAAATCATTCCCACAACCAACAGAATGACTTCAATAAGGCAAATCTGATCTCTTCTTGTTTTACACTCCATGACTTTTAACCCAGCTTTTCATATTCACTCTTATTGATGTATCTTCCACCCCACAATCTTCTTACAAGAAAACCCATCTTCATCAGTCAAAACCCTGTTAATCTATCACTTCTTCTCTGAAGCCTTCCCTGATTTTCCCACTGAATCACAGCTCCCTGTAATCACATTATCTTGTACACACTTCTGATATTATATATGAGGTTGGACAATTAAGTTCATAAACTCATCCTAGAAAAAGTACTACATACCTCATTGCTGAATATAACTATGGTCACCTTTGAAGTATTCCCCTTGGGAAGCCATGCACCAATGCCAGCGCCTAGTCCACCCTTCAAAGCCATTTTTGAACTCTTTTTCTGGTATGGCTATCAGACTTGTCGTATTACCCTTGATGTCCTGAATGTCATCAAAAGGTCTTCCTTTCAATATTTCCTTTACCTTTAGATAAAGAAAGAAGTCACTGGGGGCCAGGTCAGGTGAGCAGGGAGGGTGTTCCAATACAGTTATTTGTTTACTGGCTAAAAACTCCCTCAGAGACAGAGCCCTGTGAGCTGGTGCTTTGTCGTGAGGCAAGAGCCATGAATTGTTGGAGAAAAGTTCAGGTCATCTAACTTTTTCATGCAGCCTTTTCAGCATTTCCAAATAGTAAACTTGGTTAACTGTACAGTTGGTACAAATTCATAATGAATAATTTCTCTGGTATCAAAAAAGGTGAGCACCATCAGCGCAACAAGTTTGCAAACTTAATTGTCAGACATCGTAAGTCATATGGGTTTGTATCTTTCTTTTTTTCTCTACTGCTATATTTGGGTAGAGACTATACTTCATTTGTTTCTGTATTTTCAGAATCTAGCACTGAATATGGCATAATCAATGACCTAAGCAGCTAACTGTAAATACAATCACAAACTTCAATTGACATTGCTATCCAGCTATTATCACAAAGTTAACTAGCCTATTTTTATGTTTAACAATTTCTCTTTGCTAGAGGACTGCAAATTTCTTCTGTGTTTGTATATTTCACTCTCTTTTTCTCATTCTTCCCCTACCACCATATTCTTAACAACTGTGATTATTTTCAAATAATTAAATTCTACACATTGTTGCAGTCTATGAGGAGGAAAAAAGAGAAACTACATGGTTAGGAATTTTCTTCCTTGTTTGGTGAAAACAATTTAATTTTAACATTTAATTTATGAATTTTTTAAAAAAAAAAACTAATAGAAACATGCATAGGCTTTCCAAACTTTTTTTGAAAAATGGCAATTTTTTTATTTTTATATTTCAGTTAGTCATCAAAATTAGACTCAAGGCAAAAAATGAAGTGAAGAATAATTAGTTTCTAACTTTACCCTTAAATTAGCTGTCTACACAAACTATGTTTGCTGAATAATGGACAACTTCATTTTTATTCGGTATTGACTCAGAATAAAAATGCTGAGGGTTAACGAATAATTTTCATCTATTCTCCTATAGTTTTCATCTATAAAAATTTCAGAACTCAGAAATGGGAACCAGTAAATGAGAACCAGATTCATAAAGAAGCACCTTCTGAACCACAGGCCTTTTAGCATCTGTTCATATTTTAAGTGGAACATTTTCACTTTTTCTTTTTCCAGTTATATGGGCATTTTATTCAAGTGGCCAAAACCCAAGGCAGAGAACACTCTAAAACATTTCATTACTAACATCTGTTGTTAATTCTTAGCCTCTCATCTCAGACTGCCAACAGTCATGCTGCCCATTATTCTGATGTTTATGCTATGAACACCTGGTCTGGAAAAGTATCTCACTCATATCCATTAGAAAGAAACAGCACGTAGGAAAAGACTCCTGTTATTACAGATTAAATATCAAGTAAAAACCACAATGAAAGTCACAATATTCCCTAAATACCAAAGCCTCTCAATCAAGTATATTTATCTCTTATTGGTATAGAAAGCTGATTTGATAAAGTCACACTTTTTGTTATAGGCTGTTCCATGGCAAGGCAGTTTGTAAAGAAACCAAAGCACATTCTGATAGCCCATATGCAAAGTATGGGGTTTTCTAGTTACTTGCAAGATCTGGGTGGACGCACAGCAAATAAATACTAATAAATAAAGAAGAGCTTTGTGTCGGTAAATCACTTAATTCCTAGGATTAGCAGCCTCTTTGTTGGTCCAAGAGTAATTTGAATCCGGTATCTTTACAAAGTAATCTATAAGTAATTTATTTTAAAAGTAGAAACATTTTTGGTTAAGCTTTTGGAGATCAAGTTCAGAATCAGGTTCAGATCAGCTAATTAGGCAATTTAAGTTACAAGAAAATGATACTCCTATAGAGAAAGTTAATGGATTTTTCAGTGCAAAATTATTTGCCTAGAAATAAATGCTGAATAAAATACCAAATATCAGTGGGTAACGAGTTAATTACGAAACGCACAAGCTAACAAACTTTATTTCACCCTGCAGAAAAATAATGTAGTATGAAGAAATGTTCCATTAGTATGTAGAGAGAGTAGTAATTTTCCCCCTGGTTCTATTAATGTACTGAAATTCAGTACAACATACATTTTGCCTGTCACTGTGAATAATGTTGGTTTTTACGTATGGTAGAAATGGTAGAATCAAAAATAAGTTAAGAAAACTAAGGCTTAGGAAAGTTTATTGTAAGCATTCTCAGTTCTTATTTGATGATGAATCAAATACGGCTATGGAAGACTGACTAAGAATGAAAAATTTGAAAAGGAAGGCTACCAGAATTGAAGTCGGTGTTCTCTGTGAGAGGGACATTCAATTGACCTTTAAAATCATTTGTGAATGGCATCTATCATACCTACAACCTACATTACTATAAATGTTTTTAAATCCATAAGAACTTTGTGACTCTCTATAAAAATTCAAAATGCTGTAAGGCTGACATAACAGGACCAGGCCGATATATCGACGTCCCTCCTGGGTGATTGCGGTCATGGTCTGATTGACAGGATCCTCGGCTTCAGCAAGCACCCGAGATGCGGTCTGCTCTCATTCACTTTCACCACCTGCTGCTGCACCCGGGTCCTGGGGTTCGCTATGAGGCTGGCTACGCCTCCCCACTTACCCATTACCCCCCAGTCTGGGAACAAGTTCAAAGTCCGCCTTTTAGGCTCACAGGGTTTTCACTGTTAGTAAATACGAACAGTTTTCACTATTAGTAAATACTATCAAAATACTAATCAGGGAACCCGTCCTCTTAAAATTATTACTGGTTTTAGCATCTTGTTTAAAATGCCTGTGTACACAATCAAACAATAAGGAAACACATAAAGTAGAAAAATGAAAGATTCCTTCTCACCTGAATTCTGCTTCCCTAAGTTGACCATGGATAGTAGTTTGATTTAATATATAGAGATGAAGATAGATACTTACATATTTATTTATATATTTATAGCTCATATGAATTTATACAATTTTGACATTTTTTTCCCAAAATTAGATGATATACATGTTTGCAACTTGTTCTTAAAAGCTGATGATTTTCATGTATTTCTGTATATATTTCTGTTGCATGGTTTTTTTTTCTACCGGTATTTATATTTCATTGAAATTAGCCAATTTAAGTTTCCACCAATATGGCTAACGGAATGTCACAAAAAGCTTTCTGTCATTCCAAATACAGAAATATTAGATTAAGTATAACAAAATAAAATTACTTCAAAATCAGTTCTAAAAGAAATGAAGTCATCATGTAGCAAAAATAAAAACAAATCTAAAACAAAAAAATCTAGACTAAAGTCATTATGGTCTACGAAGACTATAATTACAGTATAGGGTTGGATAGAACTTTGGGCTATTGGCAGGAGTTTATGAAAAAAACATATGAGCCCTTTAGGTCATGTAAATTGGGGAGCTGAAACGAAGTCTTCTGAATAAAGCTGGGAACTCCACCAAGCTGCAAATTACATTAAGCTGTGACCGGAAAATAAGACAAGAAAAATCCTTCCACTAGGCCACAGGAGTGACAAGAAGCTTGTCATCCACTGGTAACTCATGTTGGAAGAGAACTCACTGTTAATGAAGGTGCAAAGTTATGCTACATGATGTCGTAAAGTCTTAATTTACACGGTCCGAGTGATGAGGACAGCTTAAGCTGAGAAATCGAAACCTCTACTGACAAACCCTCCTACAGTCCTATAAGAGGCAAATGAAAAAAACACCTCATTTGAGTGCTTCCACAGACCTAGATCATAATTAAAAATTATAAACCACATTAAAAAGAAATACCTACCATGAGGGAACATAAACAAGGAAAAACAAGAGGAGAATCAACACCCCAAGAGCTGGTGATAATAGTGTCACTTAAAAACCTAAATAAAAGTTTATTTAAAATGTTAAAGAGAAAAAAAAAATCAGGAATTATAAGGGGAAAATGATTAATATGGGGGAAATAACAACAACAAATAGATTTGAATTAAAAAATAAAATTACCAAATATGAAAAATATAATAATTGCAACTAAAAATATCAAAGGATAAGATAACTGCAAATTAAACAGCAAGATAATGAGACAAAATAGCTAAAGAAATCATCCATAATACAAGACAGATAAATAGGAACTGGAAAATAAGATAATTCAACTTCATTAGTTATGAGAAAAATGAAAATTTTAAATAAGTGTTTCATAATCAAATTGACAAAGTTTTCTTTCGGATTGGATAACATGATTTTTAAAGATATATAACATGATGATTTAATATATACATACATTGTGAAATGATTACCACTATCATTTAATTAACACAGCCATTACTTTACAGAGTCAAAGATTTTTTTGAAATATGATACTACCATATATACAAGTAGTCAAAGTTGCAGAAAGACAGAAATACTTATTAACTGCTGGTAGGAAGGGTAAGTAGGAGCAATCACTCTGGAGCTCAATATAGCCATGTGGGCCATCTTTGAAAATGTTTACACCATGAGGTATGAATAGCAATGTTACTTCTAGGTATACACGTATACCCTAGAGAAATGTGTCTTAACAGAGACACCACTGGCAGTTTAAGTAAGAAAATTATTCAGTAACCAAGACAATCTTTCACTATACAGGATATTTAACATCCCCACTCCTGCCCACCAAATGCCAGTAATGCCCCCAGATATTAGGACAAGTAGAGACACCTTCACACATTCACAAATGCATCTGGGTGGTGCAGCATTCTCCCTGGTTGAGAACCATTACCCAGACTCTAGAGAAACTAACACATGTGTATAAAGAGTCAAACAAGAGAAATATAATAAAATTCAAAAAGTTGGATATTCATAAATACCCGTGACCTAGACATGCCACTCTCAGGTGTGTTCCCAAAAGAAACTCCAGCACAAGTGCCCAAGGAGACAGGATTAGGGGTATTCATAGAAGCACTGAGGTTAATAGTTTAAATGTGGAAAATGATGAATAGAAAAATGGATATATTTTGGTGTGTTCATACAGAAATGAAAGAAGGGACATCACTACAGTTACTATGGATTAAAAGGATAATAAAACAATACTATAAACAACTCTATGCACACAAATTTGATAACCTAGATGAGATGGATCAATTCCTTGACAACAGAAACTGCCAAAGCTCATATAAAAAGAAATAAGAAACAGAGAATCTGAATAGAACTATATCTATTAAAGAAATCAAATTAGTAATTAAGAAGCTTCCAATGAAAGAAGCATGAGGCTCAAATGAGTTCACTTGTGAATTCTACCAAACATTTCAGGAAGAAATTATAGCAAATTTTTAACAATCTTTTCCAGAAGCTAGAAGCAGAGGGGATATTTCCTAACTCATTCTTTGAGGCCAGTATTATTCTAATACCAAAAACAGACAAAAACAATACAAGAGAAGAAAACTACAGACCAGTATCTCTCATGAACATAGATGTAAAAATACTCAACAAAATATTAGCATATCTAATCCTAAAATGTATAAAAATAATTATAAACCATGACAAGGCAAGATTTATCCCAGGTATGAAAGGCTGGTTCAACATTCAAAAATCAATTAATATAATTCATAACGTCAACAAACTAAAAACGAAAATCACATGATCATATCAATGGATGAAAATGCATTTGACAAAATCCAAACCCATTCATGATAAAAACTCTCAGTAAATTAGAAATAAAGGGGAACTTCTTCAACTTGAGGAATAATATCTGCAGAAAACCTATACCTAAATGATACTTCATGGTGAGAAAACCGAAGCTTTTCTACTAAGATCAGGTACAAAGCAAAGATATTCTCTATTATCAGTCCTTTTCAACATTGTACTTCAAGTTGTAGCTAATGCAATAAGATAAGAAAAGGAAATAAAATGTGTATATATTGAGAAAGAAGAAATAAAATTGTCTGTGTGCAGATGACACGATTATCTATGTAGAATGTGTAAGATAATTGATAAAAGAAAAAGAAAAACTCCTGGAATTAATAAGCAATTATAGCAAGGTTGTAGGATACAGGTTAGTATACAAATGTCAATTGCTTTCCTAAATACTGGTAATGAACAAGTGAAATTTGAAATTAAAAACACAGTTACTATTTATATTAGCACCTTTAAAAATGAAATAATTAGGTGTAAACCTAACAAAATATGTACAAGATTAATATGAAGGAAACTATAAAACTGATGAATGAAATTAACTAAATAAATCAGAAGTATCCCATGTTCATGGACAGGATGACTCAATATTATAAGATGTCAGTTTTTTCCCAACTTGACCTGAAATTCAATGCAGTCCAATCAAAATCCAACAAGTTGTTTTGTGGATTAACTAATTCTAAAGTTTAAATGGGAGACAAAAGACCTAGAGTAGCCAACAAATATGGAAGCAGAAGAACAAAGTTGGAAAACTGACAGTACCCAAATTCAAGACTTACCATAAATTTAAGGTAATCAAGATCGTGTCATATTGGTGAAAGAAGACAAATAGATCAATGGAACAGAACAGAGAGCCTAGAAATAGACCCAGATAAATATAGTTAACTGATCTTTGACAAAGGAGCAAAGACAATAAAATGGAGAAAAGATAGTCTTTTTAGCAAATGGTACTGGAACAACTGAACATCCACATACAGAGAAACGAATCTAGACATAGACCTTACAGCCTTCACAAAAATTAACTCAAAATGGATCACAGATCTAAGCATAAAATGAAAGGCTACGAAAGTCTTAGAAGATAACATAGAAGAAAAGCTAGATGACTTTCGGTAAGGTGATGCCCTTCTAGATTCAACACCAAAGGCATGATTCATTAAAAAAAATTAATAAGCTGGCTTTCAGTAAAATTTAAAAACTCTGTGAAAGACAATGTCAAGAGAATGAGAAGACAACCACAGACTGGGAGAAAAATACTTGCAAACAATAAATTTGATAATGGACTATTAGCCAAAATATGCAAAGCACATATACAAAATGGGTAAAAGGTCAAAAGGAGCACACACACACACACACACACACACACACACACACACACACAAAGAGTTCTTAAAACTCAACAATATGAAAGCAAACAACCCAATTAAAAAATGGATCATAGATCTGAACAGAAACCTTACTAAATCAGATATATGGCAAATAAGCATATGAAAAATGTTCAACATCGTGTCATTAGGGAACTGCCAATAAAGCAACAATGAGATACCATCGCACACCTATTAAAACAGCTAAAATCCCAAAAAAACTTACAGCACCAAATGTTGGTGAGGATGTGAAGCAACAGGAATTCTTGTTCCCTGGTAGTGGGAAGGAAAAATGGTACAGCCAGTTTGGACGATAGTTTGGCAGTTTCTTACAAACTAAACATACTCTTACTATACCAGCAATCATGTTCCTTGGTATCTACACAAAATGAATGGAAAACACACCCACACAAAAATCTGCACTCAGATGTTTTTAGCAACTTTATAAATAACTGCCCATACTTGGAATCAACCAAGATATCTTTCAATAGATGAGGAGAAACTGTGGTACATCCAGACAATGGAATACCACTCAGTGTTAAAAAGAAATGAGCTATCCAGTCATAAGAAGACATGGAGGAATCTTAAATGCATATTACTAAGCGAAATAAGCCATCTCAAAAGCCTCATACTGTATCATTTCAACTGTATAACATTCTGAAACAGACAAAACTATGGAGACAGTCAAAGGATCAATGGTTGCCATGGGGGAGAGGGGAGGGAAGGATGAATAGATGGAGCACAGAGATTTTTAGGGCAGTGAAACTACTTTGTATGATTCTATACTGGTGGGTACACATCATTATACATTTTTCATAACCAATAGAATGCACAACACCCAAAATGAGCCTTAGTGTAAAGTACGGACTTTGGATAATAGTAATGTGTCAGTGTGGGTTCATTTATTATAACAAATGCATTCGTGTGCAAAATATTCATAGTTGGAGAGGCTAAGTGGGAGATGGTGGCATATGAGACATCTCTATATCCTCAGCTCAATTTTGCTGTTAATCTAAAAATGCTCTAAAACAGTCTATTTTTTCAAAAAAGGAAAATGTACCAATACAGCTACAATACTGATAAGTCTTAAAAACGGTATGCTAAGTAAAAGAAGCCCTTTAGAGAACACCACATAGTGTATGATTCCATTTTTATGTAACGCTCAGAATAGACAAATCCTTAAAACAAGAAAATAGATTAATGACTGCCTAGAGGTGAGGGTGTGCACGGTGTGAAGGATAGGAGTGACTGCTAATTGGGTTTGGGGGTTGGAGATGAAGGTGTTTTAAATGTAGACTATGGGATGGTTGCAGAGCTCTGTGACAATAGTAAAAACCATTCAACTGTACACTTTTAATGGGTGGATTTTATATCATGCATATGTCTCAATAAAGATGTTTTAAAAAAGAATATAAACAGATTCATGTTCTAGTACTACACATTTCCAGTTGATAATAAGGACATTTTTTCAGGTCAAATTTCCACATCTTTAGCTCTTTATATCACAGAAAAATTGGTGAGAAAGGAAATTTCAGTATATCGAATAAAAGATAGTGTGATCATATTCATAACTAGGGAATTTATCATCAAAGATGAAATCCTGTTTTTAGAAGTGCTATTGTGAAATCAATATGACCATTTGTTTCTGCTCAGAATTATTCAAACATCATGCTTACGATAGGCAAAAACTGGAAAACTTATCAGAGGTCACAGTTGAAATATTTCCATAGCAAGTGCCCATATTATTATTGTCTTGAATTACTGTCTTTCGTACCTATGTCTTTTCCATAAAATTTAATGATTTGATTTCAGGAACAATAACAAATGTCAAACTTAATTTTGAGTCCTTAAATAGTCTCATGATGTAACATTATGCAGCCATGATTTTTATATATAAAAAATTCTTTTATTTTTTTGAATTCAAATCTACAGGGAAATGCAGATATTAAGTACAATGTAATGAGTTTTGATAAATGTATACACCCATGTAATGAACACGTCAGTGAAAATATAAAATATTTATCACCCCCAGAAAGTTTCCACATACCAATCCCTCATCACCCCCACTGTGTTCTGATTTCTGTCACCATAGATTAGTTTTGTCTGTTCTTGAATTTCTTATGACTAAATTATGTAGTATGTAGTCATTTGTTTCTAGTTTCTTTTGTTCAACACAATGTTTGTAAGTGTTGGCTTAGTCTGCCATAACAAAATATCTTAGACTGGATGGCTTAAATAACAGAAATTTATTTTCTCACAGTCATGAAAGCTGGGAAGTCCAGTGTGAGCAGGGTCAGTGTCTGGTGAGAGCTCTCTCCTTGGGATGCAGATGGTTACCTTTTCACTGGGTCCTCACTTGGCCTTTCCTGAGTGTGTCCCCATGGAGAGAGAGGTGGAGAGAGAGAGAGAGAGAGAGAGAGAGAGAGAGAGAGATGCTCTCTCTTCCTCTTCTTATAAGGTCACCAGTACTACTGGATTAGGGTCCCACCGTTTGTTACCTCAGGTAACCTTAATTACCTACTGAAAGCCCTATTTCCAAATACTATCGCATTAGGAGTTATGGTTTCAACACATGAAAGGGGGAGAATTCAGTCCACAACAATGAGATTCATCCAGATTGTCACATGTATCAGTATTTGCTTTTTATTGTTGACTCGTATTCCATTGCGTGAATATGCCACATTGTATTTATTAGTTCTCCCAGTTATCGTAATTTTGATTGTGTTCTGTTTGGGTTATTTTGAGTAAAACTGCTTTCATATATATTTGTGGATCCATGTTTTATTTCCCATGGGAAAATATCTAAGAACTGTTAGGACATAGGGTAGGAACATACTGAATGAACTTTATAAGAAACTGCCAGACATTTTCTCCAAAGTGATCGCAAAATTTTTCATTTCTATGACCAATATTTGAGATTTCCAGTTATTTCACATTCTTTGCAACCTTTGGTGTTGAGTCTTTCGTTTTGGACATTCTAGTTGGTGTGAAGTGATCTTTTAATGTTTTAATTTGCATTTCCCTGAGGGCTAATGATGTTGAACACTTATTCACATGCTTATTTACCATTTGTTTATCTCCTTTGTGAATTGTCTATTGAAATATTTTACCTATTTTAATTAGGTTATTTGTACTTTTTAAACAATTGACTTGTAGGGGCTTGTATACATTCTACCGTGTTTCCCCAAAAATAAGACCTAGCCAGACCATCAGCTCTAATGCATCTTTTGGAGCAAAAATTAATATAAGACCCGGTATTATATTATATTATATTACATTACATTATATTATATTATTATTATATTATATTATTATATTATATTGTACCCGGTCTTATATTATATTATATAAGACCAAGTCTTATAGTAAAATAAGACTGGCTCTTATATTAATTTTCGCTCCAAAAGACACATTAGAGCTGATGGTCCGGCTAGGTATTATTTTCAGGGAAACACGGTAAGTACAAGTCCTTTGTCAGATATATTGCACATATTTTCTCCCAGTCAGTGGCATGCCTTTACATTTTTAAATTTTTTTTCTTACTTTCTTTTCATTTTCTGAGAAGTTTGCAATTTTAATGAGGTACAGTTTATCAAATTTTTCTTTTATCCTCAGTTATTTTTGCTGTCTCTAAGAAATTATTGCCTGCCCCAAGGTTGTGAATATATTCTACATTTTCTTTTAGATGTTACATAATCTTTGCTTTTACATTTGTGTCTATAATTCATTTCCAAATTATTTTTGTTATGATAGGAAGTAGACAGTTTCCTTTCTATATCAAATTGTTTTGATTCTTTTGTTGAAAACTAATTGATCAGATATATTTCTGGACTTTAATCCATTCCATTGACCTGTTTGTATAGTTTTCTGTCAATATCACATTGTGTTGGTTATTGTAGCCTGATGATGTCTTGAAATCAGATACTATAATTCCATGATACTGTCCTTTTCCCAGATGATTTTGGCCATTCTTGGTAATTATTTCCATATAAATTTTAGAATTAGCTCATCAATTTTTTTAAGTCTATTAGAAATTTGATTTAGATTGTATTGGATCATAGGCATTTAATATAATAATATTTTGGTGAGAACATTGTATCTCTGTTCATAAAGCATATTCACCTATACTTTTTTTTCTTATAATGTCTTTGTCAGATTTTGATACCAGAGCTATGCTAGTCTCAAAACAATCTGAGTTTCCTCTCTATTTTACATTTGGCATTATTCCCCCCTAAATATGTAATGGAATTCACTAATTAAAACCATATGAACCTGAAGTTGTCTTTTGGGAAGGGATTTTGTTTGCAAATTCAATTTCTTTAACAACTGTAGAACTATTTCTTCTTTATCTGTTATGATGTATTTTGCTAGAATTTATTTCCATTATATCTAAGTTGTCAAATATATGTACATAATTATTTGTAATTTTTTAAATAAATCTTATTGGGGGAATATTGGGGAACAGTGTGTTTCTCCAGGGCCCATCAGCTCCAAGTCATTATCCTTCAATCTAGTTGTGGAGGGCGCAGGCTCATCTCTAAGTCCAGTCGCCATTTTCAATCTTTAGTTGCAGGGGCACAGCCCACCATCCCATGCAGGAATTGAACCAGCAACCTTATTGTTGAGAGCTCAAGCTCTAACCAACTGAGCCATCCAGCCGCCCCTCCAGAAGCTCATTGGCAGCTCATTGTCTTCAGTCTAGTTGTGGAGGGCGCAGCTCACAGGCCCATGTGGGAATTGAACTGGCAGCCCTGTTGTTCAGACCTCAAGTTCTAACCAATTGAACCATCTATATGCCCCTGTGATATTTTTTTGTTATCATTTGTATCTGTAGTGAAGTCTGGTCCTGTCTTTCCTTTCTCATATCAGTAATTTGTGTTTCTCTACCTCTTTTGTCAATCTTACTAGAAATTTATCAGTGTGAACGTTGCTAATAATTCTCTATGTTAGCTTTCTATTTCATTGATTCCTCTTCTTAATTGTATGTATTATTTCCTTATTTCAACTTATTTAGATTCAATTTGCATTTACTTTCTAGATTTGTAAGGTAGAAATTTACATGAATAATTTAAAAATTCTTTTATTTAAAGCTCCGAGTTTAACTATTGGCAATGTTTTGGCTACATCCACCAAATTTTGTACGCTGTATTTTCATTTTCTTAGTTTGAATTATTTTCTAAGTTCCCTTTTGATTTTTCTTTAACCTACATGTTATTAAGAATTACTTAATTTCAATAATTTAGAATTTTCCTGAATGTCACATTATTACTGATTTTTAATTTAATCCTGTTGTGATCAGAGTATAGAAAGTTGATACCGCAAATAGTTTCTTTTAATGAACATTCCATCTGCACTTGAAAAGCATTAGTTTTCTGCATTGTTGAGTATACTGTAAATTTCAATGTACAAATGTTGATAGTGTTGTTAAAGTCTTCCATATTCCTATTAATTTTCTTTTTCTATCAATTATTGAGATGTACTACAATTTCAACTATGATTACCCCTTTGTCAATTTTATTTTTGTCAGTTTTTACTTCATATATTTTTGAAACTTTTTAAGTGCATACACGTTTACAATTGTTATGTCTTCCTACTAAATGCACTTTTTATCATTGTTTTATACCAACTTTCTTGTGCCTACTTTTTGCACGTAATGTATTTTCTCATCCTTTTAATTTCAAGACATCTGCTCTTCAAACTGTGAATCTTATAGTCAGCATATGAGTCTTGGTTATTTAGCCAGGCTGACAATCCCAGCCTTTTAATTGTTGAGTGTAATCCATTTATACTTAATGTAATTATTAATATATTTGGGTTTAAGTTGACCATCATGCTATTGTATTCTATTTGTCCAAACTGTTTTAAATTCCTTTGTTCCTCTTTAGCCAAATATATTTTAGTATTCTGTTTTATGTCCTCTATTCAATTTTCAGCTAAACCTCCTTTTTTAAAATTAAAAAAAAAAAAATTCAGTGATTGTTCTTGGGATTAAAGCAATGTCTTCCTAATTTATTACAGTTTACTTGGAATTAATATTGTATCATCTGTTATAAAAATGTAGAAACATAGAACATTGTAATTCTATGTACTCTCATCCTTTGTGTCTATTTTGTCAACTTGACATTTTTGGAACTTGTATTGTAGCTCACATTTTTCACCAAATTTGAAAAAAACATGAACATTATTTTAAAAATCTTTTTTTCATTCCTATGCTTTCTTCCCTCTCTTTCTGGAATTCTGATTAAATGTTTTATCATTTTATATTGTCTCACTCTTCACTGAAGACCTCTTCATTTTTTTTCACTGTGGAAAAAAAAAATCTAATTCTGTGTGGATAATTTCTGTTAACAATCTTGAAGTTCACTGACCCTTCCTTCTGCATTGTTCAATCAGCCATTAATCCTATCTAGTGATTTTTAAATTTCATATATAGTATTTTCAGTTCTAGACATTCTTTTGGTTCTTTTTCTAGTTTCAATATTTCTGCTGAGATTTCTCATCTGTTTACTGCTTGTGTCCTTTTTATTTAACTCCATAAAATATGTATAATGATTGCCTGACCAACTTTTCTGGGGATTTGGGAACATAAAAGCGAAATAAAATCCCAAGAATGGGCGGGAATTCCTGCCCGGAAACCCTAGAAACAACTAAAGTGTCCTTCAATAGATGATTAAATAAAGAAGTTGTGGTATATATACACAATGGAATATTATTCTGCCATAAAAAAGATGAAATAGTGCCATTTGGGACAACATGGATAGATTTTGAGATTATTATGCTAAGCGAAATAAGTCACACAGAAAAAGTCGAGAACCATATGACTTCACTGATATGCAGTATATATTAATAAAACTGAAAACAACAAAGGAACAAGACAGACAAATGAAAAAACACAAACTCATAGACACAGACAATAGTTTAGTGGTCACCAGAGGGTAAGATGGAGGAGAGTAGTAGATGAAGGTAAAAGGGATCAAAGATATGGTGATAGACTGACTCTGGATGGTGAGCACACAATGTGATTATATAGACGATGTATTACCGACTTGTACACATGAAGCCTATGTAACTTTACTAACAATTGTCACCTCAATAAACTTTAATGAAAGAAAGAAGAAAATTCCATATATATGCAAGTAAATTTACATATATTAATATAAATGTGCATTTTAATGTATTGCATAGTGTTCAGTTCTGAGTGTTAGGAATTTCATTCTTAAGTACCAATCATGTAATCCAGGTAAATTTTGTTTTGTAAGGATCTGGATCCTTTTCTATGGTATGAGAATAATAATATATCTGTCTTATGGTATTTTTGTAATTGTTAAGTAATATATAGAAAGCCCTTAGCAAGGTGAATTGTATATTTTAAATGTGCATAAATGTTAACACTATTCTATGTATGTTACATATAAAAATAGTATCCAGAAAGAACATCACTAAACCTCAAAAGTAATTATTTATGGGCATTTATTTAGAACACTGTACTCCCATGTTCTTTACATTGAATATCTATCTTTTAATAATCAAAAATAAATAATATTTTAAAGGAAATTTGACTCCCAAGGTATTTGATATTGAAAGCCTCAAAAATAACCCTATGTTGACTTATAAGTGCTAATAGTTTTCCTGAAAAAAAACAATTATTCTTTCTTTAAATTTTCTTTTTTTGTTGTTATTTTTTTGCTCATAAGGAGGTAATAAACAATGGAATCATGTTGATAGTATACACATTTGAACATTCAGTGACAGAGGGAACTAAGTATGCTAAGGTCCTGAAACCATTAGAAAACCAGTAATAGGCACATATGAGTTTTCTTGCTATTTTTTTTAAACTGAGAATTATTTAAACCCCTGATTACTAAAGAAAGCAATGATTTCATTTAGAAAATAATTTATAAATATGTCTATTTTGGTGGTATTACCCTTTATCATTAGAAGCATTTCAAAAGGAACCACAATGGTTGTTTCTTGGTCAAAAGGAACCACCATGGTTGTTTCTTGGTGAATGAAGGAATAGCTTCATGAGCAAATAACCTGAACTTTATTGTAAAACAAATGTTGCTTTTGTGATTTTTTTTAAATGTATGTTTTCAGGATTTTCTTTCTCTTGATTAAAAGCTTTTATATTGGAGAATAACATTTCTCACATTCTTAATTTTCCTTATTAAAACAGAGTTGCTTAGAGCTTGTTTGGCTCTTTCGTGTTTAAATGATATATGAACAGAGATATGTTTCCTACATTAAACTACTTTCCATAAAAAAATTTTCTTAACCCAGCCTCTGAGATGTTAGAAATCAGATGGTATCAGAATATTAACAATGTTATTTGAGAAAGTTTCAGATAAATATCAAAAGTACGTAAGAAGAAGATAAATTCTCCCTGTTTCCTCTCTTGATATTTTTGCTTATATTATTGGATGTAGATTCGCTGAATTGTGAGAAGATAAAAGAACTCATTATAGTATGAAAATGCATTTAGCCTGGATAAGCTTTAGAAAATGTTTACTTCTTTGAGCTAGTCTGGGAATGCCACACATATTAATCCTATTATAAGTTGGGATTCATGGGACCAATAAAGTCTGGATGTTTCCACAAGCCAGATAATCACCTTCTCACACCTCCAAAAGACCTAAGGATATCCACAACCATGAATAAGGGAGGCAGTAAACTGGTAACAAAATCAAATACATGTAAGAGAAAATCAGATATGTTTTTAGTTTTTGGTACTTGTAAAAAACTGTTTTACTATTTCAAATTGCTGAAAATCATTTCTTCAGTCGAATTATTACAAAAATTTGAATATCAAAATGTTCAAGAGGAAATTATTATCTTTAAGTAGAAGAAAAGACCAAGATTCTTTCTAAAACATTGCATCAATTTAGGTTCACGTGACATGATCGTTTGAGAAAATTGTTTGTGATTTTTAAAAGAAAGGAAAACATTACAAGCAGGACTTAAATATCAAGTAGAGAGTATGTGTTGAAATAATATCTAAATATGTGAAGCATATCTATATGAAACACTTATGATAAAAGACTGAACATTTAAACCCCTAAGGCCAATTTCCTATAGACTTTCTTTTTTACATGTACTAAACCTCATGAGCTAGATGGTGACAGGAAAGAAATTGATATAAAAATGCTATGAATTATAGCAAAATATCTTCCTTTCAGCTTTAATCCTTTATCAAATACACTGAGCACTTTACATAAATTATTTTACTTAATATTCACAAAACACTATAAGTATCGTTATAACTCCCAGGTTTCTGCTGATGGACCTGATATTTGGAAGAAGGAACTTACTGTTCTCAAATCATAGAATTATTAGGTTGGTGCAAAAGTAACTGTGGTTTAAAAGGTTACAAATAATTACAAAAACCGCAATTACTTTCGCACCAACCTAATAGTAAGGTAGCAATGGTGAACCTTGCAACTAGGGCTACCTGAGTACAAAGCTCATGCTGTACTATTATGATATTGTTAGATATTGTTATTTCTAACACTATGCTGTACTATCTTCTTAAAATTAATTTTGTATGGTTAATTTCAATTTTGTTTTACTATATATTAATAATATTCTACATTAAATTCTTGAAAGAGTACCAAAACAAATATCAGTAATGAAAAATTACATATGACAGTACTTAACAGAAAAAAATAATGGGTCTAATGAACCCCTTTCTGACAATTCTTGAAAAAGCAAATTTTTAAGAAATTAAAATTTTATGTATATGAAATTTTAAGATTATATTCAGATATGAACAAATTCATCTTACATTAATAAAAGCATTCAATCATCTTTTGCAGAAAGAAACTAAAACAAATTGAAAAGTAAAATAAAGTCACTAGATTTAATTTACCTTCATTAAAACATAGATGTGTTTTTTTTCCATTGTGTACTCTTCTATTTAAAAGTTTTAGAGCAATTTTCAAAAAATGCATTCATTATTGTTAAAGATATTTTCTCTCTGAAATTACTGAACATAAGACTGTTGAAAAAAGAAAATCATAATATATTCATTCCAAAAGAAATTCATATTTAAGACCAGTTTAAACATTTCAGTTTTTGAAAAATATTTTTATAGAATACCTTTTAAAAGAGTCTTGAATAAAGCTTTATGTCACAAAACTATTGTTTTTCAGATATTGAAAATAATTGGCAAGTTTTGTGACCACTCTTCTGTTAATGTGTATTCAGTATTCAACTTCAACAATTTTAAGGTTTCTATTTAGAAAGGATTGAATAAGTTGTCAGTGATATTGTAATATATGGAAATCTAAACAGATTACTATAATTATACAATAAGTTTTAAACAATTCAGAAGTGTTTTCATACCTCTTTAAACTGATCGTTTTTGATGTTAAAATGCAAATAATTGCTGAATTAATAATCCTTTCGCACATTTTCAACCAAGAAAATAACTACAATAAAGTCATGATTTTGTACCACTTTCAAAAGGCTCTTACATAGACTACAACATTAATTCCAATGCAGGCAAATCATATGAAAATATAATTACCACAGCTAAACAAATCATCTCACAGTGTAACATCACCATTTTATTGGGTATTTGAAATGGGCAACTTTATTTCCAAAGCAACAAAAACCTAATAATATTTAACACTGATTTTTCAATTTGGTTGTGATTTGTTTATACAATGAATTAATATAAAGCCATCAAAATAGTGCTCTTTCAAATAATTTCATATTTATCAATATAATTGAAGATTTTTTAAAGCTTGCAGGTTTTTCAACACTTTTATGGTTTTATTTACACAAAAGCATAGAAACATGAACTACAAATTTCTAGTGTTCATATATCTCCTCCTTGTTTCTCCATCCTATTTCTACTCCCATCTCAACTTTTGTTAGCATTCATTCCTGTGTATGCACTACACATTTTTGTCTTCTTCCTAGATTTACACATTCATATAAGAAAGTTAAAGATGGGAGTGATTTAGTCTACCTACCTAACCAAATTACACCAGTGTTTGCCCTTGCTTAAATAGTACTTTGGTACAATGCTGAATGAATTTCTAAGTAGCATTTAAAGCAACTTTATACAAACAATATTAAAGCATCCATAAATTTAATTTTGAAAGTCCTCACCCTTTTTAAAAGAATCTTTTCTACAAAGAATCTGCTGAAGTAGAATAATATTGAATGTCAACTATAATTAAATATTGAATGTCAACTATTATTATATACACACATATATATAACATACTTACGGGATGTAAAGTACAGCATAGGAAATATAGTCAGTGGTATTGTAACAGCTTTATGCGATGTCAGAGGGTTAATAGACTCAGGGGGTTATCACTCTGTGAGCGGTGTAAATGTCTAATCATTATGTTGCTTTGTATACTTGGAACTAATATAAAAAAATTAAATAAAAGTGACAACTTTTCAGTTATCCTGACGCTCCCAATGATCAATACTCATTGTATGCATGTTCACATACTTTAGATCATTAAAACAGAGGCGTTTCGATAGGTAGGTAGAAAGATTTTTTTTTTCTTTAACATTTAAGCCCCTCTCCCTTTTTTTAAACATAACTGAGGGACAGCACCCATTTCTTATTAGGTAAAATGAATATTCTTATTTTACGAACACAGGTGCTTTTTGCTTTAAGAAGCTTCCAATTAAAAAAAAACAACGAAAAAGAATGAATATTTATTTTCAAAATGCAAAAGAATTTGTCAGAGGATCATCTTAATGTAATGAGTCCCAGTAGAAAATTAAGTTTATATTTTACATAATTTGGTAAGATACTGAGGTTTTAGAAACTCAATTACTGTATTCTGCAAAAAATACAGTATAATTATACTTGTTCTTAATTATTACATTTAAAACAAATGAAATATAGTCGCAATCACCTTGTATGTTTTGGTAATATAATATTAGTTTTAATTTTTATATGACTATGAGCAAAGACCAGAAAGTATAACTCAAAGTGAATAATGCTGTTTTTTATTTTTAGCATCTCTGTACTGTGATTTTTAGATATTACGCCCATCAGTAATTCTGAGAAAGCCTAAAAAAAACTTTTTAAAGTAATATCTCAGACTAAAAGATGTAAGAAAAATAGTTGTGTCTTTCAAATAATTCTGATGACATTTTAAAACAAGTACAAATTATAATCAAACACGTAATTACAATTAGCATTTCATCAAAAATATGATGAAAAATGCATGTAACGTAATGAAAATGGGCTGCTCACATTTACAAGCTGAATTATCTTTGAAACTAATAAAGTTCCTCAAATTCTCTGTATTAATAAAATAAAATATATAAAGATTTGTATAAATATCTTGTACCATTGTAACTTGCCTTTCCATTTTGAAAAATTATTGATTTTAATAACTTAAAAAACATGAAGATTCTTTATAATGCTTTATTCATTGTGGTCATTAATTTCTAGCATAATTACTGAAATATTTGAAAATATCTTGTGTTTGAAGTTGAGAATTACTTAGTTTAAGGGGACATGGCAGATCTTTTATTCAATATCTTCTGTAATTACACCACCAATTTCAGAGGTGCTTAAAATTGTCATATCTTAAAATTCCACAAATTTGGATATTTTATTCCCTGATATATATTAATTCCATATTAAGCTACTTTTGTACTATGAGTCTGTAACTAGCATTTAAAGCAATCCTACAGACACTATTAAATCTACTTAAAAAATTACAGATGGTATACTATAATATTTTCACATACCCAATACATTTAGAAATCCACAGATACATAATTAAACAACTGTGAAGAAGTAAATATTAATTAGTATATATTAACAATGCTAGATTTCTTAATAAACAAAATAAAGATCAGTAATTTTTCTAACTTCTATTACTTCAACTTAAAGCCTTTTCTCCCTGCCTTCCAATCAAACAATTTTAGTGAGGAATAATTCTTTGTTATATTAACATAAACTAATAATTATACCTTTTACTTATTTATCACTTGGAAAAGTTTACAGAGTGCTCCTCATGCAGAAGAAAAAATATTTTCAGCCCGTAAAATCTTGGCGTAGACAACGATGACAGTTTTTGACAGTTTAAACCCTTAAGACACATAAACTGTAGCAAACTCATTCTACACAATGTGGTAGATTCAAAAAGATATTTTAAATACCAGATGTCTCTGTTTCATTTACTACTGATTCTATGTATTAAAATTGGATTTCATGTAAATTTTCAAGAATTTAGTATTAAGTTCTATAGCAAACAAAATTTAAAATTCTATACTAAACAAAATGACGGAAATCTAATATTAAAAGGAATGTGAAAGGAGATTTTTTGAGTGTCTAAATTGAGTAGGAACACTGCCCCAATGGAGTCCACTGAAATCCAATAGAATATTAACAGAGATATCACAGCTATTCAAGATGTCAGTTCTTAAAAGAGAATAACTTAATAATCATTTTATATTATACCCACACTTAACATATTCATTTATTACTATATCATGATGGAAAAAAATTCTTAGCTCTATATTAACTGAAATCATTCAGGTACTGTTTGATTTCATGTAAAAGATAAGCCATTACTTTAATGAAAGACATAAGTAGCACTATAAGTAATGAAGTTACATACACTATTTACTTTTGAAGAAAACTTTGAGTCTACATTTTAAAATAATTGAATGATATTAATGGATCCGCATATTTGGGCTTTCAAGTCAAACATATTTCATATAAAAATGACTTGTTATTTAATTGAACTTGATGGGCAAAACAATTTTTTAGGTAGAATTTACTGCTGTATCACTTTTGTTCACTGAGACAACTGATCAACAGAGAAAGCTGCACATGGCATTGTTTGAGGGGCCAGCCCAGTGCACTTGGCACATTCCATTGTATGGCAGGAGACCTTACGATCTAGAGGTCAGCGTTAGTACATCACCAGACATCAGTGCTGAGATATAAAGAATTACATGGAGACAGTACAAACCTTAAACTATTTCTCATGCTTCAATATGCTCAGACCACAGGCTAAAAGTCTAAATAAGAAAATAATAATAATACTGAGGATCAGCTATTAGCTGCTCCCATTAAGTAGACTCCAAAACCCAACCTCCTGGTTTTCAGCTTGGGAGACTGGAAACTTCGAAAGAGAGCAGCTGAGATCCAGGGGGAACGGGTGCCGCGTGGACTCCCGAGTCTCCTTAAAGAATCCCTGGATATCACTGAAGTTACATAATTCCCTCCCCTCTGCCTTGATATTCCTGAGGCTATCAGGAATCCCGAAGTGATTCTGAGCATGACTGGATTTCTTCCAAAAAATTCTGTTGGCAAGATAGGGGATAGCTGCCTTCATGTGGACATCAGCTGATCACGAGCTGCCATTTACCGGAAAGAAGGGAGAGGAGGATATTGACACAACTCAGTGTCAATTCATTGTTATAGATGGAATCAGAGGAACAAATTACAGGCTGTCTTGGAGCACAATTGCAAAAGAGTTCAATCCTATAGGAGCACACTTTCAGAGGTCATGACCACACTCTGTCTGCTAAATGCACATCTGCTTGTCCTGGACTCACCAGAAGAATTGGTTTCTTTAGGAAACATCCCCTGATCGTCATCCCCTACTTGTGCATTGGGCTTTATCCCTATAAGCAGCTGTGAGCCTAATCAAACTAGCCCTGTAGCAAACACTGCTAGAGTGATGTATTTACATTTTTACCTTGAACACTAGAAGGTAAAGCTCTTGTAGAGACCATGATTATTTTATTTTTATGTCCCCAGGACCACGTCCACTGCCTAGCACATAGTAAGTGCTCAGTAAACATTTGCTGAATGGAAGTTGAATGAAGAAGGTACCACCACCATAGTGCATCTATGTCACACTAATGATTTGGAGGTGAGGAGATAAAATTCCTTAAACAACACCCAGACCTAATTGTTCTAAAAAAAATAAAATAAAATAAAAAACCAATGAAGTGGAAATGTCATGAAATAGTCTCCTTAATGCTGGAATGAATGCAGTTATTATAGTGTAGCATCAGGAAACATCAGTGAACCTGCCATCACTGACTAAATAACACGCCTATGCATGGAGACCCACAACATTTATTATTATAGCATTTTACTGCCATAAATGCTTGAAACCAAGGAATCTGTTTAAAAAAAGAAAATTAAATATATGTATATTTCTTGGGCTCCATATTCTATATGTTAAACTTACTTGAAACTTTCAAATTATTAGATTATTTATTCTCTTACTAGTATAGTTTACAAAGTATTGAAAATTCTTCTAATTATTTCGAATAGAATAACTGATACCATTGAATTAAAAAACACATTGTTTTATATGTGGATCACTTTCTCCGAAATAAAATTTCATTCCTTCTTTTGGGAAAATGGTTTTCCAAAAGGGAAGTTTAATTTTTAAAAACTACTATGAAAAGATCTCTGATAAAACAGAAACATACATTTACTTCATCAACAGATATAAAAGGATTTCCTACATATACAACGTTAATAAGGGTTTTACGAAAAGTAATGAACCTGTAACAACATTGAAATCTCTGCAAACTTTCCTGTCATGTGTGGAAGACATAAAACATTAATTTACTCTCTGCCCCTTTAAATTTTACTCGATTTTTCTAAAACATCCTTGAAATAACAGGGGGACATCTTAGGATGAGGACTGAAATATGTACTTTGGACACATTTTATAGACAAAAGATGTAATCAAGGCAATTATAATCAGAGAATAAAGTAAACAGACGAATCTTTATCACAATTGCACACAGAATAAAGCTTGATTAAATAGTCAGCTCGTTAAAAGGCTGCATATACAAAGCACAGAATACAGTCTAATACTTGGCATGCTTAGATGATTTAGACTTAGTTCTCACACGCCTCTTCATAAAAGTCTAATGTAAATAGAGGAAGTGTCAAACTCTTTCTTTCCCTTAAGACAAAGCTATTCGGAACTTTTAAAATCTCTTAACCACTACACATGTTTACAATGCCAGAGAAGAAGAAAAAGAGAAATTATTAATGTTTAAAATTACCCAGCAATTCCATTGCATCATCTTCATTATCAATATCTTCTTCTGTTACAGATGGAGTCAGGCTGTGAATGGACTCGAAAGAATCCTGAGAGAGCATTGCGGCCAGAAGTTTCTTATGTTGCTGTTGCTGTTGTTTTAATCCCTTAGTCTTGAGTTCCACCTTTAAGCTGAAGAAATATTTACGTGTTAACTTTCAGCGATGATGACATGATGCATTAGCTGTGGTAAGTAAAGAGAATCTAGACACATTCCATTCAATTTTTTGCTATGCAAATGTATGGACATATTAGCAAAACTTTCCTCGAGGATAATGGAAATATAGCCTCTGTCTTCTTTCTTAGACATCTTTGGTAACTTGTTAACAATTTTCCAAGTGGATATAGAACTAAAGTTTTTCATTTTCATAAAGTCCAGCTTATCAATTATTTCTCTCATGGATCATGACTTTGGGGTCGTATCTGGAAAGTCATTGCCATATCCAAGGTCATATAGGTTTTTCTCTTGTTATCTTGTAGGTGTTTTATAGTTTTGCATTTCACATTTAGGTCTACGATCCATTTAGAGTTAATTTTTGGGAAGGGTGTAAGGTCTGTGTCTAGACTTATTTGTTTTTATATGTGGATGTCCAGTTGTTCCCGCACCATTTGTTAAAAAAAACTATCTTTGCTCCATTGTATTGCCTTTGTTCCTTTGTCAAAGATCAGGTGACTATATATTTATGGGCAATTTCTGGGCTCTCTATTCTGTTCTACTGCCTATTCTTTTGCTGATATGCAATGTTTTGATTACTGTAGATTTATAGTAAGTCTTGGAGTCAGGTAGTAACAGTTCTCCGATTTTGTTCGTCTCCTATATGTTCACTATTCTGGGTCTTTCACCTCTCCATACAAACTTTAGAAACATTTAGTTTATAGCCACAAAATAACTTGCTGAAATTTTGATTGCGTGTATATATATTTTTAGTCTTTTTTTTTCTGTTGTTCATTTTGGATAAATTCTATGGATCTCTCCTCACATTGAATAATTCTATCCTGTCATCTCCACTCTATTACTGAGTCCATTCTACAAATTTTAATTCCTGTTATTTATTTTTTCAGTTATTTTTCAGCGAATTTCCATTTGATTTGCTTTTATTCTTTCTATTTCTTTGCTGATGTATTACATGTTTTCATTTGTTTCAAAAGAACTTATAATTGATTGTGGAAGCATTTTTATGATGGTTGCTTTAAATTCTTTGCCAGATAATTTTATCTGATTCATCTCAATGTTGGCATCAGTTGACTGTCTTTTCTCATTTAAGGTGTGATTTTCCTGGTTGTTGGTATAATTGGCGATTTGTTTTTTTATTGTAGCCTGCACAATTTGGCTATTATTTTAGGAGACTCTGAGTCCTATTTAAATCTTTTATTTTAAAAGGCAGCCACCTGCAGTGCATGACCCGTTGTAGCTTGTGGTCCCAGTGACAGTTTAATTTTCATAGCTCTTGCAGTGCTGTTTTAGTCTGCTTGGTTTATTCGTGTCGCTGTCCCTACTAGTGTTGCCTGAGGGGGAAGAGTGGCAACCTCAGTGGTACATTTGCTGCCTTTAGGTAGGTGAAGGGAATACCTGACCACGAGGACGAAAGGTTTCCCATGCCAAGCTTCGCTGTGGAGGGATCCCTCTTACTGGTGTCTTTTTGTCCAGTAAAAGACACTGAACTGTCTGGTGTCTTCAGTGGGGAAGGGGAGTCTGAAGTCTGGCAGGAGAGGACAGCGTGTCCTCTGAATATTTACTGTCAGTGAGCTTCTTGTTCAATTCCCTTAGCGAGTGCCACTAGACTCTCCTGGTAGTTGGCAGGACACCTGTTCAGCCAGGGGGAGAAATGAACCTATCCGGGCCACCTCCTCTTGCTAGTCTGGGGCTGGGAAATGCCAGGCCTCGCTTACCTTGTGCTGTGGGGTGGGAGATCATAAACTGCCTGCCATTATGTTGTTCCTCCAGTTGTCAGGGGCCTAACCTCTACCTTCCTCTTTACATTTTTCACAGTATGAAAGTTAAGTTACTTTGGTTGCCTCTTGCATCATTTCCAAGGTTTACAGTTATATTTAATGGGGAGGAGCAGAGAGAAATGAGTCTGTGCCATCTTTTCCAAAACAGAGGTGACAGATGACTTGTTAGTTACAAAGGGCAAATGACACCTTTACGATGGAGAAATCGAGTGATACCGCCTTAGCTACGTGAATAAACTCAGTGTCATCAATACTGGGACAAACTGATATTACAAGCCTCTTGATGTGATAAAATGAGGAAGTATACAATGTCGCCTACGTAGAATTCTTGCCCAAAATGTTTAACCTGAATTTAATCATCAGGAAATAGACACATCCAGATTTGGAAACACTTGCCTGCGCCCTGCAAAGATGACAATGTCATGAAGGAAAACAAAGGTGAAAGACTTTTCTAGATTACAGAAGACTAAAGAGACTTGACAATTTAACTCCACATGTGATCCTTTATTGGATGCTGGATTAAAAGAAAACAAAAAAACTAAGTAAATCTCTAATTTTCCCAGTAAACATCCAGAATAGACTTTACTGGGAAAATTAGTGATTTACGAATATGGACTCCATATTAGATAATTTTATGCTGTCATTGTTAAATGTTTTGATATGTTAATGATATAATAGTTGTATAAGAAAATATCCTTATTCTTAGGAGATGTATGTAAAAGAATCAAGGAATTGACATGTTACAATATCTGTAACTTATTTTCAGATGGCCCAGCAAAAAGAATAGATTGATCCATTACCAGAGATAAAACAAAGGCAAAATTAGTTGGTGAATATAGGTGAAAGGTATGTGGATATTGATATTACTATTCTTAAATTTTCTGTAGTTTGATACTTTTCAAAGAAAAAAGTTGAGGTAAGAAAATAAGAAAAAATACATGAAGACATACTCTTGCCAACAATATTTATTTCAACTTTAACTCCCATCCTAATTTAGGTTCCCAACTTAAATAGGAACTGTTGCTAAGATGTTGTAAAGTTACATCTCTTTTAAAATGAATATTTGTCTTTATTTAGCAACAATCAGTGCAATTCAAATTCAATTAAAGAAAATTATTTTTACACTTTAATAGTAGAGAAAAACAAATATTCACTTGCAAATTAATGGAAGTTTCTTTAGCCCCAATTTCTTGCTATGGCAAGATTGTCCTGAGTAATTTCATTTTGTGTTTTTTCAACGGAGAAATAATATAACAATTTAAACATCTTCTTGACTAATTTTATTCATTAGAAGTAAAGAAGCAAAACAATTTGTAATTTGGATTTCTTAGCTGACAGACCTAATGTGCTAAATGAAATTTACATCTACATCATTTCATTGAAGTCAAATTATTTTCATATAATGATATTCATTCTTAACTTTAGCTCTGTTTGCTTTGGACTATGAGAAAGATATGACTATCGCTTTGAAAGAGAAATGCCTGCGGATTGTAGAAATGAAAATTGAACTATGAGAGAGGAAATGCACCCTGCTACAGGGAAGCAGAGGTCTTGATGCAAACAGCTGGTGGGGAGATGGGAGAGATGGTTTTGGGGTGTTCCTTAGATCATTAGGGTTCTGGGACCCCTTTTATCCAGATACTGCACTTAAATCTTAATGATAGTGGGATTCTTAGAACTTCTCCCTGAAGAAAAAGCTGCACAGCAAAGCATTTAAGGGCATAGAATTTTGAGCAAGGCAGCCTGGCTCGGCTACTTAATAGCTATCCAGTCTTGGGACAGTGATGTCACCATTTTGAGACTTTATTTCTTTATTCCTAAAATAGGGATAATAACAACGTTTTCATGAAGATGAACTGGATTAAGATATGGAAAGCACACAGAGCAGTCTCCAAGTGGTAATTAATGTAATTCTACATTCAGAGAACGCAGAGGGCAGCATCCTAAATATCTGCGCGGCTTTTCTAGACCAATAACATCCCACATAGAAAGGGAACCAAGAAGAGGCCTTAGGCCATATGGAAAAGAACAGTTAATATTTCAATGTGGTGTTAACACACTCTAGGAACCCATTTTGCTTTGATTTAAGAAGATAACTTCGAAACCGAGATCAGATGGAGAGGGACAGTTTAAAGTGGCCAAGAGTCCCTTCCTTCCCCCAAAGTGCTTGCCTCTCCAGGTAGACACTTCCTTCTCCCTGTGGACTCCCTACTTTCTGAACATGTGCCCTCTTCTTCCTGATCCCACTCTTCCTGGGGTGCCTGACCTTGCTCCATTTTGTTTCACACTCTGCTGCTGAATACAGGTGAGTGAATGTTCATTTTATATGACCCCACACGCTCTTTGGTGGAAAACTGGATTCCTGTTTTGAACTGTCCTTAAGCTTGTTTAGTTCACCATAACCGCCTTGTAGGCAGAACCTGTGTCCTCGCTCTTGATTCTAGTCAGAAATTAAAGGGTTCTCTTTGCATTAAGGGACAGGTTGTTGAAGAGATCATAAAGTTTCACACTTTCTGTGTTTTGATTTATGCAGGAGATCTCTGTCTGTTTTTAATATGTCTAAATGTGATGTTTGTATCATTTATTTAGCAGACATTTAATAAGTGCCTGCTGTAAGACATGTGGGCAATGAGCTACAGAAATAAGACATATATTCCTGCCATTCTCCTCACTTCTAGCAAGTATTCTGATTCTAGGATTTTTTTTTTTTAATGTTGGTTTCACCCACTATCTAGCACATTACCTTTTGTTAGTTCTCAGTAAATATTTAACAAATTCACTTTTTCTTTTTGAACCTCATTTTTGAGAACCACACTAAACAAAATAGTAATTAATGTAAGTAGATGTATACGAGTGTTCCAACTTGAGAGCGATGAAAACCCAAGGAAATGGGAAGACTGGTAGTGAAGCAGAAAGAAAAACATGAGGCTTGGAGTGTGGAACGTAAGGAACAAATGGCAGATTACAGAGGCATGACTCCTAGTCATTAGCTAGCAATGACCAAGACCATTTCACGTGGGTTGAAACAATTGTTTTCATTAGTCACATTAAAATACATGGTTTGGTCATGAAGATAGTGCAACGAGACTTAAACACTGATTTACTCCAAAATGTTGCCTGTTTCGTAAGAGTCCTTCAATGAGTCTATGAGTCCACATTTTGAACATATAAAAATTACATCATCAACATTCTGATAAAAATGTGAGATTTAGTTACATACTTTCTTGGCTTTAAAAAGAAATTTGTGAGTCCTAAGGTATAATTTTTGTGTTTTAGATAGTGTTAAGGCTTCTGTTCTTTGATTCCTTTAGGAGATTAATTTTTGATTAATCCACATTCTTTATGCTTAAAATTGACATGTCAGAATATTCCTAAATTAATCAATTTGATTTAGGCTTTGCCATATGTATTACATATTTTCTATCATGTCCACAACAGTCAAAATCTGACAATATTAAGGTTCTTTGTTCTTGGACTTCTTAATAAGAGAGCCCTCCATTAATTTTCTTCCTTCTTATTCTGGTTTATTTTCTATCATACTACTTATCACTACTTGAATTTATGGCATATATTTGTATATTCTCCTATTGTTTGTTTCTTGCTGCCAATAAAGGGAACTCTAAGAGGAAGAGAATATTTCCATTTCCAGCCTTTGTTTGTAGATCTAGCAAAAGCAATTATGAGTTTTAATAAAAAAGGAAGACAACAATAGGAAGTGAATTTGGCTTTTATTTTAATAATATATATTTCTAAGTTGTAAGATTTTAAAATTTATTTTATGGCATATTTACCGTCTAATAAAAATGCTCATTTAAATAAAGCCAGTGCACCAGATCTATAATATTTATTGATATTATTCTTGTTTTAATAAGGTAGTTCAGCTTGGAGGAAGTTCATTAGGCTTTCAAGGTTGGATGAGCTTATTTACAAATTCACATTATGATTTAGCAAGTAATTTTAGAAAATCCATTACACAGCTATTGCAGCATCTAATTCAGATGGCTTAAAATAGAACTATATAGGTTTATTAAATTTAAATTTTATTTGCATTTATATTATAAATGCGTGTTATTTTTAATAACTTTAAATGTGCAATGGACATACATGCTTTCCCACCAAACAGCTAGATAAGCCATAGCAGTTGATGCCAAATTGTAGTATATAATAATCTTCGAAAGTCTTCAGTCATTCCCCAACATATTCACCTCTCTCTTTTATGAATCCCTCTTTATTTTCTTGCTCAGATGTTTTAATTTCTTCCTTAAACTACTTTAATTTAGAATCTCTTTGAGAATCTATGTAAGATGTGGTAGGAAAATGTCCATATGCACATCCAAACATTTTGCACATAATTTCAAGAGATTCACAGATCCCTTGGGTCCATCCAGGGACCATGTAGGGGTCATGGATTCCAGGTTAATTACTCTTGTCTTATTCTATTAATGTCTCCATATTGCCCTCATAATTGCCGTTGTTTTAACTAGCACTTAGCTCTTTGGGTGACAGTATCGTATACTAAGTTGTTGACCCTTTTCATACAATGTTGTATTTGCAGGAACTAAGAAAGAAAGTTCAAGGAAGGTATATCATTAAAAAAAAAGGTTCCAGGAAAAAATTGTGGATAACATTCTACCCATAAGACTCTTAAGGTTTACTATGCCTTTTATGTAATCCTCTCTAATCTAACAGTGAAAGTCCAGCCTATTGTGTATGTATTATTCTGAAGGGGAAGTTGTATCAAAGATGGAGTGTGGTCATAACGGCCATTCAAATAAGACTTGAGCTTTAACAACAGAAAAGACCGAGATAGGGAAACAGATAAAACTTTAAGACAGACTATAAACAATCCTTCTTATAAATATGCTTCGTTTAGCAGATGTCTACTGAAAGCGTCCTGAAAGCGTCCTATGTGCCTCTTTCTCACATATAACAGATGTCTATCAACAATGACAATATGGTAATCCCAGTGAAGAAGAGAAAACCGGAAGTCATCTTTGAAAATTAAGTCTTTTCTTTCATGAAGATAGACTGTCAGTTAGTCTGTGAATGTTTAAGACTATTAAGTGATAGTGTAAGTTCATTACCATTTAAGAGCAACAAGTAATAATAGTACAGTTACAAACTGTACAGTCATTTAAAAATTTCTTCTCAACTCATTCTTATTTATCCAAATCAAATCAACGCTCTCCGAGTTCCTGGTGTAAATTCAGAAATCCTGTTCTATATTAGAAGATGGGAGAGATGTAGTTTCTAATTCATATTTTATCATTATTCTTTAAATTTAGTTAAGATACGCATGTATTCTTTCAGCCCTAATGGGGCATCGGAGCAGGAGTTCATCACTTTCTTCATTTTATAGGTAACAACTCAACTCGTAATTTAAAGATGGAGAAAAATAAAACTGAAAATAACATTACAAAATAAATATTTGAGAGATAGCTTCATGGACTGAGTTTCTAATAGGTAAAGGATTGAACAAGGATTGCAGGAAAGATTCCCCTTCATTGCATATTCAAGAGAGAATAAGAGCTCACTGAAGTTAGGAAGAAAATAGAAGCACTTACATTGGCAATAAATAGCTCTGATTATTATCATGACTAAATGAAAGCAAAATGAAAGTCGACATTCCTCTATTTTACGTTTAAGAACTAAAGACCTAGCAATGAATAAAGATAAAGGTCTAGTGGCTTTCATAAGTCGGGTATTAAAAATAAAATTAGCCTCATTGACAGGTGAAATTGAGCTGACATTTCACAAAAGAAGGTAAATGGATTTTTAAAAATGGTGTTCTCCTTATATAGGACATTTCTACTATTTAAATAATTCAAAAGTTCTTTCTCATGGAAATAGACTCAATTTTCTATATGCCTGAAGCACATTAATGAGTATTTTGAATTTCCTTCCCTCTAGCCAAGTGATAAGTCAAAGGAAATAAAAAGGAAAAAAAAAAAAAACCTTGAAAGCTATTACATTGTAGAAAATACAATTTTCTCCTTGAAAAAGAATAGTTATTGGTTGCTGCTAAACTTAACGTGGGATACACAAAGTCACTATGGCAATGCTATGCACAGGAAAAGCTCTTCTAGTGCTCAGCTACTGACACAGAAAGTTTCAGCTCCCATCGCATTTCAATTCATGATATTTAAATCTATTTTCTCAATCTTGGGTAAGCCATGCTTCACATAATGCTTTTTTGCTCTAATTTCCTTATAGAAGTTTTCATTTTTGTTTTGCATTTCACTCATTGCAATTAGTGTTACAAAAAATGTCTGTTCTGAATATATTTTTCTAATAAATATGATCTGGATATTTCAAAGTTACCCTTCTGCCAGCATATGGAAACTTAGGGCAAGTCTCCCGCCACCATTTTGAGCACCACAGGTCTGAGTAAAATCAAATATGAACTTTCAAATCTACAAATCACAATAGTTTCAAACATCAAACAAAGAAAATGTGAATAATTATCACATTTTCAATCATAGTTATCAACTCTGAAGTCAAATGGTTCTAAACCAAGGTTTCTCTCTCTTTATGTTCCTCATTGACTCCACTTTGTATAGTCTATTATACATTTAATAGTTTTCTTTTCCCTGTTGACTAACTATATCTCTCTGGTACATCAGAAATCTTCCCTCTCCAATTCTTATTTTTTAATTAAATTTACTGGGGTGACATTGGTTAATAACATTACATAAGTTTCAAGTGCACAATTCTGTAATACATCATCTGTATATTGCATTGCATGCTCACCACCCAAAATCTAGTCCCCTTCTGTCACCATATATTTGACCCCCTTTACCCTCGTAATCCTCCTACCACCCTGCTTCCCCTCTGATAATCACCCTTCTGTTTGTGTTTGTCTGTGAGTTTGTTTGTTTTGTTTGTTTGTTTGCTGCTTTCTGTTTTATATCCCTTGGTCTCAGAGAGTTTTTTGTGAACTTGACCCCAAAGGCAAGGGAAGTAAAAGCAAAAGTAAATGAATGGGACTGTATCAAACTAAAAAGCTTCTGCACAGCAAAAGAAGCCATCAACGAAACAAAAAGGCAACAACCGAATGGCACAAGATATTTGGAAACTTATCTCTGATAAGGAGTTAATATTCAAATTATATAAAGAACTTATACAACTCAACAACAACAAAACAAACAATTCAATTTAAAAATGAGTAGAGGACCTGAACAGAGACCTTTCTCAAGAAGACATACAAACAGCCAACAGATCTATGAAAGATGCTCAACTTCCCAAGCTATAAAGGAAAAGCAAATCAAAACCACAATGAGATTCTAACCTCACACCTGTTAGAATGGCTATTATCAACAAGAGAAGAAATAGTAAGTGCTGGAGAGGTTGTGGAGAAAAGGGGACCCTCATACCCTGCTGGTGGGAATGTAAATTGGTGCAGCCACTACGGAAAACAGCATAGAGGTTCCTCCAAAAATTAAGAATAGAGCTACCATATGACCCAGCAATCCCTCTTCTGGGTATCTATCCCCCAAATTTAAAAACATTTATTCATAAAGATAGATGTACCTCCAATTCTTAACAGTCAGCCACTCCTTGCCCAAAATTATATATAGTAGATCTCAGCCGACAGCTTACGTCCTTGAACTTATTTCTCTATTTGGTATGAGTAGCAAACACTAATCTTCCTAGATGTAAAGAAAAAAATCAAAACCCAAACCTAAAAGAAAATCTAGCAACACTGTAATTTTAAAACAGAGAAATCAATGTTTATCTTATGTGGAGTCCAACATAACTTTCTATATAAAATTGCTGAGACTTATTTCAACAAAACCATGAACTTGAATTTATTTTCCCTTCACCTTCTAATGACTAATAATATTCAGAATCTTAGAGGACATCTCATCTTACCTTCCTGCAGGGCTGGAGCTACTGTCCTCACTTTCCCACGGTTCAGTTTTACTTCTCGGAATTGGGGGCTGCAGCATTTCAGCAGCTAGTGGATCCGCATCATTCTCTTCTCTGCCAATCCATTCTCCGATCACACGGGGTCTCAGAAGAGAAGAATTAAAAGCCGCTGTTTCCTGAAGAGGAGAAAAGAATGTGCTGCCTTAGATTATTTATTCGGGTTAACATGTCAACAGGGAAATAATTTCGTCTTGAGTTTTAACGCTTTCTCAAATCAAAACATTCCTTTCTTCTTTCTGAATTGACTTAAAACTTCAGTTCTCTCCATCTCTACTAGATGACTTGATGTGGTTTGTGTTGATTCCTAAAGGTCGCTGTCATAAAGGATCCAGGAATGGGGTCGGCATTTGGAAGGCTGCATCCGTGTTCTCAGAAAGCAGGTACAGGAGGAGCATTTGTGATAGAAGGAAGAGTATGTTGTAAGGCCCATGTAGTGACAGAGCTTGGTACCGCTGGGAAATGGTAAATAATTTCACAGGGGGGAAATTGGAATGGGGTCAGGAAATAAGGAAATGGGGAGATGGGGGCGGAAGGGTGTGTTGCCTCCAACTGTGAAGCATTTGGGAATTTTAAGGATCCCCTAGAGGTTCGAAGCAGGGCAATAGCAATGACAGATATGCTATACTAATTCAGAAAATGTTAAACTGATCTCTCTTCATAGAATATGACGCGGCTCTTTAAAGGAGATTTTAAATATTATATCATTTAATAATTTAAAATGATATGAGAATACTGAATGTGTGTAATTCCTTAGGGATATCTCAGTAAATGGAAAAAAGAGCAGGTTGAAAAAAACAATATCTATCATATGATCTAATTTTTGTTTAACAATTCATATGGATGTGTACCCATCATTCATACACTAATCTATGCATTTATTCATTTTGTTGTATTTAATAAGACCCACTATGTGCCAGAAACTGCTTGATTTGTTGGGAAAAAATTACAAGACTAAAATTTAATGGTTTTAGCTGAATGCAGGAACTACAGGTTAATTTGAATTTCTTCTTTTGGCATTTCCGTGTTTTTTCATTATTCTATGACAAATATGTACTTGTCTTCTAATAAGAAAAAATGTATTTTTAAAATATCTTGATCTGAGGAACACAGGCTCTGCTTAAATTATATTTAGCTATAATTTTTAGTATTACGAGAATCTCGAACAATTCCTTAAAAGTTTTCTGAGTCTTTATAATTCCCTAAAATATTATACAAATACAATACAAATACAGTATTACAATATATACAATGTAATATTAATTAATATGCAAATATAATACCAAAAGCAACATGTGAAATATGTTTAGGACATATTTGATGAATATTTATCCAAATAAGAAGTGACAGAAAGTAGTTGGATATCTTAATATTGATTCCCAGCCCACATGAAAATGTAGTGGATAACTCTTACTAACAGTGTTTGCACAGCAAGTCATCTGAATTCCTTCTGTATTTATGTTCCCAGAGTCCGAAAATCAAAGCACTATCAATGGCTTTCAGCTGTGAAATCATGCAATCAAATTAATGTTCTGAAATTACTAGAAAGGCATGCTCATCTGCCACAACTTAATATCATGTGAAGCACAAGAATTAAAATTAAATTTTAAACCTAAATTTGCTTCTAAAAGCAGACTGAGACAAAGACAAGTTTTAGAATTTTTTTTAAAAAAATCTATAAACATATTTTCATCATCAGTATCAGCTTCGGCCTGTGTGTCTTTGAAATGCTACTTGTTCTCTGAATTCCACTTTCTCCAGCAGTAAAATGGCAACAATGGGAATTACAAAACCTACTGGAGCAGATGAATTCGTAGGGTAGCACAGTTAAGCCACAGAATTCTGTACGTATGCTAGACACATTTATTTAAGGATATGGACTGCATTCAAACCACTTCTCTACGTGTGATGTATCTGGGGAAAAAACAGTAAACCGAATTGTAGGAATGGGGCAGTTGGATAAGTAGAGATGTTTGGTTGTAAATAGGGGCAGAGAAACAGAGCAGAGAATTGATGGGGCAGGTCTCATCCCATAAAATTTTATTTTATAGATAGTATAGGTCAAAGATTGGATAATTAACTCAATGTTATTAATCTTACTTATGTAATGGGGCAGAATAGGCTTAGAGATCTGTCTTGCTATAAGTTCTACAGATAAGAACAGGACAAAGAAACTGACCATTGTACCAACAGACATGAGTGGATTTGGACAGTATAATATGAAAATGTAAAATGGGATTTTAAATTGAGTATAATCAAAAAGTTGAGAACTACACAGAATCAGAAAAAATCTCCACGGTGGCTTACTGGAAAATTCAATAAAATGAGAGAAGTCACTGCTGTTGGAATGTAGAGCACAGAGAGAAGAAGGATAAACGGTTTGATAAGCAGTTTGTTTAACTCCAGCTGGTAGCCGATATTTAGTGAGAGATAGCTGAGGAGAAAAGCAATACAGAGAGCTGCAAACAAGGTCAGGGAGGTTGGCGGGGAGGGGACATTTTATGGGTTAAAAAAAATGTGACTCCATTATTTTTATTTTTTGGAATGCACAAAGTTTTTTTGTTTGTTTGTTTTCTTATCTATCCCTTTCTAAAATTATCATATCTCTGAAAGTTCTTGAATATAGTCTATATACCTGTAAGAGATTAAAATAGCATATTTTTCTTTGGATATATTACTTATAGTTGATTAAGCTAAGTAAATATGTTTCCATAAATCTTTATGAAAGGATTTCAGTGAAGAGAGCAGTTCTTTACCTATAACACACCATAAACATCAGTACATGGCAAAAGAAAAATTTTAAATGCGCACTGAATGAAACAAGTTTTTGAAACTATTTTAAGTACATGGATAAAAAAAATCATATAAGATTTCACTGCTAAACAATGTAAATCCTAATTATTCCTTCAACATGTACAAATCACATTCCTTTGTCTTCCTAAGGCTAGGAGTCCCTAGATGTTGAGGTTCTTAAGCAAGTACATAAGAAAAGCATTTCCTATCAAAAATGCTCCCAAAGGTCCGAGTTTTGCTTAGTATTTCCTACTAGCAGGAAACTAACTGTCCACCCAGTTACCTTAGACCAGGCCTACTCTCTCCAAGCAGCCTGCTCCCAGGGGTACCCCACAGTGTGTTTAGCTGCTCTGACCACTGGTGATCAGCATGGCATTTGATTATACGCCACGTTATCTGAATGTTTTCTCCTCCTAATAAACCAAGATGTTCACAGAAGCCTGGATCGTGTCTTAAATCCCTTTGCTTCCTCCATAATAACTAGCACAATTCTCATGTCATAAAATAAGCACAAAAATGTCTGTTGATTGAATTAAAAAAGAATTCAAAGAATGAAAAACAATGCATCTGTGGTGAATTATGAAGTATCTTTATGTCTAACTAAAATTATGTAAATGATTCATCGACAACATTGATTAATAATTTTTTAAGCCATATCACATGAAAGTCTACAAGATGATCGATCCGGAACAGGGAAACATTTCTTATAAACACTTAAGTTTTTGTGTAAATTATTTTAATTCTGCCCGTTGACAAAGGAAAAATTTTGGAACACATAATCACGCATTAAATGTTTGATTTAACACAAAACCACATTAAATGTTTGAACTTGATAACAGTTATCTTTAAACTAATCCACATACTGAAACTGAGTTAGAGATTAAAGGAAGTAATGTAAACAGATAAAAGCTCCCTTCCTACTAGTCCTTCCTTTTTTTCCAGCTCTATTGAAATACAATTAACATACAACATTGTGGAAATTTAAGTGGTACAATGTGATGGTTTCATATATAGATATAAAGAGGCTAATTAACTTATCTATCACCTAACATAAAGACCAATTTTTGTGTGTGTGGTGAGAACTTCTAAGCTGTACTCTCTTAGCAACTTTCAAGTATTGTTAACTGTACTCCCCACATTGTGCATTGGATCTCAGAACTTATTAATCTTGTGCCCTTTGATACCCTGTACCTGTTCCCCACATGCCCCCACCCCTGGCAACCACCATCCCACTCTGTTTCTATGAGTTAGATTTTTTTCTGATTCCACATAAGTGAGATCATACACTATTTGTCTTTCTCCGCCTTACTTATTTCATTTAACATAATGCCATCAACTTCCATCCATACTGTCACAAATGGCAAGATTTTCTTCTTTTTATGGCAGAAGAATACTCCTCTGTGTGTGTGTGTGTGTGAGTGAAAAGACCAAAGGAAAACAAGGGAGTATAGACAAACTTCAGGACAGGGATGGAGTTGACTGTCATCAGGTAGAGTTACACAGAGGTTTTCAGCTACATCAAATGAGTCATTCTTTAGCTACATAGTAAACATTTAGGTGTTCATTATATTGTTATTTCCATATTTTGATGCATAATATATTCATAATAATTTTTAATGTAAAAGAAGAATATATGCTAAAATCCAATTAGTTATTTTTCTCTTTTAGTGCAGGTATATTTTCATTCCTCAGTTAACTTCAACATCTCCCGTCTCTCCTGATTCTCAGCTGATGATATTGCTTCTTATTTTAGTGAGAAAAATGAAAGCCATCCAAAGGGAATTTGTTCATTTTCTCACTACCAAACCCATCGGCTACTAGCATTACTGCCTACAGTTACAAAAGTGAAGTGTCATTTCTTCTTTTCCAAGGCCTGGCATATAGAAGGTACTCAATAAACATTTGTAGAGTAAATAAAAGAACGACAATATTCAGGTAATGTATGATTCAGTGCTTCAATATTGCATTAGCAACATCACGGAGTCATGAGAGAAACGTAAATCAAAACCGCAATATTATACTACTCACACCCATGAGGATGGCTATCATTTAAGAGACATAAAAGAACAAGTTGGCAAGGATAGGGAGACATTGGAACCCTCATACTTGCTTGCTGGAATGTGTAATGGTGCCCCCACTGTGAAAACCAGTTTGGCAGTACCTCAAAAAGTTAAATATAGAGTACCATATGCGCCAGCGTTTCCATTCCCTACATATGTACCTAAGGGAAATAAAAACACATGTCCACACACACACTTATGCATGAATGTTCATAGATACATTATTCATAACTTAAAAGAAGAAACAACTCAAATTTCCTTCAATCGATGAATGAATAAACAAAGTGTGGTCTATCCATACAATGTAATATTATTCAGCATTAAACAGGAATGAAGTACTGATATATGCTACAACATGGATATACCCTGAAAACATGCTAACTGAAAGACCACGTATTGTATAACTTCATTTATATGAAATTTCCAGAATAGGCAAATCTGTAGAGACAGAAAGGAGATTAGTGGGTGTCTAGGGCTGAGGCTTGAGTGGGAACGAGGAGTGGGTAGGGGATTTCTTTTTGGGCTGATGAAAATGTTCTAAACTTGGTTGTAGTAATGATTACAAAACTCCATAAATATCCTAAAACATACACTTAAAAAGAGAAATTTTATGATACGTAAATTGTATCTCAATACAGTTGTTAAAATAGTACAATAAACCCATTTTTTAGATCTTTCCCTTCTATGGTGAAGTACAATACATTGTAGGGGAAAGCATGGATTTGGAGGCAGACAGGTGAGGGATCAGGCCCGCAGGGGACCCTGAACAAATCATTCAATCACTCCAGCCTCAGTGACACCATTTGTAAAACAAAGAAAGCATAACCACTTCATTGGACGGGTGCAAGAATTAAATTCAATAACACATCAGAAAATACCTAGCATTACCTCTTAGCAGACAGGTGCCCGATGGTACCCCTCCTCCCTCCACTGCTATCTCCTGTGTCCTCCTACCCGTGATCTAAATGCTTGAACTCTTTTAATGGAAATTGGTGTGCAAATATAGAAGTATAATAAATAGTAAAAAACCCCTTTGTACCCACACACATTTTCATCAATTATCAACTCATGGGTAAACTCCCTTCATCCTTATCTCAACCCACACCCTTTTCCACATTCTCCTTCCCCTGCCCGGATTATTTCAAAGCAAATCTCATTCACTGTATCATATCACTTGTAAAGAGTCCAGTGTGGATCTCTAAAAAGTAAGAGTGATTTTTCTGTAAATAATACAGTAACGTCAGCATACCTAACAATAAATTAACAATAATTCAATATCAACAAAGATCTAACTAGGTTTCAAATTTCTCTGATGATCTCAGGGGAATTATCTTAGCTTGCTTGCACAAGTCAGACACTAAGCAAGACTCCATACGTTTTGAGTGACTGTCTTTTATGTCTTTTAATATATGGGTTCCCCTCCTGTCTCATTTTTTTCCCTTATAATTGTGTTATTGCTATTGTTCAAGAAACTCAAGTAGTTTGTCCTGTGAGTTTTCCACAGTCTCAATTTTTCCCTTTGCAGCCCTGTGATGCGCTTTGAAATGTTCCTATGCCCCTTGTAATTTCTGTTAATTAGTAGTTAGATCTGGATGAAGCTTTGTTGTGGGGTTTTTCTGTGTTTTCTTTTTTTGTATTTTCAGAAGTATTGCTTCAGAAAGAGTGTTACGGTTTCATCTGGAGGTACATATGTCCCACCGGCTCTTCTTTAGAGATGTTGGCAGCACTGAAAAATATTCCTTAAATTCGTTAATTCAGTAGGACTTGCAAATGGTGATTGTCTAATTTTAGAATTCCACATTCACTGATTTGCTGAAATACTTCTGTCAGCAGGTACTTCCTGTCAACAAATACTTGGTTATCCTGAAGTATAATTTGTATAGGAAAGGCAGATTAAATGTTTGATTCTCTACTTTTATCAGTTTTCTAAAATAATAACTTTGGCCCCCTAACATTCTCTAAAGATTAGTAACGTTTCTTGATGAACACATAGATTTTAAGATATTAGATATTATTAACTGTATTGCAGTTATTTTTATTCATGTTCAAATGTTCTCAAGTCTTTCCAGTAGGAGACTATTTAAGCTGGGTGCCTGAGCTCTTTTGATGCAATCCTAGTAGTATTTCATAAAGTTCTTGCCTTCTGGCATGACAAGATGTAGGCTCATTTTGTACATTGTCTGCTCCAGATTGGAATCAGCCATTGTTCTAAGGGACGCGAGTTCCTTTTAGTGAGAAATATTAAGTCTTAAAATAGTAGAAATACTTTAATATTTTATAAATAATTTTTATAAATATTTTAATATGTATAAATAGTTTGTAAATATTTAAATAAATAAATAAAAGAAATATCTAGTCTTAAAATAGTAAGACTAGAATCTGGACACTAGGGGTACTCACTGTTATTGGGGTTGTAATAGTGGACAAACTTAAGAAATATGTATATTTTAAGCATAATTCTGACTTATGGAAAAGTCGAAAAACAAAAACAACCCAATGCTTGTGTACCCCTTCACCCAGATTGCCCAAATATTGTTAATGTGATAATGTGAACATTCTCTCTTATATCGTCTATCTATCGATCCATAGATCGTTCCTTCCATCCATCCATCCATCTATCCATCTATCTATCTACGCACACACACATACATATCCATGTATATGAAGCTTCCCTAGAAACATTTGAAAGTAAGTTGCAGATATGATATTCTTTTACCCGTAAACACTTCAGGGTACATTTCCTATAAAGAAGGATTTTCTTATATGGCCACAGTATAATTCTCAAAACCAAAAATTAACACTGATAAAATACTAATATACCAACCTTGTTTAAATGTCCCCAATTATTTGAACACCGCTCCTTATGGAAAAAGAAAATCCTGGATCACACATGGCATTCAATTTTAATTTTGTATCTCATTTAATGTGGAACAGTTTTCAGTCTTTCTCTGATATTTATGATCTTTATGCTGATCTTAAAAAATAAGGGCCACTTATTTTTAAGGCAGTCCCTCAATTGGTGTTTTGCCACTATTTTTCTCATGATTATGTTCAAGTCATGCACTTTGGCAAAAATAACACAGACGTGATGTATTCTTATCATATCAAAGGCACATGATGTTGATTTGTTCCATCGATAATGTGGTTAACCTTGATCATTTGGTTAGGTGGTGTCTTTCAAGTTTCTCGTTGGAAATTTGCTACGTTTTTCTTGTTAATTATTACCTATGTTCTGGGAGTAAATTTGCAACTATGTAGATAATCTGTAAGTGATGAAAATTTCACCCACTGATTTTAATATCCTTTGCTGCCCGTTGGCTGCAACAATTACTGTGATGGTTGCCAATTTGTGATTTTCTTTTCTTTTTTTTTTCAATTTGTGATTTTCTAATTTCACCATTCCTTCTACATGTATTTGTTGGTACTGTACTATAAGTAAGAGCTCCTCCTTGACTTCCACTTATGTGTGTATGTACGGGTGTATGTGTGTTACAGTATGACAGGTTTTGCTATTATTGTTTTGGCTTTAATATAATCAAATGTGTACCTATATTGTCATTACACTTACTTAGATAAATGGTATGGTAACACACTATATAGCACACTATTTTTCTCCTTGCCATTTTCATTCAACAATATATACTGGTGATCACTCTGTCGTCTCTAGTGTGTGGACGAACTATAATTTATCCATTATTCTTTTTCTAGTGGGCATTTAGTTGTTTCTACCCTTTTGCTGTTTAAATATCACAACAATGTATAGAAACATACATAGGTTTGTATTTTTTTTCTATTTTTGCCAGCGTGTCCATGGAATAAACTCATAGAATTAGGATCATTTGATCAAACAATAATTGCACATGCAATTTTTTGGATATTGAAAATTTTCCCTCCATAGTGTTTGCACCATTTTGCATTCCCACCAGCATTCCAGTGTGAAAGCGCCTGCTTTCCCACAGACTCACCAACAGAGTACTTTAACAAACTTGGCGATTTTTGTAAATCTGAAGGGTGAGCAGTGGTATTTAATTTGCATTTCTCTTATTTTGAACGAGGTGGAGGATCTTTTAGTACAGTTAAGCATTTTGTTTAATTTTCTGTGAACAATCTGCTCAGATGGCTCATTTTTAGTGGAATATGGGTCTTTTCTCCTCTATTTTTAAAAGGGACCTATAATTAGGGTTATTGAGCTTTGTCTGTGATGTAAACTTCAAATATTTTTCCTTGATTGTCATTTTCCACATTTCATTTGGAGAGAGGTATTTAGGACAAAACATGGGCAACATTCCTACTTACTGACTGCCTCCCTTACTATTAGGACTGTTACCTGATAAATCAAACATATGACCAACATAGCATAGAAAGCAGCTCTATGGATTTTCCTCTACTGCCAAAAATATCATGCAATGCACATGTAGGTCACATGTCAGCAGGCAAGGGAGTCTGCAACACAGAAGATGAAAGGATCATGACAATTTCAGTATGTCCTACTGGATATGACATCCATTCTACAACTAGTGACAAAAACAAAACCAAAAACCCAGACTGTTTGACTGGGAAGAAATTAATAGAAATGGAAAGTGAATAGGTATCTGGTAGGAAAATGCCTCACTTTGAAGGAGCTAAGAGCTCAGCTCTTCCATTGATGTCCTTAGTGAGGCAACCATGGAGTGGCTAGAAAGCCCATGGTACATAATGTCTGCACCGAATTCCAATGGTACACATAGAGCCATTCTGAGATACTGGAAGATAGGCTCTCTTTGAGCTTCTTAGCTTTTTAGTGAGGCAAGATAACCCAATGGTAAAGAAAATGGGCTCTAGAGTTAAATTTGTACTCAAATCTGAGTTGAGCTGAATATTAGCTATTAAAATGGAGATAACAAGAACTTTCTTTTGGCTGTTATGAATGTTAGTGACAAAGTGTACTTACAGCATTTGGCACAGTACCTGTCATACTATATGCCTGATAAATACCAAGGTCTGACAATTCAGTTTGCGAACTCATCCTAGAAAAATTGCTATATACTTCATTGCTGAATATCACTAAAGTCACCTTTAAAGTACTCCCTTTGGGAAGCTATGCACCGACGTGTGTGCCTAGTCCACCCTTCAAAGCAATTCTGGAACTCTTTTTCTGGAATGGCCATCAGCGCTGTCGTATTACCCTTGATGTTCTGAAGGTCATCAAAATGTCTTCCCTTCAATATTTCCTTTATCTTCGGGTAAAGAAAGAGGTCATTGGGGGCCAGATCAGGTGGGTAGGGTGGGTGTTCCAACACAGTTATTTGTTTACTGGCTAAAAACTCCCTCACAGACAGTGCCATGTGAGCTGGTGCATTGTCGTGAGACAAGAGCCCTGAATTGTTGGCAAACAGTTCAGGTTATCTAACTTTTTCATGAGCATTTTCAGCACTTCCAAATAGTAAACTCGGTTAACTGTTTGTCCAGTTGGTACAAATTCATAATGAATAATCCCTCTGATATTAAAAAAAAGGTAAGAACATCATTGCAACAACTTTGCAAACTTAATTTTCAGTCCTTGTACATGTACCGTTCCCTGTCTAGTTACTTTACATGGTCTCGTACATATTAACTTCCACACTGGAACACTAGGAGCAAGAACACTGTCTCACACTTTAGATAACCATCAAATTGGAACAAAATAGAGCTCTCAATTTATAAAATATCCCCCCAAAATATCTCGATACTGCGGAAAATGATAAAAGGCCACAGAAGGTAGAACTGAATTAAACAAACAAGATGATTTTAGCTCTAGCTAGTTATTTACTCATCATTTATCTCAGGCTTAGAGGCACTGTGAATATTTTCTAATAAAAATAGCCGTTATTAATTGAGGGATTACTCTGCCCCAGGCATTATAATAAGAATGATACTGGCAAATCCACTGGAGAAGTTGAGAGTACAGACTCTGGAGTATAGACTGGGTTTGAGCTCCAGTTCTTCCATTTACTAGGACAAAGGGGAATTGATGAAACTAAGGACTCCTATTTTCACCTCTTAGACTGGTGAGTAACACCACCTAGATCACAGACGTGATGTAATTGTTAAGAGCACACGCTCTGGAGTTGATTTGCCTGGGCTTGTGTTCCACTTCTACTTTCTACAACCTCTGGTAAGTTTATTAACCTCCTGTGTCACCCGTCAAGTGGGAATAACAGTCCCAACTTCATAGGCTCTGAGTAAGCATTAAGTGAGATAATGCAGGTCAATAGTTTCGAACACTACCTGGCACGCCACAAGCTCCCAATAAATGTTACCTGTTTTTTCAATAGGATAAAATGGTATAATCTATAACAATGCTTAACCCAAGGTCTAGAATACAGTATGCACTAAAGAGTTCATTATTATATCTACTACTATTATTATTATTATTATTATTATTATTATTATATCTATTTAAAGATTCAAGGACTAGAAACTCAAACTCACTATCATCTAACAGGTAACAAGAGCTATAATAGATAATAGTCTGCTGAGTTGTCTAAAAGATATGTAGACTGCCCAAATTCTGAATACTGTAAACTGTATCTTTTCCTTAAGTCAGAACCTCAGGGAACCCTGCCCTGTACCTCACTATTGAGACTTCTGTGGAACTGTTCTAACTGAACTTTACTTTTGCATCATGACATCTGCCTAGGTCAGTAGACATTATTCAAAGAACTCCTATGAAACTAATGATCTCATTACTGTAAGAATATATACTTTTTGATTGGGATAAAAAACAAGGAACTTACAAGTTACCACTTTAACCATTGTTAAGTATATAATTCAGCCATGTTAAGTACATTCACATTGCTGCGCAATCAATCTCTGTGTAAAACCAACGATGAACAGACCTCTTTCATCTTGCACAATTGAAACCCTGTACCCATGAACTCCCATTCTCCCCTCGACCCCCAGCCTCTGGTAACAATCATTTTACTTTCTGTTTCTATGAATTTGACTACTTTAGATGCCTCATATAAGTGGAATCAGACAGTATATATCTTTCTGTAGCTGACTTATTTCACTCGGCATAATATCCTCAAGGTTCTTTCATGTTGTAGCATGTGACAGGATTTCCTTCCTTTTAAGGCTGAATAATATTCCACTGTATGTATAGACCACATTTTGTTTATCTAAGTGGACACTTGGGTGGCTTCCACCTTTTGGCTACTGTGAATAATGCTGCTGTGAACACGGGTATGCGGACATCTCTTAGAGATCCTGCTTTCGATTCTTTTGGATATACACCCAGAAGTAGGATTGCTGGATCATCTGGTAATTTTATTTTTAATGTTTTGAAGAACTGCCGTACTGCTTTCCATAGTGACTGCACCATTTTACATTCCCACCAACAGTGTACAAGGCAATTTCTCTACATCCTCACTGACACTTATTATTTTCTGGGTTGTTTTGTGTGTTTTTTTATAGTAGCCATCCTAATGGGTATGAGATGGTATCTCACTGCAGTTTCACTGTAGTTTTGATTTACATTTCTCTAATGATTGGGATCCTGAGCATCTTTTCATATACTTGCTGGACATTTGTATACCGTCTTTGGAGAAAAGTCTATTGACGTCCTTTGCCCATTTTTGATCAAGTTATTTGTTTTGCTGTTGTTGAGTTGTAGGAGTTCTTTATATATCCTGGATATTAACCTCTTATTAGACATGATTTGCAACTATTTCTCATATTCCAAAAGCTGCCTTTTTACTCTGTTGTCTTTTGTTCAAAGAAATATAAGAATATTTTTGAGAACATTATTGACACATTATATAGTATCTAGTTCATGAGGATTACATCGGAGACATTTTTTTCTTAGGATTCGGGAGCAGGAAGTTCGTCTTCCTGTGATCAACTGGTTTGCTATGATCCTACGGGTGATGATGACACTGAGTGACAAAAAGCTCAATGTGGCTCAACTGGAGCAATTACATTGAACTTCAAGCCTGCATTTTGCACAGCGGATTTATATTTTTCCTCTAATCTGTTGCTTTTGAAATGATTTTCCCAAATATTTCTTTAAATGCTTTATATTTTGGATATCTTAGCAAGCTACCTAACGGTATTTTTAAGTGAGCAAGTAATTGATGTTTATTTTTAATAGTTACTAAAACCATTACTTTTCACAGAGAAGGAAACTAAAGCTCGGCATCTATAAATAACTTTCTGAAGTCACATAATTAGAAAATGACAGGAGGAGCCAAGATTCTGTGGATTTTTCCAGAATACCAGGCTACTTCCTTGAGCAGTGAACACAAATTCCAACAGTGAGACAAGAGTACCATTTGTGATGTGGTTGCTGTGTTTCTGCAAGAATGATCAGGGAAGGCTGGCACTTGAATGATGGAAAATAGTCGGGGGTGGAAGGATGATAATGAGTGAAAATGTGAAAATAAAAAAAATATATGTGGGAATAAAACTGAAAGCAACAAAGGAACAAGACAAACAAAGAAACAAAAACTCATAGACACAAACAATAGTTTAGTGCTTACCAGAGGATAAGGGGGGAAAGGGGATTGTAGAAAAGGGTGAACGGGTCAAATATATGGTGATAGAAGGAGAACTGATTCTGGGTGGTGAACACATGTGATATATACAGATGATGCATTACAGAATTGTATGCCTGAAACCTATGTAACTTTACTAACCATTGTCGCCCCAATAAACTTTAATTAAAAAAAAAAAATGTGACCTGGAAGTACTATAGCCTGGCTGCCTTACACTAGACCTTGTTGAGTACAGCACAGACTCTGAGAGAGAAAAAGAGTGAAATAAAGCATAAGATACATATTTAAATGAAAAAATGGAGACTACTACGTCTAGTCTTAAAGAATCTGGACTTAATTTGGTAGGTAGCAGGTAGTCAGAGAAAAATCTTCAGCAGGATTTGGTTTTAGGAAGATTCCTCCCGTGGCATGTCTTAAGTGGGGTTCCCTAGAACCAGAGGCCGAGAAACTGATTTACTTGGGGGTGCGGGGGTAGTTCTTAAGTGAAACCTGTAAGAGAGTGAAGGAAGTAGGAGAAGACAAGGGAAAATATGATTCAGCTAACGTCTACTCTCAGCTTGATCCCCTAGGGAGTTCTGGGATGTGAATGACAACTCAGGCCCTTATTTCAGTCAGACATTAGCTGAGGGTCAACCCAGGCAGCTCTGGGCAGGATGCTTTTCACTGGGTTGAAGCAATCCTCAGGAGATGAAGGAGCCCATAGCACCCGACACTCATAGCTGAAGGATGGGTCCCACTGCCCTAGTGAAGGGGAACTGGGCAGGCACCAACCATGCCTACTATGTGGCATTTTGAAGGATGAACTGGAACTGTAGGAGTCTGAAAAATTATATGTAGATATGAAAGGTAATACCATATGACCTTGGATGATGACTGTATAGGCAAAATAATGGCTTCCCCAAAATATCCACATCCTAATCCCTAAATCTCTGAATACATTACATTTCATGTCAAAAGGAACTTCCCGTAATGAAGGCTAATGACGTTACAAAGGGGACATCTTGATTAGCCGAGTGGCCGCACCCTAGTCACATGATTCCATAGAAGTGGAGACCTTTCCCAAGCTGAAACTAGAGAGAGATGAGACGTCATTAGTTTTGAAGATGTAGAAAAGGTGCCATGCACCAAGGAATAAAGCAGCCTTTAGAAGCTAGAAAAGGCAGAAAACAGATTTCCCTTAGAACTCCAGGAAGGAAGGCAGTCCTCTGACACCGTGATTTTAACCCAGGAAGACTCGTGTTGAACTTCTAAACTACAGAACTGTAAGATAATAAATTGTCTTGTTTTAATTTATTATAGAAGCAATAGAAAACCAGAATAATGGTTAAGGAAAGGGAAAGGAAAAGATTAATCAATAAGAAATTAATAGAATTCCCACAATTAAAAAAAAAAGCCTAAAGATAGTATCTGTTTTATTTTATCTTTCCATTTTATACAGAATTAATCATTCTTACCTTTTTCAGAATTTGTAAACTAGCTTTAAATGTCATAGAAGAAATAATTTCAATGAAATTATAATCGAACTAGAAAGACGGTGAAAGATCAGTGTTTCATAAAGGTTAAGAAAAATATATCTTTACTGAACCCCCAAAGTTGTTAATGGAAGATTAAAAAGAAGACTCTGTATTCATTTATATTATTACATTAAAGACATTAAGTGTCAGGTCGACACAAATTGTAAATCATTCTGTGTGACTGTTTTTTTAGTATCTGCCTGAGATTCACTTTTTCTTAAAGAAAAATGCAAAAGAGTGAGCTTCATTGTCACCAGAGGGCGCCATGGGGCAAGCTGTCCCTCTCATCCAAGGGTGGTTCTGGCTGGTGGCTGTGACGCTGGAAGTCTGTGTTTCTTCTTTATTGTCTGGTACTCTTGAAAATCAGGTATGAGAGTGGGAACAATTTTTTTCTACTAACATAATTTTTTTCCAATAATATCTTATTTAGTATGACAAGTAGTCTTCCTCAATACAAACGAAAATAAATATGCAATAAATTTCAGTAATTTCCATGAAGTCTTCAGAAAGATGAATATTAAGTAAATGAAAATCCACAATGTATGCAACATGGTTATATGGAAACTCCCCTGAACTAGTGCTTGGAAGAGAAAGGGAGAGAGAGGGGAGGTTGTATCTTGGGCATGACACTTGGAAGCAAGAGTCAGGGCATCCACAGTTTTATCCAGTGAGGGTGAAATCCATTTTCAGTTCAGAGAACAATCAGTATGTTCTTTAGCCAAGGTGTAGACACTAACCCAGCTTCATATCAAACCCAGAAAAAAGGGAAGGATACTGGCCAAATAGAGTCACACATGCTAATTTATGGCTCAGACATCCAGGGTTTCACAGAATATATCGGAAGGAGCAAATGAACCTAGCCATGGTGATGATTTTGTCTCTGTACTTAAAATGAACTTAGAGTTGAAGTGCAGGAGCAAGGATTATTAAAGTTCTGCAAATTGTAAGGAAAGTTGTAGTATAAGAAGGAGACCAGTTTGAGCAAAGACAATTACCGACACAGAGGATTAAAAAGGCAGGACAAAGACAAGAGACGACACCGGCCAGTTATTCAACCTGCTGCTATACAGTCACAAACTAGTTTTGCATAGAGTTAATGTAGATGGATATTAAAATAATTTTAAAATATTATGATGGTTTATTAAAAGGAATTCATATTTAAGAGTATAGTCATAAATTTTATTTATTTATTTAGTAAACCAAAAATGTACAAAATTCAAAAGGCATATTCTTATTTTGAATAGAAAAATGCTAACTATTGTTTTTATAAAAACAATACAATTATTATATTGTAATTTACTTTTAGTTGCCATAATTATATGATCCCATTTTTGTACAATATTTTCTATCATTTTCTTTCTATGTATTTAGCCACCACGCCAAATATTTCAATAATACCTGTTTAGAGAGGTATTTGGATAAATGTTTACCAACTACTGATGGCTATTTCTAGATGCTTCTCCCTTTTCCAACTACATAGCTCATGTCGATTTTCTTTTCAGCCAAAACAAGATATCACAACAGATTGAATGCAGAAGTAGATACGAAAATCCAGCAGTTTTCAAGTAAGCCAGACTTTAAAGAGGTTTTTTAAACTGTAAATAATGTAACTTTCTCACAGATATCTTACTTTAGAAAATAAAGTATTTTTTCATAAAAATATTTTTGTTAATGTAATGCTTTTGTCACTGTTTTTAAAATGAATAAATATCTAACATTTTTATCAGTTTTAATTTCTAACATGGTACATACTGACACGTATAATCTACATAAACCAAAGTTTTTTGGGGTCCTCTATAATTTTTAAGAGTATCAAGGGGTCTTGAGACCAAAACAATGAGAACTTCTATCCCTATCATTCCTAAATGTCATTCCTAAATTAAATTTCTCTTATGAGCAACAACTCATATAGACATGTTTAATAGACAACTCAAACAATCCAAAAGAGATAGCAGGTTCCTATCCTAACCTGCCAAAACCTCTTTTTCTAATTTTGGTAAATGGGCACCACAGTTCACTTAGTTTCTCCTCCCCCAAACCTAAGAATCATCACAGACTGATCTTTTCTGCAACTCCTCACATCCAATTCATAGCAAGTTCCATTGATTCTACTGCTAAAATATATTCCTAATCTAATCATATCACTTCTCGCCATCTTCACAACTATCACCCCAGTGCCAGACATCATTATATTCTCTTGGCATCTTAAAAAAAAAAAAAAAAAGAAGAAAAGAAAAGAAAAAAATGTTTAAGGTTTACAAAATGTAGCTGTAGAAAAGAACAAGTGAATTATGTGTCTTCCATATCATCATCATCATCATCTAGACACAGGCAGAATCCAAATAATTTACACACTAAGATATTATTAGTTTTCATTTTTAATATAGTGATTCAGTGATTACAGCGATTCAGTTTTATCTAACCAAATTCAAAAACCCTTGACTCAAAAGAATAGATGATATATATATTTCAGGCAATAACTTTCATAAAAAAAAAATCAAAGCATATAACTTTCCAAGTTTTAAAATGTTAGCACCAAATAAATTATATTCATACATTTTATGTGTCAGAAACTTTTTCATTTTAAGAGTGCACAAAAACCTAAGTTCTATACGTTCTCTTCATGAGATGCATGGTTCAACTTACCTTATCAAGTTCGTCTGAAATTGCAATACCTGGGATTCAAAAGAGATTTATAAAAAGAGATTTAGAAGCAATCTTTAATAACCTAACATTAAAGACAAAAGTTCTATTTGTAAAACTAGGATATTTTCCATTCTATTTTTGCTTTTTAGTAGTGAGTCAAAACAATGTGGAATATCCTTTCTACTAATGAAAACAAATTAAGAATTTAAATCCATTATGACAGCATGAACTGCTGAAACAACACAAATGATGCAACAAAAAGAAAACAGGTTTATAGGTTGTTAAATGAAGAGCTAATGTGCAGAGATCCCAAACCTTTTGGAGCAACTGTAAACATTTCTAAAGGCCTAACATAAGTTATACGTTTATGCATGTTTGGGTTTAAAAAAAATACATAAACTTATAAATGGTCACTTGTAATAAGTCAGCTTTCAAGATAATGTAGGAACTTTATAGGGTACCAAATGATTTATGTAACAGTCTACAACAGATTTAAAATATATTATTCCAGTTTATAAAAGCCAAATATATATTTAAATGCTTATATTTACATTTAATACAATATAACAAAAATGTTCCTTTCCAATATTAATTCAAGATTAAAACTGGATATATTATTGAAAAATAAATATTTAAAAGACTTTAAAAGAGAGAGGAGTAGATATATAAAACAAAATTATCTTTCTCATCCCAAGTCATAAAACTTAAATATTTAAATAATTAAATAGCCTATGACTTTTTAACTTTTTGCATTAATGCCCTCAGCTCTGCAAAAAGAATTTTCTCATTAAATTTTTAGAAAGCTATCAGCTGATCTTTAATTTTCTTTTACACTTCAGTTTATAAATCTATTATTCATAAAGATAGCAATAATACTTCACATATCTAGACTGTAGCCAAGAACTAGTAAGTCAAAAGGCCTTTGAATATAGTCAAAATGTGTGTTATACACAATTTGCATATTAAACTTGAGCTAGCTCCTTGGAACCTCTGTCCATTGTCTGCTACTCTCAACTTCAGCTAGCATCAGAAAGGCCAAGAAATTTTACCACCAGTGAAAAACAGCGACAGAGAAAGGTTGCTACAAAGACATATTAAAGTACTAAGAACTGATGGGTCCCGGACTAAAACCACTCAAACTAGATAAAGGGCCAACACCTCTTAATTGTTCCAGGTGTTCAGTCTTACATATTGTATCTAGATACCTATTGTTATATTTTCTTAACAGTTACATATTTTGATGATTTGACCTACTAAATTATCAAAATAAATCTCCATTCTACTCTACATCATTCTTCCCACTCTCTATTATCAACGTCAAATTACCTAAGGTATTTTTTCACTTTTTGTTATTTCACTTGTAATCAAAGCTTAAGCTGATTAAAAACCGTTGAAAGAATTTTAAAGAAATACTTCTTTACAGAAGCATGAAGCTCTAATGAGAATCATTTAAACTGAGAGCACCCAGGGTATTTCTCTTAGTGCCAGCAAAACATTCACTGTTCTCCCAATAGCTGGGGGTTTTTCCTTGGAAAAGCTCCAGCCAGTATTTTCGCATGAACTGCAACCTGCAGACCAATGTCTGGATGGACTGAAGATACTCATCCAATCATTGCCTCATTTCAGAGAAAACTGCCAAAAGCAGCAAAAGCATAGGCTCAGAAAAGACCGGAAGTCCTGCTACCCTGGAAGCTACACCTCACTAAAGCAAAGGACTGTGTTGACCAATGTCGTGTAATAGGAAACTGCTACTCTTTGAGTTTATTTACTTACCTACTCACTTACCTATCTATTTATTTTAAAGCAAAATCCCTTCAATAGATAAGCCACAGTCAAAGCCAAGGAAACTAAATCTACAAATACCAAAACACATAATCTGACACCAGAGGCCTACACTTAGAGAAGCAGAAGGCTGAAGTACAGTAAGGAAAGAGGGAGGGCGGGTCTCTGAGAAGATGGATCCGGAAGACATGGAACCAGAGGTGGCGCTCACCCAGCAAACCCCGATTGACTTCGCACTCATCACTGTGCTCTGTGCAGGGGTGACTAGGTGCAGAGTGGCCCTGCCCACAGGAAGCTCAGAGCTCAGGGAGGGGATAAGTGAAAAGCAGGGTAAAGCGGAGACGTGTGTTCAGAGAACAGCAGAGCTGCACAAAAGGTGACACACCAAATCCAGTCCTGAGGAGGACAGTAATCGAGAAATCATCTTGGAGGAAGGAGTTTTGCGCGGAGGCTAAAGAGGGGAGTAGGACTTAGTTTGGTGGAAATGGAAGCAGTGGAAGGGAGGCAGGGTGAGATTTCAGGGCACGCAGACAGCATAAGCAAATGCACGACCGTGAGTGTGATAAACTCGTGTTGCTGGTGCACAAATGGCCTGCCGATAAGGCATGAGAGATGGTACCTGAGACATGATTAAGGGCCAGACATGAAGCACCTTCTATGAGGTTTTAGGAAGTCACAGACTATCTATAATAAGGATCAGGTTTTCACTCTAGAACCATCACACAGTGAAGGCTCACGGGAGTAACAGAGAAGCAAGTTAAGAGTGTGGACAAGACTGGTTATTTGTTCCTCAAACCACTGCAATCTTTCTCCTGGGCACATGAGCTAGACTACATCTCCCAGCCTCCCTTGAAGTTCTTGCAGAATGTGGGCAGACAAGAGACTCTACATTTCCATCTCTAGGCATTAGAAACCTCCCTCGTATTCCTCTACTCTCTGTTTCTGCAGGGCCCTGGAAACCACGTGCTGAAGATGGTCGAATAACAGAATGGACGTAGTCTGCACTCCAGTAATATTTCACCAAGCTACTCCCTGAGTGAGAAAACACTCATATAGTATAAAGCCAGAGGGACTTTGGCCATGAGACTCGCCTCCTACAGGGTGATTGCAATCCAGCCAGCCACAAGCTCGGTAAGCACAACTGTTTTTTCAGTCATGGCGCAGGAACGAAATGCAACAGGTTAAATGGTGAAAACAAAAGATCTGGGCACTGTTATTGTGAGTGTGAATGAGGGAGTGAGTACTAATCGGGGTGAGAAGAGAATCAGACCCAAGATGTATTTTAAAGGGAAAATGGGCAGTGGGATACCCAAGTAGATATATGCTTTAGGCATTTTGTTTCAAAAGCATATACAGTCTGAATGGCAAATACACTAAATCCTCACTTAATGTTGCCAATTGGTTCTGCAACTTTAAGCAAATGACATGTAATGAAACCAATCTTACCACTGGCTGATTGATATAAACAAAAGTTGAGTTTCTATAACAGCTCATCAAGATTTATACATATTAATATAAGCCTTGGACATATTAATTGGATAAGGCTCTTTTCATGAACATAACATAGCAATAAACTGAAAACTCATTTTATCATTGTTTGCTCCAAAAGTAAATCTAGCCAAAAGCAGGGCTTTCTTGAATCCCAACCAAAGAGTTTCTACTAGTGGCAACATTTATAAGATCCTATGATAAGGCAAACTAACTTCTGAGATGAGTTCACTGCACAAGAGTCTAAACACACACTCTAACGAGTTACCAATTAAGAGGTATGAAAAAACTAAATCTCTCTCTTTCTCTCTTTGTACATAATTATAATATATATATAATTACAATATATATAGAGAAAAATATGTTATACATAATACTTCTCCCAAAATATATAAAGGGGCAATTTTACCTTTGATACAAATCATAAAACTAGTAAAACTATGCTATCTAAAAAAAATACAGACATTAAAATATAATCCACTAGAATTTACTAGTGTTCTATTTTCCATTTAAGAATTTTTAATATTCTATAAAACCAAAACAAAATTTTAGGGAGGCCATGGCATTAATGTGCTTCCAAAGGTACCTCATTTATAAAATTGAGAGAGATTGAAAAGCCAGAGAAAGCTAGGAATACATTGAACTCACTACCAAAATCATGAAGTATATATGTACGCATATGTCTACATATACACAATCCATTTACCAAATCTGAATATTTGTTTGATTGCCGACTTTCATGATAATAACATTTCAAGCTTTTCATGTGAAATGCCTCATTTTAACCTTCACGCCTACCAGAAGAAGGAGACACAATCGCTTCTTCCCACTTTGGAGATGAGAAAACTGAGGCCTGTGGAGGTTTAATGATGTACCTGAGGTTAGTCACCTCATAGGGGACAGAGCAAAACCTCTAACGTAGGCCCCTGGATTACAGAATCATTGCTTTACGAAAAGTATGTCGCAAGCACTGTGCTAGGCTCTGAAAGGATTCTAAGAATCTGGCCCAGTTCTATCCTTAAGTTTCGAGGCATTAAGAACTCACAAGTCAGACGGAGAAAGACAAATACCATATGATCTCACTTACTTGTGGAATCTAAAGAACGGAATAAACCAGCAAACAAAACAGAAATAGACTCAGAGATATAGAGAAACAACTAATGGTTGCTAGACGGGAGGGGGTTAGGGATTGGGGAGAAGGGGTAGAGATTAGAAACCACAAATGGGTGGTCACAAAATAGCCATGGGGATATGAAATACAGCATGGGGAATATAATCAATCATGTTGCAAAGATTGTGTAGGGTGCCAGATGGGCACTGGACTTCTCACGGGGATCACTTCATAGACAGTGTACATGCCTGACCACTGTGCTGTACACCTGAAGCTGAAGTATTAGGTTGGTGCAAACGTAATTCCGGTTTTTGCAATTATTTTTAAACTTTTAAACCAAAATTACCTTTGCACCAACCTAATACAATAAGATTGAATGTCAACTAAAATTAAATACATATATATATATATATATATATATATATATATATCGTCACAGGATGTGGAGTACAGCAGCATAGGGAATATAGTCAATGATATTGTAACAGCTATCTATGATGTCAGAAGGTAGTCGTTTGGGGGAGGTTATCACTTTATGAGAGGTGTAAATGTCTAATTACGTTGTTTTGTACACCTGAAATAAATAAGTAAAACTTATGGAGGCAATAGGTATGGTTATAAATTAAGATGACAGAAAACAATGGGGTTCAAAAGAAAAGGATGAATGAGATACCATTAGGTGTGCATCTGAGCTCAGTAATAGTGACCTGGTAGAGAAATTGAAATCAAATAGCCATTGTGTATGTGCGTGGCGGCGGGGGAGGGTCTATAGCTCCTCCTCCTCTGTATCAGCAGTCTGCCCACGAATCTGTGTACTATGCAAGATCGATCCTCATTTCCGATCTCACGCCTTTGCCACTCTTCAACCTCTCACAGAACTACAATGAGGAGGTTGGAAATGGGTTATTACCGGTAATACTAATGAAGGTTTCTACTTTACTATTGGTCAGGAATATCAATTATAATCAAGTCACTAAACTTACTTCGAGAGAGATTCTCAAGGGCTTTTCCCAGCTTCTTGCTCTCTTGAAGGATGTGGTTCAGTTCATCAAAATCACGCCTTTGTGGTTTACTCCGCCAGTTCCATTTAGGATGCTCTACTGACCTTGGCACTACGTTTGAAAAAAATGATTACTTCATAAGCAGGCGACACAGTGATAAACACTTACTATTCGTTGTTACGTGAAAGACTGGATCAAGATCAATGTACAGAATAAAAATGTTTGTTTTGGAAATGGTTTTCTTGTGAGCAAACAGTGGGGAAGTTATTAAGCTGGGGTTTAAGAAGTGTTTTAAATGAACAAGTAAAAGGAAGAGTGACAGTGTTTATAGAAAAAAGAAAATTCAGGTACACATTTAAAATTAATAATTTAGGGAAAACACACAAGCAAAGTATATTTTGTATTATGTTTTAGCAGCTTAAAATAACCACTAACTTCTTTATCAGTAATTAGTAAATATTTCTAAGATATCCTTGCTGTCTTCTAATAAAACATAGAAGACGAAATACATGTATTTATTTTTTGCTTCCCTCCAAATTCCAAATTCCCACTAAAATTATAGTGAAAGATGTTTTTTCTTTTCTTTTTGGTCAAATAATTAGTTGAACAAGGAGAGAAGACATTATTAGGCAAGAAATAGCAACCTATTTTATTGGAATATGAAAATGGATTGATGAGTAGTAAATGGATTTAGAAAGCTAGAGAATACTAGTCCCTGGAGAAACCTAGTCCCTGGAGAGAGAGAGAGATGCCCTCCAAAATGGAATTTCAGATCGTTTAAGCATTAAAACATCAATCAAGGAGCACCAATGTCAAAGTAACAGAATATAAAAACTTAATTGTTTTTTAGATCAGAAGAACTCATTAAATGTCCAGTATAATTCAAGGCATATTTTCACAAAATTTTATAACAGTGGCAACAAAGAAAAGATCTTAAATGCTTTCATGGACAAAAACAGCAAATCACACTGTCATTAGACTTCTCAATAGCAATGCTTGGCCCCAGAAGACATGGGAGAAATTCCTTCAAAATCCCAACAAAAGATTACTTCCAACTTAGAATTTTATATCCAACTAACGGACCGAGCAGTATACTTATAGGGACTCAAAATTGATCTTGCAAGCACTCTTTTTCACAAAGCTCCTCATGGAGATGCTCCATCAAAATAAAAAATGGAATGACTTGGGAGTCAGAGAACAGGTGATCCTCCATAAGAAAAAGGAAGAGGGATCCCTAGAATGGCAGTGAAGGACGATCTTAGGAGACAGTTGAGAAAACGGCTAGAGTCCAAGGAGCCAAGACTGGAGCAAGAGGACAGAAGGCTACATGAGAGAGGGCTCTTACATTTTTCAAATGCAATAAAGTATAAAATATACAATAAAATGAGACAGATGTAAGGATTACTTGATGTGTTTGATCACATTGAGAGTTTCATACTTTAAGGCAGGGTTTGGCGAAGCATTAGTGATGGAAACCTAGAAAACTAACAGAAAAACATCTCAATTATTAATTCTAGACACAAATTGGACATCTTATGGCTCTACTGTGAAAAAGGGTAATTAATAGAGACATACTAATATCAACATGTATGTATTCAACCAACATTTAAAATATCTGCATGACTATAGTGTGAGAATGCGGTGAAGGCTGGGATATAAAGCACGAAGTCTTAGAAGGAGGTCAAGAGATGATTCCTCCGATTTAAGAAGTGAAAGAGAACCGCGTTAAGTACGTTGTATGTTTAGATGTGTAGACTTGTGCACCAAAAGAAACATCTAAGAGTTAAAAGTGGTTCCATGTTAGAAGCAGAATCGGGGAGAAGAAGGACATTGTACCTTGGTAGTACGTACTACTTTACTTGTTAAACCGTACATATTTTTGTTTTGATAAAAATAATATTTAAAAAATGTTTGTATGGTAAGGTTATAGGAAAGGCAGACTGTTGGAATATCTTTCTGCCACCTATTTGAAATATAATCTGGCAATATCTATTATAATATAAAAATATACTCACCCTCTGACCCAGCAATCTTATGCCTGGTAAATTGTAATAAAGAATAAAGACATCTATACTTATGTTATAGATTACAATGTTGTTTATAAGAAGTGTAAGATACTAATTTGTTTATTTCAGCAAATAGTTTTTAGTGGTAAAACTCTGGAAATAATGTAATGTCTTTTAACAGGAATAAATCAATTGTGATATATTCACACTGTCTCAGTACTCATATACACTTATTAAAAAGTATAACTTATTGGCATGGAGATATATCCACAATGCATTTCAAAATAACAAGAACACATTACTTATGAATGTGTACAGTTTAAAGCCAGTTTTAAAAAGCAAATCAACTCACATATATACTATATGCTAGTTTGTACAAAGAAAAGGATGGAAAAAAATGCAACCTCTTTCAAAGGATGTGATAAGATACAAACTATTTCTCAGGGAGTAGAATTTGAGGGGGCTGCAAGGAGAGAAATTATCTTTCTACATGTCTGTATTTCTTAATTGTTAAAATAAGCAACTATCACTTCTATAATTTAAATAAATCTAAAATTAAGAAAATAGAATGTGGCTGCTTCCTCTGTATTTCTTTGTTTAAGGGACTCTCAGATGGAGATGTCAGCACACTGGTGATCAAGCAGTGACAAGTGGACAGAGTGACTGTGGTAAACGGTTTTAGAAAACACTTCCAGGCATACCGATATTACCTAACAGGTCATCCCCCCAGGGGATCCCCGGGAAGAAGCCCAGGCAAAGGGGAGAGAAACTCAGAAGAGGAAGCAGGTAAAACTTATTTGTACCCTATCCTTTAAAACAGTGATTGGTACTTTTGTTAACTTTTGTTGAATACTTTCTCTAATCTGTATCATTGCATTATCTAATTTTCCTTGCTATTACCATATGCTATCAAGATTTCTCTCTTTTTGTAATTTACAAGATAAGAGCATATATTTATAAAAATCAGTCCCAATCAATATTCACAGGTAACCACCAGATATGCTTAGCTGCCCACAATCCCAGGCATTGCAGACCTACCACCTGGATACATCAACAAGCCCAGGTCAGACTCGCAGAATGGCCCAGCCAGTCCAATGAATCATGTGCAATGAAAAAATTGTTGTTTGTTTAAGATAACCAAGATTGGGGGAGGTTATATGAAACACTATGGAGAACTGACGCAACTCAAGGACTTTCTTCAGCAACTTCCAACAGGAATTAAGGAAACTTTTTTTTTTTTTTTGTATTTTGTAGCTTGTGACGGTTTGACACACATATGATATCCAATTTATCATGGAAATCAAATCTAGGACAACTGAGGCCACAGTAGAACATGGTCTCACCAACTACTCGTATGTTGAGTGATTTCAAAAGAGGTTCTGATAACGGAAGGAGATTAACGAGGTCATCAGCCCAATATACAGCCTTCAGATGAGAACATTTCTAAAGGTTTCTGATGGATGAAAAACCTTACTTATGTTATACTTAATCTTAAAATTCAGTGCTACAATTTAAATACATTTTTTGGAAAAAAAAAAATCCCCTGGAGAAATGGAAAACAGGAGAACAGTAGCAACAACATAATATGTCCCATATGAAGTAACAGAGTCTGAGAAGACGAGTCTGTGACATCACTGAGACAAAGTTCACCCCTAGTGCAGGAGTCTGTCCACCGTACCCGTAGACGGGCTTCCTCCATTGGTCCATATGAGGCTGCTACTTCACACACCTGCCTATAGTATATTGAGCAGGGCAAATTTTGAGCAATTATTTACTACATTAATCGAATTCTGACTCACTGTGACTTCCACCACTGTGACTTCTATCTATGGGTTAAAAATAAATTTACGGTTTCCTCTAAATGACTTTACCAAAAAAACTGCTAAGAATATTTTACGTTTATGATGATGAGGTATATTGGTCTCCAGAGTTCTTTTCTTGTAATGTCTTTAATTCATTTTAATAACAGGGCTATGGAGGCCTCATAAAATGAATTGGAACATGTACTCTCCTCCTCCTCTATTTCCTGAACGAGTTGCATGTGATGCTATGTCCCCTTCAAATGTCTGAATTCCCCTCTGAAGCCATCTTGGCATGGAGTTCTCTTTGTGGGAAACTGTTTAATGGTAAATTCAATTAACAAAAATTGACATAGGACATTTAAATATGTCTATTTCTTGTTGAATCAGTTTGGGTAATTTTTATCTGTCAAGGAATTCATCCTTTTCATCCAAGTTGTTTATTTTATCAACAAAGTTTTATTCAAATTATGCCCTCATTTATCTTTTCAATGGCTTCAACATCTGTAGTCTTTTTTCCTCTTTCACTCCTGATATTTGTAGTTGGGTTTTCTCTCTTCTTTTTCAAATCAGTCTTGCTAGGTTTTTATCTACTTTATTAATCTTTTCAAATAACCAACTTCTGGATTCACTGATTTTTCCATTTTTTATTTCAACTTCTATTATTTTTATCATTTCTTTTTCTCAACATATCCTTGTTTTAAGTCACTATTGTCTAGTATATTGGTAAAGTGAAAGCTGAGATAACTGATTTTATACTTTCTTTCTAACATAGGATTTTAAACCTATAAATTTCCTACTGCTTTAGCTTCATCCTACAAATGTTTTATTTTTCAAAATGTTTAATTTCCTTTGTGATTTTTTTCTTGACTCATGAATTACTTGAAATTGTGTTAAAATATTTGTATAGTGATTTCTAGGTTTGGTATTGTAACTTAAGTTGAATTTAATACCACTTTGGCAGAAAACACACTTCATATAATTTCAATCATTTTTTATGGTACATAATATGGTCTATTATGATGAATATTCCATCTGGAATTGAGAATTACATATATTCTAACTTCACTGTGGAGAGTGCTCTATAAATGTTAATGTGATTGCTGGTGTTCAAATCTTCTATATCCTTACTCATTTTTTGGTCTATTTATTCTATCTGCCTGTATCTCCCCCTAATTCTAACTTTTTCCTGCATGTTATTGGGAATTTTGTTATTGGGCCATCTTTAACTCTAGTAATACCCTTCATCTTGAATTCTACCTGGTCTGATATTACCAGACCACTAAGGTTTCTCTATGCTTAGTATTTTAAACTGCTTCTGTATTTATGTTTAAAATGTGTCTTGTAAACAATCTATATCTTTTATTTAGCCTGACAATCTTTGCTTTTTAACTGAGATGTTTAGTTTATTCATTGTAATGATTTACATTTATTGTAATTATTGACATGTGTGTACTACCATCCTGGTATTTATTTGATTTTTATTTTTCCAATCTGTTCTTTATTTCTCTTTGCCTCTTTTTCTGCCTCTGTTTTGGAAGGATGAATCACATTTTTATTTTGGTATCCTATTTTTAACTCATCTGCTGACTTCTTATTAATGCCTTTTTGTGTTTTGTGGTGCTTTCCATATTACATCCAGTATGCCTCTTTAACCTATCCCAGTATATAGTCAATAGATATTCTGTTACTTCGGGAATAATTTAATACATTTTGACAATATGTTTCCAATTAATTATTTTGAATTCTGGATTCTTTTTATATTTATATATAATATCTCTACATCTACAGAAACTCACTTTGCTATTATTTTTGCTTTAACGAAGCTAGCTAACAGTCTGGTGGAACCAGAACTTGGGAGTAGGTCACCTGACAGAAAGAGATATCATCAGATGCCAGACCTGCAGCAACAGTCTGTGGCTTGGCAGTATCCCATAGGAACACAGGCTCTGCAGAATGAGGAGCCTTTTAGCATTGGACCTTCAAGTTGACAGGACCCAGGACCAACCCCTTTATAATTAGTAAGCCTGATTTCTCAGTGGGGAAGGGGAAGAGAGGGCTAGACAGAGCAGGAGAGAGCGAGGGAGAGAGAAACAGACAGATGGATTGGCCCAGGATGGAAAGGGCGATGTGAGAGGAGGCTTGGTTCATTCCATTTTTCATTTATTCCTTTATTCATTTTTTTCTTTTAATTCGTATTAATTGAGACAGGTAATGTGTTTGGGGATATGGTTGTGAACAACACATGTAAATTTTAAAATTGTATATTCCAAAACATTTTTTAAAAAATGTTGCCACCTAATTTTATAAACAAAATTGTTTTATAAGAATACTTGACTACTCTTTATGAGTACCACTATATAAATAAACTCGAGTTAATTTCAGTCACCGTCACAAATGACCCAAAGTCAGAGTCTAGTTAGTACATAGCAGCTTCTCAAAACTTTCAGATAACTATTTTCTACCTCTTCCTTTCTCTGCTGAAATTAAAATGAAACGTCTCACTCCGTAACAACAAGCACAAGGTATTGATGTGTAACAACTGCTTTCAAGCTCTCCGGTCTTCCAAGATAACTGTTAGCTATAGGCTTCTAGGCTGGCTATTTGGCACGTTTATACATAGTATGTGGTGGTAGCAAAGCACTGAAGACACCCAATGGCTATAAGGCAGTAAGAAAGGAGAAGGAGCATTGAGAGAGAAGGCGTACTTAGAGTGAAAACAGAAATAAATATAGAGGCCTCAGTAATAATAAGGAGCAGGACTTCAGGGAAATCACGGGGGAAGGATTTTATGAAATCTTGTTAAATATTTTGAATGCAAATCTCCTTTATTCTCCTTCTGAAAGATTTAATTTGCTTTCATGTACTTTATTAAATATAGGGTGGTTGTTACTTTGAATATGATACAATGCTATAAACTAATCATGAGAGGCAAGGGACCCACTGCACGCAATTTACATTCTTCAAACATTATACTCAAAAAAGTCTAAATGGATTACATATGCTTAAGAATAAAATGAGTAGATATAAATAAAACTCAACGTTAATGCTGAAATGGACATGGAATTCATTTGGATTAGCTAGAAATATCAGACAGAGTTTGGATTCAATTCTTACTTACCTTTTCTTCATTTTGTTAATAACACAGACTTACATATACTAAGTAATTTTTGAAAGACAAACTTTCTTACATGATTTGGATTCTGGAGACGGTGGGGAAATATTAGATACCGCAAGATCACTTTTTGACTTTTTTGGCTTCTTTGCATTTAATTGCCAAGGTTTATCATAGCTTCTGAAATCCCTTCTTGTTCCTTTATGTTCTATTAAAGCAAGCAAACAAACAAAATATATATACATAAATTCAATAATAAGTGATTTCAAGATTGATGAAAAACTAAATCCATGAAGTCATTACATACACTCAGCAAAACAGATAGGTCACCTTATATAAAAAATAATGCAAAGATCCAAAAGTATTACTTGTTTGATTTCCCATGTAAATTTTAGTTTTGAATTTGATTTAAATCAGTTTTTCTACTAATATGATTATGACCATTTTAAACCATGAAATTATTTGAAAGGTTTTTTAAGGCATGGATTACCATTACTTAAAATAACATTCAATGATATCGTTGAATAAAGCATTGGATTCTGTTGTAAAGTAAAATAACTAAACATCTAAGTAAATTTTACTCACTGATGTTAGCTTATCCATGATTCACTATGACACATGAAATCACTGACATTCACCAAAATTTCTTCCATAGGATCACTCATTTTTTCTATTTCTCTATTCAAGAAAGATTAATTCAACCAACTTTGTTGAAAGTTATAGTTCCCCTTCAAAGGTAGTCAGTGTCATACCAACTCCCAAATTAAATGATCTTTCTATGAGTCTGTCCTTCTGACTTCTTTCCCAACCATATTTTATATTTCATATTCTAGATAACTTATCTCTGTTGGAAATTTTTCTTCTCCTATTTTCGGAGCATTACATTCTCCTTACCCCATTTGCCTATCTGATTATTTCTTCTCTCTCACTCATTGCTTTCTCATTTTCCTCTTTCATCCAGGTTGCATTCCTCAGTTTCCTTCTGTCTTCTTGTTGAAGTTTACAAGTTTTCAAATCATCCTAGCTTTATGAGGGACTCATACATCTTTCTCTGACCACCCACTTATAAATACCAAATAGACATCATGATACATTATGTGGATTCCTCAAATGTTCATGTTAAGATTGCACTTAACTAGCTGTGTTTTATACAATTTTTCCAACTCCAACATTTGGTATTTGGTTAAATACCAAAAGAGGCATAAATATTTTAAAACTCAAGGAACAGAAATATTGGTCTGTGGTCTGCCAGAACCCAGGAGGTATATCTATGGATAGGATTAAAACAAAATATAGGCAAATCAAAAAAATATTGAAAGATTTCTAGACATCCACAATGTATACCCCTATCTCAGAGTTATCTCCTTATGCTGTTTCACAAACTATGATAATTTTTTCTTTCTACATCTATCCTAGGACCATAATTTCTTCTAATGCAATATGAATCCTGTTTACAAAATATAGTATCTCATGATACAAAGAAATGCTAAAAGAAGCCAGAGAGGAATGATGTATTAGATTTTGTGATGTTTTAAGTTCTCCACCACTGGCAAGGAAAAAAAAAATCCACGTTAATTTAAATAACCTAGCAATAATATTGTTCTTATTTTATTGACTGAAAAGAGGTAAGAGACAGAAAGTCACTCGTCAGATCAGCAGAGACCCACAAGATTCAAATGAGACTAGACATTTTAGTATCGGTCATGATTTCTTCTGTCTTTTCAAAAGTTTTTTAAAGAATTCAAAAAGATCTAAGTTATATGGTGAGGGGACAAATAAGAGTCCACCTGCACATTTATTGACAAGCTTAAAATTAAATAGAATGCTCCTCCCTTACAATTAAATAAACAGAAAAAAATACCATTTTAAGAAAAAAATTTAATATAAAAAACAAGAGTCAAGATTCAGAAAAAAATCATAGTTTTAGAAAAGATTTACTATGAAAACCCTTAAAATTTTAGAATGTGACTACTGTGTCTACTCAATAAAAAAAAAAAAGAAAATGGGTTCTATGAAACAAAAAGAAATGAGAGAAGAGATAGGTTAACCTACCTGTGATAAAAATATAACTGCAGACAGAAATGAATAAAGAAGATAATGAAACACTGACAGGAAACTAAAAATGCAATACCAGCATTTAAATTTGTGTTCAAAGCCAGAAAGAGAAAACTGATACTGCAGAAAATTGAATCAGTGACACAGAGAACACATTTGACAAATAAATCTCCCAAGAAGTTAGTCAATAAAGGCAAATACACTGTGAAATGAAATGAGAGGAATAAACAGTAAAGGAAACTCAATTTACACATAGTTGATTTTCCTGAACAAGAAGAAATCAAAGCAAATATAATAGAAGCAATAACTAAGGACATAAGAGGAAAACCGTTCTAGGCTTAAGACCTGGATTTGCTGATTGAAAGGATTCACTGAATATAAGGAAAAATTAAAAAAAAGAGACAAACATCTACATGTATTCCCAGGAAGATGTTTGGATATTGGAAATCAAGGGGAAAAAAATCTCATAAGTATTTAAGAAGACTACGTACTTAGAATATCTAAAAAGGAATAAAAATAAGGCTGCTTTCAGATTTCTCCTCGACAATATTAAATGACAGACTTTTCAAAAGATGTTGTGTTCTAAGTTGATACGTAGATACATTCCAAGTCACTAAGAGAACATCTTCAGATATTTTCAAAAAAGTATTACACCCACATACTTTGAATACTGAGACATTTTCTAGTGAATTAGAACATGCACCAAAAGAAATAATTCAACAAGTCAAGGTTTCCGCTGGCACTATTTACTGTTCCTGAATTAAAATTTATTCAGTCCTATTCATGTTAAAGAATCATGCTCTGCTTTCCTTCTCCCTTGTGTCATACTCTTCGCTTCAAAATTTTTCTACTTTACCTTCTGGAACATTCACTCTACGGTAAACAAATACTCCTCTATCCTCAAATCCCCCCTTTCGTTTTTAAAGAGACACCCGTTCTTCCCACCAGACCACTTGGTCGTCAGCAGCTTCCTGGAATAATGGGTGTCCTTCCTCCACATTGCACTTACCACAGGCTGGGTTTTCTGGACCCATCAATGTTGAGCTGACGTCCCTCCCGTCTTGTGGGTAACACTGTCTGTCTACATCACTCACCACTCTTCATATTGAGATCTTTCTGCCCCTGGTTATTCTCGCAGCCATCTCCACTGACCTTTCAACAACTTGGCTGAAACCCTGGTGACCTCCGCAGACAAACCATGCATTCAACCTCACTCTAAAGTTCACTTCCCTGCTTCCTAAGACTCTCCCATACTAAGGCCACCACCAGGACTTTCCCATTATCTGGAATCTGTCCACCTCAAAAGTCTCAAACAGCACAATCTGCTTTCTCTCCTTTCGTCTCACATTTCCATGGCACCTGCACTCACACTGGCCTCCTCAAGGTCTTTAGCACTCTGATTTGCTTTTTACATCTAAACCGTTTCTTTTCCTTGCTCCCTACCTGCTCACATCAGACCACGTGCTTTGATCACTTGCACAATTTGCTCACAAAAGTCCTCAACCCCTTGCAAAACTGTTATCCCATCCTCACTGTGGCACAACCACCGTTCTCAGTGCCTCCAACTATTTTCTCTGCTCCCCTCCTACCGTGTTTCCCCGAAAATAAGACCTAACTGGAAAATAAGCCCTAGCATGATTTTTCAGGATGACATCCTCTGAAAAATCCCCTGGGAAAAAATTAATATAAGACCTGGTCTTATTTTAGGAGAAACACGGTAGTACTTCTGGCCACCACTAGAGAGAAATAACAATCTTGCTAATGGTTTCCATGATTAATTCACACATTCAACTTCAAATAGGTCCCAGAACTGCTTGACAGACTTTTTATTATTTTCCTTTTGCCAACTCTGTTTTCCTTCCCCTTGGTGACTCTTCACAATTGGCATCACTCACTTCAATCTCCCCTATCCAATCCCCAACCCTTTTGTCCTCAGTAAACAACCTCACTTCTTAATAAACAGACAAAACTTTAGGCACCAGATGTAATCTCACATTGGCCTTCTCCCACTTCATCTCATATTTTATCTATAAATTTGACCCCAACATCTGCCATTCCTTCACTCTCATGGTTTTAATGTGTTTGTGTATGATTTTAAGTGCCTTATCTGTGACTCCAGCTTGACCCACCCCCAGAGTTTCAGACTTATACCTAAATGCCTGCTGGAATTATCGACTAAAATGCCACACAGGAAATTCAAGTTCATCAATAGAACTAGATGTATTTTCGTCCTTCATAAATCTATTCCTGTGTTCCCAGATTGCTTTATGAAACAAGCATTTATGTCTTTACCCAAGTCAGTAAACTGGGAGTTATAACAAACTCCTGTCCTCCCTCACCTCCTCTGAACAATTAGTCATTAAGTACTTGTGCTAGTCAGAATTCTAAGAGGATCCCCATGATCTCTGATGTTATCACGCCTTACATAATTCCCTCCCCTTGAGTGTAGACAGAAACTTTGACTTGCTTTGAACCAACAGAATATGGCAAAGGTAATGGGATGTCAAGGTATGATTATGTTATGTTATACAGGACTCCATCTTATTAAACTTGAATGAGAGAAATTCCCTTGCTGGTTTTAAAGAAGTGAGCGGCCATAATGTGAGAGAGCCATGTGGCAAGGAACTGTAGGTTGCATCTAGAAGTTGAGAGCAACCAAGGGGCTGAAATCTAGCCAGAAAACAGGGACCTCAGTCATACAGCTGCAAGGAAATTAATTCTGCCAACAACCCAAAGAGCCGGGAAGCGGGTGCTTTCTTATTCTAGACTCCAGGTGAGAATGCAACCTAGCCAATATCGTCATTTCCAGACTTATGAGATTAAACAAAGGATCTAGTTAAACTGTGCACAGACTTCTGACCCATGGAAACTGTAAGATACTAAATGTGTAATGATTAAAGCTGCAGAGTTTAATATGCTCCTATAACTCCAGATACTATAATTTATAAATATGGGCTAAAATGAGTGTCATTGGGCTCATAGATGTTCATCCGTCTGCCTTAATATCTTTGTACCTACAAATCAGAGCCCATACCTATATACTTTTGCTACTTAGACTCTAAACACGAAAAAGTAAGGCCAGGAAAAACCAAGAGTTCCCTCTTTTGCATGCCCAAAGGCTCACATCCTAGTTTCCTGGATGATGCAGATACAAGTTACGTCTGTATGGACAACCAATACCAGAGACGTCTACATTCTTCAAGGGAAACCCTAAACCCTATGCAATTCGCTGTGGCTTTGAGACATGGTCCCAAGAAGGTACCAGTGTGAGAATACAGCCAAAGAAGACCAAAATCCTCTCATGGGATCACATAGAGAATGAAGAGGATGAAAGAAGTGAGGGTGTCATTCCAGGAAAGCATTTCGAGTCCTGTCAGTCAGATTTCCATGGGACTTAGGCAAGAAGTTGGCTACGAAAGCAACAGGCATGGTGGGATTTGGTTTTGAAAATAAATGCTAAACCAACAGACCAATATGTAGAAGAAAAAAGCTGTCAGACATATATTTTATAAGCAAAGATGGAAGTCAAATCTACTCAGTTATCTCACCAGTACTTATTGGGGAGAAGAGGCTATTGAAAATCTGAACCTATTTCTATTAAAATTGAATACACAAATTCTCATATTTTGAAACGTAACACATAACAATATATTCAAATTCAAGAATATTTTATGACAAATTTTAGCACGTAAGTGAAGTACAGATGAAACCCTAGGTAACCACCTGGATTTACCTTATTATAATCAGAAAGACTTTGGTAAATTTTTACATTCACTATATCAAAATTAACAGTAAAATATATTTTTTTCTATTTACCTGATGTCTCACTTTCTGCCCAGAGAGCTGCTGATCCAGATAAAGTTCTTTGAAGTTGTCCACGGTTTCCTTGTTTAGACTGAAGGTGGTCAATGAGAAATGGGATTGGGTGGTCAGGTGTTTCAGTTATTAATTTCGTCATTAATTCCTGAAGGCAGAAGAGAGCATGCATTTACATCTAATAATAGCAAAAAACACTTACATAGCACTTTCTGTCACCAGGCACGGCTCTAACTGGTTTATATACAGCAACTAAGTTAATCCTAGTAACAGTCTTTTCAGACAGGTACAAGTTATTACCCTCATTTCTTCTGAAGTGCAGAAGAGTAAACTGTTTATGTTATATAGCTAACGCATGGCAAAGCCAAGATATGTTTATTTTAATTTTTATTATTATACATGGCCAAAGACAATACTAGACATTTAATATAATTCTTTTATAAATTATAGTCTAAGAATTTTAAACTTCAGCTTACTATTTTTGAGAGTCGCCACAAACTAAACTTTCAATAAACCTCACCATATATACCCAATGTTATTTTTCCTTCTTAAGCATATATAAATACGCAAAAATGAAGTAAATTATGCTGAAATGAAAAAAAAAAAACCAAGTAAAAAAACTCACAGAAACCAAAATGTGTCTTAAACTGGCTTCCAAACAATACAGAACTTCTTTTTTTCCAAAAGCCCTGATGGATATTCATTCTTTCTTCTTTTTTTTAATGAGTTAAGCAATGGAGACTTTCTCTACCTACCAAACAGGCAGTTCATTTATGAACAGCTCTAATGACGCCTTTAAATTGGGTCAAAGTCTGATTAAGGGTAATATCTGCACATTGTTTGTTGCCAGTCAGGAATAGCAAAGAGAAGCTCCGATTGGTGGTTTAGCATCCCCAGTCTGTTCTCATGAATAGCCGCCAAACTACATCATTTTGTGCTGTTACATGGGGTTTGTGAACTTGCACATACCATTTTACTTTCCTACCAAACTTCATCTTGTTAGTTTTCACCCCAAAATTCTAGCTTGTCAATTATCATTTAAGTTCAGAATCTGTGAGAGGCAGTGGTGCTTGTGAGTAGGCCAAAAAATCAGATATTCGAGGGCTAACAGAAGGGATATTGGTGACTTCCCGTCCCATTGTCTTTTTTTTTTAACATTTTTTTTTATTAGTTCCCCATTGTCTTATTTTGTTGGTAGCCTACTTCCTCTGCCATGAATGCTCTTTCTTTCAGATGTGCAGATGGCTGGCTTGTCATCATTCGTCACTAACGATACCTTCCTAGATACCAATCTTCATAAATTTTTATCACTTCATTATTTTATTTTCTTCACACCATCTAGGACTCTCCAGAATCATCCCATTTAATATCTGCTCATCTGTTTGTACCTGTCTCTACTTCTCCCCTACTAGAGCAGTAAGAACAAAGACGGGCCTGGTTTGATCATTCTCTCTCTAGGGCCTGGAACTCTACCTAGCTTATAAGCGGTGTTGAATGAATGAATGAAGGAATGAATGAATTGGCGTATTGACCACAGGTAAATTAGTAATTAAATTCCTTCACTGTCCTAATAAACAATAATTAAAGCATCCGTAGATTTCTTAGCCCAGCAAAATATACTCTTCTAACCTCCTGTACAAGAAAGTTCTGTCACGATATCTCAGGGATATTTGTTGACATCCATAACAGTCTAGAAACACACAGATTTATCTGAGTAGAGGCTAAATGGAGATTATAAATGACAAGATTCCAAGGAGATCTCAGAGACATGAATAAAATAATTCAAGGTGTCTCAAAAATGTGCAGATAGAGATGGAAGTAAAAGGAATAAGGAATTCTACCATAAACACACTGTGAAGCAAAGTATTTATCAGACAAATGTAATCTTTTTTAATATTCTGAAAAACAGGTAGGCAAACTACCAGGTGACACAGGTCTCCTTTATTTCTGTTATTTAACATATCAATTATTATAATTATAACTCAAAAGGTCATTCCTTGATTGTGGTAAAAGCATTGCGGGGTTCAATTAAACCCCAATCATACATTGGTGAAATTCAATTCAAAACATTTTGTAGAAGAGATGTGTTATGTTTTATTTAAATTCATTGTACATCACAAAAGCTATGAAAAAATAGAGAGAAAAATAAATAGAAGGACCAGCTAGATTAATCTTGTCACAGAAGGCCTGGGCACTCAGATAAAGAAAAATTAGGTCAGATAACAGAGCTTTAAAGCCACAACAATTCCTGTACTGAAACCTCTTAAGATCTCATGCACTTTCTTCTTTACCTTTCATATTAGATGGAAAGTTTCTGTCAGTACTTTTTTTTCATTTTAAAATAAACTGCAGCGTTCCTATATTGTCTCCAGAAGATGGATACCATCATAATGAACCAAATAATCACTGTTATTTTTTTTTTTATATCATCAGTAGTAACTAATTTTGGATATCCTTATATTCTGTCAATGACTATAGGAGATGAAAGACAGGACAAATTCAGTCATAAGCAAAATGAAAACAGTTAATGTTTGCAATAGGGTATGTCGGGTACTTTGGTTGGGCAAGAATCGAGTTTTAGATTACAGCTGACCCTTGAACAACAGGGGTTTGAACTGCTTGGGTCCACTTATACACAGATTTTTTTTCAATACAGTAGTTAAGTGTTGGGGGTGTCAAAGTTATATGGGGATTTTTAATGGGAGTCTGTAACCCCCACATTGCTCAAATCTCAACTGTGCTGTATCTGTAAGAGGACTTATCCTGCCTCTCCCTCAATCCATGCACCATCTACTAGACATTACGATGTGAATGATTTTGAGGACGTGAATTTGACAGAAACCTCTTTCCCACGCAGGAAAATTTAAATCCTTGGGTTTGCAAAGATGCTCCTGGCAGCGAAAGCGTTGATTCCCTCCTCCCCCACCCCCCACAAGGATTTATACACACAGAGAGAGGACTGAAAGGCTGAGAGATTGAGAGGATGAGAAAAGAGCAGTGCAGCTGGAGTGCCAGATTGGAGACAGAAACCCGACTGCAGAAAGTTTCACAGTCTTATCATTCACCAGAAGGAAAAAAGGTATTCTAGAACAGCAAACCAGAGTCAGGGATGGAAGCTGAACACCACGAGGGAAAGTTCTGTGTTTCCAGTAGGTACAAGGGGCTCCTCTACAATTATTACGGTGGCTGTGAGAGTTGTGACATGAAATTCTCTGACAGCCAGAATCTGACCAAGATTGTAATGCTGCACCTGGGCATCACTACGTGGGCCACCTGTCGTCTGCGGGGGGACGTCAACCAGGAAGACATGTGGTGCATTGACCTGGCGCTGGCTCCTGGCTGCCCATTCTGCCCTGACAGTGGTGCAGCACAGGCGCAAACCCAGATCCAGGCCCAGACGCAAGCGCAGGCGCACTATTACTCTCCCCAGACACAGGAGACGTTAATCTAGCACACAGAAATTGGGAAAAGGAAGGGATGGAGGGAAGGGTTAGATACCAAATGGGACCAGCTCCACTCATGGTAAAATGGCTCATAGTTGCCAGCAACTTTTAAAACTACTGTTCAAAGTTTCAAAAACTAGCTCTGATCAGCCCAGGCAGAGTTAGTGTTAATACGTGTTGGAATAACATGAATTCTAGGTAACACTCATCTCACTGTATAAAATCGTGTGTTTACCAGTGCAGCTCTCTGTGGAGTTCTTGAGGTTAGGAAACATCTTAGACTTCTTTGTTTCCCAAGATAAAAAAAAAAAAAAAACAAAAACAAAACAGTATTTGGAACATTTGCTAAAAGAAAGAATAAATGAAAAAATTACGTCAATAGCATTACTAAAAACCTTCTGTAGCTACATATTACATATATATATATCTCCCATCATGGCATTCATAACTATCTATAAACTGTTCCCAACCTGCAGCTTCATCTCTTATGATAATATGCTCTAGACTCTACAGATAACAAAAGTTCCCTTGATAAATCATTCACTTTCGTATCACATATTTATAGTAATCTCTCATCTCAAAATAAACAAGACTGATATGATCCAGGGTTTAGAAAGCTTATATTCTTCGGAAGAGTAAGGCAATAAACAAATAAACCAATCAATAAAATATATATTCTGGAAACCTCTGTGGAAAGAAAAGGCAGAATAACATATGGGAGAAAAATGTGTATGGTATATATTACATAGGGTGATTAAGAAAGCCTCTCTGAGGAGGTGATATTTGATTTGAGACCTGAGGGTAAAACTAGAACCAGACATTCAAAACGCCAGCTGTCCAGGCAGAGAAAACAGTAGATGTGAAGCCTCTTGGGCATTGAAGAGCCTGATACATTCAAAAGAGCTGTAAAAATGCCAGTAGGGACGGAATAGTGTGTGAGTTGAAGAGATTGACAGATGCCAGACCTTACAGAACCTGTCGGCTAAAGCATAGAGTCTGAATATTACTTTAAATGGAATGCAAGCCAATGGATGCTTTTAATGAAGGAGGTGACCCTGATATAACCTTCTAAAAGATGTTCTCTGACCACTATACATAGGTCAAAAGAGGAAGCAGGAAGAACTAGTCAAAGACAACAGAACTGTAGTAATGGCATAAGTGAGGGTGCAAAGAAGTGGCCTGACTTTATATAGATTTCAAAAGTAGATCTGCCTGGGGAGGGAGTGCGTAAAAGCAGCCTGAAGAACGAATCGCCTAGGTGTTGGGTTTGAATGAATGAATTCACTGTGATACGGAACAATGAGCAAGAAGTGGGTTAGGGGTGGAAGACCAAGAGTTCCAATTTGGGCATGACAAAAGGAGCTGTGAAGTAGCCAGATACGTGAGATAACAAAAGTGCCCATGGTAACTTTTAAATTCATATTTTAATGCTTCCTTTAGAACATCAATGATTCTATTTATTTTTTCAACAGATATGTATTGAGCACCCCCTGTAAACCAGGCACTGTGTGTTGCAGAGAGTGAACAAACGAAAAGGTACCCCTGCTTTGCAGCTGCTGCTGTTGGTCTAGGTTTCCTCTTCAAGTTGCTTTGATTATCCCAGTAAAACAGGAGAGTCAACAGCAGAAACAGAGCGTGGAAGAGGAGGACTGGGAATTTCAAGAAAAGGGAAACAATAGTGACCCAGGAGTGTAGGAGCGTGATTGGACTAGGAATATGACAGTTAATTGGCGGGCCCCCTGAGATCTGTGGTCACAAATTTAAAGCAAGACACGTTAGTGTGGTAGTGTGTTTTTCTCCCAACCATGTTCAGCTGCACAAGTGTCGGTATGAAAGAGGCGAACACTATTTGTGTTTAGGCAGGATTTTGGTTTAGCTTATTGAGTAGGATGAACTGAGAGTGGGGCAAGGCACTTGAGAGCACATGCAAGGGAGCAATTACAATGACTGGCCACCGACCCCAGAATTGAAGCTGGACAGGAAGCTGAGTGAGGACATCGAGGAGGTAAGAGAAAATGCAAACATGGTGGGGTCGATGAATTGGATGTCCAGGTAGGGACCAAAACAAGCTGGAGTTGGGTTACTGGAGGCAGTGAGCTAGAAGATGGTCGGAGAGAAGGATGCTTGGAAGTGATACTATGGAGAATCTGCCATTATTGGTAACAGCAATAGGAGAGGCTGAAGCAGGAAATCAGGTAAAAACCATTGGTTGAGAGGAGTTCAATAAAAGATGATGGAAAGCTCATCTATATCTATATGAAACGGTCAAGAATGAATACAGGCGTCGTATTAGAGAGTGTGGCAATAATTAGGAGTTAAAGTTATTGAGGAATATAAGGAACCACCCAGGGATCTGTAGATATAAATAACAATGAGGTACAGTGGGCAATATAATCTGAAGACATGGAGTTGAAAGACAGGACTATTGTCATGCAGGGTCTCAGCTCCTGCTTCCCGCACAACAACATAGGATATGGTGAGGACAAAAAGGGACACCCACAGAGCCATAGAAAGGGGAGTCATACCACTATAGTCTCGCTGGCTGGCAACTGGGTTGGAGATACAGGAAGCAGGAGCCACACGATCCGAAATCCATCATCGGCTTCTCTGCCAACCAACAAACCAACCCCTTACTAACTGCAATCCGCGCTTGCTAGCTCAGCCACGGCAGTTGTATCAGTGGCCAATGGCTCACTGGTTAGAGCTGATGGCCAACTAGTCACAGCTGATGGCCATCTACTACCCCAGCCAGCACCTTTCCCCGTGAGGGCGAGAGCCTGGAAACTGCTCTCTGGGACTCTGTCCCCACAACTATTTAAAAAATATCTCTTAAATCTAGGAAGTCTAAAACATTTAACTACTAATCTTTCCTCTTTATTAGAAATATTTCCTCTGCTGCAAAACTATACTGTTACCAATAAAATCCAAAACTATAAGATATGAGATTAATATTCAGATTTATAGATTCATTTTCAAAGTCAAGTTGTACCTAATATGAAGAACACTAAGTCAGTGTACAAAAAAGTTAACTGATAAGGCATTTAATATTAAATCTACGTTAAAGTAGAAGTCATGGCATTAGGCATAGATAGACATTCTCATATAAATTAATTTAGCATGCTATTCTCATATATTCCCTATGATTTATGAAAAGAAAAAGAGCTTATCTATGTCATCGGTAATTGCTGGTAATACATTTCTAATTTACAAACACCTAGTGCCCCCAGGCACAGAAGGCATGTGCTGAACTCTGTTTGTATATGCTTTATAAACATTGTAGATTGATATATGTTTTATAGAGTGATATATGTTTTGATAAAAACAGGAATCATATGCTTAAGACTAAAATTCCTTAATGAACAATAAACAGCAATCAGTTTCAACAAACGCTCACTAAGTCTGATAGTGAGCTCAGTGCAGATGGTAAACCACAAGGTGATTTAGAAAGATTCGCAATCATTCAGTCAAATCCATTTTTTGCTGAGGCAATGGAAAATCTTGCCAGCTGTTTTCAAGATGCTTTTACATACAAAATATGCTGTGTATGCTTATATATTTTTATTTAACCAAAATCATTTTCCTTCAACTCTAAACCCAGACCACAGATACTTGTGGTTCTAGAACATTTGTGCAACAAGTTAAATACATGTTGGCTTCTTGTGTAATACAATGGAACGATCTTTTTATACAACTACACATTGACTAGTCCTTCCCTCATGCCCAAAAGTCCTATTGAAATAACTGAAAAGAAATTATTTACAGAATGAAAATACAATAGCAAGGGAACACAAGAAAGGGTGCCATCAGTTGAGTAGAGATTTTGAGATTTTTGAGAAGCATGAAGAATGAAGCAGGTGGGGTAAGACTAATGGCTACACGAGAGCAGGGAGACACTACAGCCCAAGACAACAAAGTGCATTTTATTCTTTCCAAGAGAGCCAGAGAGAATATTCAAGCACAAAACCTTTGCACTAAAGTACAAAACCAGAGGCCAAGGAGACACCAGCAGCATAATTCATTCAAGAACTGCATTCTGAACAGCTGGGCTGGTCGGATCCCATGCACTTCTTCTAAGGAGTGTTTTTGGCAGCTGGGGCTTAACCCACAGAGCAAGGTCAGAGAGCTCTTGTCCCATGCCATCTGTCTGAGAAAGTCTCCAGGAATAGTGCTGGTCTCCAAGAAGCAGCAGAGTAGGACTGGAGGTAGCACTGGACTCCACCTCTCATGAAAGGTAAGGACAGATGTCTGGGAGTGCACGACAGGAAAGCATTCTACCCCCAGAGCAGGGCACTCCTCATTGGGCACTCTGGCTTTCCATAGATATAGTATAGTACTAGGAGACCTGATTGCCAACTTCTCTAACCTGATTCACACAGGTTAGAGGGAGAGGACAGAGGAAAAACAAATCTATTCAAGTAGTACAGAGAAACCCATATAAGCTACCTATAATAAGCAATACATGACTTGATAACCAGAAAACAACAGAAATTTTGGAAAAACTGTACAAGTGTATAAACAGAGAAAAACTGAGCCAAGAAGAAATAGAGCTATTTCAGGAAACTGCTGGAAAGAATGTTGCTTTTATAAAACAGGAACTTGCTGCCACACACACACACACACACACTCACACACACACATACACACACACACAAGAGATATCTGAAAAAAATATAGAATTTGGGAGAATTAAAGTATTGTTAAAGTCAAAATATAAATGGAAAGACTCAGTAAATTCGAGGCAATGTTAGTGATCTAAAAAGTTAAGTTGAATAATTCTAATGATAAATGAAACAAAAATACAAAAAATGCAAAAATATAAATTAAGAAGTATGAAAGTGAGATATAGAAGACCCACGATCCTTTAAAGAAGCATTTCAGAAGAATACACTGACAATGCAGTTAAGAAAATAAAGACAAAATACAAAACTCCCTAAGCTGAAGAGATGTCCAAAGTGTCAGACGGAAAGAGCTCATAATTAATGAAAAGACCTGTAACTAAAATGACCCTGTTGAAATGTTATGACTTCACAAAAATATTATGACAATAATATTTTTGAAATATTATTTTAAAAAATAAAATAATAAAAGACTTCAAAGCGGAAAAATGCTGCCTATAAGGAGAATCTGATATTAAACTTTTCATCAGTAAAACAATGTTTTGTTAAAAAATCGAAAAAGTAATGCCTTTAGGATCCTACAAGGGCAAGTGGGGGAATGACCTTAGAATTCTATGAATGTGTCAGGTTATAGGTCAAATGTGTAGGTAAAAAATCAGGATTTTTCAGACATGAAATAGAGTTTATCTCTCTCAAACCGTACATGGAAAAAAAAAAGTTTAAGAAGAATTACTCTACAAAGATTAAAAAAGGAATCTAAGAAAAAGCATTATTTGAATAAACTCAGCGGTAGCCAGGTAGAGAGAAATGTGGTAAAATTCTCGAAAGAAAAAGTTTTAAATATAGAATTAGACCTCTAAGTTCTTCAGGTGATAATATTTTAATAAAGGTGAATTACTTATCGATTTTTATGGGTACAGTCACTGTACAGGGACCTGCAGCCACAACACAGAGGCAAGCCCTACACACCTCGTGCTCCAGCCTCCATGACATCCTACTTCTGGGGCAGCCCCTGTCCTCCTGTCCAGGTTGGCCTTCCTTTCCCTGAGCCGCCCAGACCTCACCTCCACCAGAGAGCAGATGCTCTCGCAGTGCCTTGTGCTCAAATCCACCCAAGAAGCAGTCCTGTGAGACACCAGGACCATTGTGGTAGCTACGGGGCGAACAGTGGAGCCCAAGAAGCTCCGGAACCCAAGTGAGCAGAGGACCTTCCTTCACCCACAAGGTTCTCAGAGGACCACCCATCACACTCATATCTCTCCCAACTGAGTCGTCAGCAGAAACAGAAGACTCTCAGTGTACCACCCAGATGTCACGCCCATAGTCTTCTGTATATTCACAAATTTAATCTATCTTTGATTAAATACTCACTATGATTCCAGACCCTTCCGCTGGGTTCCATGACTGTATTCTGGAAGAAGGTTCGAGATCATGTTTACATTCATTAAAACCAAAGCCAGCAATGGACCAGCAGATTGAATCATCCCTATTATCCCTTCCCATTTGTTTTCTCTCTATTTCCATGCAGGCTTTTGGCCCCACGGTTGGGTCCCCAGGACCAACCACTGCTTTACATTGCAGGGCCTACTCCATTCCCTGTTCTACTCAACTCTCCAGCCTCTAAATTAAAATGTTTTCTGTAAATATTGTTCTGTGCCTTTCATCTGGTAACATACTTTTTACATTCCTATATCTTTGATTCCTTCCTCTAATGGCAAACTTTTTCATGCCCTTTCTGATATTTTTCATGGCCAAAGAAGTCAGAGAAATGCACGGATCCTGAAAGTTAGGATACAACAGGAAGAACTCTCTAACAGTTTCACTATAGCAGGAAAATCGAAAAGAGTTTATTGTGTTTGCTTTGCTATTTTTTGAAAGTAGTTGATTTGCCTATATTTTCATTTTCTCATGGAATTATGAGGAGATGTGAACTTGGAAAATCAAGTCTTTATTTCCTTCTGAGTTAGTTTTCAGATTTTATCCTGCGTGTCTGTTTTACCTGCTCCTCTATATGTATGACACAGGTGGCTATAGATTGGAACACTGTCAGAGGCAAAGACCCTCCCTGGACAAAACCTTAGATGACATATGAACTGTAATATAGCACACAACCAATCAGGCAGCCAATCTCTGTCAGTCTAGAGTTGAATCCACAACCAAATTCTCATGGAAAGACTATGAGAAATGCCCTAATAAGCAACGACTCAGACTGGCCCACACCACTGAATTTATAAAATCTTAGGGAAGATCAGGTCAGGTAGCAGACTTACCATATTTTATTTTAGAACCTGGGCGAACCCAGTGATCCCAGAATAAACAAAATCCTTAGGTTTAAAACAGCCCCAAGTTCTAGGGACTCAAGTATCTTAAGAGGCCCAGAATTTCTTTGTTCTTTGTGAAGGCCCAACGTAGGATCCCTATGCCAAAGTAAGCCAGATACAGGCAGCACTGATGTCAGGCTCCGATTAACAGATGATCAGCGAATCACCTTAAGAATGTACAGTCAAAAGACAAATTGACTCACTCCTGTGTAGTAACTGAGGCTTCCAAAAGGTAGGGGAAGAAAGTACAGAAGGTTAGGGGCAGAACAGCCAATGATGAGAACGAACAAGTCCACAAGGGACGGAGCATGCATGACCTGATGGCCACAGGAGTCACCACAAGTCTTCAAGGAAATCTTGCCTCCCTCAGGGTCTATCTGTCCATCCTCGTGGAAGAGGTGTCATTACCGCTACTACCAAGATCACATCACAAAGCTCCTTATTGATATTTGTTCTAGCTTGAGTCTGAGTCTTCAAGAAGTAGTTACTTACAAGCACTGAACTGCATAGATTTGAAACTCCTGCAATAGTAGGAAACCTCATCGAGGGGTTTTGCCAATGCCCAAAGCTTCTCCGTGGCGGGGGTGGGGGCAAGGGGGTTGGGATGGCAGGGCTTACTCCCACAGCCCCTGCAGTGATGATTTCATCTGCAGTAATCATCCATTGGTCATTGGTTTCAAATACAATAGACTCATTCACATAGGTTTCGTTCTAAAATTTTCACTATAATTAGGATTAATACTGACTCAACAAATACAGTTTCATCCTGAAAATATACTAAAGGTAGGACTGGCCGTATAATTTGCAGGATCTACTACAAAGTGAAAATGTGGGGGCCCCTTTTCAAAAATTATTGAGAATTTCAAGACAGTGAGTGCAAGCATTAAATCAATAGTGGGGGCCTCTGAGTGTGGGGGGAGGGGCTGTGTGGTCGCACGCCCATGAAGCCAGCCCTGTTTAAAGGATTGGTAAGAGTTGCTGAGTCAGATACCATTGTGCTGTAAACTGCTTTTTCGGTAAATTTCCCCAATGCTAAAACTGCATATTTAGCAAAACAATTCAAATATAGCATGACTATCTCAAGAGTACTTGAAACTTTTTCAATTGCTATAAAATTATTTCTTTGATAAGGATGTTGGATTATGTAAGTGAATTCTTCTGTGCCAAAATAATAACTCTATTTGTGATAACACTACAGGATTTCTAAAATATTATTTAAGTATACTATGTTTTGCTCCTGAGAATTGTTTAATTACCTGTTCCTTTCAAGCTTATGCTAACCAACCTTTGAGTATATATTTAATATAAATGGGATAGTGTTCACAGATATTATTCATTAGTTCAACTGCAAAGGAATTTTAATTAGCTTTGTTTAAACATACCAATTAGGCTAATTAATTTTGAATTAATTAAGAGGTCCTGCAGATTTCTAATAGTCAAAGTAGCTACAGAAAAATCATAGACTATATTTTAGTATCCTTGTGTTTCTGCAATGTTCCAGGGTTGTAAATTGCTTTATTTGTGGTACATATATGTTGTTTTTCTTTAGAAGATATGCAATAAATATAAGAAAAAACAGACTAAAAGAAACCAGTAAAAAAAAAAACATACAGTAACAGGTCACAGGACCAAAGGAATGGCAGTACAATTTAGTAATTCATTTCAAAAGTAAAAAATGTGCATCCTGACCTAGCAATTCAAAAAAGACAAATATGCAAGGATATTTATTGAGTACTATTTAAAATAAAAACAGTAATAACCTAAAAGTCTATTAATAAGATTTTGGCTGGAAAAATTATTATACACCGTATTTTGGAGTATCTTACAATTATTAAAAAGAATAAAGTAGTTTCTACATACCCATACACATTTTTCTCCATGTTAAATTGCTATATGAAAAAAAAAAAAAACCACTCAGAGAATTCGTTTATGATTTTTGAGATAATGATCCAGTAACAGGAAGCTGGGAGCCTAATTAGGATGGCATTTAGGAAAATATGGGGGTTAAAACGAGAACTGAGAAATATTTGGGAGGCTGGGAGAAAGGAGGTTGCCCTCTACGTAGAGCAACAATGGGTGGAGGTGGCAAGAGCAAGAGTGACAATGTAAGACAGCTAGGATGACAGAGACCTTCAAAATGACCTGGGACAATTTTCTCACTTTACAGTTGTGGGAAGTGAACACCTAGGGATGAGATGACTTGTCCAAGTTTACAGAGGCAGTAAGAGTTGTGTTGTATACTGTACAAGATGGAATTACTCGTTAATTTATTGCAATGATTAATTATTAAGTAATTCATCATTAAAATGTTAGGAAATACTGTAACTTGAAAAAATTCAGTAAACAGACATTGAGCCGTCCCCCCTGTTTTTTGAGCCCTTAACCTGCAGAATCTGATGGTTTTTTTTTTTTTTTTAATCACATGCCAAACTCCATGCTCGGGCCTGGGAGATATTAGGATGAATAGGACATGTCTCCTACCGTTTGGTGGCAGGGGAGAGGGAGGTAGGGGTTAAGACAAAAATATTTCCCCAAAGTTGCCATTTAGTGTAAAAATTGCTAAACTTCTATAAGTATAGCCTCCTTAGGAACAGATACAGTAGAAAGTGTTTGGTTCATTATGTGTAAATTACCATTAAAAGTACCCAGAACACTTCGTATTTCCTTGCCATCAGGATATGTAGGTATTCTTACCACTGAACGCTTTGATAAAACATGCATGTTCATTTTCTACCCCACCACATCAAACTCCATAGATGCTTGAAGCTGACTGGTTTCCTCTTTGGCCCTCCAAATACCACTTTCCCTTGCCTGCTATTATGTAGTTGCTCTAATAACACAGTTCTAATATAATAGTCGTCCACATGTCTCTCCCTTAAAAGACTATAAACCGTAAACCACAAGGATCTGGGCTCACCTATATTTCTAAATTTCTCATAGTACATAGCGATGATTTGGACTCATCAGGTCAGACTGTTAATTTAATTTTTTGTTTGTTTGTTTGACAAGGTCAGGCAAACATAAAAAGTATTTAACAGAATGCATTCCTTGACATCAGGGAGTTCACAATTAATATTTGACCAGTAAGTACAGCGGGCCCCATTCCAGATGTTCAAAATCTTGAATTAATTGGTTGGAGAAAGATAGAGATGACAGAGATAGAGAGAGAGAGAGAGAGAGAGAGAGACACACACACAGCGGTAGCGATAGAGACAAAGGTAGCAGTTGGATTCAACATAGTGTATTTTGCTACCTACCCCCAGTAAAGCTGAATGTCCAGGGAAAACCCCATGCTCTGCTCTTTGTTTGTGTCAGAGTGTGACAATATTAATCTTAGGGCACACGAAAGTTGCTCACTAGGTATTTGCACACTGATAGTTATTAAAATCCCTTTGCATCTTTTCCACATTTTGATATTGAGGGACATTCTCTTACTGCCTATGATATGGAGTAATTCAAATTATTGTTGAATTTTTTGCTAAATTCTCCCTAAAGCTACTTGAAAAAAAGTTGTTTCAAGCCCTGCTTTAGAAGAAATTGTAGAATTTAAGCTACAACATTTAACAGTCTCTTCGCATCGCTAACACACTACATAATACGATTCATTCAATTATAGGGATACTGCATTTTCAAAGAAGTTGATTCTCTAATTGTTATGTTTGCTATAGTATGGCCTTTTCCCTCAGAGCGATATAATTCAAGAAATGAAATCCTGAGCACAAAATTAAATGAAAGGTACCATAACTAATAGTGACCACTAGATGGCAACAGCAGAAATGTCATTATTTTTAGTACTAAATTAATGAAACAACTGCCTTCACTGAAAATGAGAGATTATGAGCTTACTGGAATGCGTATGAGTCCAAAACAAGGTGAAATTCACCATTAAGGAAATGTTATAAATTCAGAAACAAAATTACTTTTCATACTACTTAGCACTTAACTTTCAGACAATCCTTTCCAAGGGATGTGTGTTCCCTCTCTCAGAAATACATGCCTCCCCACTCAATGTCACTACCTATAGCATTATTCGTAAATCTTCCTTCACCCTTGCCCCCACCCACAGTCAAATACTAAATCTGACTGCTGGTACTTCATAACTCCATGCCAAATCTAGTCAGTCCCCTCCAGTCCAGATGCCACCGTCTCTCCCCTGGATCTCCGTCATGCTCTCCTAATAGGTATCACTGCCTTTAGCCTTGTTCCCCTCCAATCCATTTTTCAGACTGAAGCAAGAGTATATTTGTAATGCTCTCATCTAATTACTTCGCTCGCCTATTCAAAGCCCTTCAATGGCTTGCTAGCACCTTCAGAATCAAGTGCAAACCCCTAAAGATGGTTATATGGACCTACATGAACTGACTCCTGCTGAATTCTCTAATTGCATCTCTTGCTAAGTCAGTCTTCTGAAACTCTGCACTGAAATATTTTGTTTCCCTTGGCAAATCTTCTAAAGGTTGTCTTTTCTCTATTTTTTGTCAGGATGTTCATTTTCTTTCCCTGTGCCATTCTTAGGAAGCCAAGTGAGAGCAAAAGTCAAGCTGAAGCCTGACTTTTAGGCTGTGATATAGCTTCCAATTTGTCACCGCAGCTTAGTACTGTTACATTATGGCGGGGAAAAAAGAAAAGTCCTGATTTTTCACTGATCTGCTCACCTTCCTCCACCTTGGCTAAACTTGACCAAAACCCTCTAATACCTGAATTCGACGCATGTTACTCAAAAAAAGCTATTCAGCTGTAGGAAATGCACTAAATACATAGATATATGTCCATTTTAGTCTTCAGTAAGTCCTTCTTTCACCAGCTCCAAATAATTAATTTAAAGCATGAGTGAGCATGCTTTACTTTGCAGCGTTCTTTTACAAATAAAATAAAATTTTGGCTAATGGGTTTAACAAAATTAAGAAAGTAATGTATTTCTCTAACATATTCCCTTAGGAAACCTTTCCAAGGTCAACATTCAATCCTTGGGCTTTTTCCAAAACTTAGTCTTTATTCCCTGAAGCCAAGAATTATCACTTTTCAAAAATCACAATAAGCTGTGGAAGAAAATAGGACAGCAATCCCTCACACAGGCATATTCTCAAACCAAGAATAGACTGAGGATGAACAGTGGTCAGTCTCCTTTAAATGGATTCTCAGAGCCTATCCATTTTCATATATTTAATAGGAACACTCTTGTACGAAGTATTTTTTAAAGTAAAGCATAATTGGGCGGAAAAGTATTTTAAACAAAGGTATTTTGTAACAGAATTTTATCTGCAATATCTTCAAAAATTTTCAAAAGAAAAATAATAATTTGGGCAGAACATTACTTTTTTATATTTTGGGAAAATATAAAAAAATTACAAAGACTAATCCAGCAATCATTCTTTTACTCAAAACTCAAAGGTAACATACATTATTTTTGTTTCCAGTTTTTTTTTTACCATAAAAGAAATAGAACATTGAGAATAAAAATCAACATCTATACACCCAAGTAAAGATGGGAATAATATATTTTAGAGTTGGCCTTATATATCAGAGAAGAAAATGAACTATATTATAAAGGGTATTAGGAAACTTTACTTTCCATATATTTATTTAAAAATCTTTAAAATTAGATTTCTAATTCAAACCCCATATAGTAAAATGGTTCCAGAGTTAGTAAAAGCTTAAACGATAGAAAGAAAAAAAAAACTATTAGAAGCAAATAAAAGAGAAAAACATTTTGATCTCAGGGAAGGAAAGTATTTTGTAGATAAGAAATAAAAATCATGGCAAAAAATGGAAAAATTCATAATTTTTAAATCAGAATTTATATACTCTTCAAATCACTTACCCTTTTTACCAACAAAATCATCCAATGTTTTTCACATGAGTAAAAAGTTGTATGAACTACTCAGTATTTATTAATGACATTCATCAATTTTCCTTATTTTTTATTTACGGGCACATGTAGGATTACACTTCCCAATTCCCAGGGGCCATGTGACTTGCTTTGGACAATGAAATATGAGCAGGAATGATTTATGTCACTCTGGGGAGAACCCTTTCTGCATCAGTGTTGTTGTCCCTTGTTGTGGTGGCCAGCCATACGGATGTCTGACAATTAAGTTTGCGAACTCATCCTAGAAAAAGTGCTACACACCTCATTGCTGAATATCACTTTGGTCACCTTCGAAATGCTCTCCTTGGGAAGCTATGCACCCATGCCAATGCCTAGTCCACCCTTCAAAGCAATTTTGGAACTCTTTTTCTGGAATGGCCATCAGAGCTGTCGTCGTATTACCCTTGATGTCCTGAATGTCATCGAAATGTTTTCCTTTCAATATTTCCTATATCTTTGGGTAAAGAAAGAAGTTAGTGGGGGCCATATCAGGTGAGTAGGGAGGGTGTTCCAATACAGTTATTTGTTTATTGGTTAAAAATTTCCTCACAGACAGTGCCATGTGAGCTGGTGTATTGTCGTGATGCAAGAGCCATGGATTGGTGAAAAGTTCAGGTTGTCTAACTGTTTCATGCAGCCTTTTCAGCACTTCCAAATAGTAAACTTGGTTAACTGTTTGTGCAGTTGGTACAAATTCATAATGAATAAACCCTCTGATATCAGAAAAGATTAGCAACATTGTTGCAACAAGTTCTCGAACTTAATTGTCCAACCTCATATTTCAGATAGTGGAGGTTCTCGAATGTTGATGATCGAGACCAGAACTTACTACTGACCCAAGATGGAAATTGTGTGTGAGTGAGAAATAAACTTTTATGTTTCAAGCTACTGAGATTTTATGGTTTTGTCACCTGTCACTTCGATAGCAATCTGACGGCATCATACCGAATTCTGATAGCAAGTGACAGAAACCCAATTCAAAGTTGCTTCAAGAAAGAAAAGCAACAATTCATTTACAAGGTCAAATTGTACAAGAGAAAAGACCTTTTGGGACATTCATGGTTGCAGTTCTCTGACTCTCATCATGCTGGCCTCATGCTCTAAAACCAGCCTGCTTCATGGCATGAGGTAACATGGCCATTGGCATGTCCAAGAGCCTTGAATTTTGAGATGGTAAAAAAAAAAACAATAATAAAATACAATAAAATAAAAATTCTCTTTTTCTAATTTGAGTTTGAAAACTTGTGTGACAGGATTGTTATTTATTTATTTATTTTTAATGAAAGTTTATTGGGGTGACAATTATTAGTAAAGTTACATAGGTTTCAAGTGTATGATTCTGTAACATATCATCTATATATCATGTTGTGTGTTCACCCAGAGTCAGTTCTCCTTCCATCACCATATATTGGATCCCTGTGACAGGACTCTGATTGACCCAGACATGACCTGGCTCCCAAGCTCCTGCAGTGGGATAATGGCAAGTTTTATCCTTCCTAAGATCATATCTCTTCCTGTGGTTTGTATCACAATGAAACACAGCTCACACACTAAAGTACATGCCAATTATTATTATCAATATGAGGACTATGTGACAGTTGGTTTTATGTGTCAACTTGGCTAGACCTCAGCACTCAGTTATTTAGTCTAATAACAATTTAGGTGTTGCTGTAAAGGTGCTTTGCAGATGTGGTTAACATCCACAATCAGTTGACTTCAAGGAAAGGAGATTACACTTGTTAATGTGGGTGGGCCTCGTCCAATCAGTTGAAAGACTTAGGAACAATAACTGAGGTTTCCTGAAGAAGAAATTTTCTCTCTGGACTGCAACACCAACTCCTGCCTGAGTTTCCAGCCTGCCGGTCTGCCCTACAGATTTCAGACTTGCCAGTCTCTATAATTGCCCGAGTCCATTCCTTATAATAAAGCTCTATTGGATCAGTTTCTCTGAAGTACCCTGACTGATCCAAACTGCAACTATACTCACAGGTATCCTTTGTCTCCATTTTATAGATAAAAACCTGAGCTGATTAGTGGTAGAGTTAAATTCAAGCTTATATCCCCTGGTTCCAAAGCCCATGGCCTGAGGGAGATACACAAACTGAGTTTCCAAAGCTGAGTAGAAGTCCTACAGACGAAGGAAAAAGGGAAGAGTGAAAGGACTGGAAAGAGTCTGTCCTAGTTTGAACGAATTGAACGAATTCTCCGTGACACAGCCTTCATTCTTACTCCCTTCTGATATATTAACTTCTACTACCAGAGCGCCTGCTTCTGTGTTTATTATCTTATTGCTAGCTATTTGTTCTTGAACCACTTATGGTTTTTATAGAAAGCAAGTAGCCACCACCTTTTAGTTCAAAATCTTTCATAGATTTAATCAGTGAAATTTGGCTACCTCCGACTTTTCTTTTCCAAGGAGAAGAAACTCAGCTTATTGTCATCAACTCTTGGACATGAAACTCAAGGTTCTAAAATTTTAGGACACTGGCCCAGGGGACAGAATAGCAGACTCAGAAGCAGAAACAACGTTCCCTCATCCCCAATCAAATGTATGCTCGTTGCACCTTGCTTCCTTTTCATTCCTTCCATGGCCCAAAATCCCACGCCAAAAGGAAAGATGCAACAAAAGTGAAGAAAAAGGCAAAACACTCTCCAATCTGAAACAGGATACATAAATCTGAAAAAATGGAGGAGTCACCTTTTCATTAATAGTGATCACTTCAAGAGAACTGTAATTCATCAAAACGCTTACTCATATTTCTTAATACATAAGCACCTTAGAAAAGACGCTTAAAAAAAAGTGGGCATCACTGGATTATGTAAGCCTATAAACAATTTCCATCCAAAGAAACTGTCCTTGAACCAGATTTTCTTCTGATGTGAAAAGTAAATATATTTCTCTCCACAGAAGTTCACCGAGACACTTCGAAAGTAAATTGAAAATAAAAATTGTCAGATCATCTCTTCTATATGTCAAAAGATCACTTTCTTTCATTTAGTCTCACCTTCAGATTTATATGAATGAGTCTCCAAGTGCCTGATAAATTTTGAGTTCCTAAGCAACAATTTTAAAAACGACTGTCACCCATGCCCTTTACAATACAATAATGACAAAATAAATTCGTGCCATCAAAGAGGGAGGCTCATGTGCCATGTGGATAGCGAGTATACTTAGTTGTTGGATGTGCTCAAAATGAGCCTATAAATCATCATCACAATGCCTAACAGTCCTCTTTTTCTAGCTCTGATGGTCCCTCCTACAGGCACTAGAAGCATTCTTATATTTTTTAGTTAGGACCTCAGTTAAGTAGTGCTTCATAGCATACAAAGCAGTTACGATACCTCATTTAATTCATGGCAGCTATGCAAGGATTATCATTGTCACAGATGTGGGGACAGGAGCATGTCCAAGGTCATAGATGACGCTGGATCACTGAGGTGGAAACTCTCTGAATTTCATAGTTGCCTACATACTGTGCATTTTTCCTCCATATCTTACAGGCTCCATGAGGACAATATTTCGCTCACTCTTCTATCTCCATTTTCTAGCAGAGAGGGGGCTTCAATAAAACTCTGTATCCAATCATCTATCCAAGGACACTTTGTAACTATTGTCACCCCAATAAACTTTAATTAAAAAGAAAAATAACTCTTTATGATGTATGCATATCGAAAGCTGGGTGCCAGGCCTTATTAGCAAGGATAAAGCTTCAAGTCATTGAATACCTGGTGGGTAGCACCTCCTACAACTGGTATTTTACATGCATCCGTTATCAGTTGACACTACAAAAGGGTTGCGGTACAGAGCCTAGTCAAAAAAGGTTAATGTGAAACTTACAACACTCACATAAAGTCCAGTTTAGAGCGGTGGTTCTCAAAGTGGGATCCCTGGACACTTGGGAACAAGACATGTAAATTCTTGGGTTCCACTTCGTATCTAATATTCTACGGGGCCTACTATTCTATGCTTTAACAAACTTTCCAGATGATTTTGAGACATGCTAAAATTTTGAGAACTGCTAATTTAGTGAGACAGCATCCATGAAAGATGGTTTCATGGATATAAGTTCCTTCTACTCCTCTAAAGCTATGTTCGGCTCCACTGGGGTGCTGGAATGAAATACAATGAGGCTAGCAAGCTTAAAGGATGAAGTTGCTAAATACAGAATGTAAGCAATTGCATTTTATCCCCAAACCCTTTATATTTTATAGCTTTATAAAGCATGTTCTCCATGGAATAAAGAGTAAAGAGTGGGGGGGCGGGGCAGGAAATTGAATGTCTGTTTTATCTAGAAAAAAAAAATTGCATGGGGATAAAACCCAGACATAAGCTTGATGGAATTCATTATTGGAAATGATCAAGGGAAAATAGCCATCAACAATAGAAAATAATCAAGTATTCACCATGACACCCTCCCAGAAAATGTACAGACGATGCTAATCAGAAAGTAGCTCCTGAAACAGCAAACCACTCCTACAGCAGGTAGAGAAAGTTCAAGTTTGTGGGCAATTAAGTATCTTTTACAAACTCAAGTTAAATGCCCAAACATTGGATGAGGGGAAATAACATTATTTAATCAAAATAATACACATATTAGAGATTAAAAAAAAAAGAAACACTAATTAGCAAAGTCACATTCATGCTCCACTGCCTATTTTGTGGTTATTTTGGATTTCAGTAAACAATGAGGTATGCATCTCAAAGGATTTGCTATTTTCTGCTTTCAGTTCTGCACAATCATTAAGAGTGGCTTTCTATAAGATTTTTTTTTTAAGAAAAAAGTTTTATTTTTCCTAAAAAATTCTAATCAAGTATAGACACACAGTACTATGAAGGAAATTCTATCTGTCTGTGACACATCTCTTTTTATTTCTATGCCCTCTACCATAAGAATTCAGTTTCTCTTCAGGAACTTTTCCGCCATCCTCTTCACCAGTATGGCTACCCCCACATTTCTCTATTTTTAATGGTACTAACATTACCTTTTTCATCCAGATTTAACCCTGATCAACCCTCACATACCGACAACTATTCAATTGTACATCTGGTTGAATAGCCCCCACCTGCTGCCTCCTTTGAAGGTACCACTTACCATCACCTGAGGTCAGGTCATCATCATCTCTTCCCTAGTAACAAACATTAACCAGTGGTTCCCACATCCCTGTCATCCCACACACCACTGTTAGATGTATCTTCCTAAAGCAGCAATTTGATGGGCACTATCCTGCCCAAATGGCATTAGTTATTCCTGCTTACTTGCCAAAGTAAGTGCCTGCTTTCTGCCTGACTGTGAAGTTGAACCAGTCTATTGTCCCATCAGCATCTTCCGCCATCCTTCTACACATGGAACATGAGCCAATTACAACAAATTTCTCCTTCAAGAAAACATTCCACTTCTAGCATGCCCACTTCTGTTATGCCATCCTTCAACTTGGAATGCCTTAGTCACTGCCCAACAATCTCTTATTGTCCTGTCAAAATCTAATAATTCATGAGTCAGCCCAAATGCAACTTCATTTGTTCATTCAATGTGTTCCTGCAACCAGTATTTTCTTGAGCCGTCTACTGGACAAGACACTGTGACAGATCCTAAGGTGAAGTGAGGAGTGGAAGACAGTGTGACTAAATGAACAACTTCTGCCCTCAATACACTTATAATTTAATTCGGGGCTAAGACAAAACATCATTAGCAATAATACAGAGAGAAAAATTTAAAGACCTATTGAAAGTGCCAAGCAAGAGCTTTCAGGCTAGAGAAGGACTTAGTCCATTTTGTTAGGATCAAAAGCAAAAATCACCTTTTCTTTATTTTGTATTCTTCACATATAGATGCATAAGTGATATGAGATCAGCCAATTAAGCTCCTGAAGTTGTTGCAATGATGTTGCTAACCTTTTTTGATATCAGAGGGATTATTCATTATAAATTTGTACCAACTGGACAAACAGTTAACCAAGTTTACTATTTGGAAATGCTGAAAAGACTGCGTGAAAAAGTTAGATGACCTGAAATTTGTGCCAACAATTCATGGCCCTTGCATCACGACAATGCATCAGCTCACAGGGTACTGTCTGTGAGGGAGTTTTTAGCCAGTAAACAAATCACTGTATTGGAACACCCTCCCTACTCACCTGATCTGGCCCCAAATGACTTCTTTCTTTACCCAAAGATATAGGAAATATTGAAAGGAAGACATTTTGATGACATTCAGGACATCAGGAGTCCTGCGATGACAGCTCTGATGGCCATTCCAGAAAAAGAGTTCCAAAATTGCTTTGAAGAGTGGACTAGGTGCTGGTGTCAGTGCATAGCTTCCCAAGGGGAGTACTCAAAGGACTGTGGTGATATTCAGCAATGAGGTATGCAGCACTTTTTCTGGGATGAGTTCGTGAACTTAATTGTCAGACTAACTGGAAAAATCAAATGTTTTGCTCCCTGACTTGAGAGGACACCTGATGGACCACCCTACTTGAGCTTATGTTCCCCTCAAACACCCCATCTATCTAGCTTTTGGTGATTCTTGTCATACCATCTCCCTGAACTTAACCTATCCTGTATTCAATTCCTTTTGGCCACAGTTAACAGTGCTAAATGATGAACTGGCCCAGTCTGATAAATCAGTGACTTGACTGGTAATTAATTGGTTTATATGCCTCCTACTAACATTTGGCAATGTCTGGAGACATTTTTTATTGTCTCAACTGGGGGAAGTGCTACTGGAATCTAGTTGGTAGAGATGCTAAACATCTTACAATACATTCCCCCATAGCAAAGAAATTATCTGGTCCAAAATGTCAGCAATGGTGAGGTTGAGAAACTTTGCCCTAATGCCGTAAATAACATGGAAGTTTAAAGGTATATGGGACATCTAGTGGTAAAAAGGCATTTTGGAATGAGGCAAAGGGAATCCCTTAACATTTCTCAAATCATAATACAGTTCTAAGGTAGAACTGTCAGTGACCTAAGGCCACTGAGCTTACAGAAGGAAAGGCAATTCATTTAATTTTAAAACAGTTACATAATATCATTAGAAAGTTGTCATACTCATATTGTTTTTACCTATCATATTGTTTTTACCTATTGATTCCAGTTTTGCTCTTGAACACATACAGAGTAGATGTTCCATACAACAATCTTTCATGTATTTGAAAATATATGTAACATTTCCCTTAAGTCTTCCTTCTTAAATTTAATACTGCTAAATATTTCAAACATTTCTCATTATCCCAGCCATTGTGGTACTGACAATTGCATTCAGAGTATTTCTAATTAAATGCTGAACTGCATTTAATGCCTGTGAAGTTTCACATTGCCCATTTTAAGTTCTAGGCTCTGTTTTTCAAAATTCTTATGGCATCATCTATACATTTAAAAAATATGGCGTGCCTTTCATCATCTAAATCATTGGTAAAAATATTGACCAGGACATGTTCTGGCACCAGCAAATCATGGAGGGTTGTCCTCCAGACTAACTCTCGTGACCGACCGATCCTCGTAGGTAAGATGATTCAATAAGTTCCAAATATCTGCATTCAACACAATTTCTCCATCTTACATATAACCATGCCATGCATACGAAAGGCTTTTTCAACTGCCTGGGAAAACATCTTATATAAGCTATGTCTCCTGCATTGGCCTTACCTGAGAGCCTAATTATCCTATCAGAAAGGAAGACTGGGCTCGTGTAAAATGATTTGCTCTCAACAAACTCATGCTGGCTTCAATGAAGCATGTTTCCCATTCTAAACACACACATTTTTTTAAATTATTATCCAACATTTTATCATAAATCCTATTCATTTTACTGTAGATCAACTAATCTTGTCTTCTGCTGATTCCAGAATATGCCTACTCTACTATCTTGAAAATTAAAACTCCTTTTCTTGCCTCCAGCGTTTTGGCTCTTCTGTGGTCTAGCTTGGCAAGTATGGCATGGTGACTAAGCACGTGCAGACTGACATCAAAGTACCTGGGTTCGAATCCTAGTTCCTCCATTTGGTTGATATGTGATCTTAGGCAAGTTAAGTTCTCTGTGACTCAAAATCCTTATCGCTAAAATGGAGCTAATAAAATTACCACATACCACCAGCATTGTTGTGAGAAGCAAATTAGATAATATCCTAGTGCTTAAAATAATGATTGGCACATAGTATTGTGGTTAGATGTCAAGTTATTAATTAAATATGGTACACCGTGGTTCTGTGACCTCAATCCAAATTCAGATTCATAAGGATCTAACTAACTGCTCTGGACCAAGAGACTTTTAACTTACTAAAACTATATTCCATTATTTTTCCTCATTTCTTGGTCTTCAGCTTCCTCTTAATCAAGAACACACTATTTGGTGGTGTTTAAAGATAATACTCTTTAAAGGAAAATGCATTAACAAAATAAAGGTTGAATTAGTCCCCTTTGTCCATGTCATCTGTTAAAATTTCACCATCTGCTCCCAGCATGAGCTTCATTTCATGATATTATTAGAACTACACTTGCAATCTCCCAAAATACGCGCAAAGAGAGAGAAGAATACCTTTGGCTGAGTGGTAGTAACAGCTATGTCTACAAATAAGGACTGAATCAATTTCCTTGTCAAAGTATCTTTATGTATTTAAACAACCCATGTTAGCCTATGGATCCAATAGTAAAGCAACAGCAGAGGGTAAATTGTGACTTTATACAGTAAACTCCGACTGGCGTCTACTGAGCATCTTCTTTGTTTTTTGTTTTTTGGTTTTCCTAAGCACATAATGTTTTTTTACTACCAAATATTTAACCATAAATCTTAGAATTTTAATCTTAACCAATTAATCGTGTCTTATTTCGTTTAATACACAAAGCAATATATTGGCAACCAGAAGCAGAATCCAGCTCCGCATATCACACAGGCTGCCCCTTCATTCCCAACACGACATGGGGGCCGTCTTGTAAATCTCCTAGAATTGATGCCAACAGCAGTATTTGGAACACTAAACTGGCCAAAGTCACTGAGTCCATGTTCTTTTGATCCATTGGTTTTGCTGTTGATATCTTTTCCCTCTGTACTTAAGGAACCTATTAAAACTTCAAAAAGGGTTGAGAACTCTGAATTGATATTGACTCAAGATACAAACAAAATTTTAAAATAGCTTCGGGAAACAGAAATGGAACAAGCCAAATTTCCATGTCTAAAGCATTTAGCTTTAGTTCAAGTTATTGAAAAGGGTAAAACTTCCTTTCCCATTATATCTGCTGAGAAAGGGCGCTGTGGTTAAATATCTCCTTATAAATAGGACACGCGTCTGAATGGCAGACAACTTGAAATACACGCATTATGTATTCTAAAGTCTCGCATGTTGCTTTTACTGGAATAGAACTACTCTTCCCACTTCACTAGGGAAGCTATACAGTTTCATTTAGGCTGCCTAACGATACAAATCTGAATTCTCTCAATCAATAAATATTCTTTTAGCACCTAGTCCTGCCAGAATATTCTCCTGGGCACACTGCTGCAAAATATTTATGGACATGCCAGTGACCACAGAGAGGATATGAGCAATTCTCACCAGAAATTAAAGAATCCAGACAGGTTGCAGTGGAGAGGAAGAGTTTTTCCTATATCATGTTTCCAGAAAGGTGCACTGTTGCAAATCCGAATATGGTGACTTAGAAACATATTCATCATTCTCACATCACAGATGTAGATTTACATATTGGATCTGAAACCTTAAAGGAATGTTGCAGACCCAAATATATTTCCTCTCAGAAGGCAGCTTGAAGGGAATTTGCATGTGTAGTGACATAAAAACTATAAGCTGTAATGTTGACACTGGAAGGAAACTTTCATGATGGGGAAAGGTCAGAACCATACAAGCAAGACACAGATGTTTGGAGTCACTCATGAGAATGATCACAGTCATTGCCACGTGGGTCTGAAGCAGGGGATGAAGGGATGGATGGAAGACACAAGTTCATGGTTAACAGTCTTGCCCAAATTTAGGCCAAAAGTTTTCTCCTTAATGTGTTCCATACAGTATAGTTGAAAGAAGGTCAGAATTTTCAATAAAATTTTACTAGAGACCAGGAAGAAAAAGAATATGAACACTGTCATGATAGTGGCCTCAGATATTTTTACTTTCAAGTGTGTTTCGACCTAGGATGACAGTTACATCGTGCCTGCTATTTGCATTTCCTGACTTTGGCCTGATGCTGTCCTTAGCCTCTGTCACATTACATAGGCTCAGAGGCTTACAGACCCGATGTCTAGTCCAAAGGGGAAGATAACACTTCTTCTGATCACTGGAATCATCCCCTCATTTTCTAATTCTTGTCTAAAGAGCCCTCTAGTTCCCAGGAGCTGGAAATAAATCCAAGTGGCAAGGATGTAAAGCAGATATATCAGAAGACATGATATGAAGTGAAAGTATGAAATTCAGAATTGTCAGCCATAGAAGAGGATGGTCGCTAGGACTGACCCCTGAGAATACTCAACATTCAAAGAGCAGGTGAAGGGGGATGAATGCCTAAAGGAGATTGAGAAGAAATGGCCTCAAGAAGCAGGAGGAAAACTAGGAGAGGCTGGTGTCATAGGAGCTCAGAGAAGAATTGCATCTCACTGTGTGGAATAGATGGGAGGCCAGCGAAGATGGGGAATAGAAATGCCTCCAATAACATATTTTGCAATGATGACAATACCCTACGTCTGTTGTGTTCAACACAGCTACCACACGTTGCTATTAAACTCTCGAAATGTGGCTACCGAGACTGAGGACCGAATCTTTCATTTATTTTATTTAATCAAATCTAATCTAAACAATCACATGTGACGAGTGGTTGTTGTACTGGAAAGTATAGAACGTCTAAGAAAATAGAAGTCAAAGTAGCCTACTTGTTAAAAGTATGAGCTTTGATCATCAAAAGAAATGAGATATGAGCAAGTGTTGGCAAGGCTGTGGAGAAAAGGATACCCTTTGTGCTCATTGGTGGGAGTGTAAATTGGTGCAGCCACTATGGAAAACAATATAGACGTTCTTCAAAAAATTAAAAGAAGTACCACATGATCCAGCAATCCCACTCCTGGTTATTTGTCCAAAGGAAATGAAAACAGAATCTCAAAGATATCTGCACTCCCATGTTCATCGCAGCATTATTCAAAATAGCAAAGACACGGAAAACAACCTAAGAGTTCTTCAATGGATGCACTGATAGAGAAGAAGCTACACACACACACACACACACACACACACACACACACACACAGACAGACACACACACGAATATTATTTAGCCATGAGAAAAGGAAATCCTACCACTCGCGAGAACACGGATGAAACTAGAGGGCATTATACTAAGTGAAATAAGTCAGACAGAGAAAGACCAATACTGTATGAAATCACTTATATGTGGACTCTAAAAAAGGCCAAACATATAGAAACAGAGAGTAAAATGGTGGTTACCAGGAGAGAGGGGGGTGATGGGAAGATGGTCGAAAGGTACAAAATTTCAGTTATAAGATAAAGTTCTGGGGAGCTAACGTACAGCATGGTTGTAGTTAATAATATATATTATAGTTAATAATACTGTACTATATATTTGAAAATTGCTAAAAACAATAAAAAATGTAATTTTGTGACATGGTGGTGTTAGCTAATGTCATGGTGATAATCATTTTGCAATATATGTGTATCAAATCAACAGCAGGTACATCTTAAACCTAAATAATGTTGTGTCAGTTATATTACGTTAAAGCTGAAAAAATTATAAATGCAAAAATCAAAAAGTGTGAGCTTTGGACTCAGACATATCCCAGGTTCCTATGATCTAACCCATTTATGTTCTGTGTATTTTGAGAAAGTTATGACTCTATAAAGCTAAGACTCTTCACATGCAAAATGGGCATGAAACAACAATAGCATTGTTAAAAGTATTAAATAACTCCTATGTTTTAAGTGTTGAAAGTTATAGACGTGGACCCCTAAACAACTCACAAAAGAGATAAGTAGATGGACTTCTAAGCAAAAATCTGTAATAACAACACATAAGAGTTGCAAATATAGATGTAAAAAGTCATCCAAGAGAGCTTCCTGACCTTGTGGATGCACTTAACAAACCTTTTAAAAAGAGATGTGGTTACCATGGCAGCGGGGGTTGATGGGGGAGATGGTCAACTAGAAGGGTGATGGCTAACTATAGAAACATAAAAAGTGGAGTCAAGAAACAAACACTGACCCTGCTCATCCAACCAACCCCATCTGGAGGAGAGGAGATCTTAATAATTAGTCTTTATCTGGTCATAAAAGCTAAACCTTCCTTTTGTGGGGCTAGTGTATTGGAACCATCCTAGTACACCTAGCTCCCACTGTTCCAGTGTCCCTGTGGAATTTCTGAGTCTCACATAGAGCTATTTATATCGAGAGAAAATACTGGAAAATACAGTTTGCCTATTTTCAGTCTCAGCAATGAAGACTTCTTATAGAAAAAACTCAATAAAAGGTTTTTGAATAATAATTTTCTTTTCATAAAGCCTGACTCTAAGACAAAATCCTTCTGGCCATGCCCACCAGAATAGCTGGTCCAAGAAACAGCTATCCATCTCCTTTCTTGAGGTAAACTTGGCATTCTGCTGTCCACCTCTGGCTGGCATGCATTTTAATAGGAGTGAGTTATTTTTTTTTTAGAGGTTGGTCATCCATGCAGGATGTCAAGAGCTAGTCGCTGGACTTTCCAAACCAAGTCTTAGTTCTCAATGGCTATTCCTAAGCTGACCTTCTCTGATGGTTGTCATCCTGATACGAGGTTCTGTAATGGCAATGGTTCCCTGCCAGAGGTTATACCTCTATGTTTTCTTAATAAGAGAAGTGTTAAGCTATTTCAGAAATTGTGTGAAATTAGAAGAAGAACTGGAATTATAAAAGATCATCTCCCTTAGATGGGCAGGTGGGGACACCCCTTGGGATCATGTGTGGGGTCCTTCGCAGAAGAGTAAATCATATAGAGGCAAAGAGTATGGCCTCTCTCAGAAGAAAAAGACCATGGTCTACGAATCAAGCCCTTAGTATTTAGAGTACACAAAGAGATGGGCTGACCCTTTTCCCCTCCTTTAGAACCCCTTGGGTTCTCCTGGGACTTACACAGAGTAGGCTGAAATATCTGGGAGGGAGATGTGTTCTTTCCAACGAATAAGGCATGTGGGGCTTTAAGAATTAGGCAGGTGAATAAGAGATGCAATTGCATAAACTGACTGATTGAGTGGGTCACAATATCACCTTTTCAGACTCTTGTATCTTATTTGCACGAAATGTAAAGTCATTGACTTAGTACCTAGGACCTAAAAACTGAGAGAGACTGGGGAGGGAGACAGAAAGAGAGAAAGAGAAGAGAGATTGAGTGAGACCCAACAACCACCAGAGAGGCTGAACAAAGACACGTTAAGATGACAGAAACCTGTCGGTTTTGAGAAAAAAATCCATCAGGGCCTTGGAACTTCAAGTTTCTAATTTTTTATATAAACCATTTCACATGCCATTGCACTCTATTTTCTCAGCAAGCTTAGAAAGTAGGACAGAACTGTGTGATCATCATTATTCCTGTTATCCAGATGAGGAAATAGAGGCAAAATTATGGAGAAAAGTGTCCAAAACTGCAGAGATGATAACCTGTAAAAATCTCTCTGGAAAGCAATTTGGCAATATCAGTAATATGCCTCCAACTGAGCACATCTTTTTAGACAGCAAATCTATTAACAAGAATTCACCCTACGAAATAATCAAATCTATATATGTATGCATCACAGCATTGGTTGTAAATGCAAAGACAGAAAAATAAATACCTAATAAAATCGGAAACGGGTTAAATATGTTATGATGTATTTATATGAAGTGCCATTAAATTTATCAATGGAATTTTTTACGCGATATGTTTCCAGTTGAAGTTTTCCAGTTGCCAGTTTATATAGTATAATTTAATTTTCTTAAATAATAAATACAGAGGGTGCCAAAAAATATATACACATCTTAAGAAAGAAAAAAAAACTGTTAAAATTGTAATACTCAATACATACTGATAACAAAAGATGAATACAAGTCATGTGTATACATGTTTTTGGCACCCCCAGTATACGTGCACAAAAATACTGGAAAATATGTATTAAAATTTTAACAAAAGTTATTTCTGATGATGGGGTTATGGAAGACTTTTGTATTTATTGAGATTATTTTTACTTCCTATTTTTAATCAATGATTATTTAGATAATCTTAGAAGAAAAAGATGGAACACACATCATATACCATGTTCAAGACGTGTGATTTGCAACCGACTTAGTGTATGCCTATTTTAAAATGCTTTGGTGTTTTAAACATAGAATATAAATGGTGGCGATGATGCAGTGATGACAGAATATTCAAAAAGCAACATTGATAAATCTGAAAATATAATACTGACTGTATATGAAATACAAGGATTTAGTGGATTTTTTGGAGCCTGGTTAGTTAACCTATGATGGTTCTTTGGAAGATTTAAATGTAGAGTAGGTTTTTTGAATACATTAATGAAGCTTATTGTTTTCGTTTCTTATTAGAGAATTATGGCCTAATCTTCCTCCTTCAGATAATGTGACAATTCAACTAGCCAATATCATGAAATTTCTTGTTACATTCTTAAAATATTCAGAAAAATAATATTGAAGTATTCTTTCATTAATCTATTCTTGTATTAAACTAAAATCCTTCACATTTTATGCATGATCATTTCTTCTAGAATGATTCATTGTAATTCTGTCACCTCAAAGCCTGCTTTTCCCTAGGACAACTGAACGTAGTAGCTTTTATCTTTTTGCTTGCATTTTATTATCTAACTTATTAATATGGATTCTCAATTGGAATTTAGCCTCAAGGAATAATTCAATGCAGAAGAAGGAGTTAATATTTTCCCAAAAGCATTTTCTTTCTGAAGCCAGTGCATGTTCTGTAAATCTTGATTGCCTTAAATTGAATATTATATTTATACACACACACACACACACACACACACACACACACACACACCCTTTTTCAAGCCTGGGTTTCAACTCTGAGTTTCTTTCCAAATTGTCTGCACATGTAAACTATTTGCTGAGCTCATCAGTGTCTTATGTATATCTATTTCCCAAGCGGTATGACTGAATTCAGTTAGTGTGGCAGAAAGTGGTCTTCATGTCAATGAAATATTGATGCATTCAATAAGCCGCAATGAGAACCAAGACATCCGGGGGCTTGCATTCATCCAGTCTAAAAAACCTGGCAACAGTTTTGCTGGTTTTACAGCCAGAGAGCCAAATAATGATAACAATGCCCTATGTTGAAAGCAGGAAATTATCCTCATCAAAATGTCACTTCTGAAAATATCTTTTGAGAAATGACAATACTGTAAACAGAAATTTCCACAGTGACAATTAAACATAATTAAATGCTGGATTTCTCTTCAAGCTTTTCATTCTCTACAACTTTTTTTTCTGGGCTGAACTCAATTTCTCTTTCAAGTACATCTTGTTCCTATCAGGGCAAAATGCAGCTACCACTTTTTTTTTCTGTTTTAATTTATCAAGTGATTTTAAAGGCATATTGGGCCATATTATAAATCCCAATGACTCTGAAGATATTTTCTCTAACCATAAGCAGAGCCTTGGATTAACATGCAACAAGACAAAGGGTGGAGGAAAAAAAAAAAAAAAATATATATATATATATATACACACACATATCAGGGGTGCCAAAAAATGTATACAAGTGGGCACTTTGGTCAACGTTGCACCAGCAGTAGTTCGCCATCATCAGAAGTGTCTGGACGCTGATGGTAACCACTTTGAGCACCTCTTGTAATTGCTGAAGTCAAACGTGACTTGTATTCCATCTTTTGTTAGCGGTTTATATTGAGTATGACAATTTTAAGAGTTTTCCATTCTTAAAATGTATATACATTGTTTTGGCACCCTCTGTATACATCCATGAGGAACAGAAGAGTACATCTGTATCCCAGAGAATAATGTGATTTTTCTTATTTTCTAGAAAGTGACCTACACTGGTCAGGTTTTATTTATTTATTTGGATTTTTTTTCCATGTGTTTTTCTTTGTTTGAACAGGAATCAGTAACTTGTGGAAGGAATCAGATAATGTTGCAAAGAGAAATGGAGAGAAGATCAAAGCCATGGAAGCAATGAAAAGAAAGACAACAGATGAAGTTGCAGCAGGAGTGGGACCAAAGTCAGAAATCAAAGCAAATATAGCAATACTGGTTAAATGATATTCCGGTAAATTGTATCAAATCAATGCTGACACGGAGGAGAGCAGGTAGGTATGGTCAGTGGAGGGAGATAAACTTCATGATTAGTTCTACCTGTAGGAATGTGAAAACTATATTAGACATTCTTTTTTTGTGCGGAAGGAAACAGTTCTTTCCTTAAGTTTAGTTCAGAAAACAGCCTGATTCTTGCCATCAGGATTGGACTGGCCTGGGATTGACAACAAAAGTAACGCTTGATTCTCAAATATCCATGAATGGCTAAAGCACTCATCGTCTAGATATTCTTCAAAAGTTATAGGCTATTCACAAATTAGTGTAATATTCCATTTTAATTAATGGATTTATATATGTATATGTTTTATTAATTAATAATGAAAGTTTGATTTTGTGCATACAGCAAGTCTTCTGTCTTTGAAAGCCATAAGGAATAACTTTTAAAAGGCTTTTAATAATATACTGTAACAGGTATAAGATGTCAGAAGAGTAGTAGCTTGGGGGAGTGGGGTTATCACTTTGTGAGGGGTGTAAATGTCTAACTATTATGTTGTTTTCTACACCTGAAACTAATAATAATAATAGTAATAATAACACAAAAAATAAAATAATATACAAGGAATTCATATAAACATTTGATGTCTCATTTTCTCTTCATTTCAAAGATAATCCTTCACTTTTTGAAATTTACAGTGTTAGGTCTATTTTTTAGCTGGTTGTTCTTAATGTCAGCCTTTATATACTGATCTAGACTTCAAACTTTAAAAATGAAGTTTCTCACAACACAGGTATCGCAATCTTTCTATTCTTTATCCCCCAATTTACCTATCATATATGCACATTGTTTAAGATATTTGGGGCTTCAAGTAAGAGAAAATCCACTTCTAACCAGCTTTAATAATAAACGTGATTGGCTGGCTGACTTAGCTAGAATGTCGTCAGCTGGACATTTGAAGTTGTTTGACTGAAGGGTTCGTTATCAAGGAACTGGCAAGAACTTGATCGTTTCTGCTTGTCTGTTCTGCTCTCCGTACAGTGGGGTTCACCTAACACAGGCTCCCTGCACTGTTGGAGAAACAAACCTAACCCTGCCCAACAAATCAAGGCATGGGAAGTTAAGAAGGCAAGGAATTTATGCTGAACGGGGAATGACCATTCAAGCATAAACATGGAAAATGGTACATACAATATTTTGTACATCTTTTAAAGATTTTTTTGGTTTTTGTTTTATTTTTATCTGTTACATGAAAATATAGCTGAATATACAGTCGTATCTGGAGTGAAGTCAAATGATTGAAAGAAAAGGAGACAGACACACAGTGCATAAAAGAATAGGCGGGGAAACCCAAAGGAGGTGGTATATGACCTTATATGTTTTAGATGCCCTGGCACCTGACACTGGCCAGCCACATTCTACATTTTTCCTTCCTAATTCTCGACACCTGAAGTACACAGGCTTTATTTCGGTTTCAATTAGGCCAAGCAACTCACTACATCAGGGCGTTCTTCCACCCTGTTATGTTACTCCTTTGTCCGAATCCTGTCTGTACTCTTTCAATTTAAACCTATTAAATGTATTAAATTCATGATCTCATTCTACATGAAGCCTTCCAGAGCTTACCAAAGCTTCTTGAGGTACCTTCCTTATAAGCTCTCACAAAAGCTGTACTTTTCCCCTCTCTTCTCAATACAATAAAAATTAAATATTTATCTAATTTTTTTATTTAATGTCAGCCTTTTCTAATGGACTACATGATCTTTCCTTCCTTCCCTCCTTCCTTCCCACAACAAATACATGCATTGCTCTGAGCCCTGGGGATACAACTGTGAACAGAATAGAAAATGGACAGGGACCGTGACATTGCCTCAAACAGCACTGAGTGTCCTCAGCACCCAGCAGAGTCAATGGCTTGTGGGAGCCACTCCATAGTTTGAAGGATAGAAGATGGATCGATGGAGGGAGACTATGGGTATAAGTAAGTGAAAGAACTTGATTCAAACTTAGATGTGCCTGACTCTGTAGCCATTCTCTTAACCACTTGGCAATCTAGTCAAATGCATTATCTATACCGTATCTTATTTAAAATAAGTGTCCTCAAGTATAATCATACCTTTGGTGCCAATTAACACTTAGCCCAATGGTGGGGCATATAAGTACCCACAAAATACATGCTAAGTCCTAGATTATAATAGATCAAAACATGTATTTTAAATAGTTGGTACTTTAAGTTATTTTTCTAAACAAAATAATACTTCCAGGGAACCACTGTCTAACAGACACTTCATGAATCATCTTTCAAGATTGAAAGACTGCCTTGTCCTGAATCATCCTGGGTTTGACTGAATCATGAAAGGTACAAAACGGCCAATAGAAGCAGAAAGAAACATATGAATATCCTATACATTGAATTTCTACCAGAACACGTGGCGCTTGTCCACTTAATGTTTGGAGATGTGGTTTCCTAATGAGGTGCACCATCTTTTAGGGAATGAAGAGAAAATATTAGAACTTCTACTTTGATTTACTTTCATTTCATCTTTTGAAAATGTCCTTGTTTATATGTGTTTTATTATGTATAAAATTTATCAACACATTTGTATATGCCTATAATTTGGACATGCACAAAAATATTATAGGTGCATAAAGCAACATTTTTTGTGGATTGGGTTTCACAATCAAAACATTGGAATCCACTGAGTTAAAACACAATGTAGGCAGAGCCCATGTCAAAACTTTGATTTCCTGTGTCACCTTATTGCACATAAATACAGTTTCTCTTCTATAGGTCATAAAATTAAGTCCAATTAAGAGGATGGAATAAGTCATCGCAGAACCATTCCTGCTAAAGAGTTAGAAAGATACCTCAAAGAACCTGATTAACGTTGATTCTATAACATCTTTTCCTTAACAAAGAGAGAAGAGAAAACTACTACTTATTGATGTCTAGTTTTGCACTAGTCACTAGGTCAAAACATATATTCTTATTTAATCTTCACACCAACCCACTAGGGTAGGAACTACTTATCCTACTTTATGGTTGATTAAATGGAAGTTAAGATCATTAAATAACTTCCTAATGTCACATGTATAAGAAAAGGAGAAAAAAATAGTATTTGAACAATTTTCAATTTCAAAGTCCAAGCATTTTTCTAAGGCAGAATACTAATTTTAGCACTTAAATGTGATCTTGGTCAAATTATTTAAGTCTTTAAGCCTAGATCATTTATTTTTTTTAAGAAAGAGAGTGATGAAGACAACTACTTTTAGTTGATTAGTATGTTTCGCATACGGACTTCCTATACCACTGGGAAAAATATGTTAATGTTTTAGGAGCTATGTGGTTTTACTCTTTAAATCTCAAAGCTCATGTTGAATAATTACAAGGAAGTTCAAATATTTTCAACTGTGTTTGGTGGTTGAACAATATCCACATCTGGTCAGTTTTGAACTACAACAAACCCTGTCTAATATGAATAATTAAATAGATTCACACTTGCTGTGCAATTAGTCAGAAATGGGGGAACATTTTTATGTTAAATTAGATTTCATGAGACAAGAACCTGAATATCAAGGATTATGAGCTTGCATCCTGTGTTTGCTCTCAATTAACCCGAAACACACCAGAAGAGATACAAATATGTTTCTAATATAAACTTCACATCAAAAATGCTAAGGGATAACCATCATTTAACAAAGAAAGAATTGTAATATATCATTTTGGCTTTTGCTAATAATAACAATGTCTGCGGCTATATTTATTTTAACTATGTGATATACCAAGATTACTCGTTGGATAATTAACTCCAAGCTATGTATTTATTTCAAAATGAGTGTAGGGAAAGTATATTTTAGTTTTTTGGCCACATGCTGCGATAAATAACATACAAAGAAAATAGATTCTATTATTAAATGAATCAATATAATAGGTGTGGAAGGAGACATTTTCAGTTGCCTCAGAATTTGGCGCTAAAACATTAAAGTTGAGAACACCGGATGAGAAGTAAGCCACACTGAATATCATGATACCTAATTTTATGTGTCAACTTGACTGGGCTAAGGGATGCTCAGATCGCCAATAACATATTATTTCTGAGTGTGTCTGTGAGGGTATCTCTAGAAGAGATTAGCATTTGAATCAATAGACTGAGTAAAGAAGATTGTCCTCAACAAGGTGGATAGGTGACATCAAACCTGTTAGGGGCCTAAAAGGAACAAAAAAGCAGAGGAAGGGCAAACTTGCTCTCGCTGTTGGAGCTGGGACATCCATATTTGCCCACCTTTGGACATCGGCACACTCCTGGTTCCCAAGCCCAGAATGAATGGACTCAGAATGAATGGCACCACTGACTTTCCTGGTTCTTCAGCTTCCTGAAAGCAGATTGTGGGACTTCTTGGCCTCTTTAATCATGTGAGTCAATTCTTATAATAAATCTCCTTTCATGGGTGTATGCACACGCACATCTCCTATTGGTTCTGTTTCTCTGAAGAACTAATACAAATATGAAGGTCTACACACATCTGCATGGGACGTGTTAGGAGGGGCCAGACAGGTTCAGTCACCATTACTGCAATAGCCAATATATAGTAAAAGCTAGAGAGGAAAATGCTTTGAAGAGAATTCCTATGAGTAGAGAGAGCTGAGTTGGTTCATCTTTTCTCTTTTCCTCCTTCCATGGTACTCCCACAACCCACGCCAAAAGGAAATGTCTTTGTGCCAATTAGGAAATTATTATTTCTTTAAAAATCCATACTTCTATACTCTGCTTCATAATACAGGAGCTGGGACTCTGAAAACGTCACTTCCGTTATCAACTGGCTTCCTGCTAAGGTTACACCAGTAGAGGGAACTGGAAAGAAGTGGAAAACAGGAAGAAGAGAAAAGGGACTTCCTCCATCCTGACTGCTTGCTATTTCTGTCAAAATAACCCCGTGGCTCATTGGGTTCCTGTTTCCAGCTTCCGTTGGCACACGGGGAGCCAGTCTTGTCACAACTTCTCAGAGGTACCAGCATCAAGTAGGCTAAGCTTCTTTCTGAGAGGAGGGTGCCCTGTACTGAGAGTCTAAATTCTGATAACCCCAGTTTCTTGTCTTTATTCCTAAGGCTCTAGGGGTAGCTGCTTCTTGAAGTTATTAATTGTGTGTTACCCCAGTTTTTCCCTATTTGCTTTTTCAGGCTTCCAACTCCTATCCTACCAATAAATTATCTGTGTTGAAATACCAAATGTGGTTTCTGTTTTCCAACTGGCTCCTGATTGATAAAATACTAGCATCAACACCCTCAGATGGAACTTTATGATTAATTTGGTCACATGGTTGGCCTTGAACCCCAATGTTAAACTCCTTACCAATGAGAATTATGATACTAAGAATATATGATGTGCCGACACATCATAAGTTAAAATATCATTACCTATGTTTCATTGTGATGAATTACTTACAGAAGCCAGTGGCTTGGGGAACCAAGTGGCGATTACACTTGACCATTATTGTAGTGATGGTGAGCATAAATAAGGACAACAAGTAATGGGGATCATCAGAAGGCTTCTGCCTAAACCGATCGCCTACAGATATAATGGCATGCTCACAGCCTAAAACTCAGCTCGGGTCACAGTCAGAGAACCCCAAACTTCAACAGCAGCCATAAAACAATTTTTTATAGCTATAGATATGATTTCATGGAAAGTCCAAGCCAAATTTTAATTGGTGAATTTGTGAGTTCAAATTACATTGCAATTCTTTACCTTCAGAAACATCCAAGCTATGGGAACATAAGGTTAGAATGGTGACATCTGAATGAACATAGAAGAAGCCCGCTGAAGCAGCTCGTCCTTCTGTGACTGAGGCGATTGTCTTACTTTTTGGGGGTACTGAGTAACTTCACCTGGGCAGTTGTCTTGTCCATGGGACACTGTTTCTCCTTAAGACTCACACCAACCACCCTTTAGTTCCTTCAGGCTAATAACTAGAGTCAAACATCGGCTTGTTCCTGGGAGGCAGGTAAAAAAAGTATGACCTTGTAGGAGAGAGCCTATACTCCAAAAGATTTCCCTAATTTATTTTGGCAGAACAATGCATAGAAATGAATTCTATGGATGTTAGACTAAACGAAATGGAATATAGCACTAGATCAGGTTGGATGAATAGATATGGGTGAAGCCAGAGATTCCTTATGTAAAGTGTCAGCTCTCCGGTTCTAACAGTTACCTGGATCGGTTGACTGACACTAGGTCTCAATAGCCCTGCGTTCAATGAGGTTGAGATGTCACAGTCTATCCTGATACAAAGAAAAGAATACAACAGGGTTAGAAAGATAAGAATAGGGAGTGAATTTATCATGTGCAAACTGTACCTTCGCCTACCCCCGACTGTAGACAGGCCCAGAGGACATTCTCTTCACTAAAGCATCAAATAATACATTAGAGAGGAGTTCAAGAGTGTATCCTCGGAAAGCTCTGTGGAGGCTGTCTTCTGAAGGCCAGGGGTGACAGGGAGAGTTGTTGTCAACGATCTAGTCTCTTCTCTCCACTAGTTTGATGCTTCCAGAGCAGCAGAGGCCAGGTAAGTGGCAGTGCTTACCTGCTATAGACAAGATGGGAGCATTTGTGATAATGGGCAACAGGGACAAAAATGATAAGCAAGATGTTTTGACCAGAGTGATCTTTCATATTGCCTGATAATCAATCATGGTGTCCCTCAAAGTAAAGTAGATGGGCAGCCTATGGAAACATAACGTAATCTATGTAACACAAAAAAAGAAACAAGATCTGGTAAGCTGAAACCTAAGCTGAATTATCACAATGGAGAGTCTGGCCGCTTGCATATATAGGGGTGCACCAAGTTGGTGAAGTCTCTGAGGGCCCACTAACCCTGCAGGGTGTCCTCTCCAAAGTTGCTGCGCCCACACCAGCGAATGCTACAAAGGGACACGCCCTCTTCAGATTTTGAAGGCGTCACATACCACAAGACCATCCAAAACCACTGAGCAATCCATTAGGTTGCTCTTTTTGACTGGGGTCCAGGGCAAGATAAGACTCGGCAGCAGGTCTAGCTATGCTGCCCTAGCGCTCAGTCCTTATGCCCCCATCGACCAATGATGCTCGCAGAGCCTGTGCCAAACCAGATGCTGCTTTGAGTGGCTGGCAAGCCTGCACAGGAGATTCATAGCACAGACCCCTAGGGGTCTCCTTCTCCAGCTAGCCGGTTTCCTTTGGAGGTGCACCTCTTGGTTTGTTACTGGACCCTGTGAGAACACCTGACAGGTGTTTAGGCCATCTCATGATGGCCCTGAGACCTGAGATGCCCATCATGAAGTGGGTATTTTCTGACTCACCAAACCATGAGATTGGATAAGTATATCAGCAATCCAGAATGCACAAGGCAGGTACATGTTCAGGCAGTTGAGGCACCTTCAATATACACACCTGCTACACTGGCACCTTTCCCTTCGTCCACACGTATGTCCTCATATGGATGGAGTTCATAATGACCCATGACTAAGACGAAAGAAGCAAAAACGAACATCAACAACAAAAACGTGGGACTGATTTAGATCTAGTCCCACATGATACACTGTCATAAAATCCAAGAGCACTGTGAAAGCATTATATAGGTCCACTCATAAGTCTGCTGAAAAGACACAGAGAAAGGCTCCTGAGCTTTAAGAATATTTACTTGTCAGCTTCCATGATCTATTGCCGGAAGGAGAGATCTACTGATTTATGGACAGTGGGTAATGGTGTGGCTCAGAGATTTGAAAAGAACACAATTGGAAAATTGCTTTCAAGGATGTCTAGGGAGAGGTATGTGAAAGAACACCTTAAAAGGGGAATAAAAAGTTGAGGTATTTGTCTCCTGTCTGTTTTGTGAGTCTGAACCCTTCCACCCCCAAAAAAGGAGGGTAGAATTGAAATAATGACCAACAGCACAAAGCTGGGGAAAGTGGGGGCCAGAGGCCACGTAGTCTCAAGTCCTCGCATTAGTTATGAGGAAGGTAAAGATACTGCTCAACTTCAGATTTTAAGTTAGATATGCACCCTGCTATTTTGGAGATAACCACAAAAGAGATTGACTTTAAAATTTCCAAAAATAGAGGGGAAAAAATCTTAAGCAACATATTAGCAATCCAAGTTCAACAACATAAAAATATATATATATACATATCTCATACGTTTTGATCAGAATCAATTTCTTCCAGAAATGCAAACTTGGTTTCACATTTTAAAAGTCCAGTAATGTAATTCTTCCCAGTGACAGAATAAAGGAGAAAAATCATATGATAATTTCAATATACAAAGACGATCTTTAAATATTATTGAACTCAACTTTAAATTTAAAAATCCTAGCAAACTACTAAGAGAAGGAAACTTTCCTAACATTATAAAAGACATCAAAAACAAAAACAAAAACAAAAAACCTACTAATGATGCAATATCATTCCTCTTGAAATCAGGAACCACACACACGCAAAATACAAAGTATTACCACTTCTATTCAACATTTCATTAGAGATCTTAGCTGAGAGAGTAAGACCAGAAAAAATAGCCAATGAGACTCAAAAGAGACAAAACTGTCATTTTCCCGGTTTTCCACTAATAGCCATCATATAAACAGATGAAGATCGCCCCAAAAAAGAAGGAAGTAAAAGGTATAATGACTGCAAAGAAACAACACTGCCATTTCCACAAACAATATGGCTTTCTACAAAGAAAAATGCAAAATAATTTCAAGCTAAGTAAAAATAAGTAATTCAGCATATTCATACACATTTAAAATCAAAATAAAAAATGTTCTTTCATCACAATTAAATCCACTTTCTAGTCCAATCCAGAGACTAATCTGTTGTAAAAACCTCCTCATGTTGCTTTCACAGAATTGGCATTCTACACCGTTTGAGTCACAGCTTCATTGAGGTCAATGATTCTCCCAAATCACATTTTTAAGTATATTAAAATACAGAAGAAAGTAAACTAATAGGTATGCATTTTATAGTACCTTGACTAGTCCAGAGTAGAGTAAAAATAACCAATTTCTCTATCTTTAGCACAGTAATGCATTTGCTTTACATCAATGAAAAGCAAATATGGACTCTGCTAGATAGTAAATAAAACCTCAGTGCTAATTAAGAAAACATCATGTTCATAATTAATCTATACCAACTTTATGATTTTAATAAATAATAAGTAATCTTCAGTACTTAGTCAATATGAGCCAGCCTGAAAAAAAACACAAAAAAAACCTCCATTGAAGGTTTGAAAAAAAACCCCAGATGTATACCCCGTGTGAGAAAAAAGACAATCAATTAAACAAACAAAATAGGATGTCATTTATTTTCGCTGCACCTCCCTTAGGCTTGCATGATTGAATAGCGTTATGAAAAGTTTTTTGGTTTTTTTTACACAACTCACAAATTTGTGACTACATGGATAACTTCGTACTCTTACATTACAAATAACAGAAAATCCAACTCAGTCTGGTTTACACACAAAGGGGGTCCATTGACTCATAAAACCGTCTATAGGTTTCAATTCCTTTTACTTGCGTTCTTTAACCTTCTTAAAAGTCTTTGCGTATTTTTCATTGTGAGGCTTAGAGATAGTGGAAAGGTTTAGCCTACTTTCTGTATAAAGCAAAGCTTATTTTGTGTTTCTGTAGACCATGCTGTTTTTTATGCAATTATTCATTCAACAAGTAATCAATTAAATTCTTAGTATTTATACACTACAAGTTAGATCCTTAAAGAAACCTTGGGGGAAAAGCCAATGGTATACTTAGAAAGACAAGCCATAACCCAGAAAGTAGTTAAATAACAATGTGGTTAACCACAAAAATGAGTGGCTGGCCCCTCAGTGCAACAGGCGTTCACAGAAACAGAAAATCTAGGGAAGCTAGAGCAGTCAAAAAATATCTAATTATAGAGGCAAAACACGAACTATCCCCTGATTAGTGGTTGATAGTCGGCTAGGGGAATTTAGTAGATACTGGGATATGTGCCCAGATACTTGCTTCTGACAGCTGCCAGGAGTGCTGGCTTTTGAAGGCTCTTACCTGAGGCATCCTCCAGAATTATCCCTCCCCAGAAGGCAGCTGCTTTACCCAAGGTCACATTCTCTCTTTGCAGGAAGCCTGCTTCTCATGACTGGAGTGCAAAGGCCCAATGACCATGTTTCCATTGGAACAACCCTTAAGGGCCTCTCTATGTGATTGGCTGAGGACTCTATTCTCACTTCCCTCAAGGTGCTCCCCGTGATCCCAAGGTACATAAACATCTCCATCTCGGAGTTTGTTTCCCAAAGAACCTAACCCAAGACATTATTGAACAAAGGGGAAATAGTCCATGTAGAGAGAACAAAGACTTTATATTATATGTACTGGGGAAACTCGACAACCTAACCTGGCTAATACTGCAGGCAGTGTGTGGGAAGAATGAAAAGTAGGGTGAAATAGATTTCAGAAGACCTCCAATGCCACCTAATTTGGAACTCATTCCATAATTCAGTGTTGCAAAACCTTTGCAGCCTCAGTGGGCTAGGACTGTGAATTCATCCACCTAGATGACTGGAGGCAAAGCGAAAAGATACAAATGCAAGTATGACAATTCTCTGAAGTTTGATTAGCTTGAAAATGTATATGAACCTTGCATTTTGTCCAGTTATCAGCATTTGTTATAATGAACACATACTCTTGTTTAATAAACATGGCCCCAGTGAGTGGAAGAAGAGTATATGTATGTGTGTGTGTGTATATATATATATATATATATATATATATATATATATATATACCCTTCCCTCACATAGGGAAATGACATGATAAATGTCACTGTTTGGAATGGTCAATTTGTCAGCCGCATGGAGAATGGATTGGATCAGGACAATCTGATAGCGTTGTGTGGGTGTCAGGATTAAGTTGGCAAATGGTGAGAAGAGCAAGAAAGTGACACAAAGGGCATTTCAAAGAACAAATTGAAAGGATCTGATAATTTATCAGATATATCTGTTTAAGGCAAGGGAGAAGAGAATGGTATCGGGGGTCTTGAGAGTTATTATTAAACTATAGCTGAAATGAAGAGGTAAAGAGAATGGAACATCTTGTATTGTTTGGGTTTCCTTTTTGTCCTTTTGAGTTGGAGGTTCTTATATGATAATCTACATGGAAAGTCTTTCACAAAGTATCTATTCAAAAATATTTGAGGAACAGACAATGCCATGGAGACAGCTGTCAAATGTTGATGGTAAACCAAATCCCAGTTTGGGCTGAGACGTGTCCAAATGAGATGCAACATGTTTCCTCTACAATGTTGTAGAGGAAACCTTCAGGAGGCCACCTCAGGTAATTGATGCCTCAGTTCCTGCGAAGAGCTGGGGCAGAGGATGAGTTTCGTGAAGCCATGTCATATGTAAAGCCCACAGTTCTGTGTGTGTTTGTGTGTGTGTGTGGGGGGGGTGTGTGTGTGTGTGTGGGGGGGTGTATTTAGCTCTTTAAAAGAGGGTTTTAAAAAAGAAAGAACGGGATGTGTATCGAGAGACAGTAGCGTTGTATTTGAAATGTTTGAGTCATTTCTTTTCCACCTCCCCACCTGGCACCATATCTACTCCCCTGATGCTCATACCAGCTCCTCTCTTCTCATCATCACCACTTCTGATTTGCTAGGGATTTCTCTCAGCCTCAGCCAAAAATAACCATTAAGGTTTAATTGACAGGAAATTCAGTCCTCACATGGGAGTCCCTAGGGGCCTCTGGAAGACAAAACCATCTAAAACCAATAACTTAACAATACTAAAAGCAAGAGTGCAGTAATACAGTGAGCTTGGAAAACTGGATAGGTTGTGGGAGCAAAAATGGCCCATTAACCTGGTACTTCATATAAAACCTATAAACCATTCTTATTTTCCATTCTTTTTTGCATGTTTCACACAGTTCTAATAATATTGCATATATAATCTTGAAGTCTTCTTTTGTACATTTTTAATGGCTCCATAATATCCCACCTGGGGAAAAGTTTATGTAATCTTTTTTTAAAAAATGCGTAGTAAGAGGAATAAGAATGAACAGCTAATAGCAGGAAATGGGCTACTTTGCATTGTGGAGGTAATTCGGGGAACAAGGTCCATGAAGTCTCTTTCTTCGTGGAGGTGATATTTATGAGGGGAGCCAAACACTGAACAAATAAATAAGAAAATGCCAGTGACCAATGAGTGCTGTGGTGGAAATAAAACAGTGTGGCAGGTGGAGGTTGGATGGGAAGCTGTTGAGATGGGAGTTGTCCGTGAGGGCCCCATTGATGAGAGGTTTAACTTGAAATCTGATGACAAGAGGAGCCAGCCACGTGAGGTGTTGTGGAGACAACTTTCCAGCAGAGAAAACAGCTCATGCAAAGGCCCTGAGGCACAGGCAGCTTTTAGACAGCTTTGTCTCCGCTACTGGTAAAGCTCCTCCTGGGAGACATCATTCTGTACATAAATTCTCACTACACAATCCATAATGAGCCAGATAAATGTTTTGTTTTTAAGAAAGAAAGCCAAGTAGAGTGCGTATCAACAGAAAACAGATCATTCAAATGTACCCTATAATGTAACTAAATTATTTGGACCAGGAGTAGGTCACTTTATGATTTATTCAACATATTTATATTCATGTTTATTTCAGAAAGAGTTTAAAATACTTTCCAACGAAGTATAAATTGTGATCAAATGGCATAAATAAAACGGGGAAGAAAAAAGGTAAAGTAAAACTAGTGAACACAACATGGGGGAAAGAACGAAGGCAAAATTGCTCAAGGTAAAAACCTACATTCTGGCTCTCGTCAGGCTATGAGTTTTTCAGAAGCCTTAAAAAAAGAGGGAGAGATGCTATTACACAATTTAAAATATTCACATATGATTTTTGACATTGCAAAACTGATCAGTAGTTCCCAGAAGAGGATGCGGCCTAACGTAATGAACACGGCCCTCCAAAACATATTTTAATAGATAAAACTGGAGTGGTTCTTAGGGTGACGCTCGGTAAAGGCTTCTTAAATCATTCCCCTGTACAACTCAGCAAAAGTAAGTCTTCACTCGATCAACCATATGCGGAACAGGACCCAAGTCATTGTTCAACAAGCTTTATCCAAAATACATTTTTTCAATAACTTGAGAACTTAATGTACATGTTGCTCATGAATTCTTCCCTAAATATTATTTCCTCAAAACTAAACTATTGATAAACCTCGTGACTCTGATCTCTGTCTTGGATTCCCTACTGATCTGCAGACTCTTATAAGGGATGTTGCCAACTACACGCAAACCTCAATGTCTTCAATGAATGTTACGTCAGAGTTAAAATAATTCCGTGAAAGCCGGGCTTTATATGAGCTCCCACAAAGTAGAGTATTTGTCAACTGTATAAATCAGGGGTGTCCAAACTGCGGCCCACGGGCCAACTGCGGCCCGCAATCCATTTTTAATTGGCTCGCAGCAAATTCCAAAATATATATTTAGTTTACTTAAATAAACCAGGTGAGGCAATACGTACTTCACCTCGAGTGAGTGGCCCGGCTGTGTGTGTATTTTACCGCATGTGGCCCTTGGTAAAAAAGTTGAAAAAAGTTTGGACACCCCTGGTATAAATTTAATAGTGTTGTTTTTCACATCCTTGCTGTACCACTAAGCGGAACGATACTAGGGTATGTCTCAATAAAAATTTTGGGTCAGAATAAAATAATATCCTATGCTTAAAAATCTGTAGCTGGTTTTAATTACCATTTTATATAATACTAAGATCATTATTCTATTTTGCAAACAGAAAATATAACAGGAAAAAATGAAATAACCCAAACAATACCAGGTCCTCTAGGGAGAATCCATAGGAGTAAAAGAGCATTCACTTACAAATAATATCTCAAAAACATACAGCGATAATGCAGATTATACAATGGAGTTCGCTTCATACATATAGAGATGTTATTGCAAGTACAAACCAAATGTATTCTCGATGCAACATAGCTTGTCACTGTGAATTTAGATCAATATGTTCAAACAGTGAAGGAACAGCAGGAGTTATACACTCCTTTATGCTCCAGACTATACTTCAAAAACCAACTCCTCTTTTTTATGGGAAAGGAACAACTTGCAACCTAAAACTATCAGTATATTTCATGTAGAACACTACCCAACAATCGATTATTTAGATATTTTTAATAATTCATGTTTAGATGTCTTAATGCTGCTAAGAACGTCCAGGAACACAACTACAAGAGAAACTATTTAACAAATCTGCCTTTTACCTTTTGCACTTTACACACTTGATTCTATAGCAACTTTCTTGAAAACTAATCTCTACATCCGAATTTCAAACGTGAATTTCTTACTTCTAGGATTGTAATGATGGAATGCACTGATGAATATGAAAATAGACCAGGCGTATAAACAGAAAATCAAGATAGGCTTTTGTAAAATTACGAGAATAGAATAGTTGAATGTTCCCCAAGTATATCAGGGTTTTCCAAATATACATGAGTTTTTGAAGACAGGAAATGTTTTATTTGGATTTATATTTCTCAGTAGGTAATACAGCACCCAGTGAAGGTAAATAAAGTTCCAAACATCATGCGCCAAAGGGTTTAATAGCTGTTGAAAAGATAAAGTCAAAATGAATTCTCAAGCAAGTGAAATCTCCATTAAAAGACTGAGAATATTTCCAAGCAAGGCTACCCTGCCCCCACCAATGAACACAATGCACACACACGTGTGTGCACGCACACAGCACACACACGCACACCGTACATACACACCTTCCTCTACTACCGTTTTCCTCTGAAAATAAGACCTAGCCAGACCATCAGCGCTAATGTGTCTTTTGGAGCAAAAATTAATATAAGACCTGGTCTTATTTTACTATAATATCGGGTTTAATATAATATAATATAATGTCTTGAATTAACTTTTGCTCCAAAAGACTCATTAAAGCTGATTGTTCAGCTAGGTCTTATTTTCAGGGAAACATGGTAGGTGTTCCACTCCTTTCCAGCATCACTGCAAAGATAATTCAGAAATACCACAGCTAAAACCTAAAAAAGCAGATGTGTGCTCTGTGTTCATTCTAATCTCAGGATACTGAAAGGCCAACCTTCAAAAGTATCTCTCCAAATAGTCTCTCACTGGGTTATTAATATTAATAGAGAAGAGAAGTAGCATGGAACGTGATGGCACCCAACATGCATTGGGTGGACTGGGTTCTTTAGATTTGGTTTCATCTCACATATTCCTCATAATCTCTTTGGTGTTATTTTCTAGCTGAGGAGGTGGATGTTCACAGAGATCAAGTAATTGTCTGATGGTCAGGCAGTGAATGATCACTAAGCCAGAGTTACCTCCAGAAATCACCTGCCCCGTGCCATGGAACTGTGTCATGTGTCTTGTGTTCCATGCAAATGCACTTGGGGGAGTCATGCATTCAGCCCTGCACAATGGTGTGAATTAATTTACCTGGCCCTCTCTAGAAAGCAGATATTAAAAAGAGACAAATATGGCTGGAAGGGAATTAGGTACTTAAATACATAATCAAAAGTTAGTCACTGTACATGAAGATTAATTAATGGGATGGGGGATATTTCGCTCTAGGTCTTAAAGGGATAAATGTTATGAAGCTATTTGCTAGCTGGTTTTCTCTTCAATGTTTTTTTCTTCCATAGAAGGAAAACATATATACAAGTCAATGCTTTGTTTAATTGAACAGATATATCTACTGAGCCCCTCCTTTATGGTTCGTGCTCTACAGGACATTACAGCAGGTGCACAGTAAAGCGTGAGGCAAGACACTTGTTTCCCACCTTCAAGAACTTGAGATCTACTTTTAGACACGAGACATGATATAATTAATATATAAACAAATACCTATTGTCAGCAGATTGCTGATACTCACACATCCTTCCTTGCAGAAAAGCTCTCTCTTTATCTGGATAGATTGTCCCCCACTACTGGAAGGACACACAGGAAGACACAGAAAACAGGGGCCCTAGTCAGACCATTCACCTCAGTTCACTTCTGTAACTATGCGTTTTAGTGCTATAAAATTCCCTCTCGCCTCTGCTCGCATTGTATCTCACAAATTTTGATATATCTTTCTTTTCATTGTTTGATGTATTCTTTTTATTTCCCTGAGATTTCTTCTTTGACCCGTAGGTTATTTGGAAGTGTGTTGTATATTTTCCCATCATTTTGGAAAATTTCCTGTTTTCTTTCTGTTATTGATTTCTAGTTTTATTCCACTGTGATGGAGAAAACACTTTGTATGACTTCAATTGAGGAGTGTTTTGTGGCTCGGGGAATGGTTGATCTTTGTACACATCTCATGCCACTTAAAAAGAATATGTGTTCTGCTGCTGTTACATGAAGTGGTCTACAAATGTGGACTATAATAGATTCTTTTGGTTGATGTGCTGTTTAATTCTTCTATAACATTTCTGATTTTCTGTCTAGTTGCTCTATCAGTTGTCAAGGGAAGGTTTTAAAGTCCCCAACTGTAGTTGTAGATATGTCTATTTCTCTTTTTCGTTCTATTAATTTCTACTTCACAGATTTTGCATCTCTGCTGTTCAGTGAGTGCACACACACTTAGAATTGCTATTTTTTTTTTTTGGTGAGTTGACTCTTCTATTATTATATAATGATAATTTCTGTCTCTGGTAATTTTCCATCCTCTCAAGTCTATTTTATATAACACTAACAGACTCACTCCTGCCTTCATGTAATGTTTGCATATTTTTTCCATTGTCTTACTTTTAGCTGGCTTATATCTTTTTATCTAAAGTGAGTTTTCTGGAGGTGGTATAGAGTTGGGTCATGTTCATTTTTGTTTTGTTTTTTTGTTTTGTTTTGTTTTGTTTTAAATCTATTCTATCTCTGTCTTTTAATTGGTGTATTTAGACCATTTTCAGGTAATGTAATTATTGATTGATAAATTAAGACTACATTTTGCCATGCTATTTCTTGCTTTCTGTTTGTTCTCTCTGTTTTTATTTTTCTTTTCCCTGCTCTTGTAGGAACTTGAGCGATTTTTAGAATTCCATTTGATTTACCTATAGTTTTTGAGGGCATCTTTTTTATACCTTTTTTTAGTGGTTGCTCTGGGTACTACATTATACATACACAATAGATCAACAGGTGTCATCATTTTATCAGTTCAAGTGAAGTGTACAAAATACCACTTTTGTGGCCCTTTACTCTTCCCTGCTTATAATACAATTGTCTTAAAAACTTCCTCTACAGACATTTAGAAACGCATCTCACATTGTTATAATTTTTGCTTCAAACCATAAAACGTTATTTGGAAAATTCAAGAGGAAAAGGAAAATGTTTTATATTTACTCGTATGTTTGCTCTTTCCATGTTTTTCCTTCCTTCCTAATGTTCTGGCCTCGACTGACACCACGAGGGAGCCCTTATTATTGACCAGTGGTGATGGAAATCCTCGCTCCTAACTGGTCTTCTCCGACATCACTTTCGGCAGGGCTGTTGCCTGCCTTAGATACAAGTCCTTTGTCAGACATACTATATTTTGCAAGTGGTTTCTCCAAGTCTGTGGCTTGACTTTTCATTTTCTTAGCAATGCCTTTTGAAGAGCAAAAGCTTAATTTTAAATAAGTCCAGTTTCATGACTTTTTCATTTATAGTTTATAGTATTTGTGTCATATTTAAGAAATACCTGCCAGAGTAAAGGTGAGAAAAATTATCTCCTATGTTCTCTTCTAGATGTAAAAAAAAAAAAAGGTTTTACATTTAGGTTTAGAATCCATTTCAAGTTAATTTTTGTATATGGTTTAAGGTAAAAATCCAAGTTCTTTTTTTGCATATGTCTATCCAGTTGTTCCATATCATTTGTTGCAATATTATCATTTCCCCATTCAATTGGCCATATATGCATGGGTTTATATTTCTTTCTGAACTTTATCTGTTCCATATATCTATTTTTCTATTTTCATATCAATACCGCACTCTTTTACTTGTAATACTCTTAATGACTATTGAAGTCACGTAGTATATATCATTCAATGTTTTAACAATATTAAGTTTTCATATCTATAAACAAAGTAAAACATATCTATAAACAAAATAAAGTCATTTATTCAGGCTGTCTTTGCTCTCTCCGAGCAGTTTTTACAGTTTTTAATATAGAGATTTTACATATTTTTTTATATGTATTTCCTAGTATTTCACATTTTTGATGCCCTATAAAGGTATTTTTTCTTTTTTAACTTCTGTGGTTATTAGCTTGAACATAAATATAGAATTGGTTTTTATACAATGAACTTGTATCTAAAACTTAAATAATCACTCTTATTAATGCCTGTATCTTTTCCTGTACATCTCCTAAGATTTTCTACATACACTCAAAAATGTTAAGATCTTTATTCTGCCTTATTTCAGTAACAGAATCAACACAATCCCAATCAAAATACTGGCAGGTATTTTTCTGTGAAAATAGACAAAGTGATTCTAAAATTCACATGAAAATTCAAATGATTTAGAATATGTAAAGAATTCTTAAAACTCAAAAAGAAGAATACAAACAACCCAATTAAAAATGGGCAAAATATTTGGACAGACACTTCGCCAAAGATATACAGAAGGCAAATAACCACATAAAAAAATAATCGCCAGCATTAGGCATCCGAGAAAAGAAAAATAAAATCACAATGGGATACCACACAGACCTATTAGGAGGGCTATTATTCAAAAGACGGACAATACCAAGTTTTGGTAAGAATGTAGAATTACTAGAACTTTCATACACTGTTGGTAGGAATGTAAAATTGTATTATACATTCACTTTTCAAAACTAGGGGTTCATGCCTTAAAAAGTTAAGCATACACCGACCATATGATGCAGCCACTGTACTCCAGGGAATTACCCAAGAAAAATGAAGCATAATTCCATACAAAATACTACGCAGCAATAAAAAGAAATTATTGATACATGATACAACCTAGATGCATGTACAAATAATAATGTTGAATAAAAAAAAATCTAACAACAAAAACAAGTATATAGAAAACTCTAGAGAAGGAAAACTAATCCACAGTGACAAAAAGGAGATCAGTGGTTGCCTGGGGACATGGAGCAAGTAAGGAAGGGTAAGAGGGAAGAATTACAAAGGGGTGCTCTGACAGCAGGTAAAAGAGAGGGTATATGAGGAGTATGTGCCAACTGGGTCCATGTATTTTAAGGCACCTACCAGGAAATCCCAAACAACGTTGCCATGACATATCATTGACTCTCACATTGACCATGTAGAAGTGTAAAGGAGATGCCATCATTCATAATACGTAAATGCGTTCTGTTCATAAAGAAGGAGAAACAGTCTCTCTGCTTCAGCACTCTTCCTTGGGTTCTAGCACTGTTAGGCATTTACTCTTTAAATATTTTTGCTGATATTTCAATAAAATTTTGAGAGGGAGAAGAGGAAACTGCATATGCTTGGTTAACAGGAATTGTAAATTTTCTTTACTTGGAATTTTAGCTTATTATTTATTGGTTTCCATGTATAAACCATCGATACAGTTCTTGACTATATTTACATAATTTAATGTTTAAAGAAACCCAATGGGTGAACTATTTTGTAAATAGTCATTTGCTAGATGCTCTTTATTTTTTGAAAACTGTAATACATTGTTTTATTTAATTTATGAATTACACATTTGTATTGCATTGACTAATTTTCCTTAAAATCAACAATTTTAAGTTGTATTGGTTTTGTAAGGCTTCTGTAACAATTTACCAAAAACTTAGTGACTTGAAAACAAGACAAATTCATTATCTTACAATGCTGGAGGTCAGAATTCTAAAATAGGTCCTATTGTGATCAAATCAAAGTATCAGCATAGCTGCATTTCTTCCAGTCTTTAGGGGAAATTTTGTTTTCTTGTTCTTTTCAGTTTTTATATTTTTATTTTTATTATTTTTTACTTGGAAATAATTTTAAATTTACAGAATATAATATATGAACAGCACAAAAAATTCCATATCCCATTCACCCAGAGACACCATTTGAATTTTGCCCACTTTCTCAATAATGTCCTTCACAGCCAAGTATCAACTCTAGAATCATGTAGGGTTTTTTTGCATTCGTCATGTCCTTTCAGTCTAAGACCTCCCTTAACCTCACGACCTTAACATTTTTGAAGACGCCAAGAAAATTGAATTTCCCTATTGGATTTATCAGATATTTTCTCATTATTCCATTCAGGTCATGCATGATTGGCAGAAATATTACAGAAGCAATGTTCTTTTAATTGCATCCTATCAGGGGGCACAGGACATTGGTTTGTCCTATCGTTTGAGGAGTGTCCGCTAGTTTTCTTTGCTATCAAGGTACTTTTTTTCCTTTTGTAAATTAACAACTATTTTGTGAAAAGATACTAGAGATGATGTAACATCTCATTCCTCATCCAATTTTCACCCATTCCTTTTTGCATCGATTAATGTTTTTGCCTGAATTATTACTAAATGGTTGCCAAGCAGTGATTTTTCTAATTCCATCATCCCTTCTATTTTTATTAACTGGCATTCTACTGCAAGGTAAAGCTTTCTCTTCTTGCTATAAATTGAGTACATTCATGTTTCCCATTATATCCCATTGCAAAAAACAAAAATTGTCCTCTTTTATACAGTAACGTAATCTGTTATCATTCTTTATTTTGATTCTTAAATAGTCTCAAATTTAGTTAATAAGAGTCTCTTCAAGCTGGCTTCTAAGTTTTGGGTTTTGTTTTGTTTTTTAACATATTCGTATTATTCTTTGAGCCCTTTCTTACTTTCTGGCATAACATTTACCAGATTCCTCTTGTACTTCCCCTGCCACGAAGCTGGAATTAACCATTTCTCCAATGATACCTGGTTGTACTTAATGGAGAATGGTATTTACAACCCCAAATATGGTTGCTAAGTGTGCTCATTGTTACTGGGGTGTTGCTGCTTCATTGGTTTTCTAGGCCCTTGTAGTCACAATAAAGTAGCAGTAAGTCACAATAAAGAAATAAATGCATACATTTATATACATTTTAATGCACGTAAATCTATACTTATTTCTATTAGCATCTATATCTATTATTGAAAGTCATGAGATCACATCAACACCTCTGATTTCAATCTAACACAAGGTTCATTCTACCTTTTTTCTTTTTTATATCTCGGACTGCCATCTCCACCAGTGAGAGAGAGCTGGCTTGCATTATTTTCAATATATTCACTCATTTTCTCAACACCTGCCTCCCTCATATGTAACAAATCTCCTGACCCTGCCAGGCCACTGCCTGATACTCTCCAGGCTAAACGGAGTTCAGGGTTACAGATGTGACTGGAAAGCATGAGACAAGGTACATGAACAAAAGGAAGTTTTGGAGCAGCAAGTGTATAAACGATGCAGGCTTATGGGTGACCATGAGCTTGATATGAGTCCACCTCATAACATACGCCAAATCAGTTAACATAAATTCAGACCATGTGAGTAGGGGTCCTTTGAACTAAACAAAGAAAGTGATAAAGCAGTCCCATTCTTTTTCGGGTGGGTCAGATCACATTCGGAGAAATGTAGTGAATTTGTTGGCCACATCTTCAGTACGAGAGATTTAAAACTTCTATAGAGATTTTTATGAAGACCCCCTATTATTCTGCTTTTTAATAGTTTAGGATTTCACACTCTTATGAGGTGTGATCAGGGCTGAAACAAGATATATGACTGCCCTGGGCATCCTTCTAACCCAAAATTTCCAAATAATTTTCCTATTTATATAATGGGAATAGGAGAAACTGAAAATTGTATAGTTCTCTATGTTGAAAATAAGGAATTTATTGTGATGTTCCACATCATAAAAAAATCTCTTGGGAACTAAGTTAAACTGCTGCTTACAATACAGACACAATAGATCACGTGATCTCAATAAGCAGCTATATGCCAGTTAACTACTCAGTTTTAGAATTTCTGACTGCCAATTTCTTTGACTGTTAAGTGACTGGCCTTAGGGTTTGAGATAAGTCTTGTGTTTCCACCATGCATCTTGTCTACATGTGTTGCAAAAATACTCTACTTTGGTGGCAGCCAAACCTTGTCACGTCTTGTCAGTTAAGTAAGGAGTTATGTGCAATAATCTATAGTAAATAGGATTATATTTTTTTCACTTATTGCAGTGATGCTCAACATTCCTTATAGATTGACGCCCAGGTGGTCACTACTTTCTGGCCCTGAATAAGCCAGTGATAATACTAAAAGTATTACATTTGGCAAAAACACCAGAGTTTGCAGAATGTAAGTCCATTTTCACATTTTCACATTACATCTTCAGATATTTCATTAAAATATCATTACCCAAGACTCTAATGCAATGATTTCTAGGCCTGGTTCTATAATGCCTCAAAACATCTTAAATCATATTTCAAAGTAGTATAAATTTATACTTCTAAATTACCTGGAAACAAGATCCATTTCAGTGGAAAGTAGTTTTTGAAACACCGTATTGTGTGCAGTACTTTATAAGCTTCTCAAATGATAAAATGTTAGGAATAAACAAGTAAACTAAGTAGAAAATAAATTAAGGAATTAAGCTAAGTAAAGAAAATGTACAAGTGAAAAAAAGAGGATACAAGTGTTCTCAGTACCAGTATGTGTTACCTTTGTTATTATTTTAAATAATATTCATGTGCTTTCTTTAAAGTGTTTCACTCCAATAAGTTTTCTCAAAACATTCCTAACTTCCAAAATCTGTAAAGGGGACATAATGTCATGTCTTGTATATTTTCAAAACTAAAGTAAACCTATGTCACCAACTCCAGTGCCTCAGCAAAAAAAAAAAAAAAAAAAAAAAAAAAGTCACAACAAAGCTCAGATAATAAAACTTGAAGACACCTAACTATTTCAATGTGTGATGAATAAAAGGAGATTTTTATCTTATGTCACAGTTTCTTACAATGTGGTCCAGACATTAAATATGTAATAATCATTTGTGCTGCTTTTCACTAAATTCAGATTCCTTGGCTCCTTCTCTATTCTCCTGAAGCAGTTCTTTGGAGAACCAATGACCAAAGTCCTGGGAGCTTTGAGTAGAATGTTAGATCAACAATATTCATTTTGTATTAGTTCCATTGGTTTTCTAGGATGAAGAAAGGTAGGCTAGTGAGATTTTCCAATTTTGTAGAGTATGTGTAATTCTCTCAAAACCAAGCTCCATCAAGATCAAAACTGTTGTACAAGGACCTCCTTCTAGTAGAAGATAACTTACCCATTTTCATCCCTTCAACTATTTAAAGTGCACATCAATCCTTAAAAATTAACTCATCAGTACAATTCAAGCTAATGGAGATATATAAAATATGTCACCAGAAAAATCAATAAAATACAAAGCATTTAATTTTGTTGTTGTGTGATGAAGTCTAAGGATTTTACGAAACAATTTGCAATCACTTAAAATTCATCAGTGCAGAACTAGCTGATGCACATTTTTTAAAAAAAAGAGAACTCGATAACTATCAAGTTGGATTTATTTCCTAATTATGTAGAAAGTTTACATATACTCCAAAGTCTGTTATCACTTGGAGAGACTCTTTGGAATTTCAAAATAAGTTAACAAATAAGAACAGCATTTATTAAAAACAATTCACTTATTCTCCCTGGTAAAATATACTTTAAATATTTTACATATTTAATATAAATATTTATACTAAAATATACTTAGAAACACTCTAAATGTATTCATTTATTTTTATCTTTCTTTCGATGCTATTAATATACTGTGCCCCAAAGAGTTATCATGCGTCTACTTTTTTAAAAATATGCATATGGCATTATGTGCAGTCTCTAATCATTCCACCAAAGGCAAAGAACAGAATTCTAGTAGCTCCAGCAGTCTTACTTTGCTTTTGGATATGGACTTCTTTGCTAACACTTTTGGCAGAAACGGAAATCAAGACATACAGTGTAGGACGTTATGACTATACAACAGTGAGTTTCCACAGAAATAATGGTCTTGTCTTTTAAGACAGTACAACGTTAACTTAAACTTAGGCAGAAACACTTAAGAGATCATGCAAATCTTGGTCATTTCAAACCTGTCCACCCCAGAGAAAAGACCTACCAGATCTCACCCCCTGTCCTCCTTTCTCTTGTGTTGGAGCATTAATTCGCTATCTCTGCAGTTGTCACTCTCTTCTTTTTGGTCCTAGAGAAGCTGCTCTAATTCTCTGCTATTTTTTAGCCCTGCTGCGTTTCAACCTCACTCAGAAACTAGCGACATGTAACCCCCCACTTCCACCCCCAAGAATGGCCACAACTGCTTTTGGAGGGGAGAACTAGCAAGGGTATCTTGACCCTCCCACGTCCTCTCGCCACCCACTGGTGCCCAGCTGGACAACTGGACCAGGAGAAGGGACTGTGGGGTCCTTCCTTTCTGTCCTGGGCATCTGCCCAGCGCCTGCAAATCCCCGGGACGTTGGGCAGGTGCCTGGTTTCTGACTCCCATTCTCATTCTCTGCTATGCTCCCGATCTTCCTTCCTCCTATAGTATTTCTGTCATCACTTCTTTGATGGCGAGAGAACACAGCGCAGAGCTGCGTCTCCTTCCCATAAATACGTGTGTGCTTTCCCCGAACCTTTCTCCGCCTCCTCACACAGGTACAGTCTGCAATTCGAAGGACTTTTTTTTTCATCCAGAGACCAATGTCAGCGTCTCAGTTTGACACTTTCATTCAACAGGCCCACGCCTACTGAAGCCCACTCCTTAACAGTTCCTGTTTCTCCCAATTAACCGTGTTCCTGCCAAATGTTAAGCACCTCCTCCACCTTTTTGGGTTCTACTACTGCCCACATTAAAAAAAAAAAAAAAATCCAATACAGTAAAACAGTGTGAATTCCAGGAAAAGTGTGAGTGTATGCACTGTCTGTCAGTCTGTCAGGGTCTGCGCCTGCAGCTGCAAGGCGCTGGACAGTCGGACGACTCAAACTTCCCCCGCCAGGCTGAGGCTGGGCCCTGCCAGCTCACCTGTCCGAGCCCAGGTAACCTGGGAAGTGCCGACAGGCTGCGTTCCAGGACATCTAGCCGTGACAGAGCAATGCCAGTCAACTAGGGCCACAGGGGCGCCCCTCCCACTCGTTTGTTCTCTATTCCTGCTTCCCTCCTGGCATTCTGCTTTTGTCTGGGCACCCCTTCCTCCACAGCGCCTTACCTCAAACAGGGGACCGATCTTGTTCTTCTCCAGGTAAGCCTGGATCCGGGATTGCTGATACGACGCCATGGAGAGACAGCAGGTGCCGTGGAGAGTGCACGCAGAACGCGCCTCTGCTGGGGGTCCACCCTCCTCCCTAAACTGGTGCCAGGACAGGAGCTCGTGAGCCTCGGCTCCCCCAGCGCGGCGGCCTCGGCCCCGGCCACTGGCGTGGGCTGCAGCCCCGGGAGCTGCGAGCGCGTGGGGCGCTGAGAGCCGGAAGCCTGGCACGGGGCTGCCAACTCAGACAACTCAGAGGCGCGGGGGGAACTCATTCATCGCGCTCTCCGGCTCGCGCCCGCCCCCACCGCTCTCCGCAGAGGTGTCTTTCTCCTCTGGGCGGCAGCAGCAGGGATCAGGGCGAGGGAGGGGAGCCTGGCGCTGCCGCTCCGCCCAGAGCGCCACCCGGGGGCGCCCACTGCCGGACAGGGACGGCGGGGCTAGGACTGTCCGCGAGGGTGCGTGTGCGAGTGTGTCCAGGCGCAGAATGCGTGTGCCTCTCTCCCAGGCTACAGCCACAAAACCCCGGCTTCTCCCGAGCCTGGACTTGACCCGCCCGCCGCTCCCTAGCGACAGCGCCGCTCAAAAAGCCAATGGTGAAGGGGCTTCTTTCACAGTGCACATAAATCTGGTGTTTGTTGGCTACGCCTTGGCAGCTGCAAATGCTTTTCGCAAGGGGGTCATCCTCACAGCCGGTTTGGAGCCTCTGCACGCCACCTCCTGCTTTGCCTACACTGGCTCAGGGTCCGCGAAGGGCAGAGTTGTGAAAAGGTGCGTGGGTCTGAGGGTTTGCCACGAAAATGAAGTTGCAGTCTGTTAGAAAACCTGGCTTGGCTTGCAGCAAGCCCCCGGGAGACCGTAGGTTGAGAACCGAGCTGAAAACTCCCAAAGTGCAGACACACCCAAAGGTTAGGAGCAACTCTTCAGCTTTTGACAGGAAGACGAGAGAAATGCAAGCCAGCCCTCCCTTAATCCACATATAATTATGTGTATATATAATTGCATAGCTACATTTCAGATGCTACCCTATTCCACTTAATGTTTATCCAGATACTTCATGAACTCCTCAAATTTAGCCCATACCTTTCTTATTACGCAGGGATTTTTCAAGAAGATCTACAAACACAGAGGTTTCTTCACAGAGCTCTGTTTGTTGTGAAAAAACAAAACAAAACAAAAAAAAACATTGAGACCCCCAGTGATGGTTTCCCTGGCTCCTAACCATGATGTGCCACCAAAATAAAAAATTTATATTAGTAAATGTGAAGGTTTATAATAACGGGGATAATTGTCCTTAAAGCTGACTGCAACAGTATAGATCTCTTTTTCTCCAGTGTGTCCTGGGTTTCTGTAATTCATAATTTCTTTATTGGTATCAGTGTTTTTTCGTTTTAAATGATATAAGTATGTAGAAACATGCAATACTTAAGAATGGGATATCCCAGAAAGCATTGTTAATTCCACTTAATAATTCAGATAAGAAATCTGCCAGAATATCTAAGAGCTTAACCATCACTGATAACCTGAAACAGACGATTTGCAGTAGAAAGATGCCCAAGTTATTACTTAGACAATCAGACTCTGTGATGTGCCCAGGGAAAGTTAAAATGAATAGCAGTGAGGTGCCCAGGATTGTCACGTGTTTTTCCACTGTGTCTCAAAGATGTACTTATATATTTTTAAATATGTTCAGAAGAAACTAAACATAACAGAATAACTATAAACAATTTTATTTGCTATGAGGAATGGTGTACAGCCATCGATGACCCCGTTAAAGAGCCAAGTATTTTTGATAAGGAGAATCAGAGTGGTGCCTTTCTGAAATCAAGTGTTGGCCTCCTCTAAGAGACATGAAGAAGATGCTTCTTTAAATCAGATAATTAACATACTCATTAAGTCTTGACCATGCTCAGAGCTCTGCACCTAAGGCCTTGAGTAGAAGATAAAGCTTTGCTGGCAAAATACTTATGCATTAAAGGGAGAATCATGAAGATATATACACTTGTGTAATGGTAAAACACTAAACCTCCCAAAATTTCATTTTTAAAATTCAATAAAAATTTCAGAAGTCTTTCAAGGCTTACCACAAATACTAACTTCTCCACAAAGCATTTCTAGGTTCTTTCCCCTTGTCCCCAACCTTGACTTCATTACTACAGTGAATATTTATGGCACATCCTCTCTATGGCAGACATTACTTTAGGACTGAGGATTCAAAGGTGAAAGGCCTCGTCGTTGGTCTCAGGTGTTCAGTCTTGTTGAGGCAACTGGCATAAACACAAATATGACATTAGAATGCACTGTGCTAATATCGATGTATAAAACATGATGTGCACATGCTGATGATGGAAAATTACCTACGTCGGGATCATCAAGGAATGCTCCATAAAGGAGATGGTGTTTGAGCAATGTTTTGAATCAAGAGTAAAATTTTTATGTTTTTCAGGTAGGATCGGTCGACTGAGGATGGGGATAATGATTCTTCAGGCTTTGGCATTAAAAATAAAATAGCATGTGCAAAGGCACAGATGCATACAACAGACTGGTGGTTGGAGAAACAAAGTGTATATATATAGAGAGAGAAGAAGATTAGCATGGGAGGGTGAAAATGTAATCAGAGTTTAGCTCATTAAAGGTCTTAAATGCCTTGTTAAGAAGTATAGACTTGCATCTTCCAGGCGATGAGACGTGACTAAAGAACTTTGAGCAGAGGAATGTTATAGAGTGTCAGGTAAAAGTTTTAGGAAGATCGCTTTGGTTACAACATGCATAATAGATTGAAGGAGAATGACATGGGGATAGCAAAACCAATTTGGGTTATAGAATCCATAAACAAATCACAAGGGCCAGGCTTAGGACTGGGGATGTAGACAGAGAAGATGGGATATATTCAAGAAATCTTTGAAGACTCATTCATTTGTTTATTAACTAGATGTAGGATGAAGTTGAAAGGGGGACTCAACGATGACCCTCTGATTTCTGCAGTGAAGCTAAGAGATTATAAATTATTGGCCCAAGTCACCCAATGAATAACTGAAAAGGCCAGGTTTTGATTCAGATTTTTCTAACTCCAAAGCTGAAGCTATTTTAATTCTCTACCCTGTATCCTAAAAATTAGTCAAGAATTTATTTGCAGATATCATAGTCCCTTAGAGGGAAGGACTATGTGTCATGAACTGGCACATAATAGGCCCTCAATAAATAGCAGTTGAATGAATTAATTTTTAGTAGATCAATTCAATACAGTTATGTTCTTTCAGGCTAAATTTTGCTTCTGACACATGCAAATTATGTTCTGTTTTGTTCTATTTAATTAATTACATACATATCTTGTTCCCTCTTTTAATTGCAAACTCTCTAAAATTATGAACTATATCTAAATAATTCTTTTATAGTTTACGACATGTAACATAGTATATTTTCATACAGTAGGTTCTTGGTAAACATATCTTTAATTTAATATCCTCTTGCTGTGCATATTAAGAATTTGTTTCATGTAGTCCCTTTAAGATAATCTGAAAAGTAAGATTAAATTTAACAACTTTCTTCTGCACACGTACCATGGTACCTTTATGATCCTTTTCTTTCCCCGCTTTTTTGGCTTACGTTCAGCATGAAGAGAGATCATTTTTGGTGTTTTGACCTCATCGTGTTACAGGATTGCCGGTCAGTATAATTTACAAATATATAGAACCCAATTTATAGAATATACTAAAACCCTTATCTCACTTCATTTGTAACAGACACCTTGCACAGCTCCTTAAACAAACGATTTTTGATGAGAGACAAGAGAACAAGGGTAAAGACCAGTTGACCTAATTAGGAAGTGTTAGCAATATAATCACTTGAAATTAATTAAATACTGAAGTCAAAGACCAGAGAAGTTCTATACAGGTTCTTTGAATTTAGGTTACTAGCCGTGTTTCCCTGAAATAAGACCTAGCTGGACAATCAACTCTAATGTGTCTTTTGGAGCAAAAATTGATATAAGACCCAGTCTTATTTTAATATATATGAGACCGGGTATAAATATAATATAATGTAATATAATGTAATGTAATGTAATATAATATAATACCGGGTATAATATAATATAATATTAATATAATACCGGCTCTTATATTCATTTTTGTTCTGAAAGACGCATTAGAGCTGATGGTCTGGCTAGATCTTATTTTTGGGGAAACAGGGTACGTCGTGGTTCAAGTGTAGCTGAAAGGGAGGGACACAGTATTTGGAAACCAATCAAGTACAATCAGGGCGAACGTTGACCTTGGAGCTGCAGCCGAGGCTAGAACCCAGGCTTTGCCACTGGAGCTGTGATCTTCAGCAAGTTGCTTAACCTCTCTGTCCTTAGTATCCTCATCAAGTGAAGACAAATAGCACTTCGTTCATCAGTTTATGATGAAGGTTATATGCGATGATGCAGGAAGCACTCAGTACAGGACCCAGCACACAGTAAAGATTCAATAAAGGGTAGTGCTAATATTGTTACCATTGTCATCATATCCTAATCACCGTCACCACCATCACTGTCAATTCCCTGAGACTGAGATAAACTCAAACAATGCTTCCAGTTCTGTGAAATCCTGCCACCCAGTCTTCTCAAGTGATAGTTCTAGCTCTCTAATTTCCACATTTAAATATTAGGGTTTAATATTTGATCTTTAATATGTGGAATGTTTCTAAGCAGTCATCATCTAAAAGACTTTATGTCAATAACTTTTCATAACATGTTTATTTGCATGGCCTCATGAATCCCTTAAAGGGAATCTACAGATAACCAAACTGTGCAGATACCTTTGATGTTACCAATAAGTTGTTAACCCTGACATGCTTTTCGCTTATAACTTCCAAAATGATACTATCTTGATTTTTCATCTGAATAAATGAGAGGAAAAATAACTTCAACCATAAAAATGCTCCAGAATACTGTAACATGATACTGGACTTATTGAAAGGAAGGAGAAAATAAGAACTAAGCAAACAAAAGATGACGTGGTAAGGAAAAACAATGCTCCTTGGTGTGCACCCTGGGGAACCAGGCATTCTGCCTAGGACAGGATGTGCTGTTTTCCAGTCTAGCTATCAAGGAAGAAGTAACGTGGGACCTATTTCTCAAGCATTCACTTCTGTAAATGCCAGCTCATGCTCAGTCATAATGCAGCATATCACAACAAGCCCAGCACTAAAGGTTAAAGGTACATTTTAGAAGAATTAATGGAACCACCATTGCCTAGAGATAAGTTAAGTAAAAAAAAAAAAAAAGAAAGAAAAGAAAGAAACAAAGAATGACAGCTCTTTGCAACAACACTCTGGATACTATAGTCAGCAAATTCTCTCCTTCCAAAATCAATGTTGGTCCACTACCAATGGATAATCCCATCCTCCAACCCTCAGATGGTTTTGGTCCTGAGGGACAGACAGTTTTGTGATGTCTAAGCAGACGCTCAGCTTTCACACATGTCCCAGAATCACACTGACATATGTCTGCCACAAAAGATTTATGATGAGGTCATGAGTAACAGCAGCTAAACTTGCTAACATTGCCTGGGAAGATTAGGAAACCAGAAATTGAATGAATGAATGAATGAATGAATGAATGAATGAAATGAACCATCAAACAAGTGAGTACATGGTAGAATAAATAAATTACAAAAAGAATGAATAAAATGCTGGTAATTCATTAGGTAACCATGAAGCATATATAATAACCAGTTTCTCTATCATTTGTGTTTAAATCCCCTTTTTATATGCACAATAGTCTAATGAATTTAGTCCAGTAGAATTTTCTTCTAAGTGTTTATATATTTAAATATAGCGTTTCGATATGATACCATGTTTCCCCGAAAATAAGACCTAGCCAAACAATCAGCTCTAATGAGTCTTTTGGAGCAAAAATTAATATAAGACCCGCTATTATATTATATTATATTATATTATATTATACCCAGTCTTATATTATAATAAAATAAGACCGGGTTTTATATGAATTTTTGCTCCAAAAGACCCATTAGAGCTGATTGTCAGGCCAGGTCTTATTTTCAGGGAAACACAGTAACAGCATTAATTTGCCTTTATGTGTTTCTTGAGTTTATCTTCTTCAATTTGCCACTTTCTTTCTCTTACTTTTTTCTCCTTTCTTTCTTTTTTTAATTAAATTTATTGGGGTGACAATGGTTAGTAAAATTACATAGATTTCAAATGTACAATTCTATAATACATCATCTATATATCACCTTGTGTGCTCACCACCCAGAGTCAGTTCTCCTTCCATCACCATATATTTGACTCCCATTACCCTCTTCTACCATCTTGGGTTGTTTTTGTTTTTTGTTTGTTTGTTTGTTTTTTAAGGAGCCTTATTTATCTTGCAGCCTGGGCCTGAAACGTAAGTACACAATTGTCAGTGGTCAGGGAAAACCAACTGACTAGAATTCATGACAAATGTTTTCTGCTACATCTCTTTTCTAAAATGTATTTTAAGAACCATTGGTCTGTAAATGCTTGCCCTTGTCATATCCCTAAGCATACTTTAATATCGAATCATTGCCACTGAGCCCAAGATTTCATATATGCAAAAACGGTTTTTCCTTTGTCTCAGCATTAACTGACTCATAACCTCTGTTTTGCCAAAAACATTATCAAAAGAAAAACATTTTTGTCTCGTTTTCATTTTATTGTCTTTAATATAATGGCATTATATCAAAATCTTGTCTTAGAGCAATGCCAGTAAAAATATTTCAGAATTTAAGAAGGGAGCATGGAAATAGGGTTAATCTTCTACATTTCACTGATATTTAATTTCAAAATAGTCTCCCTGAAATTAAAAATTAAAATTAGGGAGTAACAACAGTCAAGAAGCTTCTAAAAACTGCTGTATCTATGGTGAAAAAAAAAGGGGGGGGGGACTAATACATTGTCATGTTATCATATGAAATATGCAAAAGTGAATTTTTTTAGTATGTGTCCTATCTGCTTCCCAGAATAAATGGTCTCTGTGTTTGTTCAGTATTTGAGCTTCTATCTACACGTTTAAATGTCCTTTGACATTTTTATCTCCCTTCCAGTATAACTTTCTCAAAGGTAGTTAAACTGGCGTTGGGGTCAAACCTCTCTCTGGCCCACATACTCCAATGTCCCTTTGTCGTCATCATCCCAGGGCCAGGTTCTAGGCAACTGAGGACCACTCCTCTAGCTCAGCGCCCAAGGAAATTATGTAAACTCACCAGACCTAAACTGTTCACCCTGCCTGCCTGAACTTTCCTGAGAAAACCACAGTGAAGGTCACAACCCCAGCTTTCCCCTTGCTCCTTCCTGCTCTCTGCCACCCTGAGGTGTCCGCAGATGGCCCTGTGTGGGGTGCAGTGCCTCCTGTGTCTGGGAGCTGTGAGTGTAATAAACTGTTTTCTCTAGCCTAGCCTCTCTGTGTCCATTCCTGCGGCCACACCTGACTGATCATCTCAGAAAAGAACACTGAACAGACCTCCATGGGTTTGAACCCTGTTACGTACCAGTACATACCAACTGTGTAAATTTTGACAGTTGCCTCTAAGCCTCATCTCCCTCACACACACAATTAAAAAAATACTGATAGATCTGTATTGTAGTGTCATGAGGTATACATGAGAATGTGACAAGCACAAGCCTGCCAAGGAGTAAGTATGCAAGAAATATTAACTGTATCATTGTTGTTGATTATACTGGATGATATTTCCACCAGAAGCCATGTTTCCTCCTCTTCCTTTCCCCATTTTAAAGGTGAGCAAAAAAAAAAAAAGAAAAAGAAAAAAGCTGACTGACTTTCTTATTTGTCGTATCTCTTAGTCTAAAATAGCTCCTATTTCACCATTATGCAACTGAAAAGAAATTGGAGATTTAAATGATATATTTTTATTGGTTAGTATTTAATATTTTAACAGGCTTCAAATGTAAATATTAAAAACAAAAAAAGGAATGAATACAAAGAAACAAAAACCCTAACTTCATTGTTGATAGTCTACTTTATTTAAAGTGTTATTTGATGATGCATAGGCATTCATTTCCAAACTCAAGATCAAGAAAAATTAACATATCATAAGCTGCCCAGGTCTAGTTTAAAACAATATAATCTATTCCCTTCTCAGAGGAAATTAGTAAATTGTCTAATACCTGACACGGGTGAATTTGATTTTTCACATGCATGAATTATACAAAAACAACTAACAGAAGTCTCAGGGCTTTTTTTAAATGAAGTTTTTCCTCCAACGAAAACTTTTGAGACCTAATTACATTAAAGCACTCTTAACTGGGTGGTAACCCTATATAAGTTGATACATATTCTAAAAAGAATAAGCTTTATATCTTTACAAAGAAGTTCCACAATCTTTCATGCTATAAATTCCTAAGACCATATTTCAAGCCCAGACCAGTCTTCTATACTCTTTTTTGGTTCCTGGAAAAGGCACGGGAACCCCAGTTTGCTTTTCTTTCTGTCATATGGCTAATAGTCACCATTTAGTCTTTCTCCCTTTTAGCTGTCAGACTGTCAGGCAGAGTTTGCTTTCCTCCAACTCACTCCTTCCTTACAAATACTAAGGAAAAAAGACACTAGCTCTTTTATTATACTCCTTTATCACTAATCATAAGGAAGAAATCAGAGAGAAACACGGGCTAAAAAAAAAGAACATCTTGCCAAAATATTGTATCAGAGGTTCTAGCCAGCACAGTTAGGCAAGAAAATGAGATAAAATTATCTTCATTAGAAAGGAAGAAGTAAAACTCTATCTGCAGATGCTATGATGTAATATATACAAAATCCTAAGGAAATCCACTTAAAAAAAAACCAAAAACTGTTGGAACAAATACATGAGTTTGTTAGCAAGGCTGCAGGTTAGAAGATTGATATACAAAAAAATCTATTATATTTCTATACATTTTCAATGAACAACCCAAAAAGGAAACGATTTCACAATTATATTTGTAATGGCATTAAAAAGGAAAAAAAAACACTTGGAAATATGTTTAACAAAAGAAGTATAAAACTTATATACTGGTAACTATGAAATATTTTTGAAAGAAATTAAAGAAGACCTAAATAAAATGAAAGATATCCTGTGTTCACATATTAGAGGATTTAATATTATTAAGATAGCAAACTCCCCAAATTGATGTACAGATTCAACACAATTCCCACTGGCTTCAGAATTCCAACTGGCTTCTTTGGAAAAATTGGCAAGGTGATCCTAAAATCCATATGAAAATGCAAGAAATTCAGAAGAACCAAAACAATCTTGAAAAAGAAGAGCAAAGTTGGAAGGCTCATACTTCCTGATTTCAAAACTTACTACAAAGCTGGGCAGTAATCAAAACAGTGTGGTACCGGCACAAGGATGGAAATAAAGAGTCCAGAAATAAAGCCTCACATTTATGGTGATCTGATTTTAGACAGGAGTGTCAAGGTAATTCAATATGGAAAGAATAGTTATTTGCATCCAATGGTATTGAGATAACTGGTAATCCACATGCAAAAGAATGAAATTGGACTCCTTCATGTGTGTGTGAGTGTGTGTGTATGTATGTATGTAAATTAACTCAAAATATATCAAAGACAGGTAAGATCTAAAGCTATAAAAATTTATAAGAAAACTAGGTGTGTACATTGACGACATTGCATTAAGTAATTTTTATTTTTTTAGATATTGCACCAAAAGCACAAACAAGGAAAAACTAGATAAATTGGACATCATCAAAAACACTTTTTTGATGCAAAAGACACTATTAAGAAAGTTAAAAGACAATCCACAGGACAGGAGAAAATATTTTCAAATCATATGTCTAATAAGGGACTCATATCTAGAATATATAAAGAACTCTTCCAACTCAATGATAAAAGTGACAAATAGCCCAATTAAAAATGGGCAAAGGGGCCGAACAGGCATTTCTTCAAAGAACATATAGAAATGACCACTAAGCACATGAAGAAATGCCTAACATCATTACCCATTAGGGAAATACAGATGAAAACCACGAGATACCACTTATACCCACTAGGATGGCTAGCCTGTAAGAAAAAGAGATAGGTAATAAGTGTTGACAAAGATGTGTAAAAGTTGGAACCCTCATACACTGCTGGTACGTATGTAACATGGTGCAGCCAATTTGGAAAAGCTGGGCAGCTCTTCATAGGATTAAATATCAAGTGATCATATTACCATGCAATTCCGCTCCTAGGTATAGACTCAAGAAAAATGAAAACACATGACCACACAAAAACTTATACATGAATATTCAGAGCAGCCATATTCATAAAAGCCAAAAAGTGGAAATGATCCAAATACCCAAATATCCGTTAACTGATGAAAAACTAAATAACATACCAGTCAGGGGGCTCACTTCTTCAATTATATAAATGTCTAATCATCATGTTGTTCACTTGAAATTAATATAAAATAATACTGAATGTCAACAGTAATTGAAAAATTAAAAAAGGGGGAGAAGGCGATGGGGACTAAGAGGTCCAAATTTCCAGGTATAAAACAAACAACGCATGGGAATGTAATGTACAGCATAGGGAATACAGTCAATAATATTGTAATAGCGTGGTACAGTGTCAGATGGTTGCTGGACTTACGATCACTTCTTTAGGTACATATATGTTGAATAACTATGGTGTACCCCTGAAACTAATATAATATTGTATGTTAGCTATATTTTAATAAAAATCTTTAAAAATGAAAGGCTAAATAACATGTGGCATACCCATTGAATTAGATTTGGTAATACAAAGCAACATAGTACAGCTAAGTGAAAGAAACCACAAAGTATCACATACTGTATGCTTCCACTGATACACCTGCATATCCAGAATAAGCAAATCTGTACAGCAGAAAGTAGATTAGTGGTTTCTCAGAGCTGGTGGGAGAATGGGAGGCAGGGGGTGAGGGAAAGGGAGTGGGATGGGTGAAGTTTCCAGGCAGGAATGGGTGGGGGGTGAACTGTTAATGGATATGAGGTTTCTTTTAGGGGTGATGAAAACGTTCTAAACGTTATTGTGCTGATGGTCGCACAACTCTGTGAATATACTAAAAGCCATTCAATTGTACACTTGAAATCGGTGGTATATTGTTTGGTATATAAAGTCTGTCTCAATAAAGATGCTATTTTTACAAAAACTGTTCAATTTTGTTGGTTCCAAGTTCCTCTTAGACTCCTGTTGTTTTTTGTTTATACTGTTTAAATTGTGTTTATTCTGTTTAAATTGTTTATACGGAGACAAATATTGTTATAAAACACACAGAGAGATATAAACAGTTCCTAAAAACGAGTCTTTATTTGGTGAACTGCATAATGGGATAAAAATGCAAGTTTGAAAGCAAAAGAGAGTTAAATGATTTTGCATAAGTTTGAGACTGTGCATTTGTGTAGATTCAGGAAATGAGAGACACTTGGTGAGGCCAGAAAGAGGCAAAGATGCCGTGTGAAAGAAAGAAGAGTTACAGCTATAATGGGCTGATTTGAATTTGGGTGAAATCAGTGAGAATATGAGAATATTTCCTGAGTAGGAGGTTTCCTACTCAGGAAATATTCAGTAAAAACACCGTTCCATCTTTCTTGCTATGCTGTGGGACCTGTTTTGAGGACCTGTCTGCAGGGTACATGCTGGGCCAAAGGAAGGCCAACTACGTTTGCAATGCTGGTGTAGCTTTCATTTTTGAGAGAAATTGTTAGGAGTCCTTTGGGTTTCTTTCTTTCTTGAGGTTAAGAATTACAATTTTTAAAAAACTTTTTCTGATTCTCTACATTTCAGCGCTTAGGTTTAAGGCTGCAAATACTCTGCCACTTGTCTTTATCACAAAAGTGAAACTGATGAGAATTATCCCTGATCATACATGTCTACACTACACTGATTTTCATTGCTCTGCATATTCCATCATAAGAATATAGCAAAATTCATTTATCCATTCTTCCATTCCAAGATTCTACTAAGGCAAAAAACATTGCAATAAAATTCTTGTTCCTGCCTGATTTTCCCCTGGCCTGGATTGTCAACACGGTATAAAGCTAGCAAAAGAATTGCTTGGTCAAAGAATGCACGGATTCAGATTCATGAGACATTGTCACATTGCTCTCCAAAGTGGTGATATACATTTGTAAGCCTTCCCACAAATTTTGAGAGTTCCCTTTGCCTGAATCCTCACTCATACCGAAGGGTTAGTGCATAAAAGGTGTGGGCATCCATCCCAATTCTTGCTCTCCCTACACTGGTTTTAAATTCAAGCCCCAGTATTGTTAAAAGTGATAAATAACCCGGCAGGCACAAGTGTCAACTCTGCACTTCTCTGTCCTAGTTTTCAAGTTTCTTTTTCATTTCTGTCCCAAGGTGATTTTCCTGCCTTTCTTAGCAGTTCAGCCATGCCTTTGTAAGGCTGTTAGTTATAATTTATCGATCGATTCTTTATGTTTGTAGCTGGAGGGTTTTCAAGTTATCTGTATACTTCTAGACTCTTAAATGCCTGACAACTTAGTCAGCACCTGAGCAATCTTTAAACAGTCCCAGATGTTGGACACCATAAAGACAATAAGGGAAGTCAAATTAGCAACTACGATCAGCAATTAAACTCTCTTTGCACCATATGACAGCATAGCATAACAATTAATAGTTGGGACTCTGCAGCTAACCTGGTTGGAATCCCAGCTCTCTCCCTGACTAGCTGTGTGACCTTGGGCAATTTACTTCATCTCTCTGAGCCACAGTTTTTTCATCTCTAAGACAAGGATGTAAATGATAGAATCTACCCTGTAGGTTTGGTATAAGGACCTAATTACTCTTCACAAAAATGCTTAGAACTATCGCTGAGACACATCATGTGCTATGTAATCACGTGAAAAATAAATAAAATGGAACAATGAATATTAGACATTGTTTTTATATTCCCTATGACTGTTTTAATAATGACCTTCCCTTCGGTCCCCAGCATGGACAATCTAACATTTTAAACATTTTGTCCAAGGCTTATGGGTGTAATCTATAGGAAGTACAGTCTAGTAGAAAATTGCTTGGGCACTATGCTGGAAATGGTAAGCTCAGTAACTTATTGCTGAAATTCTCTCTGCTACTCTCTTCATTCTCTCTCTTTCCTCTAAATGTTTTCTCCTATTTATTTATTTGAGTCCCTTTCCTGTGACATGTTTTCTTAAATGTGTGGCGATCCTTGGTAGCCCTTTCACTTTTTAAAATAATAAAGCAAAAGGCAGATTAGAAGATCCACACTCGTGGCTGTCATTTACTGAGTGGTAGACTCCTCTTGTTGAGATTTTCTGGATATTTCGATGGGAGACCGTCCAATGTGCGTGCCTACAGATCTTTTCTTTGGGTCTGGTCAGATATCCCGATGGCATTTTCATACTGAAAATATAGTAAGTAAGGCGGCTGCCAAGCAAAGATCTTTAATGAAGTTTCTTCTTCAAATACATTGCATAGATTTCATTTATACCCTCCTGTGTTTTTCTCAATGAACACTTGCCTATTGACTGAATTAAATATTTCAGTTTAAATAGCAAAACAAACAAGCAGAAACGCCTCAGAATCTTAAAAATGTGTTTTAAGTGCTGGGTGATGGCATGCTATCCCAGTCACCTTTAAGTTCACTGGCACCGCATCTCACCCTCAGTAAGACGGGCTTCTTTCTGACCTGTATTCTGTTATGGCCATTCCAAACCCGTATTCTGTTATGGCCTTATATTTCGTCAAACAGATCTTGGTCTTTCACACTTTCATGAATTTACACAGAATATATTTTCTTCCTAAAATACACGTATCCCATTTTCTTTCTCTATTTGACTGCAGAACCTCTGTTTTCCTTCAATATCTATCCAGTGTAGCGATCTCGTTTTCTGTGAGCATCTCTGACTTTTCCAGGCAGTCTCATTCTAACGCATCCGTTCCATGCTTAACTGAAATGGTGCAATCACCTCTATTAAAACACTTATTGCTTTCACTTCTAATAACTTTGTTTATATGTCTCCCTTACTAGTTTGCGAATTCTATAAAGGCAGGGACTCACACAATTTTATCAAGCCATCTTACCAACGAACACCATCTCCACTAACCACCAAAGAGATCCATACAAATTTCTTTCTATACTCTATTTGTGGTAAGACTCAGATTGCCTCATGTGACAGCTCAGACTTTTATTATGGAATAGGATTTAATATATACATATATATTATATATAAAACATATATATATATAATATATATATAAAACATATATATATAATATATAAAACACATATATAATACATACATATATATGTATTTATATACATATATGTATATATATATACGTATGTACTATATATTATATAGATGTCATTATCAACATTTTAGGAAAGTATTGACTAAAGCTATTTTATATTCAAGTATTTAAAATTCTAAGTTATGATAATTTAGAGCTTCATTCTATAAACTCAAATGCATGCATTATAGGTAGCACAGATTCTGTTACCCTTTTATCTACTATGACTTCTGTTATGAAATTTAATATGAGAGAGATGATTGTTTCTGTAATGAATTTGTAAATGTGTTTCCATTTGGGAATATTGTGTATTCATGTGTGCAGGTGTCAGCTGGATAAATACATATAACTGCTTTCTAAGTATTATAGATTTTACTCAATGATGAAGATGAAATCACTACTTATAAAATAATCTGTGGAAACTGATGTTTTAATTATAAGTGACAAACTACGGGCCTGAACTATAGAGTGAAACCTAAACAGTGCTTTTCCCAGACCTGCATGTTACTCAACTGTTTGAAGGAAAGCCCAGTAGCTGTTGTGTGAATCTGCTGGAGCATGAGGAAAAAATATTCTCCAAGTAAATTTAGCTAAAAATTCTGTAGAAGTTTTGGGAGAATGCAAATAGATGCAAACCTCATAGCTATAAGAAACGTAGCATGATAAAGACACAAATGCTCCTACAAGTATCATAAGTTTGCATTTGGCAGCAACTTCAGAGATCCAGGAAATAAATGAAAGTGAATTGATAAAGGTGTCTATTTGCACTTTAAATGTATTTAGTGTAAGCTTCATCATGCTCAAATGAAATTTATTTTTGAAAATAAGCATGCCACTAATTTCCTGAGAATTCTTTAAAATTTCCTCACCCCAAATGTGAAGAAAATGAATTTAAGTCATTTTAGAGAAGGGTTGCCTAAGCAGATGGAGTCTGGAAAATTCAAAGAAACAGGAAGAAAGGATAAAATATGATCAAAGCAACTATAACCTGCTAAAGTTTTGCATTGGCGAACATACCAGTATGTAGATATGGTAAGTGCATGGCCACCAGGAGGCAGGACGGGGGTGGGGTGGGGAGTCAGAGGGGGGTTGAGTCTTTGACTGTAACCCCTTCAGTGACCGACGTGACTGGTACACAGTGGCTGTGCTCCCACTGAGTCTAGTGTGGGGAGGGCAGCTTGCCCTCTTGAGCTCTCTCAGGTAAGGACTTGGTAATTGCCTATGGTTGGACCTGAAAGATCACATATAATATTCTGGCTTTTGGAGTTTGACTTCCCAAATGCCAATATAAATAATGGGCATTTTCCTTACATTGAAATGTCCTCCTCTAAGGAATAGATCAGTCTGACCTCCCCTATAAAACAAAACCAAAAAATTCAAGATGGAGATAAATGATTCAATAAGAATTTTAGATCCATTTATAGCCTTATACTTAAGACTGAGCTAGGAAGATCATTACCATATTTGCAGATAATATTTAGTTTAACATTTTTCATTCAAAATAGTAGTGAACCCACACAAAAACAGTCAATATATCTTTGACAAAGGTACGAAAGGAATTCAATGGGAAAAGGGTAGTTATTTCAATAATTGCTGCGGGGATAATTCCTCGTCCATATGCAAAAAGAGGACCCTAGACACAGCCCTCACACCTGCCCCACACACACACACACACACACACAAAGTTACTCAAAATGGATTACAGACTTAAACAGCAAATTCAAAAAATATAAAACCAGAGGAAAACATATCACCCATGAAACCTAGTGAATTAGTTTGCTAGGGCTGCCAAAGCAAAATACTACAGACCGGGTGGTTTAAATGACAGAAATGTATTTTCCCATGATTCTCCAAGTTGGAAATCCACGAGCAGGTGGTGGTAGGTTTGGAGTTTCCTGGAGCCTCTCTCTTTGGATAGCAATTGGCTGTCTTCTCACCGTGCCCTCATGTGGTCTTTTCTCTTGTGTGCATGGATCGCTAGTGCTTCTTTCCCTTCTTCTAAGGACAGCAGCCATATTAAATAAGGGGTCCGCCCTAAAATCCAAAAAACTGACAATACCCATTGCCCGTGATGATGCAGAGCAATAGGAGCTCTCATTAACGTCTGCTGGAAATGCAAAATGATTCCGCCACTTTGAAAACCATTTGGCAGTTTCTTTCAAAGCTAACCATAATCTTACCATATGATCTAGCAATTGTACTCCTAGGTATTTACCCAAGTGATCTGAAAACGTATGCCCACAGAAAAGTGTCATGCAAATGTTTATAGCGTCTTTATTCATAATTGCCAAAAACTAGAAGTGACCAAGATGGTCTTCCAAAGATGGAAAAACAAAGTATAGTACATCCATACAATAAAGTACTATTTGATGATAAAAAGCAATGTGCTATCAAGCCACAAGTAGACTTGGATGAATCTTAAATACATATTGCTAAGTAAAAAAAAAAAAAAAAAAAAAGCCAGTCTAAAAAGTTACGTACGTCCTTTATGATCCCAATTAGTATATGATATTCTGGAAAAGGCAAAACTATAAGACAATAAACAGATCAGTGATTGGGTTTCAACTGGTGGGGAGAAGGTTGAATAGGTGAAGCACAGAAGATTTTTTTAAGGCAGCAAAATTATTCCTTATGATACTGTAAAATAGGAATATGATGCTATATATTTGTTAAAACCCATAGAACTTCACAGCCCAAAGAGTGAACCTTACTGTATGTAAATTTTTAGAAAGTAAATTGGGTAGTCCACAGACAATGAATTGCAGATGATGACAAAATGATCTAACTGAATTGTTAAATTAATTATACAGGAGACAATTAGACTGAGTTGGCTTTAATGTCTTAGTACCCCATGTAAGCAAACTGAAATCTAAGCCTGAAGTGCCTCAAGGTTAAGAAATCAAAACCTAAGCACAACCAACCACAAACCACCAACTAGGCTTTCCCAAATAAGGCAACTGCTTAAGCTCTAGCCAATCAAATCATTTCCTTGCTTTGTTTCTATCTCTTCTCTATAAAAGTCTCTCCCTGAGCTCATCATGGAGCACTTCTAATTACTTCTGGTTTGGCACTGCCTGATTTCAATCAATTTTTGCTCAAATAACTCAAAGTTTTTAATATGCCTCAGTTGATTTTTTAACATTTCTACAAATGTATGAAATAACTCTCTGGAGGAATAAAACGAATGAAACAACTGAGATGGGGGAAAGGTACCTACCCAAGTAACTTTGGAAATTAATAGTCAGAAAGACCAAAGGCAAGGGAACCTCTACAAACACAGCGTACTCTGGTTAACAAAGTTATTTCCCACAGGGATACAGGTTATCAATTGTGAAACCTGTATAGTTACTTGAACAGACACTTCACCAAAGAGGATGGATATATGGGAGGCAATTCAACACACAAAACGATGTTCTACATCACTGGCTAGGAGGGAAATGCACACACTACAAATGTTAGAATGGCTGAAATTAAAATTACTCACCATACCAAAGCTGTCAAGACTATGAGGTCTGACAATTAAGTTCGCGAACTCATCCTAGAAAAAGGGCTACACACCTCATTGCTGAATATCACTATGGTCACCTTCAAAGTACTCCCCTTGGGAAGCTATGCACTGATGCCAGTGCCTAGTCCACCCTTTAAAGCAATTTTGGAACTCTTTTTCTGGAATGGCCATCAGAGCTGTCGTCATATTACCCTTGATGTCCTGAATGTCATCAGAATGTCTTCCTTTCAATCTTTCCTTTATCTTCGGGTAAAGAAAGAAGTCACGGGGCTGATCAGGTGAGTAGGGAGGGTGTTCCAATACAGTTATTTGTTTATTGGCTAAAAACTCCCTCACAGACAGTGCTGTGTGAGCTGGTGCATTGTTATAATGCAAGAGCCATGAATTGTTGGCCAAAAGTTCAAGTTGTCCAACTTTTTCACGCGGCCTTTTCAGCATTTCCAAATAGCAAACTTGGTTAACTATTTGTCCAGTTGGGACAAATTCATAATGATTTCTGATATCAAAAAAAAGGTTAGTAACATCGTTGCAACAAGTTCACGAAGTTAATTATCAGACATCGTACAGAGCAACTGGAAGACTCAGATACTGCTGATGTGAATGCAAAATAACACAACCATTCTGAAAAACTGTTTGACAGTTTTTTACTAACTTAACCATAGATTTATTTACCATATGACCCAGAACTCCCACTCTTTGATATTTACCCTAGAAGAATGAAACATTATGTCCACACAAAAATGTATACGCAAGTATTGATAGCAGCATTATTATAATTGTCCAAAACTGAAAATATCTTGAATTTCCTTCATTGGATAAATGGATAAACAAACTGTGTTCCATCCATACAACTGAATATTAAATTAATTTAAATTTAACTTTAAAAACTAATATTTGATTCAGCATTGAAAATTTTTAAGGTATGTTTGAAACAACTTGGGTTTGTGAATCTTTTTCTGCTGTAAATCTTATAAAATCGAAATACAAATCCAACATATCTGTTAAAATGTAACTTCCAAATCAAGATGTGTTGTAAGTGTAAAATTACATACTAGATTTTGAACACCCAGTACAAATCAAGAATATAAAAATCTATTATTCATTTTCATGTGGATTACATTTTGAAATGTCACTCTTTTGTACTTATTTGGTTAAATAAAAATATTATTAAAATTAAAATAGGGCATGAAGAGCAGTATAGGTTATAATGTAGCAGATATAAGGATGAAAGAAAGAATGAAATTATAGTGAAAAAATAACAGAATGCTAAAGAGCTTTGGGAAGATACTGGAGATGAAGGAAAGGATTTAAAAGGGAAGATAATTGCCATTTAGCTGTACATCAGAATGACATTGGTGCTGAGCTGATTAATTTGGGTTCTCAGGTTCCACTCACCAAGCATTAAACTAATTTTTCTTTTAACAAATTGGTCTATGGAGATCATTGAGATTAGGATCTTTTAAAACTAATGAAGGGGAAGACTCCAAATCATTCTGTGTGCTCCTTCACTACACGTCAATATTCCTTCAGAGGGATAGGTTGGATCAGTTAGGAGACAATTGATGAACATTTTAAAGATTAAAAACCAATGTTTACAGTGAATGCTTTGTATCATGCTGGTGGGTCAAATTTTGCCCATGTAAGAGAGAGAAAGGAATTTAGGTTACTATTAGACCTAATACCATATATATATGTATTTTCATCAGATGGAGGCATCCCTTTATCTTTTGATTTTTCCTAGCAAATAGCATTTGTGCTATTAGGTGGGAGAAAACACAACAGTGCCATCTTGAAATCTCTTTTACTGTATTGTTTAAGCCAGATGGCATCCTGGCATTTCATTTATTACAAGCGTCTTTGCCAGAATCTGATGAGACTCAAGGTTCAAATCAACTAATACACTGTGTATTTTTGTCTGTTTCTATAATAAGAATATTTTCTTCAGATATATATTTTTAAATCAGTGATTAAATCTCTTTTACTTTTCCAGATTCTAATAGAAGAAGTCTGTGTCCCAGTTGACAGCGTTAGGAAAATATAAGGAGAACAGAGAGGCCAAAGAGATGATTTAGTATTTATTAGTCTTTTCTACTGTATAACTAAATAATGGCTCTGACTTGCTTTTTAAATGCCTCCCAGGTCAGAACAGGGTCAAGGAGCATTGTAAGACATACGAAGGAATCTTAATATGATTTATTTATAAGCATGTAAGGTGACCTTCCCACTCTCTTGATTATTCATGCCACATGAAAAATTTACTAGTTGTTTTTATACCCCCCCCATAGAAAAGCTATAACCCAAGATACATACTCCAAGGATAACATGGTCAGGATATATCAATTTCTTTCATTTTTTTAATATCAGTAATAGGTTGCATTTGCTTTTATGAGAACATTTAAGATTGATGTAATAAATGAAGTAACTTCTACATTTTTTGCCATTATTACATTTTAAATGCTATTTATTAAATGTTAACGGTTCATTTGTGTTTTAAACCAAACTTCTATAAATTAAATGAATTAACCTAATAATACTGAAAATGAAGATAGAAAAATATATTCAGACGTTTTTGTTTTACTATTATTATTTTTTTGAAGCAACAAAAGAGCAACAAATTGTCTATTTCAATAAGAGTGAAAACATGAAGTAGCAGATCCTTCAGTGTCTGGACTCCTAGATACATTTAAAACTCCTTGTCCTATTTCTCCAGTTAAACCAGATTGTGCTGCTTATTCTCTGGAACTTGCCCTGGTGCATTTACTCAAATCATTTTCCCTAGTTAAACCCCTCCTCCCCTGTCCCTTACTTGAAATCTACAAATCTTTGCGCCCACCAGCAATACCTCCCTTGTAGGCTGCCAGCATCTCTCTCTGCAGGATTTGCACCCATGGCTCATCCTCAGTCGTGCACATGGGGGCAGCATACCAGCCAGCACCCACTCTCATTGGTTAGCTCTACTTTGCTATTCAATGGAAATTGTGCCATATCAATTGCAACTTTGAAAATGTTACTTCTGCTACCCATTTTTAATTCAACAGCTCTTCATTGAGGAGCTGCTCTTGACACTAAAAATAAACGATGCATAAACATCAACAGGCTTTCCCCTCTACGAACTTTTGCTCTAGCAAGCTTTAATTCCCATATTTGACCATAATTTGATTGTCTTGTATAATTAAAGTTACACATGTATAGATCTTATGTCTGTAACTATACCTCAAACACTTATAGGACAGTTTCAATTATTGTGTTTGACATAATGTCCAGAATAGAGCTTATTAAACAGTCAAAGAAAACTGGAAGATTATTTAATGATCCAGTAAAAAAAAAAAGTTGAATTACAGAATAGGAAATTGACTGGGAGAAGAAGTGTCAAGACTAAAGTCATATGGTAAAATACTCTGAGTAAGTACTTACTGATTTGATGAACTTGACAAAATCTCTGGTTTAAAATCTCCTGAGAATCTTTGCCAAACTATCTCACTCATTTCCTGGTTTACATTTTGTGTAGCATCCGTAATGTACTTGGTAACAGATTTCAGATACAAATTTTTCATGAATCTCCTTATTTTTAAAGATGGGAAAACGAGCCAGAAGACAGTATGACAATTTGAATTGTCCAAGAACATATCAGCTGAATATAGACCACCACCAGCAGCAGCAGCAGCAGCAGCAGAAAAAGATACACAAGCTTTAACTTGGCTTTTTAGATCACAGGGAGCAGAGACATAACTTGCACTGATGAAGAGCAGAAAAATCAGAACAGTCGTGAAATAGAAAAGAGTGCCTGACTGGCAAGCCATGTCCAACACAAGAAAATTCTTGGTTTTCACCCACACGTGGTGTTGTCTAGCATTGCTAGCACCTTCCCACTAGATACCACTGGTACAGTCAGTTCTGCTATAATCTGACATACCAACTCTGAAAAAACACCTGCGATGAGAAATTGTGCAATTCAAAACCACAGGGCTTATGATAGGGGCAAATGAACTTGGAGGCACAACGCTCAAAAATTTTGTCAGACCATGTTTTTTTTTAAAAAAAGATAGAAACCTAAGAAAACTGGAGCACAATTATAGACATGTTCAATGATGATAAGTGTATAAATTCTAGGATAAATATGGCACTTTACTTTGCAAAAGACCTGCAGTTTGCGTGGGGAGGTGTGTGTTGGAAGGGCTGCAGCTTGCAAGTTATTGTGAAGTGCTAGAAGAAGGTTTTTCTGAAAGTTGTAACACCAGATGTGGGTGGGTATGACTCATTCTTCTTTTGGTGATCTTTCTCAGCCTTCCTGGGGCATGTTTTGTTTTTGTTTTTCCCTTTGAGGCATGTACTTATAATGCAAATCTTCATCGAAAGGGATATTTTGATTCAATGTATTAACCTTCTTCTTCAGTTAACATCTGTCTCATGGCTGGAAATTATTTTCCAACTTTCCTCTCTGCTTTGGGAGCTTCATCTGGCAGCTGAAGACTTTAGACTTTAGACTTTTGTGATGTTGGAAACCCCCAAGCCTGACACTCCTAGTAGCATTAAAAGGAACATTAAAAGAATCGAATGATTTCCATTAGAGTTCTCAAATTCTTTCTTTTTTGTAAGAACAACTTAGTGTTTTGAATGGGGATTCTTAAAGACAGTTGAGGTGTTGAATACACGTTCTGCTTTGTTTTATACATAAAAATTCACAAACACAAAAGAATAATAAAATATAACTTAGGCTAATACACATGGTAAACTGAGGTAACTGGTAGACATTTGAAATGTGTTTGTGTTTCTGTGTGGGTGTGTTTTGTTTATTCCTACGCAGCTGGGTTCATCTCGGTTCTGTTTTCTGCATTCACCTTAGTGTTTCCTATGAATGAAATCTGGCGAAAAGCAAACTCAAAATCTGCTTTATGCTCAGACGGTTTCAAAACAAGCATTATCGCAGAACTGACTGCCCATTCCATCAATGCTCTAACAAAAAATGTCCCACAAATGTTTTCAATGCTCTTCTGGGGATGAGAACTACTGTTGCAGCTTTTCATGACTCTAGCTGGAGAAATGTTACCTCTAGAGTGGCTTTGGTGTGTTGATCTTATCTATTAGATTAAAACCCTTTTGCCACGTCAGTCAGATATATCCGAATCAATATTTCCATACACTGACTGTGGATGGAAACTTCCAGAAAGGAAGTTTAGGAAAGCAGATGTACATGTTTCTAGATTTTTGTGTTTTTCAAGAATGAATAACTATAGGAATTTTTGACACATAAAAATAATGTCCTTTATGTATAAAGCAGCTCAACTTGTTATTAAATGCACAAAATAGTCAAATTATCAACTTGATGTTTTTTTGTGGACTTCTGACACATTTTGAAAAAAAATTGAAATCAATTAACGCGGGAAAGAGTTAACTCTCAAAATACCCTTCACAGTATTTTCAGAAATGGCTACGCAATAACTAGTTATAACAGAGAAGGGGAAAACTAACTCAATTGTGAAAGACCAAAGGAAGCTAAATAATGAAGATGAGATGGGTTATGAACAATAAACAATTGTTCTCCACACAGCCTAAACAAAAGCCCCAAAGCATGGTTTTATTAAACAGAGAGGAGCAATAGTTGAGTTTCTGTAAAGACTTGCAAGCAGAAGAGACTGATCCATGCCCATTTAGAAAGATGAGATGCAAGGACAGACTGAAGGCTATTTCTACAAAGCTGGTGGGATGGTCCCTTCTAATCTGCAACCATCAGAAAGTTCTAAAAATTGCAAAGCATAAAGTTGAGTATGGAATGCATGTGTTTATGAAAAAATTACGGGAAAAAATAATTACTATCTTTTGTTAAGTAACTATAATATACCAGGCAGCGCCTTGTGTTCTCCCACATTTTGTTTTTAAATCCTCATAACATCCCTATGAATGTAATCTCATTCGATCATATTTTTTATCTCTGTTTTACAGGTGAAGAGACTAAGGCAGCAGTTTAACTAATTAGCTCAAAATGATCTAGTTAGCAAGTGGCAAATCAAGGATTGGGCCCATGATCTGGGACCCCCAGATCTTTCTCCCAAGTCACGACCCTACGCTGCCTTTGTTCAAAACAGTGGTGGTTTCTAAAGGAGTATGTTCCAGGAAGGGGAGGGCTAAAGAAATGGGGTCTCCTTCTGGTGCTGGACTGGCCCAACGTATAACCAGTTTATGCCAATTCTGTCAACATATCTATTAATAATGTACTTTTCACTGTCAAAGACATCCCACTTTGTTGGGAAGAAAGAAAATGGAGATGAGCTCTTAGGAGGTTCTTGTATCATTCAGGAATTAGTACAAGTTTTACTTAAGGTGCAGTGCAGTAATGGATGCATTTTGAAATGGTATAGAGTGGTATATTCAACCTTGAAATCTGTGTAATATTACTAACCATTGCCACCCCAATAAATTTTAATTAAAACAATATACTAAGCAGAAGCAAAAAAAAAAAAAAAAAAAAATATATATATATATTTGATTAACTCAAAAAGAAGTCAGGAAAGCAGAGATAAACAACACCAACTAAAGAACAGATGGAAATAGTAGAAAACAAAGAGCAAGAAAATAGAATTAAGCCAACTATATCAGTAATTAATTTACATGTAAATAGATTAAATACACCAAAGACAAAGACGAATATACTGGATTAAAAAATAATAATAACCAAGATCCAATTATATCTTTTAAATATACGCTTTAAACATAAAGACACAAATGGGTAAAAAGTAAACACCACCCTATTGGTACAAGAATGGGTGACAAAGGGAACTTGAAGAAAAGGCCATGTTCTGAAAAGTCAGCTCTGAGGACTGAAAAACGGAGTTTACTAAATACTATATATATTTAGAACATTGCCACTTAACCTCGAAGGCCGATTTGAACTTGCAGCTCACACATTTTCAGAACTCAAGTCTCTAATAATAAACCCCTCACAAAATTACTACTGTAAAGAAGTTCAAGATACAAAGATGAGACCTAATGAAAATATTTTTATATTGAATGAACCTCAGCCTTCTCACTAATTTAGATGCAATTCAAACATTTTACAATTTGAATAACAAACATTTCTGACCACATCATCACACAATTGCAAATTAACTCTTCTTAATGGAACTGGCTCACAAAACAATGAGCACCTTATTCAATCTAGATTTATAACATCCACAGCATTAAACACATAAAAGGATTTTGCAGTTGCCTAATAATAAGTAATTTAGGCTTTCATAGAGATAAAGCATTAGCTGGGGTTACATTTAGTTTCCCATCATTCGTTTTATCAACAATAAAAGATAATTGAATTCTATTTCAGAATATATTTCAGTCTCACTACCTTCTACAAGCTTTCAGTTCAAGACATTAAAAATTTCAGAGCTTGTACATATACGCTGCTAGAATGTACCCACATATCATATATGAGTTAAATTATCCCAGTCACGTGGATTTTATGTTGGTTGGAGGAAATATTATGTTTTCTAAAAACTTTCCATTCTTCGATTTAAGTGGGAAATGAGAGAACTAGATCATTTCTCTTCTATGAGCTTCAGATATGTTCTACACGAAGCAATAACGAGAATAGCACATTACAAAATTGTCTGTGTCAAATACTCTCTGTGTGTCACTGACTGGAAAACCAGACCCACCATCCCACCGACTACCCCCCTTCACTCACCATCAACCCAAGTCCTCCATAAATTGGTAAAGGCTTTGAAAGAAACCATACAAAACTAATCACAAAAATAGTACTTATACTTGGGCTTAATACCAAAAGTTCATCTCCTAGGCTTTGGGTTATAAAAACGTAAAACACTCCTTCACTTACAAGCATTTAAGAATATTGCTTTATTTTGCATTTGAAAGTGGCTATTGACAGCAAAGTTGAATGAAAAGCTACAAGCACTGTTTGTACATAGAGACTAACTTCTGATTTGTGGCCTTTTGAACTTAGTGACTATCTTTTTGATTTGTGGCTATCTATAGGGCTATTACTATTTGTACTGGGTCCACTTCTCAGTGCTTAACTAAGTACACTCATTTCTGACTGTACCTATGGTTTAAGGTATCTCCTGGAGTTGTTTTCCAGAACCTCATAGCTTGATTTGGAAGTTTTCTCTTCGGCAAATGTGGAAGCCAAACAATTAATTTCGCAAACTCAAGCTACAAAAAGTGCTACATACCTCATTTGCTGAATATCACTATGGTCACCTTCAAAGTACTCCCCTTGGGAAGCTATGCACCGATGCCAGCACCTAGTCCACCCTTCAAAGCAATTTTGGAACTCTTTGTATAGAATGCCATCAGAGCTGTCGTCATATTACCCTAGATGTCCTGAATGACATCAGAATGTCTTCCTTTCTCTTCGGGTAAAGAAAGTAGTCATTGGGGGCCAGATCAGGTGAGTAGGGAGGGTGTTCCAATACAGTTATTTGTTTACTGGCTAAAATCTCCCACACAGACAGTGCTGTGTGAGCTGGTGCATTGTCGTGATGCAAGAGCCATGAATTGTTGGCAAAAAGATCAGGTCGTCTAACTTTTTCATGCAGCTTTTTCAGAACTTCCAAATAGTAAACTTGGTTAACTATGTGTCCAGCTGGTACAAATTCATAATGAATAATCGCTCTGATAGCAAAAAAGGGGAGCAACATCATTGCAACAAGTTCACGAATTTAATTGCCATATCTCATATACATGGCAAGATTATTGACAAAGTAATTTCAGAATAAAGGGTGCTCCATGATGTCCTATCCCACAGAGACCAGGAACATGAAGACTGAGAAAGGCTGTGGATTAAGGCATCAGGATTGTAGGGGCCATCTTGGAAAGGGGGAAACATTGCTCTGGTGGCATGGGACCCTCTCTTATTGGATGGGGCTTCGTTTTGTTTCAGTGCTGGTACCATGATCTATGTCCCAGCCTTTCCTGAAGGCCGTAGGGGAGCAAAATTTACCAGCCCTAAATGTGTCTCTTCGGCATGAGAATTATTTTAGACTGATTCTTTTTAAGAAAGAGAAGACTTGTGTGAAGTTTTTCTTTTCACATCCCCCTTAAGTTCCTAAAAGAATTCAGACAGAAGTCCTGTTCCAGGAAGAGAGCTATCACCAGAGATAACCAAAGACTGTTCACCAAAGAATAGGTGTGGTGGTCGAGGTGTGGGGAAACTGAGCAAGGTCTGTTTTTTCTAAGTTCTCTAGGTACCCCATTGTCTCTGCATGGCAGGTCAAACAATTATTACCAAACATTTGCTCTTGTGAATTGTCTTTCTCCTCTTTGAAGTGTCAAATACCTATCCTATTCCTTAGCTCAGAATGGGATCTAGGCCTCCATTACGTAAATTGTCCTTGGATCTCATATTCTTACGGGGCTCCTGTACATATGTAATTAAATTTGTTTTTCTCCTGTGACTCTGTCTTATGTTAATTTGATGATGAGACCAGCCAAAAATCTAAAAGGATAGAAGAATGTTTGTCTCCTCCCCAACAAGGTCATGGCGTTCTTTGTAATTTGATTCCCAGCTCAGAGCAACACTGAACATTTTACAGACTGAATAAGAGCAATGTATGGTTGCCCTTCCTTCTCTTGCTGAAGATAGAAAGAAAGCATATTACCATAAATCAGCCAGGCTGGAGGAGAATAACATCCGGCTACACCAACCAAATGAACACCCTCCATACCATTGCTATGAATAAAACGAAACAAAACATAACAAGATAATTAAGTTCCACTCAGATTATATCTTTATATGAAAACCAAACAGCCTTTCTTTAGGTTATAACTTAGGGCTGTTAAAGAGGAAAAAAATCACCTGAGCAAATCTGAAGCTCTAATTGGTTTTAATTAATGATTCATGGATTCATAAATCAGGCAGCATCCCACTGAGCAAACAGAAGAGAGCTCTGAAGAGTTGTAAAAAATGGAAGGTTTTTATAGGCAGAAGGAGAGTAGAATAAAGAAGTTAAACACGTGGATTACTTCAGGTAAGGTATCTTTTCCTTAGGGAAAAGGGAGGGTCTTATGAGGCAGAATATGTCACTAGTGTTAATCAGGAAATTCCAGACTGATTGGTTTAAAATTCCACTGGAGGAACAGGCTGAAACTGAAATTAGGTAGTAAAGCTAGATGGGGCTGACCACAAATGACTGCAGTTGGGGTCTGTTGTTTCATTTTAACAGGGGTAAAAGGATACTGTATAAGTTTAACAATAATATTTCAAATAAATCCAAATTAACATAAGCACATATATAATAATCAAATCCATTTGCCAGCCAGAATGCCTAAGGAAAGACTTTTAGTTATGAAACCTTCTGATTTTAAATTTGGTTAATGTATTTAAAAACGTTTCAAATATGAATTCAGTGTTTGAATTATATACCTAATATAATCACTACAGATTTTTTTAAAAGAAAACCATTTTGTGAACCAGTTCATCTGACTTATATTTTAAAAGAGTAAATGACTTTTTCTAAAAATTCAAAAACAAACAAAACAAAAAAGCTTTTCACTTTTCTAAATATCTAACTGGATATTAAATTGAGTATAGAACTACAAGTAGAATACATAAACCATTGAATTATAGTATTAACAACTTTTTAAAAATAAAATTGACATTCCCTTCATAAATATTCCTGAATTTTTTATATGTTTTTCTGAGTAAAGAAAACAATTTTCGGAATAGTAGCCTCCTAAAAGAGGTCAACTTTTATTTGATATTACAGAAGATATAAGAACTACATACTTTTTGTTTGGCACAATGCTAAAGACCCATGCGTACTCAACCATTCTAACAAATCTAACAAATCTTTCTAACAAATCTAACAAATCTTTCTAACAAACCATTCTAACAAATCTTTGCATAGTACTTTATTTTTAAGCACTTATACAAACTCTCATTTGATCTCCACATTAATTCTATGTGCCAGTTCCTACTGCTGTTTCCTTCTAAAGGTGAGAAAAAGAAGACTCAAAAAACTCACCCACATTTACAAAGCTACAAAATATAAGAATCAAGATTTGTATTTAGATCTTCTAACTGACTTGTGTTCTTCAGGTAAAATTACTGTTATTTTTGACAGAGATTCTTTGATAAATCTCAATTCTGTATTATAGGGCAGACATCACTTCCAAATTGTGTGCTTCACTTTGCAAAATGAACAGAAATGACCTGGAAGTCATACATATCTAGATAATTAATTACACAACATCTCTTTACCGTCAAATTTAAATGGAGAGACCCCAAGTGTTAGTCTTGAACCATGAAGAAAAATGTTTTCTGCTGTCATTATTTTTCATGTTCTCATTAAGGATGAAGAATTTGCTCATTTATAAATGCCATGCTACATGAAGCCATAGTTAGGCTTTTCTGTATAAACCAATTACTGGAACAGGATGTGATGGATATTATAGGAACGTGTGTATATTAAGCAATAAAAAAATGTAGGTGCAGAAACAGAACATTCCGTATGAAGATAAGAGGGAGGAACATTCAGGGAAACCTGTGAAATAACTTAACCCACACTCCTCAAAATAAACAAACAATAAAACCATCCCTGTGACAGACAATAGGGATGAATGTGTAGCGGCTGATTGTCTCCACTCTGCTCTGAGGCTTCTGAAAGCAAAAATAAACGATACCTGGCTATGCTGCTGCCAGTTTATTTTCAAAGAATCCAGAGAAAGAAAAATTTTATTTAAAACCATATCCACAAAGTGTTTAAAATCAAAAGGACCTGGGCTCTGTCACCCAACCTCTCCTTCTTCAAACTCTTCCTCCTGAGTAGGAACAAAGGATCAAACCCTCTCTGTTTTTAAGCTACATCCGTTGAGGCTTCCCTGGCTAGTTTCTATTAGAGCAGAATTTGGGGTTGCTTGTTTCAGACAGGTAGCTCTTTGTCCCTAGCCAAGAGTAATCAGGCAGCTCAATTCAAATCGATTCCTACTAATAAAGTCTTCATTTATGTATCTGTTCTCATTTTTCCATTCAGCCAGGAAACATAAAACATCCCACAGTTTAAAGTTCTAATAAAAATGGACAGAAGTAGGTGATGGCTTCCCAAAACAAGCAAATAAATAAATAGATGACAGATAGATAGATAGATAGATGCTAGATAGATAGATAGATAGATAGATAGATAGATAGATAGATAGATAGATACATACATACATACATACATACATACATACATAGATACATAGATACATGGATACATAGATACACAGATAGATAGATTGATATACAGTAGTCTCTTGAACCTTGTAGTTATACTTTGTAAGAAAGGAAATTGAAAATGGCAGATTTGTACTCTCAAACTAGTCAGGGGATCTGCAGCATTGCTCCAAGACACAGAAAATATTTTCTGTTGCTTCAGATATAAGGGGAATGAAAACTTGCCTGTGGTTCGGTGCCCACAACGTTTTCAGCACCACAGTGAACACGTATCCATCAAGGCACCATCTGCTAACATCATAAACATCCGTGGAAGTGCCAACAGGCCTGCAGATGGCTGCCTCTGGTCTTCAGTATCTCTGCCTTTCCTGGGGGACAGCCTGTTCCCCAGACTACTCCTCCTAAGTAACCTGGAATCTAGATTCCACTTCCCTATGAAGCAGGAAATGTTGTCCATTGATTTCAGTCAGCACTCCAAGCCCAAAACCAGAGAATGATGTTTGAAAAACTATCATAAATGAGGAGGAGGAATGGTTACATGGGAGTGTGGTAAAAGATTACGTAAGTTAAAAAGCAGGAATGGTGCTTATGGGCAGAGAGTTTAAATGGAAGCAAAGTCTACAAAAAGGGAATGGAAATGATTCTATCCCGCAACAAAAGCCACAGGGAGAGGTGAGAAGAAAGATGGCAATAATGACAAAATAAAACTAAGGTCCACTTTTGCTCCCAACATTAGAAATTGGCAAAGGCTTCATGTGGCAGCTTAAAGTATTGGCGAATATTGCTGAAATCAGTTAAAATCATGCTTCACAATGGGTCTCAAGTGTCGTGGGGGTCAGAGGCCATTATAAAAGGGACAATGAATAGGCATGTTGAAAACGCTGTATGGGAGGGTGGCCCTCATCTTCAGGCCCCCCAAATGAGGCCACAACAATCCCACAACCCACAATGTGGTGTCAAGGGAAAGGGGAACCAAAGGAAATACATACTCTGTTGAGTTAATATTAAATTGTGAATTTGTTGATTATTCTTTCTAGATTTCTATGCTCGTTGCATTTGATATTAGCCCGTGGGGCATACACACTACCTGGTCATAGTTCAACATCATACAATTTAGAATCTTGGCTCTTTGCCCAAAAGAGAGAGGAGAGCATTTGGAAAAACATCTTATAAATAATTAAAAGGTCATAAATAATGTTATAAACATGTTATAAGTAATTATAACATGTTATAAATAATTATAAGGTTATAAGCAATGTAAGGTTTTCTGTACTGTATTCCACAATGACTGAATATGCTTTTAAGAATTAGGAAAAAAATAGATCAGAGATCGTTTTTATCTAACTAATTCTCAATCCATGCCAATTCTACTTCCAAGGTAAACATTCTTATTTTCCCTTCTTTTCCATTTCTATGCTGATTTAACCAAGTCAGATTTTGACTCTCTGTAGAATTATTGCTTCTAATTGATCAATCTTGGCCTTAAATTGAGCCTACACCTTACTGCCAGATGAATATTTCTGAAATTCTCATCTGATATTCTTCTTCTCAAAACTGTAACACATGAAGCCAAAATTCTTTAGTGTTTTGCATGTCATATAAGCAGACCAGCATGCTTATACGACAAGCAATTAGTGTCCAATAAATTTTTTTTAAAGAAAAAACTTTGAAGGAGCTACCACAGGTGTCTGCCTTCATAGCTACTTTATACTTTGTTTCCTGATCTTTCCAAGGTTGGTGGAGGCACAGGAATAATGAGACTTCAGATAAATTCAAATATTTCCAATTGTTCTACAAAACTCCATTGATGTATGGAACATCCATCTATTCGAAATTTGTATAAACTTGGTCACAGAGGATTATTACTTTATTTTAATATTCTGTGTCCAGAAAATCTTAAATGTTGCAACACATGTATTGTGAATTGGAAGGTTTTTAACTAACTGATGTCTTTTGAATTATGAAAAACCACTTGGAAATTCATTAAATACTAATACATTGCTGTAAGCTAAACAAAACAATTTACATATGTAAATATACAATAAAACATAATTTTATTAATATACTATGTATAATATGTAATTGTAGTATAATTACTTATAATATATAATAAATAATTTAATGCATATTCTATCTTTTGAATTTTTAATAAATTTAGAGAGTAACCTTTTCTATTTTCATTTCTTAAGTTCTTACTGCATGGGGCTATTTTTATAAATAAAATTTTTTAAAAAGGGATAAGTTGCAACTGCAAACTAATATAACTCAGTTGACATAAAGAGTTACTATCCATTGAATGCATGCTGTGCTGCTGGACTGGGTGTTTCATATACATTATGACATAGATATTTATTCCTCACAAGTGCCATTGAGTGTTCACTATTCCTCCATTTCTCAGGTGGGGGAAGTTAAGAGTTAATTTTCCTAAGTTGAGGCAGTTTAGTAAATGAAAGAGCAGAGATTCAAACCTTCTGACTGCAAAGCCCACACACTTACCCAATGCCAAATCTTTGTTTGCATAATTACTTTTAAGGCCAAACTTGGAAAGATGTTTTATAACAGCTAAGCTCATCTCTTCATAAAAGAGGCTAAATGACCTCTTTCTGTAGCAATAAACTGTTGTAAAGCTTCTGATATATTACTGAAGAATTTTACTGGAAAAAGTATTTTATGATTATAGCTTCATGGAGAAAAATAATTACTGGATAAAAATGAGAGTTTACAAGGGAACTGTCTCCAAAAAGCATACCAACCCTAATGTATATCTTAGCGTTGAGGCCTAGAAAACACACACCTGAGTTCCCCATAGACTTCAAAATAAATAGCATCGTAAGAGGCAGTAGGAAAGGAAAATGGGTGTCCTGCAGGGTCTCTAGTCCTGCTTCCCACACAAGAACGCAGGATATGGTAAGGCCAAAAAGGACCACTAACGGAGCCATGGATAGGGAAGTCATACCACTATATTCTAACTGGGGGCTGCGTTGGAGACATAGGAAGCAGGAGCCACACGATCTGCAATCCACCGTCCACCGCTCTGCCAATCAACCCTACTTCACTTGCTAGCTGCAATCAGCCGTCCGCTTCTTTGCCAACCAACCCACCCCGCAGCGTAGCCATGGCAGTTATATCAGTGGCTAACAGCTAACTGGTTACAGCTGATGGCCAACTAGTCACAGCTGATGGCCATCTACTACCCACGCCAGCACCTTTCCACGTAGGGCCGAGGCCTGGAAACTTCTCTCTGGGACTCTGTTCCCACAATGGGTTACATAAAATTTTATGTCTGGTATCAAAATGGTTGATAAGAATCAATTACATTTAATTTGTGCAGTCAGAAAGCTAGCTTCCATGGATCTTCAATGGATCCCTTGCTAACAGCTGATAGAAATTAGAATTTATTTTCATATTAAGTTCCTAAGTTAACTGACATTAGAAAAACAGAGACTGAACATTGCATCAGAGATAAACTGAGGTTTATACAGTAATAGTCCATGTTGGCTAAGTTTTCCGTTTGAATTTATATTCACAATATTAAAAAATGGATAACTAAAAGACGCACAGTCTAGGAAGGAAACATTGGCAAGCGTTCTCTTTTTCACTAATTACCAAAGTAGAGAAAATGGGTTTTACCTGCATCTGGAAGGATTAGGTTAAAAATGATTCAGAATAATGAGAAGGAAGTATATATAATAAATTAAAACAGTCACGTGTGAATAAATGATGGGGAAACCTTCTGGGAAATGCATCCCTAGGCGATTTTGTTGTTGCACTTACACAAGCCTAGATGGTACAGCCTACCACACACCTAGGCTAGATGGTGTAGCCTACTGCTTGTAGGTTACAAAACCATAGAGCATGTTACTGTACTGAATATTGTAGGCAATTGTAACACCCGGGCATTTGTGCATCTGATATCTAAATATAGGGAAAGTTCCCTATAAAAGGCATAGTACAAAAGATACAGTATAAAAAGTATGCTATAAAAGATTTTTTAAAATGATACACCTGTATAGGGCACTCAGCATGAATGGAGCTTCCAGGATTGCAAGTTGCTCTGAGTGAGTCGGTGAGTGAAGGTAAAGACCTACCCAGGACATTACATCACCTTAAAAGCATTACACTACAGTCGTTACACCGGCTATATCTTCGTTAACCGGGCGACAACATTTCAACAGCTACAGCTTTACAAGAGTTACGATGGTACTAGGTGATAGTAATTTTCAGCTCCATTAGAACCTTATGGAACCATGATTATATATGAGATCCATCCTTGCCCGCAATGTTATTATGCGATGCATGACTTCATAGGAAGAATTTCTGTATGAGATAAAGTACGATTAACTTTATATAAATCTCTATATAAAGTATTTTAAAACATTTCCATGGAAATTTTTGTGGCACAGAACCCTTCCTGAACCAGATCCTCATTTCATTTCACTAAAATTTTCTGGTTTGTTTTTGTGAAGGTCTATCTAAAGGTGTTGCAGGGTGGGGGTGGGGGAGGTTTGTGACAGCGAGCTTACAAGATAGAGGGGCACAGAAAGATGATGACATCTGCCTTCAGTGGTTTCCTTGAGCCTTTCCTCTTTCAGCTTCCACTCAAAAGAAGAGAACGTAAAGTACTCTACATACGTTTATTCTTGTTTGAAAAAATGAGCTTCATACAGCTATAATTTGAATGGAAATAAAAAACTACAGCTATATCCCCAAAAGGGAAAGTTAACTTTATTCTGATATCAAACAGTGGGGCTTTACAATCACAGTTTTTTCAATACTTTTTACTTAGATGGGTGGTACCTGAATAGATTGCCTTAAATGACTAATAAGTCAGAAAGGAAAAACTACTATTGAGAAACAGAATTACCAGCTCATCTTCATGCATTATGAGAGCCAAGAAAAAAATCACTCCCCGCAAAGAAACCTGACCTACGTCCCCAGTCTGATACCTGTATTATACATGTCATGATGCCAGTGTCCTGTAGAGGGTAACATTTGGTTGCTATTTGCATCACTATTATTTAGCCTTTCTATAGCATGTTCATTTTTCATTACGTCTAAAAGTCAATTTTGATTTAGGTTTTTCCAGGCCCATCCTCCCCCCACTTCTTTTCTTTAATTCAGTTAGGACATTTGTTTGGTTTGTTGTGCTCTGGAGGGTTCCGTACTAAATGGGAAACTCATCCTAAGGATACTTCAAGGAGACATATCTTGATGACCCTGCGTGTCAAAAACCTAACATGCATGCGTTTCCATCTGATTCAGGACATGGCTCACATCTTTGGCTGTTCACCTCCAAACTCTGCAGATTGCTGCTCAAAGCAGATAGGTGGACAGGTAAAATGTGTCTACCTCAGACTTCACCTTCCACAGCAGGAGATGAATTTGCTCCTTTGTAGTAGGTACAATCACCTGTCAGATATTTATATACTGTCTAATAAATAATCTTTAAAGGACGTGCACCCAAGTGGCTTCAGTTCTCAATGTGTTCATCCAGTCATTCACTCAAAGGAAGGTCGACTTGCAAAGGTTTCAGGAATTCTTGCCAAAAGTGACAGGGAGCCTGGGTCCTGTGTGTATGGTTTTCTGGCTAGACAGAGTCCTAGTGCGTGGACAATGTACTGCAGGACAATTCATTGTCTCTTTCCGCATCCCGCAGCTCCCCTTCCACCCCTGACTGGTCCACTTGGCTTCCACTCCAGTTTCAGGCTGAGAATGGAAGTCACTTCTGACTGCTAACTCTGATTAACCTGTTAACTCCGACCAATCCAGTTAACACCAACACTGACCCTGCCTGGTCATCTTTAAATAAGAGGCCACTTTTTCTAAAAACCAGTTTCTGTCTCCATAGAAGAGCTCCAAGTGAGGTCACCATAGCTCCTGCTTTGTCTATCTTTCCACATAAGGCAGCTCATCATTTAAGACAGGAAGCGAACCAAGGGGCAGAGATTGTCATCTCCTGTCTGCATTAACAGAAAACACCTTTACATCCACGTGCTAGTAAGCATTCTAAAATCGGCTAAAGAGCACCAAGACTTTTATCCCCGCTGATGTTCACCATTGTCATAACTCCAAGCCTTTTCATTCTGTTTTCCACTTCTGTATTCTCATTCTGGGCCATGGCTTCTCAAACCCATCTTGGTTCTTTTGAACCCACAGCCATTTTTTTTCCCCACTGTGTCAACCTTATATACCCGCGACCCCTTCATCTCGTATGCACACCAAGATCTCACCTTAAGTGTGATCTGACTCCCCCTCAAGGGCTGACCCTCACCTCTCCTCTCCTGCTCTACACATCTTCCTCCAGCCGGCAGTTGGCTGGATTCCTCAGCTCTCCACTATCATGTCTATAAGGGCAGACAATTAAGTTTGTGAATTCATCCTAGACAAAGTGCTCCATACCTCATTGCTGAATATCTCTATGGTCACCTTCCAAATACTCCCCTTGGGAAGCTATGCACTGACACCAGTGCCTAGTTCACCCTTCAAAGCAATTTTGGAACTCTTTTTCTGGAATGGTCATCAGAGCTGTCGTCATATTACCCTTGATGTCCTGAATGTCATCAAAATGTCTTCCTTTCTATGTTTCCTTTATCTCCGGGTAAAGAAAGAAGGCACTGGGGACCAGATCAGGTGAGTAGGAAGGGTGTTCCAATACAGTTATTTGTTTCCTGCCTAAAAACTCCATCACAGACAGTGCCCTTTGAGCTGGTGCATTGTCGTGATGCAAGAGCCATGAATTGTTGGCAAAAAGTTCAGGTCGCCTAACTTTTTCATGCACCATTTTCAGCACTTCCAAATAGTAAACTTGGTTAACTGTTTGTTCAGTTGGTACAAATTCATAATGAATAATCCTTCTGATATCAAAAAAGTTGGTAACATCATTACAACAAGTTCGCAAACTTAATTGTCAGACCCCGTAAACAACTTGTTCTTCTTCCCCTAGGGCTTTTAGACTGATTATTGCATCTAATACTTACATATTCCTTGATGTTGGAATTTACTTACTTCCCTTTTGTTTTCAGTCAGAAGAAAATTACCCACATCCTTTGCAAACTTTAACACAGGTCTTAAAGCTTTGACCGCACTCCTCTTGCCGTGATCTTACTGGATGAGTTGAAGGACCACGTGAGCTTTCAGTCTAAATCACAGCCTCACAGTTCGTTGGTTTTTTTCCATTTCTTTCAGCCCCCACTCCCAGGACAACCCTAAAGCTTTCCATCTCCCAGAACTGTCCCCTTTCTGACATTAAATGTCAATATCCCACTCCCTTGCCAGCTTCACTGGTTATTCTTATTCCTCATTCCCCTTGCTCTCCCAAGGCATCAGACTTACTGGACCTGTCAGTTCCCTTCTCTCCCACTCTATCTGCAACTCTGGGGCTTTATGTCTTTTCTATGTAGCCTAGACCCCTTCTTACAATTGCCATCGATTCTATTTTCCTGCCAAACTTTAGCCTTAAATAAATCCAACCACTAGACTTTTCACATTTTATATTCCAACTGGTAAATCTTGCTGATGAAAATCACAACGTGAAATGTACAGTACGACTCTTAGTTCTGAGCTCTCAGCAAGCATTGAACAGAATCAGTTGGAAGCTGTTTTACCACACAAGGTCCATATATTATTATTTTTTTTGATGACCTCATTTCATTAAAATTGGGCTAAGCTTGAATGAACAATTTGTTGCTCACATTCTATTTGTGACTTTCGCAAATACTGTTAGTGAGACCTTTCAAACCGTACATATATTTTTTTGTGTTTAAAAATGAAGAGATGCCATGCTGTATCTGGCATAGTATCTCCTAGACCGAGGATGGTAAATACACCTATTTTGCATGCCAATTTCAATTGCTCGAAATTCCGGTGACTCATTTTTATTGGCTACTGGACACATGGTGCACAATTTGGTTCCTAAGATTTAATATAAAGAGTTAGGAGAGGCAGATGCTTCACCACTGCTTGGAACAGCCTTCCCAGCTGTGCCTGGCTGACATTGATTCAACCTTCAGGTTTCAGCTTAAATATAACATCTTTGAAGACCGTCTATCTCCAGACCTGGTTAGATGTTCTTGCCATATGCTTCCCTATCACAGCTGTTAAATAGTTTATCATCCCCAATAGATGATAAGATTCCCTAGGAAGACCCTGCGTATCGCGCTCACCATTGTATCTTATGCTTAGCCTAGTGTCTGGCACATAGTAAGTGCTTAAGAAATATGTGCTGAATAAAACAACTGTATGGTCTTAATCTCTTCATGACTGAACCTGTTCGCTGCACATTCTTCTTGTTCTAGCCAAACTAGAGCCCTTATTATTCCCCTAAGGGCTCCACATTTCCCAGCTTTTATACCCATATACTTGTGTGGATTGGACTGCCCCCTTACCCGATTCAAGAACACAAACTCAACATGCTTGATTTCAATTGTGTATCCTTCAATGTCCATTTCCAAGTCTACCTTCTCTAGGAAGCCTTTCCATATCTTCTCTTCTCATTTGGGACTCCTAAACATTTGATCACTTCCTTTTTACATATTTTTAGAACTGGAAGGGACCATAAGATGATGGGATCCAACTCTGTAATTCAACATATGAGAAAACAGGGACCCAAAGCCTCGGGGTAGGACCTACCCCACAACGACTCTACTCGGTGGAGGACCTGAGCCTGAAAGTCAAGTGCCTTATGTTCTTTCCACTGCACAATGCCACCTGCCTAAGGTAGAAGGCCAACCTTGCCATTATCAGCTCAGAGTTTTAATTCATCTGATGGATGTGTGGATACATGGTGCACAATTTGGTAATAATCCAAATTATCATTTCTAATTAAAGTTAGAAATGATCACAGTAGGGATACTTGCAATTGAAAAAGTGCTGTCAAACTTTCTGGAAAGTATTTCTTATGCTCAATGTATACATTGTTTGGAAAACTATGTTAGTCGCGTATCAAAAATATTCACAATGAGATGCATCTGAATTAATGATTATATTTGAAGAGCATTTTTCACTTTCATGCAACTTATATACATTCACCCTGATGCTAGATTGTTTTTCAAAAGCACTTTAAAGCTGATTACATCATGATAATATTAATCTCCAAAGAGAAGCTTTTATGAGCCTTAAACTAGAGTCTAGGACTGAAATCATTTTCTAAACTAAGCTACAACTTTTATGGCAGAAGCATTTAGCAAAGGTTGAAGAGGTGTTTCTGCTGATGTATATTTTCTCCATGACCTCACGGAGCTTTCCTACTTCCCATTACCATCCTGCTTCCTGCTCCTTTTTTGTTGTTTGTTTGTTTGTTTGTTTAACCTGTTAACATATTTTGTTGTCGATTTGCCATCATCAGCAAAGATTGATTCAGGGACCCTTACAAAAGAAAGTGTAATAATATTGGAGCCTTGCTTTTTATATTTCCTGAACATCTTAGCATAAGCCCTGGCTGCTTTTCCCTTATTAACCCCATCTAGAAAAATTACACTCATCTTTCAAGGCCCAGACAAGTTCATGACTGAGTCAGAAGAATTTCTAATCAGATTGCTGCATCCCAAGAGATGGATGGCCCTTTGGATCCGGAACAGCATGAAACGGCATAAATATTTTGAGATTGGTAGAACCTGTTTTTAATACTACCTGCTTTGCTGAAACACTAAGTGGAGAAAATAGAAGAAATTCTGCTAATGTTGTTATAACTCAAGTTCTAAGATGGGGATGGTTGACAGTCTGAAAGTTTCTAACAGTCAGAAAGCCAGCAACTAGCTGATACTGTATGAAAGTATGGGCTAAAAAGACTTAAAAACTGGATTTCCTGATAACACTCCTGGTATACAAGTAAAGATAAAGGTGACTTTCCCAGAAGTTGACAGGAAAATGAAATTATCATGGGAAAAGGAAAACGGATGTAGCAGAGGAAAGTAGCATGTATCAAATGCTACGCTGTGCCAGGAATTATTTTAAGCACTTTATGTCATTTGATTTAATTCATACAACCACACTGTGGAAGTGATCAACTTGGCCAGAGTATCTGGTGAGCTGGCGTTGGTACAGACTGCTGACCAACAATTCTTCTAGTATATATGTCGTTTGTCCTATCCAGTACCTTACACTGACTAAATGAAAATGCAAAATAGACTATTTTCCTAGAGGACCAACAAATATAGACAATATGGGAACTGTTGAAGTGAAAGGCAAGGCTTTTGCTATGTGTCTGGCCGTGACCTAGTAGAACTGTGTCTGAATTCATCCAGGCAGCTGTAACAAAATGCCATAGACTGGGTGGCTTATAAACAGCAGTAATTAATTTCACACAGCTCTGGAGACTGAGAAGTTCAAGATCAAGGAGCTGACAGATTTGGTGTCTGGTGAAAGCTTACTTCCTGATTCATCGATGGTTATCTTCCTGTGTCCTCCCATGGCAGAAGGTGTGATGGAGATATCTGGGGTCTCTTTTGTAAGTGCACTCATCTCATTCATGAGTGTCCACACTCATGACCAAATCACCTCCCCAAAGCCCCACCTCCAAACAACAACACACTGGGGACTAGGGCTTAACATATGAATTTTGGAGAGGCACATTCCATCTAGAGGAAGCTGCCACAACACAAGCCTGTCAGCTAGTTAGAGAAAGAAAAATTGAGAGAACTTCACAAGTTGAAAAACTTAATAATAATAAAAATAACATTGAGTTTTTGCTATTGCTTTATAATCCCAACACTATTATTAAGCTGATGTAAGCATAAAAGGAAATTAAAATTTAATTCTAATACTAAATATAAAGTTTGGGAATCAAAAGCCATTACATGAAATACCAAGTAAGCTATAAAATATACAGCTTTATTTGATGTCATTATAACTCCAAGAGGCCTAAAATTTTTATATGAAATATTGGTTTAGGATAAATGGGCATGGAACAAATTTTAGAAGTGTAAGGCTAATACCATAAGGGCCTACAGTAGGTTTTATATTCATCTTCCTGACTTGGAAAAGAACTTCAGTTAAACACATCCCAATACAATTTTTCTCTAGGCTCTTCAAAATCAAAGAAAGAAAGGAAGGAAAGAAGTCAGGAAGGAAGGAAAGAAGGAAAGAAGGAAGGAAGGAGGGAAGGAAGGAAGGAAATAAGGGAAGGAAATAAGGGAAGGAGAGAGGGAGGAAGGGAGGGAGGGAGGCAAGGAAGGAAAGAAAGAAAAGACTATATCATCCCAAAATGTTGGGTATATTTGATACAGACTTAGAAATGGGGAATTTTTAATCATTTGCACACAAATTAACTTTTAGGGGGTATTTCCAATACTCACAATATTTTCTCACTTGTGAGTAAAGATGCACACATCTTTAGCATTTTGTAATACTCTGCCATTTGGTTAAACCATGTAATACCACACAGGATGTGGATCCCAGCAGCCTGGAGAGTCTGCTCAGCCCACTGTATTGTGCAGTCAGCACTTGCTGGCTCTTTGTGCTCACCCCACCCAGCAGCATGAAGTGAAAATGTTGTCCCGTGTAGCCCTGCCCGGTGCTAGAGCCCATCTGGTCACATATGCAGATCAGAGGATTGCAAGGACACCTGGTGCCCTAAGATACCAGGGTGTCATCAGTGTGGCTAAGCTGGGTCCTGGATCTAGCAGGAACACCAAACTCCAGCCCTCTCTCCTGATCTCTTCTGTTTTGTCAATTTTAAAATTATATTCGTTTCTCACAGCTTACACTCGATGGTTTAAAGCAACAAAAATCAGGGATACATTTCCTTCAGAGGCTCTCCAGGAGAATCCTTCCTTGCCACTTCCAGCTTCTGATGGTCCCAGAACTTCCTTTGCTTATGACTGCATAACTCCAGTCTCTACCTCATCTTTACGTGGCCATGTCTGTGTCTCCAATCTCGCTCTGCCTTTATTTTATATGGCTATCTGTCATTGGATTTAGGGTCCACCCCCATAATGCAAGATGATCTCATCTCAAGACCTTTAACTTAATTACATGTACAGATTCCAGAGGTTAGTACCTGGACATGTCTTTTCGGGGACACCATTCAACCCACTGGAAGGATCTTGTTTCTGTTATGATTTATCATGCCTGGATCCTGATTCTCCTACCTTCAGCATCTGGATGATACTTCTGGAGTCTCATCCCTGATACAACCCATCCCCATCGCAAGTTTTCCTCCACCTAGAAACTCCACTCCCATGCGCCATCCATCCTGTAAGACTCGTCAGCCCCCTGGGGGTAGGCAAGGCAACAGCCCTGCAAGGGCTTTGCAAAAAGAGGGTTTTGATTCAAATACAGTTATCACCACTTCCTTCCTGCCTGCCTGCCATCATTCATTCATAAATATTTACACCTACTCTTTGCCAGGTCCTGTCCTAGGCATTGAGGATAGAGCATTAGAACAGGCAAAGTCTACATTCCTGGAGATAATGTTTGAGGATGAGGAGGGACAGTCAATAAACAAATGGACACAGTACCTCATATAATGCCAGGTACTGACAAGTGCTCTGAAGAACAGTAAAGCAAGGTAAGGGCACAGAGAGCCATGGCCGGGGAAGTGCTGTTCAGGTGGGTTGTCAGGGAAGACTCCTCCTCGGAAGTGAACGTTTGAGCAGAGACTTGAGCAAAATATCAGACTGAACCAGGACAATGTTCGAGAAAGGGCCTTCCTGGAAGAGAGAACAGCAATAGCGCCTGGGAGCAAGGAGAACCTTGGTGAGTTTGGTGTGTTTGAAAACAGGCACGAAGAACAGTTATTACACCTATGGCCATGGCAGGATATTTGCAATAGCCAAAAGGTGGAAGCAACCCAGGAGTCTATTGGCAGATGAACAAATAAGCTAAACGTGGCAGGTACATACAGTGGAATATTACTCAGTCTTAAAAAGGAAGGGCTTTCTGTCATATGCTACAACTTCAGGAAACTGTGCCAAGTGAAAGAAGCCAGTCACAAAAATACAAATACTGTATGATTTCACTTATTTGGGGTACCTAGGTAGCCAAATTCGTGGACACAGATAATAGCATGGTGGTTGCCAGAGACTCAGGGTAGGGAATGGGGAGTAAATGGGTATAAATTTCAATTTTACAAGATGAAAAAGAGTTCTGAAGGTTAATCACACAACAATTTGAATGTACTAAACACTATTGAACTGTACACTTACAAATGATTAAGATGGTAAACTTTATGTTGTGTGCATTTCACCACAATTAAAGATAATTTTTTTAAAGACTGCTTATTAAGCCTCAGTTGCTTTACCTATCAAATGGAGACAATAGGGAGCTGTCATGGTTAGATGTGAGGAGACAAGATGATCCATGTAGAAAGCGTCAACACTCCCTGACTTGTCATAAGGACAGTCCCCTCTTCACATGCTAACTGTCCTTATGATCCCAGGTGTCGTGATACTTGCTGCCATCAAACCCATCAACGATTCCCTAGGACGCTATCTCCTTACCACGCTCTGTGGGGTGCGAAGCACTGAGCACCCTCGGGAATTATTTTGTCTATTGGGAAACGTGCTCTTCCATTGCCCTTCTCCCTCACGGGAGCGAGAATTCCTGTTCTAATTTATGACAGTAACTCCTGAGCTGAAGCAGTGATGGTGCATAGTAGGTGCTAATACGTACTGTGTGAATGAATGAATTCTTTCCATTGTTGTTATTGTCATTATTATGTGACACTCAGATATTTTTCCTGAGGCTGGTATGTCCTAAATGATAAAATAATCTCATGCTAGAATTATCTGAAAGGATTCCCAGGTCCCGCCTACCCTGCTGAATCAGAATCTCCAGGCAAATTCCCAGGAATCTTTATTTTTAAATAAGGCCCCTCGGGTGAATTGGGTTCTGGGCCTTGATACTCAAATGTGATTATTGCACCAGGGAGCTGGCTAGAAATGCAATCTCATGCCCCATTCAGAAGCACCGAATCAGAATCGGTAGTTTAACAAGATTCCCAGGGGACTCAAACACACATTAAAATGCAAGAAGCACAGGGTAAAGCGATGTTCTCTCTGAATTTTCCAAACCTGGCAGATCACCAGAAGTACTTCGCAAAACTGGGGTGAGTTCGGACAAAAGGTGCATTTTTGTCTTCTGATTCTACGAGTGATTCTGATGGTAAGCCAGATTTAGGAAACACCACTCGTCTCCTATTCCCCGGGAAGAGATTAGCCTATTGTGTTGTTTTAAGAAAGAATGACTCCTCGCCCTCTTGGAAAGAAATCATCCCGTTTGATGCTGGTAAATTGTTTAATATCTTAAGGTATTGAGTAACCCTGGGAGGGGAGTCCCTCCAGGGTCAAGCCAGGCCCCAGATGTCAAAACATCAGAATATAGAAAATAAAAGACGATGGTGAATACAAACCCCTTTGCCCCGCCACACTCCGTCAGCCAGGATCAGAAACAGTGTTGCCAATCATAAAATCAACACTGCCTTATATGTAGAAATACATCTCCTTAGTTACACCCTCCCCTTCTTTTCTGGCGTGACATTTTCCACTGTCTCTATATTTAACATAATAATAATTATGGTTTTGGGAAACAGAGATGTGATTCAACTTTAACATTTCAAATGACATTACTCCCATGAGCACGGGCGGCGGTTGCAATCGGTTCCATTTTTTTTTAAGTTTTCTCAAACAACTGATTTTGTTCCCTTAACTAATATCAAAAGAAATGTTAATATAAGACCCTTGAGATAACTTTTCACTCCGCCTCTTCTCTAAAAGTGAATTGGGCATCGTTTGTCATCTGTCATCCTGAGCTCAGGCATCTGATAACTCTGTTGAGTTGTCATAGACTGATGAAGTGGTCCAGGAAAAAATGAAACTTAATCACAGTCTTTTCCCTTTTCTCCACTGGTTGAAGAATAAAGTGACAGTGGGTTAAAATCACTCCAAAAGATTCTTGAAACATATCCTCATCTTAAGAAAAGCTACAGGCAATACCTCTTAACATGTCTTCATGATTTATAACGTCAGATGTGAAAACACTGTGGAATGGCTTTTCATTATCTTCTTTTACTCAGAATGGCACAAGACACATTTCTTTTTGGATTTTAGTTTTACAGTTGAAGTTCAAGGCCAGTGGCATTTATTTATTAACTTGTGTAGTGAATGCTACCTTGGTAATAATCACCTAGTTCCTCTACCTCTGATTTTTTCATTTTATCCTAAAAGCCGGAAATGGTTGGGGAATCAGTTCAGGATTTCATAGTCCATCCATTGCTGAGATCTGAATGCAAAATATTGTACCAAAGATGGCCTTCACTCTGTTTACTTTTTGTGAATCCTTTAATTCTATGGCCAATAATGTGTGTCATTTATCTAGCCATCCTGACAACTTTCGGAGGATGTCTGGTCAAAAACTGGGAACTCATGTTTCAATCATCAACCTGCCATTATGCACTGGGATTCCTAAACCCATTTTCCCACAAAACATTGTTTCTACCAAGGTTAACATCACACTGCAGGCTCACCGTGAAGTAATATGTCTCCAAGGGCCAAAACCAAATAACAGAAATCCAAGGCATGCATATTTACATACCCTTACCATGAGAAGCATTTTGCTTAATAGCTAGTTCCATGGGGGGAAAAAAAAATCTAAGCATTTTCATTCTTAATAGAGAAATACATTTTTATTGATCCCTTGCCTGCAAGCTAAAGAACAAAAACAAAAACAAAAAAAACCCAAACCACTTTGCACTGTTTCCTACTCAAACGAGAGCTCTAGCCAGGTCTCTCCTTGCTTTTTCTACCGATTTTATAAGAAAAATGATCTATATTTGCTTTGTTTTCCTTTTTTCCTGATCAATATATAATCTCCTAGAACCTGGCTTCTGGACCAAGTTTCTTTTCTAATTATCTTTGGAAATTCACAGAAGAGGAAAGGCACTGATAGACTTGTCAATACAAGATAAAGCCTGTCATTAAGAAGAATGGCACATGAATACTCTGGTGCTATTCTCACGACCATCTGTTGTTCTGGCCGGCCCAGAATCCATCCTTGCTTCTGACAATATCACCCTGATTTTAGGAATCGCTGACAGCACCCTCTCTTGAAATCAAGAGACAGACAATGTAAACCTGCTCTTGCCAATGAGAGTACAGCTTCTGTTTGGCTCTAGGAATTGGTTAAAGGGAAGTCACATGACCCAGACTAGGCAATCAGAAGCAATGAAGGAATTTTGCTGCAACTTTTGGCGAGTTCTTTTCCACTGAAGTTGGCACATTGGGTGAAATATAAGCTTAGTGATGCCGGGTGCCAATTTGCGATCATTAAGGGAGAGCTGGTCTGAGAAAGGGCAAAAACAGAGGAAAGCAAAGTCAGGAGATGAAGAGAAATTTCTGATGGCATCATTTATTTCAACCTTGAGGACTGGTCCTGCCCAGGAGATCCACTTATAACATTTAATTGCTTCAATACATCCTTTCTGTTTTATTTTAGGTGTTTAAACCACTCAGACTTTGGTTTCCATCTATCACATATACTAAAATAACTGGAATAATATAGACAGCTATATTATATAACCCATGTAATTGATATATAAAGGTGCCAGGCAAAAGGCATTCTGCTGGTGTTGTCCATTGCTACAATATTTTTTTGAAAAAAACTTTTTTGATCTTACAGAAAGTGTGTAAAACCCTGGCAACTAAAAACAAAGAAAATGCAAAAAATAAAAGTAATTCAAGGGACAAATGTCCTTTTTACTTCTCATTCTGCTTATAGTCACTGAATCATTTGACAATTCCCTCTTTGAACTCTATTTTCTTGACTTCCATGACCACCTAATTTCTTGAATATCCTCACAACCACGTCAAATATTTCTTGTGATTTCATTCACAGCAACTTTTCTTTTTAAATTTTAGTGACCCAGAACTTTAGCCTCAGCCCTCTAGTTATCGAAATCCTTGGGCTCTTTGTGGGTGGCCCAATTATTCATATATATTTCCTAGATTCCAATCCCCATCTTTTAGATAAAATCCAGACAGATTTTTCCATTGCACTAACAGCTACCTCCATTCAAGTTCAACATGCTCCAAAGTACATACAAGTTCATTTTTTCCCTGATCTGCAACTCATCCTTGCTATGGGGGCCAACTGTCTAAGCTAAACACTTCGGTGACATCCTTGATTATGTCCTTAAATTTCCTTCCCAACATCCTATGGATTAAGAAATCTTGTGAATTTATCTCCTAAGTATTTCTCAAAATGCCCCTCTTTTCTATTCCGTCTGATACTCTTTTGTGAGGAATTCCATCATTTCTCATTTAGACTAGCGATTCTCAAACCCAAGTGTGCAAAAAGAGTCACCTGGAAAGCTTATTAAAAACGCAATCCTTGAGCTTAATCTTTCAAGAGATTCTGATGAAGTTGGTTTGAGAATCCCACTCTGAGAAATCAATTTTGATTATTCCAACAACTGAACTGCTGTGAATGGAACCATTTGTATCATTTCATTTGTTTACCTGCTTGACAACTTCCAAAGCTTTACCACTGCCCACGGGATAATCTACAAACTCCTTAACATGACATCGCATGCTTTCCAACAGCAGACAACCCCTCCAATTCCATTTCTCTAGGACCCCAGATAAGACATCTGTCCGAAGAAAATGTCTCTGGAGAGCAGGTCTTTCCTCCAGTTCTTAGTATAACTTCATAATAACAATATTCAATTATTTAGTGAACATTTTAGGGTGCTGCTAGGTGCCAGGTTCAGTGACACATTCTTACCTATGTTATCTCATTTAATTCATGTTACATCCCTATGAAGTGAGTAGTAGTTATTAAGGCAGTTTTGCAGCTCAGGGAATCTGAGGGTCAAAGGTGTACCTTGTAAATGGTCACACAGCTCTTAAGGGCTGGAGAGGGACTCTAAATCAGAGTACTAGACTATACCTCTGGTTACAGGCTTGCCACACCTCTAAACTAAGCTCCTCAAGGGCATCTGAAGGTCAGGCAGGGTTCTCAGTCCCAACACCAAGCCTTCCGTACAGAAGGCGCACAAGCTTGTGCAGTTGTCATTCCGAAGGAATGAATGCTATAAGGGGCAAAGAAAACAGAAATCATCCTCGTGTTTAGTGACCTCTAGCTCAAACTATGATTTCATTTTCAGGAAGATAATTTCCTTACGAAAAAGCTACCTTTACCACTACCATTCTGAGAGTCATTTAAAATTCATCATATGTATATATATATATATATATATATATATATATATATATATATTTTTTTTTTTAATTAAATTTTTTGGGGGTGACACTTGTTAGTTAAGTTACATAGACTTCAGGTGTACAATTCTGTATTACATCATCTATAAATCACGTTGTGTGTTCACCACCCAGAGTCAGTTCTCCTTCCATCACCATATATTTGATCCCCTTTACCCTTATCTACCAACCCCCTCCCCCCTTACCCTCTGGTAACCACTAAACTATTGTCCTTCGATAGATGAATGGATAAAGAAGTTGTGGTATATATACACAATGGAATACTATTTGGCGGTAAGAAAAGATGAAATAGGACCATTTGTGACAACATGGGTGGATCTTGAGATCATAATGCTAAGCGAAATAAGTCAGACAGAAACAGCAGAGAACCATATGATTTCACTAATATGTGGTATATGAACCAAAAACAACAAAAGAACAAGACAAACAAATGAGAAACAAAAATTTCATTCTATATTTTAATTGAAATTTCTATTAAGAAAATTGTAGGTTCACATGAAATTGTGAGAAATAATTCAGAGAAACCTCATGTACACTTTATTCAGTTTCCCTGAAAAGTAACACTTTGCAAAACAATAGTTGTTTCACAACCAGGATGTCAACAATACTGGCACGATGGAGAACTTGCCATCACAACAAAGATCACTCTCGTTGTCCTTGTATAACCACAGCTGCTTCCTTCCTGTCCATTTCTCTCTAATCTGTTCTCCATTTCTCTAATTTTGACATTTCAAGAAGGCTACATAAATTGAATAATACAGTATGAAACCACTTACAACTGGCTTTGTTCAGAGTTCTTTGTGTGTTCTAACTTGTCAAATATGTAATTTGCAACTATTTTCTCCCCGTCTGTAACTAATCTTCTCATTGGCTTTAAAAATAGAAAAAGTTTTAAATTTTGATAAGGACTCATTTATCAGCTCTTCCTTGTATAGACTGTGCTTTTTGTGTCAAGACTAAAAAACTCTATCGGGCCCTGGGTCCTGAAGATTTTCTTTTATGTTTTTTCTTAAAGTTTTATAATTTTATATTTTATACCAGCGGCACCAAAAAAATGTATACAGGTGGACACCATGGTCAGCATTGCTCAAGCAGTAGTTCGCCATAATCAGAAGTGTCTGGACGCTGATGGTAACCACTTTGAGCACCTCTTGTAATTGCAGAAGTCAGACAGGACTTCTATTCATCTTTCGTTATCGGTATATAGTGAGTATTACAATTTTAATACAGTTCTCCTCTCTTATAATTTGTATACATTTTTTTGGCACCCTCTGTATTTAAATCCATGATCCATTTGGAGTTAATTTTTGTATGAGATGTGATGGGAGTTCCAGGGCCATCTTTACACCTATGGTACCCAGTTGTCCTAGCCCCATTTGTTGAAAAGGCTATTCTTCCTCCATTAACCTGTTTTTGCAACTGTATCAAAAATGTGAATGAACTAGCAATTATCTCAAAAGAAAAGTTTAATTTAAAAAAACCTGTGTGGAGATGATGAAAACGTTTTGGAACTAGACAGAGGTGATGGTGGCACAACATTGGGAGTGTACTAAATGCCAGTGAATTGTACACTTTAAAATGGTTGGTTTTATGTTATGTGAATTTTACTTTAACAAAAATACATGAAAGAAAAGCTTATCCTTGCTTCCAACCAATATCTTATACAATTCCAATAAGTTTATCAAAAGTTGTGCATAAAAGCCTCTTTTATATCATCACCGAGCCTCTTCTTTCCTCTGAGTTTGGTGCTAGTTTCCAGATCCTTCATTGCTATGTGGGTGACATCCTAAAATCTAACCCCCGAGGGAAAGATTTCTGACAGGGAGTCAACATGTGGGCAGTTAGAGAAGTTTTTAGTAAACCTCCGGTTTCCCGGCCATCAGTCCCTGCCTGTCCTTGGTCCTTCTTTGACCAGGATTTATATCCTCACTTGTCTTTACCCTTCTGAACTAATGTGTCCCAAACAGAACATTCGATTATATCATGGGGTGATCACAGTCTTTTCTTCTGAGCACACAGCCCTGGAATAATGTGTTTTATCCCTTTTCTGGGAAGGAGTTCACAGGTCTCTCCTAAATAAAAGCAACATAGTGAGTCAACGGCAGAGAGTCTAAGAACTGTATGACTTGCTGAACGTCTAGACAGCCCTGTACTGACACTTCTTAAGTACCCACTTGAATTAATAGCAAAGGGGTCCTTCCACAGCTAGATCTGGAAAATTCATCATTCCAAGGAATCTTGGAGATGACCTGGAAGTTCATATTATCAAGTTCTAGCTTTAAAAATTCAGTGAGACAATAGTTTAGTGGTGACCGGAGGGTGAGGGAGGAGGGACGGTGGTAGATGATGGTAAAGGGGGTCAAATATATGGTGATGGAAGGAGAACTGACTCTGGGTGGTGAACACACAATGGGATTTATAGATGACGTATTACAGAATTGTACACTTGGAACCTATGTAATTTTACTAACCAAAGTCACCCCAATAAACTTTAATTAAAAAAAAACCTTTTACCTTCAAGTCGTCTCACTCAAGACACTCTTATATGAGAATTTTGAATGTAGTCTAGCAAACATGGCTGACTGGAGCCAAGTTATGACATAATAAAGGGCCCTCCCCGCCAACATGTCATCATATTACAGAGCTGAAATGATTAGAATGGAGAGGACATCTTTGCATGTCTCTGTGGATTAAGTTCTTCCTCACCCCTAATATCTTGAACATAGAAGAATGGTGAGAGAACCAAAGTTACAATATTAGAGCCTGCTTTTTAAATTCTAATTCACGGCTACTGTTCATTTATCACTGTCATTTCTTCCTTTATACCTTAATCCGTCAGGTAAAGGCTATGCCATCTCCTGTTAATGCATTTATCCTTTTTTCTCCTTCATGTTATCATAACATTTTAGAATAGTTTTCCCATTGTGTGCTTTGCTGAGTATTTGTATTCCAAGGAAATATTAATAAATCTATGACACATGTCCAATCTTCTACGTAGTAAGTTTGGGAAACAAAACAGGTCACTTCTCTCCTCCAAAGTCGTGATTTTTTATAAGTTTATTAAAAGATCGGAGAAGTCCTATAATAAAAAAAACCTGTTTAATTCTTTGTTTCTTAAACTTATTTTGACCACAAAATACTTTGTGTGTGTGTCCCTTAATACCACCTCTGGAGCACCTGTGTCTAGGATGCTGTTATAAAACAAATGGCCTGAGCGTGATGGTTCCATTTTCTTTTTATTACTGTATCACATTTGCAATCTCAGAGCATACCAGAAATCTCCACAAAGTAAAATCCTGTTATTGATTTTTGTTTCCTTCAGTGGTTATTTCTTTGGACTTTTCTGAGGTAGGATACACAATCAATAATATACACATTTTTCAAACTCCTCACTGGGATTTTGTAACTCTTTTATCATTGTTATGAAGTAGATCTCAACTTTCTTATGCGTATAACGTCCAGACTTCTTAGCCTGACATTCAGAGTTCTATACCCACCAGACCCAAGCTTCATTTCTATTCTTCTTTCTCTAATCACATCCACAACTCTACAATCCTCTATCCAGACTGATTCATTCATCATCCCACCAAAATGTTGGTGCATTTGCACCGCAGTGCATGTATTCATACTCTCTTATTAACAAGGTTGCCATTCCCTTCCTCTGTTGCTTAATCTTAACAAATCCCAAAAGCTGACCTAGCCTTCTGTCATCTTTTTTTTAAATACATATATTTTTTTGGTCAACGTTTTTACCATCTAGACTGTAAACGTCACATGGACAATAACCATATATGTGTTTCTAATTACTAAATATTGAACTGAGCACAATACCTGGTAGTTCCTAGATGCCTAATAAAGAGATATTGGATGAGATCTAAATTCTCTGTATTTCTATAGTCCACATATCTCACTGACTTCCCTCTCAGTCTGCATCAGTGTGTATGGCCCTGATTGGTAGCTGACATTTTGGTTTGTGCACTGCCTTCGTCATCTATATATACCAAATTCTTCAACTGCCGACTTTGGGAATAATATGCATTCCTCACCTTCAGCAACTAAGACAGGAGCTTATACATAATAGGAACTGAATAAATCTTGACAGATTGGCTGCTTAATTCTGGGAACAGAAATCACTTATCTCCCAGGAAGCTGTCCTACGCTGTAGCACATATTAAGCTTCTTTTCCTGACCCCTCCTAGCATTTACTGTCTTCACATCTCATCTTCACTCATATTTGCAGATTTGTTTCATATGTGTATTAATTTTCTTCGATTGAGCCTGTGAACTCTTAAAGGGTGAAAATCTGTGTATCGTGAAGTTTTGTCTCCTAAACAGATGAGAACATAATAAGAAATGGTTATACTTAAACGGAAAGAAGCTGACATGATCATACTATATTTTGCTTTATTATTGACATTTATGATACAATGTTACTATTCTAGTTTTTTACGCAAAAATAAATGATATAAAATACATAGCACACTGATCATTTTACCCATACAAAAAATACTGAGTGATTGAAACTATGTTACATGTGTATTTTACAAAGGAAACAGTAGACTACTATAACAGCACATTCAAATGAAATTTGTCATCATTTTTGGTGTTATACAATGTTAAATATGGATACATTCAAAAGAATTACTATTTATAGAACCAATGTGATATTTTACGATTTAAAATAATGAATACTGTGTAAATGAATACTTATAACATTTTTTTAAGCAAAAGCTATGTTCTAGTTATTTACTGGGAAGTTACAAAAATATATATTCATCTCAAACTCTAATAAATTTGCTTGAGGCATTAGATATTTAAATTTAAATGTATCTTTTCTAAAGTGTTGTATCAACGTAGTGTTCTTGACTTCATACAGCATATATACCTCCCTCGTATTAGAATAGGTTTGCGTTACAAATAATGTGATTTCAAGTAAAAGACACAGGTGATCATTAACACAGAAGAGAAACTGTGAAGCTTTTCAAACCAAACACATCCAATACATACAGGAGGCCCACTGCCTGTGCCTTGTACACAGCGAATTCTCAAACACGTTTGTTGAATGAATACACAAGTGGATGGCCTTAATTCAGCTATGCGCAGCCCAAATTTGCTGTCCAAAACTATTTCTAGTAAAAATATCATATAAAGACTTAACACTTTTATTACTCATCAGCTATTTCTTTTGGATAGCAACGTCAGGTAAATTGACTCCAGATTGACTAACAAACTAATGTCAGTGAGCAGAAGTTGTGTTTCCTGTGTATTTAGACAACTCTGATGTCAACAAAACACATTCAGTATACTGAACAACTCCGTATGTCATGTCTTCGTCCAAAACAAGACGTAAGAATCTAAGTAATTTTTATGCTGCATTTTCATAAAAACAAAAACTTAGTAAATATAATGTATACAAAATGTATGTATCTTTATGTATCTTAGTAGACTCTAGATGTCTCTTCTCAGTGAGAGAAGCAAGCGATCCTGTGTGAAGGAGGCCGTGTGTCCAGGTAACAGCTAGAGGAGTCACAGGCCATCCCAAATAGTCTGCCATGCACACACAACTCGGCCATATGCTGAGATCACTGCTAAAGGCAGAGCTCTAAAGTAGTGAAAGTTTTCTACAACCAAAGTCCAATGAATAACAGTTATGAAACTGCAGCACCTAAGGAGACTGTGGACGCTGGATGGTAAAGGAATCAGCCTGCACCCCTTCTTGGCCCAGACTCCTTTTGTAACTTTCACCCATCCCTTCTGCTTCATACAGGGTGAACGTTTCTGAGGCTCATCACTGAAACTTCAAAACCCTGATGGAATGCAGAATATTTTTTTCTTAATCAAAGTTTACATCACCCTACACCATTTGAAAAGCTTTTGCCTTTCTAGACTGAAGCAGGACAACTGACAATTCAGTCAGCAAATTGGTTAATCTATTTGCATGTTAATGAAATAACAATTACAGGCTCTGGGAAAGTCATTAAACTATAATTCAGTGTAATAATTCACTTAAAAATAAGTCTCTAAAAATTCAACAGTTTCCAAAAATTCAGAAACAATTCAGTCACAGACTAAAAGGTTAGTTTCAATATTAGTCAATACCACTAGTGAAGAAAATCTAAAAATGTCCTTAGAAGTAAAATGTAAAGTAAAATGACTTAAAGGTTATTCATTCCAAAATTATGTTGTTTTCAAAAAGACAAGTGAATAAAAATATGCCCTGGAATCTGCACTAAATCATGCTCTATAGGAAAAAACCTACATTAACTAATGGAAGAATACATTAGTATTTTAAGTACAAATATATATTTTCAAATACATGGAGTAACTTTCAACTGAATGCTTCCAAGTCAATATATTTTTTTTTTTTTACTGTATAACTTATAGTTTATTTTCTAAAATTAGTTAGTATGCCCTTCGGTATTTTTTCACCCATCAATTTTCTTGGCTTTTACAGTTAGAGCCAAGGTCAATTTCATTACATTCTGAATTTAACTAACACAAAATTTAAATGAATAGAATCAGAACCGATGTCATTGCAATATCATATTCAGCTGACCCTTGAACAACAGAAAGGATTAGGGGTGCAGAAACTCCCCCACACAGTCCAAAATCTGCATTTAACTTTTGATTCCCCTCAAACTTAACTATCCATTGCCTCCTGTTGACTGGAAGCCTCACTGATAACATAAACAGTTGATTAATGCATATTTTGTATGTTAAGTGTATTATATATTGTATTCTTCCAATAAAGCTAGAAAAAATGTGATTAAAAAAATCATGAGGAAGAGAAAATACATTTATAGTATTATATTTATTCAAAAAGAAACATGTGTTAGTAGACTTACATAGTTCAAACATGTGTTGTTCAAGGGCTAACTTTATTATAGTATCATAAGAAATTAAACTAATTTTACATTGAACATTGTTGCTGCAAGAAGGGTGGCCAATGAATTTAAGCCACTGGAAAAATATGATTTCAAGAGACAGAAAATAGATTGGGGTATTGGTTCATAAAATAAAGCTTATATTCTAAAATCAACATTACATATCCAATATAAGGAAAACTAGTACAGAAATTCTTTTCTTCACTCTCTCATCCGTGTTAAATATTAATTGGGAATAGACGTAAAATTCTAGTCTCCTAAAATTGCCCATACTTCTAATATTATATTAAATTTTGTAATATTTAATATTAGAAAACTTTGTAAGATGTAACAAAATATTTAAGATGTATTGCTTATAAGCTACTAGTTAAGTTAACAAGTAGTTTTGAGTCAGGCCCCAGGTTAAGAACCAAAATTTCTATGCATGAACTTCCCTTTCAGGTAGAGAGAGGCAGATGCCAAAACTCAGAACTTGGGAGAACTGTTAGCAGGCTACAGCAAGGTGTAAAGGTACACTGGCTGTAGAGGAGTCAGTGAGCATTTAGGTGAATCTCTTCTAAACACGCAAGGCCAGTTCAATGCCCAATGTCACACGGAGGGATATTATGGTATTGAAAAAATTGTCTTCATTCATTCATTCGACATTTTTTACTGTTACTACTGCTTTGGAATCAGTCAAATTTTATATGATGTACCATTCCAGACTTTCAAAACATATCTAAAACTGTTATCTTCAATTATGAGAAATACACTTTTTCAGATTGCAACAGCGTTGGATTACCTCAAAATGTATATTTAGAATGGTAAAATATCCAGCACATTCTAAGATTTTCATATTTTAAAGGCCTTTTCCATATTTCCATTCCCTTGTTTCTCCATATAATAAGATGTATAATTGAATGGCAACACATGCCACAGAATTTCAACTTTACTAACAAATGACTGGTTATATTACACCAGTTCTTGCGGTAATGAGAAGCAGCATAATGTATTCAGAAGGCACACTTCCTGGGTTCCAATCCTGGTTCTATCACTTGGCAGTCGTGTAGTCTTGGCCACATCACTGGGCCATTCTCTTAGTTCAGCTGTAAAAAGGGGGTGATGGAAAGAGGACCACCTCAAATCGTCCTTATGAGAATGAGCGAAGAAATAACAACGAAGTAGGGGTGAAGGACGTGGACATATTGCTTGGCACCCAGGAATTACTTAAGTTTTATCTACAATAGTTATTACAATCAAAACTGACAGTGAGTAATGATCAGATAAACCATTACTAACTTTGGGCCATTTAATAAATGCCAAGCACTTATTAAAGTCGATGGTATACTTACACTGTTGAACCCTTAAAATAATAATAAACACAGTATATTACACAGAAAGCAGATCCTTAAAAATAAGCTAATTTATAAATACCACAATAGCAGATAATTACCCCCATGAAACATAGCAAAGTGCGACTGAAATGTTTAAGTGACCCTTCATCCCTCTGAGAGATTACGGCTTCCAGGAGAGTAATTAGAAAACAGTAATGATAATGTGAAAAGAACTTGCTGGTTAATCAGATTTGCTCACTCATTAGCCCTACATGGAACATAATCAAATGGATAGTACAGGAAAATCATAATGTACTAATATCACGGACCTTTAGGATCACTCGCTGATAGTACCTAGAATGTCAAATTGCTCTAAGTTAAGGATATACTTAACATAGATATTCATTTTAGGGTCATATCTTCATTAAATTCAAAGTGTTCAACCTTTCCTTTGAAAACTCTGATGTTCTTTATTTTTCATTATACTATAGCCTTATAGCAAAAGTCTCAAAAACTTCTGTGCCAAATAACTGTTACCTTGACTGGTGCATAAATATCTCATACATAGGTAAACAGTATTTTTGTTGTTTAATACACAACTGCTAGTGAGGAAGGTTTTTAATGATAGTTTCAAAACCACGAACAAATTTTGTAAATTAAAATTTAACGATGGTTTTTATATACTTTAGCTATGAAAAGCAGTTCACATACTAAATAAGGCTAAATCCAAATAATTATCACAATCCTGATAAGGGCATTTTCATTGTTTTGAAAATCATGGAGTTCAAATCAATATTACCATATTCACCATGCTAACACACCCATATTATTTTATCCACATAGAAATGATAAACATTACATATACTTTAGAATGAAAATAGAATACATCTTGTGCTTCCATAAATTACCAACATCTCTAATAGTCCTTTTCAAGTTCAACACATAAAGCTTTATTTTCACAACTTATATATATACCTTGATAAAAAAATACTCAGCACGGTGGATTCTCTTAAGAGTCTGACATCTCATACGAAAGCCTAAGAGTTTTAGGTATCTTTCTAAGTTAACGGTTGAGTTTTTAAATAGGCTTATTTTTCCCACCCTCACTTTCCGTCCCACACCTTCCCAATCCCTGGCACACCCTGGCCCCCTCTGTCACGCACAGCACACATGGCTCAAGGGACCATGCCCTTTTCCGAGACGCACAATAGCGCCAGCTTCTGGAACTGTCCAGAGCATAAAGGACGCCTGAAAGCAGCTGGAAGAAGTTCTTGCTGGAGGCCTCAATTGCTGTCTCCTCTACTGAGAAATACGTCCTTAGAAAGAGGAAAGCATGCTCTTCACTTTTCACGCAGAAACGACTTTCTCTGATGCAGGGGAACTGAGAACCTACAACACCCCGTCTAAATTGTCTGTATCATTTCTGTATGAGTTAGAAAATGTGGCCATGTTTCTTCAGTGACATCCTTCTTCAAATGAAAATATCCATTATTACATGTTACCATTTGGAGAAGATGAAAATAGAACACGATAAAATAATTTGCATAAATGGGAGAGGAAGCACGATGGTTAATTTTTTTTCCTCTGGTATCTTTTTTTTTCTTCTGTAATTTCCAGGGATGCATCTGACCCTAAAAATGAAGAGTTCACATCAATACAAAGAGAAATCAGTTTGTGAAGCTGAACTGCCTGAATGAACATCTATCCGTTCCCAGCAGAAATATCTAAGTACAAGCTGAATATGAGTTATTTACATCATGATGAAAGATTTAGAGAAAAAAATCCTGTCTTTATCTTGAGTGGACAGTGTTTCGCCAGACTGCCCTTTATCTAGTCCAGTGTTCAGAAGCTTCTGCTCATTCGGTTCCTTGAGGTTCTCTTTATTCTTCTCCAGCTGGGGGAGGCGGCTCGCACAGCTTGTACAGCCTAGAAGAGGCATAAGAAATTGTGACAGTGGCCCAGCGTATTGACATTACAGGAGATGTTTTTATTAATATAACAAATACATTGATAATAATTTCTTGGTTTGGGAGTCACAATCATGTTGCCTATTTCATTTTAAAAAAATCACATACAAATTAGCAAACTCCAAAATTTCGGTTCTAGTATTTAGAAAACACCAGTGTCTCTCTGCACATCTAGATGGCTCCAGATTAAGCAATGTTGCCCTTTTTACACCAGCTGCTTCTGCTCTGGTGTTTCCACCCCCACCGTTCACCAGGCTGGCAGCAAAATTGATTCTCCAAATTCCATGAGATGACATTATTATAATTATCACCATGTCTACAATGATTGTCTTGTAGCGAGATAGCATCTATCTCATGGATCTCGACCGAGTTTCTGACCAGTTTCAGAAATTTGCTTCCTTTTGCACCATGCTGGTGGTGCTGCAGCTGGTTATGGATAGGCTGGTGCCATATGGATATGGCAGAGTGCTGCAGCCTGAATATCAAAGGCACAGTTAGCTGCCGCTTCCTAAGGAATTGAGGCCTTGCTTTGCTCATCGCCTCCTCACTTGACAGTAGAATCAAACGGAGATTCAAGCGGGTCTAGGAATCCATTTGAACTGGGAGAGATGCTGGGACCTGGGAAGATGCACCCGCTTTGCATCCCAGGTATAGTTGTTGTTTGCGACCATCCAGCATCGAGGCAAAGTTCAGAGGACCACACTAGGATTCCACAAGTTCTAGTACTTCCACAGTCTCCCCAATGGCTGAATCCTAAGTCCAGAAACAAAGTGAAGGGGGACATAGCTGCAAAAGTGATCACACAGTGCATACCTGTTCAGGCATGGCCTGAAATCATACCAGCTGGCCTAAGGCTGCTGGACGTTGGACTCCACCGTAGGCCTCGCTAGTGCCCACGGCCACGCTGGTTCTCCTTCAGAACTAGTCTAATGCTATACACACATAAGGTGCAGATTTCAACTCTGTTCCTTTTTCAAAGCACTCCACACCCAGGGGTAGCTGTGGTGATTCACGCCCTTTGACAGATTAAATTAAACACAGCTGAAATGAGTGGTTGACAAATTTAGCGAATTAGAAATGTCCTCTTCCTTCAACATTTAATCCCACGTTAATTCTAAATGAGAGGGAAGAATGAAAAAGGTTTAATATTGAGTTAGAAACCTAGTTAACAAAATGAACTCTCCGAGTCCATTTTGACACGTAGAAGAGGTTTTTGCCTTGGAGGTTTGCAAAACGTATTTCCAGTCTGGAAGGCGGTTAGGGCTCCACATGGCATCTCCATGGAAGAAAATGAATACTGAAATAAGGACACATCAGATCAGAAAGGCTTATTTCATCCTTCCCAGAGAAAAGAATACGTGAAAATGAGCTGATCTACTTCAAAGCTGCGTTTTCAGCTAAAGGATATGGTGTTTCAAATTGCATTTCCGGGGCTGGAATAATAGAATAATGGGAAAGTTCTTTTCCTCTTTAACTTCTATCCTCTCATGTCCCAGAAAGTACTGCCTAGTGAGTGAAAAGGTACTGTGGCGTTAGCCTTATTGCTAGCACAGAAACAGTAAACTGGATGGAGGATGTCCTACTCAGTGACATTTGGCCTGAGCCATCACATTCCATTACCTTTCTCTGCACGGTCCCACCAATTGTAACTAGTGCCACTGGGAAGACAAGTCTTTGAAAGGTCTGCCTTGCAAACTGGTGAAAAGGCTATTCCCTGTGATCACCTAATGAAATAATAGCGCTGGGCACTGCAGAACTGGACAGATTAAGCCATTGTGAGGCTTCTTGGAAAAGACTCGGGGTTATTTGAGTTCAAACACATTAGTTATGGATATTGTGGGGCTTTGGGAGTTTAGAACAAGCAGACAAAGTAGGGAAGTAAAATGTAATAGGTAAGAGTTGGATTTCTACTCTGAACTGAAGCATTCGGTTTGGGGCAGCTAAATTGTTAGGAAATGGGAGGCCTCTGTTTGCTCAACATTTTTGGGGTGCATACACACCAGTGGCCCTGCACAAAAATGGTTTGTTCCTGGCTCCCCTTTCTTCTTTTCCAGTTTGGGCTCAGGCAGCCATCTTGGGGCTGGTATTCCCAGCCCAAACCTAAATCTGCAGAGAATAGAATTCTACTTTCAAACTGCAATCTATAGTCATGCCCTTGATCTTTCTACATGGCAAAATAAAAGTTGTATTAAAGAAGACCACAAAGCAAACGCCTCTAAAGTATCAAAACTTCTCTGCTGTGAGGCAATTTACACGCATCATACCGATGAGAAAATTGTCTCAGAGGGTAAATAACTTGAATCCGTTCACAGAGCAGGAGCTGGGACTCAAAACCATCTTTTCACTTTTAACCACGATAATATGCTGGCTTCCAATCACACATACAAAATTAAGCTTTCATTACACAATAGTTTTCAGATTTTGTAATGTAATAGAAAATAAGACCTCCGTACCATTACTTCTGAAATGACATATTTGGTTCTTGGTGAAGATGGTTCTCTCTCTATAAAGAGCCAATGTATGAAAGTTAGAAGGAAGAAGAACCTCATTTGTACTGCCCACAAGGCATGTCCACATGGATGTGCCATTGATCCTTAGTCTCAACGGGAACAAGTGGACTTCATCTTTTCCCTGTACAGTTGTCCTCATCTATGGAGGATAAGTCCCAAGACCCCCAGTGGATGCCTGAAACCCTGGATAGTAACAAACCCCATATATACTATGTTTTTCATATACCTAACAGACCTTTTCACTTACAGGAAGCACTTTACAGCTTCTCTTTGGCACATCCAAATTGTCAGCATCACTACTCTTGAAATTCAGGGCCGTTATGTAGTAAAATAAGGGTGACGTGAACACAAGCACTGCGATACTATGACAGTCGATCTGACAACCAAAACGACTTCGAAGTGATTAATGGGTGGGAGCATCGATAGTGCGGAAACGCTGGACAAAAGGCTGATACATGTCTTGGACAGGACGGCACAAGATTGCATCATGCTATTCAGATGCATTCAGGCACATAATTTAAAACTTATGAATTGCTTATTTCTGGAATTTTCCATTTAATATTTTTGGACTGTGGTTGACCACGGGTAACTGAAACGGAGGATAGTGGAACTGTGGATGCTCTTTTTCCTGTATCTACTCTCTCAGTGACTAGAGCAATTCACCCCCTTGTCATCCAAGCCAAAGATTTGGTGGCCATCCTAGAATCTTCCTTTTCCCTAACCTCCTTCATTCAATGAGTGCCCAAAGATTATTAATTCTGTCTTCTAAATGTCTCTCTAATCCATCCTCTTGTCTTTATCCTCAATACTATAATAATCTTTAAAGCTCCTGTCTTAGCTGTCCTCAAATGGATCCCCCCAATGTTGCCAGAGATAAATTCTAAAATTTAAATCTTCTAGATAGGTAGGTTATTTATTAATGCTTCCCTATTGTCTTCACATTACAATAAAAATGCTTCAGTATCTCCTACAAGCCTCTTCCTGATCTAGCCCCGCCCACCCCACGTCCCCAGCCTCACTTTGTATCTCTCTAACTCAAAAATCACAATCAAACATCCGTCAGAGATCTAGGTGCATTTCTCAGAATGCGATGTGTTTTTCAGGCCTTGGGGGTCACTGCATCAGCTCTATAGGGCATCTGACTGGGCCAGGAACATTCTGCAACCTCCACTCTCCATCCCTAGGCTGAGTTATATACCCCTTCTCTGTCTTCTCGTGGCAATCTGTGCCTATTTCTGTCACAGTTCATATACACTGTATATTAATTTCATTTTATTCAATTGTCACTCTACTGCGCATGTCAGTGACTGGTGGAAGAGACTTTATCTTTATCTCTGATTTCTAACAAAGCACCTGACATCTACAAACACATAGCAGAAATTCAATATATGGTTGCTGAGTAAATTTAAAAAAATAAAAGACAGTGGTTGGTTTTAGGAAAACTACGAAGAGATTAATTGGAGAGTTGAACCAAACATTATCTCAGGAAGAAAAAGCAAACTTTACCTGCATAAAGATATCTGCAGAAACATTACCCCAGATTTGCCTTGGGTGGCCTGGCCTTAAGAGCCAAAGATGTTCTTCGGTTTGTCTTTGGGGCAGGGATCCTGGTTCCCAGCTGGGAGGGGTCCCAGCTACTGTATGGTCCTTGGAACTCTCTTACATTCTACAGTTTTGCGTAGTTATGTTTTACTCATCTCATTGCTTTACCCAAAAACTCACTGAGAGCCAGAACTATTTCTATCTCATGTTACTTTCTCCATGGGGCATAGCAGAGTGCTTTGCATTTTTTATGTTCTCAATAAACATTTGTAGAGTGAATGAAATAATACATTTAAAAAAAATTAAAAATTACTCTAGCTTTCTGCTTTCAGGGCTATCGTTCATTGTGAAAAATATCAACTTTACAGCTGGCACACTTTATTGCATTTCATTTCAAGTGTTTTAAAACATAATCCAATAAAGAAGAGAGTGAGTTCATCCATTTCTTTTCTTGTATTCAGCTTGCGGATTGGTTTATTGATCAGGATGCTGAAGTCTTACCTCACACCACTGTTTATTGTTGTTTATAAGCTCCAGCTAAGAGGACCTTGCTGAGCCGTTATCTTGTTTTCTTATTGGAATTTTTACACTTCATTGGGTCTATTATCCAAATACACCATGTCTGCTCAAGGTACGAGAGAGCAAATGCCTATGTGAAATGATTCTTCAGCAATAGAAAGCCTTAGATTCTAATCAACTCAACCATGAAAGATAACATTAACAAGACTTGAGGATTAACGAGGGTTAGGAATCGGCACTAAAAACAAATGCAACACGAGCACTCCATCCATTTTCAAAGGGGAAATATGTCTCGCCTTTTGAAAGTAGTGTCACTGCCCACAAGTGTTTCAGAATGACATATAACTTCACCAATGCTGCAATCATCATTGTCACTCTGGTAAAAGAGTGTCTTGACCATGCTTTAAGGAGCCTACTTTTTGTTAAAATGCAAATGTATGAAAACCATCAAATGCAAAGGAAATTATTTCACTTTGCCCTATTATAAGACAGATGGCTGCCAACCCTAATGTCACCAGGGAAATCAAATGAACAACATTTCTTTGATGGCTGTTCCCATGTTCATTTATTTTAAAGGTGGGCTAGAGTCCTTTCTTATGATGATATGTGAACTGTGATTATTTGGTATAATAACAAACAAAAAGCTCAGTCATTCATTTATTCATTGACACATTCTTGAAATCAGTTCGGATATTCGTATGCAGGCACTATGATGAGCAATGAATAAAATCCAGAAAAAATATCCCTTGCCTCCAAAGAATTCACATTCAGATTGGGCAAAGAGACATGGAACAATATATTATTGCAACATAATCAGGGCTATAATAGATCTAAAATACAAGGTGTGAAAGGAGCATAAAGAGGAAGGAAACTCAACCAAGAATTCAAGGACAAAATGAACATCTAAATTGGGTTTTGTGGTTAAACAGTTTTTCATATGGACACAGATGGGAAAGGCAATCAAGCCAGAGGTAACAGCATGTGCAGTCATAAAAGTATAAATGAAAATGGCATTATGGAAGTTTGGCATAGTTGGAATATAAATTTTCGTAGTAACTGTGTGGACTTTTGTTTTTGAATTCATGATGGAACTTGCAAAATAAAATAATGTCAAGACTCCTACCTCGTAATTTGCTTCAACGAAAATTCCTTTTCACTCTGAGAGTGTTGATGCCTAATCACATTTAGCCACGAAATGTTTACAAGGCCAATTTCCATGATTGTAATCAGCTCTACACCGGGCATAGCCTAGAGAAGCTGCATTAGCTGTAAGTGACACTGCCTGGGAAAGGGTGGTGAGCCCTTTGGGAAAGAGCAGACCTGGGGAGTCACTTACCGGGGAGCAGACTGTGGGGTCCGGTCTCTCACTCCCAAATTCTTTGCTGTGTTCTGAACTCTTGCTCCCTGAAAGCAGTAAGGAAAAATCACTCTTAGCTCTACATTGCATTAGTAATTATTTAACATACCATTAACATTTGAGTATAGAATATTTATTCCAATCATATAATTAACGTCAAGAGACTGGGTGAGGAGAAAGAGAAAATCATCATCTGAGCATTTTCAAAATTAATTCTTTTAAAAAATCAAAATACACTTGTATATTATTTCAAACGATTGATATGTATTTAAATAGCCATCTAAATCATTCAAAGTAAGTTTAAGTAGCAGTTTCAGTGTCTCTTCTATGTATTTATTCTGAGAAGCAAGCAATACTGAAGACAGTCAGAAATGAGCAAGCTGTAAATATCTGCTGTGCCCCCACTTTTGTGGAACAGAAATCAGAGTTCTATCACACTCATATGACCATTTTGTCCTTAGCTGAATAATTAGCTATTTTAAACATCATAGCACTTATCAAGAAAATATTTTCTTAAATAGTTCTAAAGCAATTTCTGGACAAGATACGTGTATGTGGCTCTCTGAAATTGTAAGAATTTTGCCTCAAAGTTTATAGTACAAAGGCAATGTATTTAGCAATGAAAATGTCTTTATAATCTGTCAAGTTCATGAATGAAGTTATAATCATTGTTCAGTTCCTAATGGGAACTGGTTGTTACACAGAACCGAACACCAGGATATAGGGCTGAGAACAGATGAAGAAAAGTGGTTTAAAAAACTCTGAAATTCTCTCTCCTGCTGCCAATTCTGAACGACAGGAAAGGAAGAAAGAAGGGGAAAAAAAAAAAAGAATATATTCTCTCAAAAGGGGTGGGGTGGAATAAAGACTAATGGAAAGGAATTTAGGAATCGCAATTAAGCAGTTAAAGAAAACTTCTTTATTTAGAAGTAATTTTAAACTTAAAGTTGTAAAAGCAGAACAGAGTTCATACACTTTGCCCAGCATGTAAACTCCATCTAACATTAACCCTTCACTTGTTCATAGCATGATGATCAAAATTAAGAAGTCAACTTTGGTACAATGCTATTAAGGAAGCTGCACGTCTTATTCAAATCCCCCCACACCTCAAGGTCCCTTTTCTATTCCAGATCCAAATCAGGATCCCTCTATTGCATTTTGCTTTCAGGTCTCCTTGGTCTCTTCCAATCTCTGACAGTTCCTCGGGTTCTTGTTTTCTTCCATACCTTCATGTTTTGGATGAGTACTAGACATTATTTTGCAGAATGTCTCTCAGTCTGGGTTTGTAGATATTGTCTTATGATTAGATATAAGATATGCATTTGGGCAAGAAAATCCCAGAAGTGATGTTGCGCCTTCTCTGTGCACTGATGTTGACCACATCATATGATGTCCTTATATCTTATCACAGGTGACATGAATTTCACCACTTGGTTAAGGTGGTATTTGCCAGATTTTTCCACTGTCCAGTTGCCATTCTTCTTTTTGTAGCTGATAAGTATGTTGCGGGGGCAAATGCTATGAGACTATGCACATATCCTATTTCTCCTCGAACTTTTGCTCACTGATTTTAGCCTCCACTGGCACATCCTGCCGGCAATGGTATTGCAGTATTTAAGAATTGGAAGGCTTCTGTGAAGAAGATTTATCCCTTCTACCCAATTATTTATTCAAGTACTCATTTAAATCAGTATGGGTTCATGGATATTTATTTAGTCTATGAGTTATGATACAATATTTTTGCTATTAATAATGTGTTGTTCAAATTGTTGCAAGTTGCTTCTTCTGTCCTGCTGATACGACCCCCCATAATTTCTGAGTACTTGTTTATTTTCTGGCACCTCACAATGTTCCAGATCTCATCTTCCCTGTCTCACCTGGGAATTAACCACGTCTCCAAGGACCCCTGGCTCTTTTTAATGAAGAGTGATATTGAGAACCGAAGGTCTGGACACTGGGTACACTTATTACTACTACTGGTGTGTAACTGTTTTTGTGCCTCTTCAATAGACAGAGCTAATTGACAGATGCAAACACACTCAAACATCTATATTTATGTCTCCATCTATCTGTGTGTGCATGCGCGTGTGCACGTGTGCATGCATGTGTCCACCGGTTCAAACAAATACCTCTGATTCCAATCCAGTACCACAGGGTTGATTCTGGATGCCAGCCTTCTTCCTTTCCTCATTTGTACGTTCTTTCTCAGTCAGAAACTTTACTCTCGTTATTATTTATAGTATATTTTTTGGGTTCAGTCTTAGTATTTGTTCAATCTTATCTACATATAAACTCGTCTTAGAATTTCTAAATTTTATCCTTATGAAAAATCGATTTACAAACTACAGTACAATATTTGTTTTTAGTCTCATAATATTCCATTAAATCATTTATATAAAGGTTTTTGCTTTCTTAAAATGTTTCATATAAAACTGACGCTCATCAAGCCAAACACATTCCACTTGAAACTCAACAATGCATTTCTCCATGCACTCAGCATGCCAGCTACTTCTGTTTTACACCTGCTTCTGCTGCTCCCTCAGCCTAACACCCTGTCTGTCCTCTTCACATTTGTCTACAAATGTCTACATCACATTTATCCTGCCAGGCACCAATCAAGTATCATCTGTGCTCGTAATTGATTGGCCATTCACTATACCAAGTACTGTTTTAAGTGCATTAAGTATATTTCTTTATTTAACTCTCACAACAACACTATAAGTACTATTACTATCTTTGTTTTAATAATGAGAAAGGTAAGTAACAGAGAGGTTAAAAGTCTTGCCCTAAACCACACAGACAGTAAACACTGGAGCTGGGATTCAAACCGAGGTTGTTTGGCTCAAGAATCTGTGCTCTCAGGCACTATCATAATATATTCACTTTCTGCAGGAAACCTTATTTCCAGTTATCCTACTTAGAACTCATTCATTGAACAAATGTCACTTAGCATTTCCTCTCTGCTAGGTACTATTCTGGAAACCTGTAACACCAAAAGGAAATATATTCAGTGTCCCAGCCATTGAGGGGCTCACAATCTACTTACTTATTTGTTCCATTTTATGTCCCGACACACAGAGGTCGTACATCCCTCAGAGCACTTGCCTGTTGCCACCTGTGTGGCGATTTCCCTACACATGTGTCCCCATAGCATTAGGCAGGGGGTGCATCATCCCTGCCCCTCATCTTAAGTGCCCTGTGTAATGCTCTGATACTATATAGCTAAAGAGCCAACATTCTTTGGAATCCCAGTTTTAATTAAAAAGGTCAAAAACAAAACAAAAAAGAAACGAACTTTGGGGTAGGCTTCCACCAAAGAATACCTGGGATGTCTAATTTGCAGGATAGAAAACTTTAAGTATACAATGTCAATGGAAGCGTCGACCTCAAGTCTTTCATTAATCAAATCAGGTGATTATGTCAAAGTGCTATCGAGCATTAGTATAATCATTACCAAAAAGTTGTAAGGAGCCTAGTATGCTTCCTTCTATCTCTTATCTTTCCTTCTCTCTCAACTAGTTCATTAAAACAACAACTCTGTGCAAAGTACATATACAAAATCTGTATGTGAAAACTATGCTACAGATAAGAAATAAGAACAATAAATCATGCTGAAAAGCTTCTTCCTAAAAAAGAAACTGAAGATCTTAGAAAATGTAATTCATTAACCTAGTAAATATTCTAACCATTTAGTTTCTGGAAAGTTGAGTCTAAATGGTTGAAAGGCAAAAGTAACAGACAGTGCAATCTTTGGTTACACTTGTGTTCTGTCTACTCAGAGTCCAAGTGGGTAAGAGTTGGCTTGTGGACTGGATCCCAGCCATTAATCCCACTGCCCATAATTGCTGAATACTGGACAAAGGATCAGCAAAAGAAGGAATATTGCAAAAGTCTCTTCTGTGCACCAGTCTACCCCAGTTTCTCTAAAGAGAGGGCCACAGGCTCCATTGCTTTTCACCAAGAAGGTAGAAATAGTTTTTTGTCTCTCAGACCGACTTGGAGATGTCATTAAAACTTGGAGCAGAGAAACAAGCAAGGAAAGAGGAACCTCCAATTCTAAATGTATTTATTTTAAAAAATAGAAGAAAGGAGTGATAAACACAGAAAAATAGTGCAGTTTAGAAATCAATCACGATTTTATAAGAATTTCATAACTATTTAGTCTTTTTAAGTTATATTTTATAAATATATAGTAACACAAATGAATACAATAGGTATGTTATGTTTTAAAGAGATTTGCACCAGTTAAACAAGTCATTAAAACCTAGATAATATTGTTCCTATTTTTCTGTCTCTATTTTGTCTATCCTCATTTTCAGTTATAAGAAGTCAAAGGTTTTGAGTACTTAAGTCCATATAATAAGAATATACATGTAATTGCCAATTTGCTGGATTAACACGTAATTGTCAGTTTACAGGATTATTATTAAAAATAGGTTAATACCAGTCTCTTAGTCTGCCATTAACCGTAATTTTGAGATGGCTTCTGCAAGTCTGATTGCAAACTTAACTCTAATATTTGGTTGGTGCCCAAGTAATTGAGGTTTTTGCAAGTATTTTTAATCTTTTAAACCGCGATTACTTTGGCACCAACCTAATAGCAACAGCGTGAAACAGAAAGGTTAGTCTCTTCCTGTATGTTTCAGCACCCAAATCCCAATCCTGCTATGACTAATCACAAGACTATTTTTTTAAGATTGAAGTTGTATATCCACCCCAAAATCCTTCCGAAACTTGCTATGTTTGCATCTGTATTTGCCCTTTTCCAGAGAAATCACAGTGTGTCTGTCACGTGTTTCTCACGGATCGAATCTTCACTTAGCAAATCTCTCTTGGACCTCGTGACATCTGGGTTTTCAATCTTCAGCTCTGGGCTTCCCAACCGGAAGCACCAATGGTCGTGCACTTCCTGGGCCTCATCTGGGCATTGGGGCCCCCAGGCCGGCCTGGCCTCACTTCCGGCTCCTTCTGGGTACTTTTTTTTTGACTTGGTTAACATGCTGTAGTGTAATCATGGGAGCAAACTCACAGGGACTTACCTTTGTCTGAGAGTTGTACAACTACATCGTTAATAAATAATGCAGTCATAATTACAAAAGCAAATCTTAAAAAATGAAGTCGCTATCACCAGGCTATTCAAACCAAGTCAGCAAATAGAGATTGGTTAATGCAATTTTCTGTGGTAGCCCTAAGAAAAGGTGACAGAATTAAATATAAAATTGGTGTCTTTTCACCTCTTTGGTCTTTCTACTCTTTTCTACTAGATTAAGCACATTTTCCTAATAATCAGTAAGTCAGAGATTAGTACATTTTGGTTGCTGTCTTCGAAAAGAATTTTAAAAACCAAACTACCACATTCGAGATTCTATGGGATTATTGTACAGAAGGTTCATTCTCTTCATAAGAGAGTATATGCTTACCTATGAGTACTTCAGAGACCTGAAGACCGTGCAACAGCAGCTGTTCGTTCTCTGAAGGAAAATCTGAGGTATGTGCTTTATCTTCAGAATCACACACAAACTTCTTAGTATGGCATAGAAGTAAGTCCCTTTGAAATCTCCAGAAGCATGCAGGACCCTCAGTTCTTTCCTCTGCTTTTCCCCTATTCTCTTCCCCAATCTATTCCCTGAGCTTTCCTAAATCACCTGCAATTCCCAGAGAGTGGGACATGTCCTTTTCTAGTAGCCTTTATAGAAGCCCCAAATCCATTCATTTTGCATGACTAACTCCCTTTCCTCCCTCCAGTTACCTCTTAGACATCCTTTCCTCCAGGTTGTCTAAGTCTCTTGGAGAATCCTCATATGGCAATCCGTGTTGTCTTCTGCCCTGGGAGTGTTTCTTATTCACCACTTACCCTCTGAGCCTGGAAAAGTGCCTGTCACAGGCAGGCACCTGTCAAACACTTGATAAATAAACAAAGGAACCTTCCAATCCAGCTCCTGCAAAACGACTCCCTACAAATATCTGTGACCCTTACCTGCTTCCGCATCACATCGGTAGCCTGCATAATGTAGCGCGGAGGCAGTCCGTGGCTTCTGGCCAGAATGATGGCTTGCTCCACGGTCACGCTCAGGGTGCACCTGTAAAGGCAAGTCAAATCCCATCGGTTCCTGCTAAGCACTTCAAGACAGTGTGGGATACTTAATGCAGGGAAACAGAATATGCCACCCCAAAACCTGCCACCTTAGAGAGTGACTTATTTCCCCTTGGGTATCTCCCAGGTATACATGATATATACATGTTAACAAACATCCGTTTGTTTTTCTCTTGTTAATCTGTCTTTTATTACAGGGATCTCAGCTAAGAACTCAGATGGGTAGAGGGAAAATTAATTTTCCTCCCCAACACTACATTCAAAATTGGAAAGCTCCAGCCAAAATCAAAGCGACGGGACAATGAACCATTGATTTTCCTACACAGAACATGGATGTGGTGTTTAAAAATAGATTATAACTCAGAAGAGTAGAGGGAAAATTAATTTTCCTCCCCAACACTACATTCAAAATTGGAAAACTCCAGCCAAAATCAAAGCGACGGGACAATGAACCATTGATTTTCCTACACAGAACATGGGTGTGGTGTTTAAAAATAGATTATAAAGCTATGCTCTTGGGGTCCAAAATTAGGTATTTAAGTTTAAAACAAACCTATAATGAACTATGTTTATGTGAAAGTTTATACACAGGGAATTAAATAAGCAGAATTCTAATGGACTTTATTATCAGATATTATTCTTCAGTGATATTTTATGTAATTTTAAAATGATTTCCTAATATTTTTCATTCATTTCAACATATTGATAATTTATACTGATATACGCCCAATATTTTAGAAAAATAAGCAGTGAAATTAGATCAGAATTGATTTTTAAAAGAAAGTGTGCTTCTAGGATCCAATCTAAAAGACTGTAAAATTTTAAAAAGGAACTTTTATTTAGTTATACAGGAATGTGGTGCCCAGAGCAACCCCAGGAAAATTCAAAATTCAGTCTCTGAACTTAGTGATTAGTGAACCTTTCTCCTTTTCTTTCCCTTTAAAGGTTTTGCTTTTATGTTTTTCCATATTTTTCTTTATAGCAACTCTTGGAGCCTATGTTTCACTATTTGTTAACATTTTCAGGTGCTAGTCTCTGAATTGTTTTTTCTATACATCTAATAAAAATGTTCATTACTTTTAGATGTTTTCCCTAAAATTCATATTAGTGGGTTTTGTTTTACTTCACTTTTCAGTTTATTGGTATTTTGATTGTCTTTTCTCCATGTCTGCATTTACCTCCACCTTTGATGGTGCTTTGATGTTTTACACGTGTATTTTTCTCGCTCTGTTTAGTTTCTCCCTACAAATGAAAGTAAATTCTATAATGCAAGTGCTTATATGTGAGGACTATCTAACCCTTTCATCCCTGGTTATGAGACTGTACTCTGGAGTCTAATATATTTGGTCAATTTTCATGCTGATGAATTAAGAAAAAGAGGAGAAAGGTATTTAAAACATTACTGCTGTGATTTTAGAAAGAACTTGATGAAGTGCAACTGTGTTATTGTGCAGAATCGCATCTAAGGAGAAACACGTTACGTTTCATTGGCTGTTAAATGACTTGAAAAGCAGCTCCCTCAGCAACATTACAGAGAATTCTCTAGAAAGCATTAATAACACATATTCAAATGGGCTAATTTTGTAGATTTTAGCAGTACACAATGTTTACAAATATTTAGTGTACGAGTCTGATAAGAGTATATATTGTAATTTTACACATACCTGCACGCTGTAAGACCGTATATGCCAATGAAAGCCAAGAGGTATCATTGACAGCTCATATTTAAAAATCAATTTTTTACAAACCATTTCTTAGGTTACTCGACAGACCATAACCTTTTCCTCCTCCTTAGGCTCTCCTTTACTCCAATTTTAACTCCTTATTGATCCTAACATTTTAATCAATAATGCTCATCACACCAGTTGAATGAAACTAAGAAAAAAAGTCTTCACCATTTTTCTAATCACACTGAAGTATCTCCATGTTTCCTGATAAAGCATGACTTGCCTACTCATAATGAATACTCATTGTGAAAGATTTTTGACGGGCCACCTACAATTTTCATCCATTTTCTTAATCCTTTTAAACTGATTTATTTTCTCATGCAGTAAACAGTATGACTGCAGCAAATTATCTGCCAGACACTTTAAAAGATTTAACTGTAATCTCCCAATCAATCACTGTGGCCAGTAACGTGCTCTCTGACAGGGTACTGTAAAGTGTCACTTCTTTAGAACCAATCATACATATATCACCTAACAGAAAAATCTACCTTAAAATGGATAGGTATATTTTCTTCCACCAGCAAAACAGATGGCTTCATCTAACTTGCCTTTTCATACTAACCACTGTGTATATTCTATCTAGGTCCCAAGATTAATTTGCAAAAGTGTTTAAAAGTGAAAACTTTTTAAAAGAGACAACCAGGTCAGTGTGGGTAATATTGCTTGTATTTGATTCACAGTTGATGTTTCCCAAGGAGACCTAGTTTTTCGATGACAACATCATAGAAATCCATCCTCCCAAATTAAGCTTGTGAAAGAAAGCCTAGTCGTAAATCCACAATTTCTCTGCCAATATGACACTATTTGCCTCGTAACTTTTTATCTTTGCTCAGCTATCTCAATCTGAATGTCAAGTGAAGAAAAGAAAAAAAAAAATCAGCATTTGCAGGAAGCATTTCAATTCTGGCATTCGCTGAAAAATTCTAGGTCCCGAGAGTGGCACAAGGTTTTTCAATGGTATATAAGCATATACGCAGTCAGGTTTCATGAGAGATCATTTGATGTTGTAGCTACTTCTCTGATTACCAGTGAGACGGATATGCTAACCCCAGGCAAGAGAGTCAGAATCCTAAGCAAATCCCATTCAGTACAAGACTTCCTGTCTGATGAACCAATTTCCATTTTGGCACTATCTCTGTTCTAACATTAGACCGTAAACTAAAATTTAAATAAATCTATATTTTTACACTGTCCTGGAAAGTATGGGCCTTTGATGTTTCAACTCCTTTTAGCTGCAATAACACTTCAAAAAATGTTAGACAACTCTTTCTCTGGGAGTCACACACACACACACAAAAACCAGAGTAGAAATCGTCCTTCATAAAAAGGTAAATGTAACATATACATTGAAGAAAGTTGTTTCATAATTTTAGTAGTAAGACATTCAAAGTAGTAGCTCTGCTTAGGGCAGACTCCTGAGGAGGTGTACCTGACAGGGATGCAAAATTATGCAGAAATCACGAAATTCCCCATAGAAAGAAAAAGCAAAGGGTCAATATATCTGTGCTTACAATGAATAAATCTTCTTGACATATTTCATATTAAAAATAGATCCCACATCGCTCAGAAATTTAGCATAGTTTTAATATGATAAATGTGACCTGTAGCTAATGGGTCCAATTTAATTTGAAAGGCACTTTGATTTAGCAATGCTAAGGAAGACACACAGAGTACTTTTTATTATTCATCCATCCATCCATTTATCCATCCCTCTATCCATCCAAAAATATTTTTGAGTGTCTACTTTGTACCTACAAGTTCCATTAGCTGCTGGCAGAAGTGGATTTACCATCAAGCTACAAAAGGTTAAATTTGAGGGTCCCTTACTTGTATGGATCGCTAGGAACTTGTTTATATTGTCATATGCTCTAAAATTTTGCAAAAGCAAAATGTGTTCATTGCAAATGGTTATGACTGCTATCTTTTTAAAGCCCAACTACTCTCTGTCATGTTTTGCAGTGTTCAAATGGCCATGGTTATTTCTGGAACTAAGCTAAAGTAAGTAAATTAGGGGTGTATTTAGGTTAGGTTTACTGGGACATATGTATACGATTCATAGTCACTTCCATTTATAATTAGGTTATGAAGCATTCTGCTGTAGGAATGGATTACAGATTATCCCTACTGCCCATTGTGCAAATTCACCCAATGTTGAAAAGGGGTGCAGGATCCCTGGCTGTAATGCAGTAAGTTCCTAACCTGGGGCACCCAGGACTGGAAGTACCAGGTCTGACAATTAAGTTTGTGAACTTGTTGCAACAATGTTGCTAACTTTTTTTGATATCAGAGGGATTATTCATTATGAATTTGTACTAACAAGACAAACAGTCAACCAAGTTTACTATTTGGAAGTGCTGAAAAGGCTGTGTCAAAAACTTAGGGGACCTGAACTTTTCACCAACAATTCATGACTCTTGCATCACGACAATGCACCAGCTCACACAGCAGTGTCTGTGAGGGAGTTTTTAGCCAGTAAGCAAATAACTGTATTGTAACACCCTCCCTACTCACCTGATCTGGCCCCCAATAACTTCATTCTTCACCCGAAGATAAAGGAAATATTGAAAGGAGGACATTTTAATGACATTCAGGACATCAAGGGTAATACGATGACAGCTCTGATGGCCATTCCAGAAAAAGAGTTCAAAAATTGCTTTGAAGGGTGGATTAGGTGCTGGCGTCGGTGCATAGCTTCCCAATGGGAGTACTTTGAAAGTGACTGTAGTAACAGTGAGATATGTAGCACTTTTTCTAGGATGAGCTCCTGACCTTAATTGTCAGAACTTCTAGGTGTATGGAGGAGGAGAAACAAGTTTGGAAATGCATAGAGCCAGAAATTTCTCTGTGTAATATTCTTCCAAACACCATGGCTCTTATTTGACAACCATTTAAAAATTAGTAAGACAATAGAGGAGTAATGTTGACACTGAAAGGTTTTTCTAAGCTATGAATAATTATTTTAAAAAATTGATTAGCCATGCCAAGAAAAGACAATTATTTTTCTAGTCTCTATAGAAAATTCTATTAAATTTTTTATAATTTGAGGAGGCAAAAAGTATGTCACCCAAAAATGTGGGGAAAAAAGTCTATAGAGGTATGTCAGGCAATTGAGTAATAAAAAGATTCTTTTATATTTCAGATTTTTAAAATGCTTGTGGTGTTCGTTTAAATTTCATAATGTGTTTTTTCTCATATTTTAAATAAATATTAACTTTCATTCCAATTTTGTAATTTTCTACTCTTTTTTAAAAAGAGAGCACTTAACTTCAAACCCCAAAAAATCTTCATCCATTCCACTGTGCTTGGGGATGCAACAGCAATCAAAGCTGAGCTCCATTCTTTTTGGTGATCAAATTTTAGTGAGTGGAAAAAGAAAATAAAGAAACAAATGCATAATATCAGGTGGTGCTAAGTTATCCATAAAAATAAACCTGTGTAGGGGAATAGAAAGTGAATACGGTGGAATAGCAGGAAAAGGGGCTCTTACTGGGAAGACCATTTGAGGGAGAGCAAGTGCAAAGGCCCTGGGGTTGATACTTATAATATCAACTTAAGAACAAGTGTGGAGCTGAATATTCTGGGGCACACAGAGAGGAGAAGGGGATGAAGTTAGAGAATTCGTCTGAGTCTAAACATGCATGGCATTGGGGATCAGACTTTAGGAGTAACTGGGTCTCTTATTTCTTTTTTGGTTGGTATGAAAAGAATCTCAACATTGATGTTATATGGCATAATAGAACAATTTGTTAAGCAAATTATCAAAGGAATTTACTAAGTACCCAATCTTAACATCCTATCTATATTATATTCAAAGCATCTTCAGTTGTTTTCCAGGCAACGTTTGCAAAAGGAAACTCCTTATCCTCAGGCTTCTCAGCACGTCACCTATTCCTTCCTACCCAGAACTTTCTGCTTGTGGTCAGCAGTACCATTTCACAAAATTCTTCCCAAATCAGGAACATTGGCCCATTTGGGAGGTGTCTTTTCCTACTTTCAAAATATCTTGGCGCAAGACCTATGTGACGCGACGCGTGTGATCACTCAGCCATGCTTGTGTCAATGAAATTTCCATTGCCCTTTGCTACTGGGCTCATCCAGTTCGTCCGTCTGTGTCAGGGGTGTCCAAACTTTTTTCAACGTTTTTCACCAAGGGCCCTATGAGGTAAAATACACAACCAGCCGGGCCACGCACTCGAGGTGAAGCACATATTGCCTCACCTGGTTTATTTAAGGAAACTAAATATATTTTTGGAATTTGCTGCGGGCCAATTAAAAATGGATTGTGGGCCGCAGGTGGCCCACGGTCCGCAGTTTGGACACTCCTGGTCTATATGAACACATTATTTGGAAAATCTGAGCAATATGAGCTTTTGTAAATCCCAAATTTCTCAAATCTCACTGTATTTTAACTATTTATAAAAGCTTTCTACTTTTTATTTTAAAGAGATATTCATTAAAGCAACCCTGTGGTAAATTCTTTTGTAAGATTATGATGTCATAGGATTAAGATAATTGCACGAAGTTCAATAACACACTTCTGCCCATGTCTCTTTTATAAATTGGGGTTTGGTTGAAGTAGAGTTTACCTGACTATATTTGGCACCTGCTAATATGAGTCTTTTATTTCATGTGTTTGTCCCAACTGATCCTAGACATTAGGTATCAATTTTATTTTGTATGTGGAACTGTGGAGTGACAGATCAGGAAAAGCATGTAAAATGGTCTATTTGCCAGACCTATTTCGGGATGCTAGGGGTTCAAAATTATCAACATGCTAACCTTTCAAATAAGTCTCATTGAGAGACAAAGTTTGGCTTCCTACATTGGCCTAATAGCAAAACATTGTATTTCAACTATTTATTAAGGCATATCTATTACACTACATTTAGTTTATAAGACTTCAAATCTTGAATCAAGTTACATGTAAATGTAAATCCTTTTCAAAAACAAATCAAACAGGACATTTTATAATAAATTAGATAAAAGATTCTCAAAACCTAAGGACCACCTACATATTTGGTCATTTACCCTGATAACTGATACAAACATCAGTTTTACTCTAATTACCTTTCAAAACTTCCAGAGGTCTACTGCCTCATTTAATGTTGATTCAAATTGTACTGAATAAGGAAGCCAATCTCCCACGAGTTGAAATGTGTTAAACTGAACACTTGGGGAGATGCATCACCCCTTTTGGGCCACAAGTGTGACGTAGTAACTGAAGCTGACATGGGAAACCAGAACAACGTGAGGTTTATGGCTTTGAGTTCTGTTTTCTTACAGTGAATTTATTTGCTAACTCTCAGCAAGTCACGGTCAGGCATTCTGACATTTTCCTTGGTAGCTCATCATTATATTGCTATCTCTTGGGTGATCCCAAGTTTTCTTATTGTTAGTGGCGGAGGGGCATCCAGATTCTAGTTATAAGCTGGCATATTAACTAAAAGACCTGGAAGCCTAATGTAATGAAGATCTCTGAATTTTAAGCCACAATAATTTGCCAAAAATTAACATTAGGTAGACGTCGAAGTGAAGAGATTTTTAAAAAGTAATGAAAAGTGAAAAGGCAACCTTGAGCAAGGGAGACTGTTTTGATTTCCCCAAATTTTAAAAATTGAGGATGAGACTAAACATTACTTTAAAAATTTCTATTGTATTCCTCGATAATATTACATACTCAATTAAGACTAAAAACTGTTCCCTAAAAACAAAACCCACTGGAGTCAATGAATTTAGGGATACATGTTGCTGCTTCAAAAGTTACTTGAGCAGTGATTTTTGACTATTTTGTGCAATCACAGAATTGAGACACTTGGATAAGTATGTTACTTTTTTTGTGTGCTAGTGCAGTATAATTAGCAGAATAATTTCCTGTGAGAAAAATGTGATATATGGAAAACACACACCCAAAGTCTAAAGGCGTATATTGTGGTTTTGTGAATTTTAGGGGACCATTGACCAAACAAGAGTTTTGACCAACTGTGGAAAATGTCAGCATTAGGCAGGACCCCTTAACAATCTACATAAACTGGCTAAACACTGAAACTCATTTTGAATCATTTGCATTAACATGAAGATTAATTTGATTTTGTACGAGGTAAATACAAAATGTAACAAATATTTAACGATTCTGAAATCACTGAGCTTTGCCGATACGGAATCCTATACAACGATCAGAGTCTGGGTTTGTGTTTTAGCTCTGGACTTCTGTGTGTTTTGCCTCATTTTCACCATCCTTTGTAACTATGATGCTGCTTTTCGTCATGGAAACAAGAGCGAGAAAATCCACTTAGGGCAAGAGCATCACTCAGAATATATATATAAGGACAGCCTGAGAACCGATTATTTTTTATAATATTCTTCACATAGTTTACACGCCTTTATATAGCTCTACATTTATTTACAGATTTGGATCTTTAAAAATCATAAAAACCATTTCCCTTATTCTATGAAAAGTCTTCTTTTTCTCTCCTTTAATTAAAAGCCAGGTCTATTGTAATTGTTCAAGTGACTGTCACAAACAAGTTATTAAGAATCTAATCAGCTGTGGTTCTCCGTGATACTGTAATAAGCTCAAGTTTCCTGGGCAGCCATCAGTGTTGGAGAAGAATAATGAGTACCTGTTTCAATCCCAAGAGAATGAAGTAGGTGAAATAAATGGGACCATCAGCTGCTACTAATGTTATTTGCACACCACTATTTTATACACAGAAGCTTTTTTATGACAGATGGAAGATATTATCCATTTATCACTTACCAATATTTTCCGGGTTCAGAATACACTTGCAACCCTAACAGAATCAATTTTTTCATCCTGTCATAATGACATGTTATATATTCTTTCCCTCTACTGTAGTTTAAAAAATATGTTTCCAACCTTCTGAGTCACTTCACTTAAAAACCCAATCTTTTGACCCTCTTTCTCCTACTGTTATTATTAAACGGAACTAGTGCCACATAGTAGGACTGCCTGGCTTCCCGTGTGGTTCCCTTGTCAAGACCTCAGACGGTAAGCGCAGTGAGGGCAGCCCTCTCGTCTCCCTGGTTTGCTGTAGCACAGTGCTTGGTATATGGTAGTGCTGCATAACTAGTTTTATTTTCCCTCAATGATTGAGTGAATAAACAAATACTAGCACCTGATTCTTTTCCCGTCCTAAATATTTACCTTTATTCTAATATTTACATATACTGTACTGTTTTTGACACTAGGAAAGGTCATCCTCTTATCCTTGAATTCAAGGGGGGCCTGGTCAGCTGCTCTGGAGTGATTTTCTATGAGCTATCAAAGGAGGATTCTGAAAATAAGCTCCAATAGGTTCCAAAGTTCTATGCATTCTATTTCTTACCGATCAGAGGAGGTAACGCTTGCATTTTTCATACTCCTCTTTCATCCTATTGTAACCCAGCCTTACTGAGATATAATTGACACACACAAGTTTACGGCATGTATGTGTCGATTTGATGTACTTATTAGTTGCAAAATGATTATGACCATAACATTAGCCAACACCTGTATCATATCACATAATTATCATTTCTTTTTCTGTGGTGAGAACATTTACTATCTATTCTCTTGGCATCTACAGTGATTTGTTAAAATACGTAGTTCTTGCAAGGTTTCCCCTTGTTTAGTAAGCATGATTTTTGTCATGTTTAAACAGATGCACTGCATATTTCTAACTCTGGATTTACTATCAGAAACACAGATTAAGATTGAAAAAATGGAGTGTTTCCTACTGCCACATCCCATAGCAGATGCCTTCACATATATTGCTCATTTAATCTCCAAGCCATCATTTTCAGAAAGAAATCGCTATTCATAATTCACTAATAAAGTCTCTGAGAGACCAGGTGATGCAATCACGGTCACACAGTGAGTAAGTAACAGGATTCAAAACCAGTTTTCTCATTCAAAATCCAGGACTCTTTCCATTATTCCAAAATCACATCACATAGATGACTACATTTAGAGAACTCCAGCCTCCGACATCCATAATTCAACAACCACAATCTTGGTCTCAGCATTCACACTTTAAATGCATTGTTTTGGGAGAGATTAATTTAGCCAGCCCAAACCATCTCACTATTGAGTATAGACCTCATCATACTAGAATGTGCTCATGATTAAAAAGGAACTAGATTTGAAGCATGCTAAGTAAGTATATCAATTGTAAAGCAATCAAGTAGTAAAAATAAATTGAAAGGAGACTGTGTTCCTTCTCTATTACAGATGTGCATTTTTCTCTATAAAATGCACTGTTCTGTGTAAAGTGTGTTCATTCCTGCAGCGATCTCATTTGTTCTGGCTGCTAATTACTTTTAACCACTAAGTACAGAGCCTCACTGTGAAAAGGCTATTGACAACTAGAATGACGCACCTGATTGAAGAAACTAATCATTTAATGTGCACGGTTCTATGTTCCCTGCTCCCTTTTATTACTTTATACCGAGGGAGAATTGGACTCCTGAGGGCTAATGCAGAATGTCACATACTGATCAACCCGGAGTGGCAGCTATGCTTCTACACAGGCAGAGTCTGCGACACCAACATGGAAAGGCCACTGCTGACCTATTGGTCATTCCCACCTCGCTCACCCTCCGCGGTGCATTTTTGACAAATGAAAAGCTTGAGAAAATTGCCGTAAGTCAGCGGGGATTTCAAAAACCCAACCCTGGTGTTCTTGTTCCCCTGTAACAGAGAAGACACTTTTCCTAATAGGGTGAAGCTATTTTCAACAATGAAGAAATCTCTCTCTCTCTCTCTCTCTCACACACACACACACTAAAATGTTAAATATTCACACTCTTCCTTTCGGAACATCTGAATGACAGTTCAACAAGAGCTGCAATCTAAAAGCCAGTAATCATTCAGGCAGGTTTCCAGTATATTCTATAGAAATAATCTCCAGGAGACTATTGGTGCTTCCAACATTATCATTTGACCCTTGTCAATCAGACAGTCTGAGGCAATCTTGCTATGGCTGTACTGAGTTCCTAAATTTCTCAGCCTGAGACCTGAAATACAGGGGTTAAGGAAAAGAAAGCTTAGAGATGGCAGGCCCAGCGGGGCAGAATGGAAAAATGACAAAACGGGATGCAGAAGTGAACAGAACAGCTGCCATGAGATCCTGGCGGCAGAAACGCAGCCAAAGTGAATGTTCAGCTCACTCTATAGAGCTCCAAAAAAGCAATCGAGTTAAGGGGCACATTTTCACATTTCTCAGGGAATTAGTCATGAAATTCCCCTTAGAGATACTGGGACTCTCTACTGCAGCTTTCAATAGTGCCCTGGAAAATCTCAGCATGTATCTTCAAACCGAGGCTTCAAAACCAACTGCCCGGCAAACGCATTCCACATCCCTCATTCCTTTCCATTCACGCACATTAAGGTGTGCGTTTCTTTGACATGCTTTCATGACTGAGGCAATCACTGACGTTTGGGATGAGTAAGTGAGCACTCAGGTACTCAAGGACGTATCTGCATTGCTGAAAATATGGAAGAATATGAAATATCCGTGCATAATTTAGGACCTTAGCCCCAGGTTTGATTCTACTCCTTCACATTTTAGATTTTTCAGCCCGGATTCATTCACCAATTCATTCGTTTTGCTTTTTGGGAGTTGAATTGAATAGGTTGGGGACCTATCGCAGCTACGTGAAGTCCCTCCACGTGACCTTGCTATTCCCACCTTCTCTACTTGCTATCTGACTTTCCTCCTCACTCCTTACAGGTTCTTGGATCACACCAACACTTACGGGAGTGACCGGTACAAGATTTCATCTGTCGCCCCGGTTCTTTGACACTATACCATAATTGTCTTCTCTTTGACCTGTTTATCCAAGACACCGAAAAGAGCTTTGTTTGAATATTTTCGTACCTTTCTTGTCATTCTTTCAGTGTTTTATTCTGAAGCCCCCCCCCCGCCCCCGTTTGTTGCTCCCCTTAGCAGGGCACACAGAGGAATGGGAGGTGGAGAACCAGGGAATATTAATACTTGTTTTGCACTCTCTGGTGATCTTTTCTCAACTAAAATGCTTGGCAACTGATTATTCTTTTCTCACACTTCTGTGCCTTCTCCTGGAATACCTTTTCCCTGCTCCTAACACCTAAAGTGTACTTAGTCCCCAAAAGTTCTTAGTAATGTTTTAAACCCAGCTCACATACGAGTGAAGACTTCTCTGACCTGGTCTCCTTCTCTCTCCCTGTACTAATTTATCACTCCCACTTGTGTTTTTTCATAGCCTCTTGGGGTGTGTGTGTGTGTGTGTGTGTGTGTGTGTGTGCGCATGTTTATGCATGTGTATCCCTTTAGTGCTTGCTGACTATAAATACATCAGAGATGATTCCCCAAAGAGGTACATCATGGATATCTAAAATTCAACAGCTAACAGATTAATTCAACATCCCGGTCCACAATCCCCTTAAAGAAATATGCATATTTTCCCCCGGTGGCAGCCCCACTCCCCAGCCATCTTTCCAAGCTGAATAGTCAAAACCAACTTCCCCCTCTCTCCGCTGTTCTCCACTCACTTCTCACCAATCATCTCCTCCTGATGACTACCAAGTCATACCTTTGGCATCTATTCTTTCCCTTCTGACCTTTGTGTCAGTGCCTTAGTTTAGATCGTGTCATCTCCTGCTGCATTACTGTAATATTCTGGCTATCTCCATGCCTCCATCCTTGTCCTGTTATAGACCACGAGCGTGAGCTTAATTTTTAAAATACTTTTTAAATACCTAATCATGGTAATCTTTTGCTGAAAACCCTTCATTGGCTTCCTAGGGACTTCAGGAGAGTCCCCAGTGCTTAACTTAGCAGACAGGGCCTTCGGTTCTCCAACCCGTTTACCCCTCTAGCTCTCATGTCATTGCCCAGAAATAGCAAACTGAGACCTCCACCCAAGTAGCCTATTCTATTTCACAGCCAGTGTTGTTTTCATGCTATTCCTTCACAGTGAACCATCCTTCTCCATAGCCATCACCTAGTAAACACTAGTCATCCTTTAAATCCTGTCCCAGGTGTTACCTTATGCCCTCCCTGCTCCCAGGATTTAAATCTTACTCCTCTGTATCCCTCATGAATATGTTAGATGACCTATTGCCAATTTAAGATTAACACCATAAAGGCAGAAACTGTAGCTTTCTCCTGTACCGTCCGCCATGCCACCTGCTCTCCTACTCCAGGTTCCCATAGAAAAAGAGGCAACTCTGATCATGCAGACAAAAGCGAAACATTTATATTGGCGAGATGTCCATGTTTCTTCTCTCCTCTGGCGGGTGGGGCATTTGGTTTATGACATTTCTTAGAGTAGTTATAAAATCACTACTTTGAAGCCCACAGAAACATCCCAGAAAGTGACTGGAATTTTATTTTGCTTTCAGTGTAATTTTACAGATTTAGAAAAAACAGTAACTATAGTTTATTTAAAATATGTTTTGAAGAATCAGGGCCTGTTGAATAGTTTGTAAATTAGATTTTGTATTTATCACTGTTAAGTAGCTAAATATAAATAAAATTTAGTGATGTAAATACTTAAATTTTACTGCTATGCTCAAATAGTCAAATTGGGTTTGGCAACTATAGCTATGAAATATTAAATATAACTAATTTAAGTTAGTTATAATTAATAATATAATGTTAATTAAAACATTGAATGTCAAAAATAACACAATTAAATAACAAATACAGATATTAAATATAACTACTAATTATATATCTAGATTATTTTGTGAAGATACGTTCAAAGTATTGATTACCTAGACTTTTCCGATTTTAACAATGGAAGGTAATTATGCACAAGCTCTAATTTTATATGTATTGAAATTAAGGCTTGTTTTGTCAATATCACATGATTACTGGAGGTCAGCACAACAAACCACTGCAAAGAGAAGTCATTCTCATAATTACTGTTCTGGTCTTCTTTCACAGTAATTTAATTTTAAGAAAATAATGGACATTTTAACAGAACAGAATAATTTAATGTCCTAATTTTAAGGATTCAAATCAATTGCAAGGAAAAATCTAAGTGACAAATATATAGAGGTTGCCAAAAAGAAAATGCATACACATTTTAAGAAAGGAAAAAACTATTAAAATTGTAATACTCAAATTGTAATACTGTGTAATGGCTCAGTGCGATGTCAGAGGGATAGCGGATGGGGGGAGGGGGTTCACACAGTGTGAGGGATGTAAATGATAAACGTCTGAGTATTACTTTGTCTTGTGCACCTAAAACTAATAAAAAAAAATTACCAAAAAAAAAAAATTGTAATACTGTGTAATACTGTGTTTCCCCGAAAATAAGACCTAGCTGGACAATCAGCTCTAATGCCTCCTTTGGAGAGAAAATTAATATAAGAGCCAGTATTGTATTGTATTATATATTATATTATACTATATTATATACCCAGTCTTATAGTAAAATAAGACCAAGTCTTATATTAATTTTTGCTCCAAAAGACGCATTAGAGTTAATTGTCCAGCTAGTCTTATTTTCAGGGAAACATCGTACCAATAAACAAAGATGAATACAAGTCACGTTTGACTTCTGCAATTACGAGAGGTGCTCAAAGTGGTTACCATCAGCATCCAGACATTTCTGATTACGGCAGATTTTTGTGTTTCAATTCATTAATGATCTTATTAGATATCAAATAAATGATAGTAGTTGACTTAATCATAATCAAATTATAATGGTGTAAAGACAAATAATCAAAACTACAGCTATATTTAATGACAATTTGAAATGTCGTCTTTGTCACTGCTGTTGCTACCCTTATATAAAAATTATTTTAGACCAATGTGTTTTGGATTCCTGACTACAGAGCATAATGTTAGAGCCTCTTATTGGAAATAGACAGCATCCTGGGAGCATGAATTAGCAGAAATGTTACTTCTGTTCTATTTAGCCATCTTTCTGGTGATTTAAAATTCAAGCACTGCCACTAATATTGTTCCTGAATCTCTCAAATCATTATTGCACAGAAAAATAAAATGGATATATTAGAAAACTACGTTTGCTTATTGCAGTATGTATTTTTTTTTTTTTTGTCTATGCCAAGAATCTAACCTACATATGGAAATCCCCAGAGTAAATCTCCTCCTCTTACGTGCTGATTCAGTTGCACGCTAGAGAAAGATGCCACTTGATCATCTACCCTATTACGTAGGATTCTGATTACCTAAGTCAGGTTACCTTGAGTGCCCCACATCTGTAAGATCCTGCATTTTTTAATTGGGGCCTACTGTCAATTTGCTCTTTGATGTCATAGTGATGAAAGAAGCAAATACTGCTAAGAAAAATCCTTTAAATTTCAAACAACAGTGGTTTTTAAAATTGTTAATTGAGCGTTACCCAAAAAAGATTTTTTTTTAAATTGCTTATATGAGTCAAGTCGTTACAGTTATCTTCATTTGAAATAAAAACTGTTCCATTAACCAAATTGGCAATATACTCATATATTTCTCTTTAGCTGTTTTTCTATTTTAACTCCTGGATTTCATTTTTCTAACAAATGCTTATAATCATACTCTGGGTCTGATCCTATGTTCACATGATGGGTTATATAAGCTTCCGCTAGTGCCATGTTTCCCCGAAAATAAGACCTAGCTGGACCATCAGCTCTAATGCAGCTTTTGGAGCAAAAACTAATATAAGACCCCACATTATATTATATTATATTATATTATATTAATTATATTATATTATTATTAATTTTTGCTCCAAAAGACATATTAGAGCTGATAGTCCGTCTAGGTCTTACTTTCGGGGAAATACCGTACGGGAAAGAGAAGAGGGATGACTGAGAATTCAGCCACCATTTGTATTACCGTCCAATGTGAAAACAGGTCTCAATTTCCAAAAAAAAAAAAAAAAACCAAATAAGAAATGTATTTTGGAACTAGACCCCTTTGAAGTTATATATAATAAATATCCTTTTAGTTCCTCAAACTTTATATACATGTTAAAACTAATTCCTACCATGTATTAAAGAAAAAGCAGTCCAACACTAGAATACGTAGATGGTGGCTAGTTTCATGTCCATTATTGTTTATTCATAATGAGAACAGGTCAGCCTTGCCACAGACTGTTTCCCTATCACACCTGTGTGGAGTTCTAAACAGAAATAGTGGTGACAGCGACAGGTGCTGGGGTTCCCTGAGGCCATGATCTGATGGTGCTATGCATAGTCCCCTCTGGATGTTAGCTAAAAACACAGGGTCTCGCTTCACCACAAAGCATGAAGATAAAAGGGAATTTCTGTGTACAGATCTCCAAGGTTTTAGTTCAAAGGCATCTCAGGTGAGTCAGGATTATGAGACTTGTGCTCAAGTCACCCCGCTTCCTGCAGGTCCATCCCAGGACTCTGACACCCCAGAAACCCTTTGTTAATAGATACAGAGAGTAATGGACAAAAACTGTCTGGAACAAGTCCTTAGAGGGAAAACTGTGATTCCGGATTTCTTGCCCTCAGGGGAAATTTCTTTGGCATATCCTTTCAGGAAGCCTCTGGAAATTTCCACCCACTTGTTCCCTGTGGCAAAGGAGGCAGAAGCTAGTGGAGTGGGAGGAAAATGGTGTCTGTTTTTGGACACAGCGAGACTCGTGCCTTGGGTTTTACAACATCTGCAATGTACCGATTTATATCAGTTAAAGAAAAACACTTGGCTAGTAAAGAGTGGGATGGGAATAAAGAACCAAAACAAAACGAAATACCGCATTGAATGAAAGATGTGGCAGTATGGAATAAAACGGAAATTTAGAAATCCCTGTAGCACGCTTTTGGATTGCCTGCAACAAATAACTGGCTTGAGTACAAAAGAGAACTTTAAAAGCCACAGTGCTGATTCAATGCTTTAAAAACATTCACTTTGGCAAAAAGTTGTCTATAAGGCAGGTATATGGACAATACATAGCAAAAGTCTTCGTAGGAAAGGAAATTTAAAAGATATGCAAATGTTTGTTAACCAATAAAGTGTAAAGTAAAGCACTACTGAAATACCGTTGTACATCTACTAAAGAAACAGGATATATAAATGGATTTGAATACCCTCTACATACAAGGTAAGGTGACTATCTCACAGACTACCTCACCTCACCTTCTGGTTGTGTTATGCATGAGAACAATCCTTTTGAGAACCTAAACAATAATATACTAACCAAAAAAGTTTAAACTCTTGAACACAGTAATTTTATCTGGAGGATGTTTTTGTTTTCTTCAGCTTATTGGAAATTAAATTGAAATTTGAATAGCTACATAAAGAAGGTATTTGCATAAAGAAGGTATTGCAGGTATTATGTGCAATAGAGAAAGAAGAGAAACCAATAAACTAACAGATGAGGAAACCATGGTATAACAACTGGGTGGAATATTATGTAATAAATAAAAGTGATAATGAAAAAGTTGAGGTGCACATTTTTGAAATACGTATATGGTTACTATGAGCAAAAAAACAGATTATTAAATTATACGTACTTATAAAACTATGTACAAATTTGTGTTGTTTGATAGAAGTTGCAAGAGATGATGCAACATAAAGATAAAAGCAGGCATGTCAGGATAGGAAATTTTGGAAATTTTCCATTTATTAAACTACCTTTTAACACCATGTTGTTATTGCTTAAGCGGCAAAAACCTGATCTGAAAAAGAGACACTCCTGCTATTCTTCCGCCATTCAACAGCAGTACAGATATTTAACGTTAAGTGAATGGTTTAAGAGAGTGTGGCAGGAAAGTTCAAGAGCAGAATTGTAACACACACAAAGGATTACCCTAGGAAAGAGAATTTAATAAAAACAAAGCCGGACAAATGAGAAGATTGTAATAATTTATCCTGAATTCTATTCCAACTAATCGCACATTCACTGTTGTATGCAGCTCTGCCACCTAATTCAGGTTGGCATTAAAATACCTAGAAAGTCATGCTAATTAAGTCTGCCTTTTCATACTGAAAACTCACATTGTTTTCTTTAATATCAAACGTATGCAGTATAACTCAATGCTTTTAAATATTTTAAATTCTCCTTTTTTCGCAAATAAAATCAGAAAAGGCAAGACATTTACTGTTTAATGTGGATATCATTTGTTAACAACCTCTCGTCTTGGTTTTAAAAGTAAATGATAGGAATACTATAGTATGTGTAATATTTATTGTGACTCACATTGTGAACTTCTCCCTTTGGTCGGAACCTGAAGACAAACTTCCCCGTCTAACGTTTAGTGCAGGTGTCGATCTACCTGGGTTCCTCTCTAGCTGTCTGAATTAGAATTACTAAGAAACTATTTTAGAACTAGTCTTATGTGGGATTTCTGATTCCAAAATAAATTAGCACCCATTTTATCACCATGAAAAAATCTAAGCATAGCCTCCTCTAAAAGATTAAAGATAATGTTAAACTCCCATTTTATTCTGCATAATAGAAAAACAAAACCATACCATTTTCAAATAATTTTAACCTTAAATTCAGTATCTGTCATGGAGCATTTGGGCCTATACCTGGGTAAATGTCTCCAAAATGAATTAACTAAAGCTATATTTATTTTGAAGTATAGAAATGGAAAAAAGGCAAACTACTATGAAATTCCAATGTTATCTGATTCTAGCACACCAACGGACACAGCAATTGTGAAATTATGGTAGAGGGTCAGTCTTTTCCTCCTGTACAACGTCAGTCACATTCTCAAATTGCTCCTGGAATATCTGAGAACAATTTGGACAACTTAGTCATGGTTCTACAATTAAATGGCAGAATTAATCGCATTAATGTCCAGTAAATTAATGTGGAGGTAAGAGAGGATGCTTGCAGTTTCCAAGACTGAGGTGTTCGCTTGGTTGTCACAGGGTATCTAGTCCCCAGGTAAGTATGGTCTTACACCAGGGTGAAGTCAGAATACGAACAATCAAGGTGATGACACTTTGCCGAGGTCACTACGGCCGCCGGGCTGTTCCTTGAACACATCATACATGCTCCCACTTGGACCCACATTTGCCTGGCTGTTCCCTCTGAGACTCAAGTGCTCCTTCTCTAATCTGCATACCTTCATACAGGTCTCCAATGAAATCCCCTCGTTGGAAAGACGGTACTACCTCTTCTTCCTGTCCTGTCATTTTTCACCCCTCCACCTTCTGTTCTTTTCTGTATTCAACCGATCACCTTACATTATTTATTTGTTTACTTTCTTGTCTGTTCCCCGCCCAACACAATGCACATTATATGAGAATATGGATTTTATTTTTTCAATGTGTATCCCCAACAACTAGAATAGTTCTGGCACATAATTGGCGCTCAACGTATATTTATTGAATGAATGAGTAGTGAGTGAATAACTGAAAGAATGAATGAATGAATGAGAACAGAATGATTGAACGTGTCTTGATCATAAGGGAAAGATCACTTTTGTGCTAGTAAAAAAAATTAGGAAATAATTTTATATATTTGGTTGCAATGATACTTTCAAGTAAGCTCTTAATAAGCTTGCAATAGAGCACAAAGTATACAGCAAATACAATAGAAGGAAAAATTCTGTATATTGTGTCAGCCACAAAAATGTCATGCTCCTTTCAGAAAAATAAAGTCTTACCCAATTTCATAGGCAAAAACATGCTGTGTAGGACTTATAAACCAGAATTTGGGCATACCAAGTCTAAACGTAATTTTACACATGAGAAGCTGCTGCCTTAAATCACCTTTCTCCCCGTTTCTACCTCTTCAACTTGACCCATTCAAACCCAGTTCAAACATCACCTTCTCCACGGAAAGTCCTTAGTTCTAACCATCTCAAAGATCTATTTTCTCTATGAATTTTATTTTTATTTGCAACTTTCTTAGGTTATTTGCATTTCCTTATAGTCTAGGTTTGTTTGTTATTTTTGTTAGTTTTATTATGTTTTGGTGATCTTATTATGTTTTATTATTATTATTGCTGTTATTTTTGTTGTTTGTTGTTCATATTATATGTCTCTAACATAAATGTCACTTTATGACAATACACAGTCAATAGTACCAACTGCAGACCTTTGCATGGGTTTGAAGTACCAAGTAAATGTGAATAAACAATAATTGCCATCCTCAAAATCTAACTGGCCTAGAACTAAGAAGAGACAATGATTGATGACAGAAGATCTCCGCCTACTCAGATTACAATGAGGACTAAATGCCGCCCTGTATGGTTCCATTTCCTCATAAAGCTGAAGAGGTGACAGAAGAGGAGCAGTAATTATAAAAAGGACTTGACTTGTGGTTCCTCACTCTCTTTTTACACCTGATGTCGCTAAATGCATTCATACAGCTACCTTAGCTGTCCCAGACAGAGCACCTGAACAGGACCCATCTAGATTTCCCCTTACGTTTTCAGGAACAGTATATTGTGTGGGCTCCTGAACTATAATTTTGCCAGGGGTAACGCCAAGGCAGCATCCAGCTCATCACAACTGGGCAATAAGGATGCAAACCACTGAAAAGTGAAGTGTCCATCAAGTGCAGTGAGAAACGTTTTGTTTCGCTAGCTGCATCCGATCTGACCAAGCAAGTTTTTACAGTGAATAAAATCGATGTACAATTTTGCACCTAATGTATAAATCTTGTAATATAAATATCAGGGTGATAAGATCCTGGGTCACCATGATATAAATGTGCGGCTGTATTTTTTTGCATGAATAAATAGTCATGGATAGCATAGGCACTAAAGCCAGGAAATACTGTAGAAGGATGATCTAATTTCTGAAGTCTGAGTCCAACTACATCTGAGTCCTTGGAAGGTTTCCAGTTATCATGTCATGTAGCCAACATGTAAACAAGAACCCCCGAATGGAATTCGGTAGCAAAGACACAGACAATGGTCAAGTCCACGTACCGATGCACACCGCTGTTGCACATGATGATGTGGCAGGCCCCCAGCCTGCTGCAGAGCTCCGACGACACCGACAGCAGCCCCACTCCCGAGGCACTGCACGCTGTGTTCACACAGGCAGCTGTGCGCTTGGATCGGATGAACGAGGCTACCAGCCGGTACAGTTCATCCAAAGCATTAAGAGGCCTCATCAGCTGCAGGACAAAAGGATGAACACAAAGTTCCACACGTTTAGTAGAAAGAAATCCCTATAGATGGAATGAAATTCATGTTTATTATCACGTTTCATGAGTAGTTGAAACTATTCTACTATGGAGGTGACAGAACTGGAGACTCCAACTTGTTATAATTACGTACACGTTGCTCAAGAATAATAGCAGAAAAATTAAATTAGAAAGGTATGTAGATGGCAAAGTATCCAGAAATGCAATCATCAAGGTTTACCTTATCGACATAGGCGGCTTTGGATGTGGAGTTTGGTGGTGAATTTGACTTGTCCAAGTAGAATGCCCTGGAAGAATCCAAGGAATAAATTATTATTTATTGTGAGAAAAATTAAAATGCATGGAGACATACAAGTTTCACTGACTTCCTTTTAAATAAAAATGAATAAACAAAAGTGTTGAACACTAGGCTGGAGGGAATTGCCAAAAAAAAAAAAAAAAAAGTCAATCGTCTTCAATTCAGAAAAAAATGATTAAAGACTTTTTTTTAAATCCATATTTTATTTCTAGGCTTGCTTCCTCGAGAATATTCAGTTTTTAAAGTTGATTATTCAATTAATATTTTTGGTCAATGTCTGTCAGTAGTATACTCCGGCACACAATTCTAGAATCCAGAATGACAGGACATTTTTTCCCTGCAATACTGCTTTGGTGTCAGCTCTCAATCTAGCTGTCTTTGTTTTGGGGCTAGTCTATATTTTTTCTCTGATGAGTGAAGATTTTCTCTGTATCCTCGATGGTCTAAAGTTTTACCACAAAGTGTTTAGGTGTTGATTTATTATTTATCCACAGTTTCGCGGTGTACTTTTAACTTGAGGAGTTTTGTCTTCAATTCTAAAACAATCTCAACTATTATCTCTTTGCATAATCTCATGCATTCTCTCTCTCTCTCTCTCCATACTTACACACACACACACACACACACACACACACTCTTTCTTTTTTCCCATTTTCTGCATTTTAGGTGATTTGCTAAGTAATATCTTCCCTATGAAAAAACTGTCAAGTATACAGTTTATCCTTTCTACTGGGGATTTTATTTCAATAATTATCTTTATCATTTCCAAGACTTCTGTCTATTTCCACCACTAAGTGGTAAACTCCCCCATAAGAATGTAAACTCTTTGTGGATATGGGTTTTATTTACTTTGGTTCATTGCTGCCTCTTTAGTATCTAAAACAGTGTGTGGGACATAGTATGATCTTAATAAACAGTTGTACGGTAAATAAATAATTAGATAATTGACTCTTTTTATTGCATGATTTTCTGGTTTTTTAATGGACTACTATCCTTTGTTTATACTTTGAGTCTCCAAGATATACTTTGTCAGGCTGTTCCAACATTATAATTTCTACTGGATCAAATTTTTTTCAATAGTCAATTTGTTGGCTATTTCTTATTGTTAGGCTTCCTCATGTGTGTTGGAATTTTGTTTTGCAAGTTCATTTAAAGTGGGAGGATTTTTAATTTAGTTTTATTTAGCTTTTTGATACAGTTCCATCTCTTCTCTCATCATCTTTCCCTCACAGATGATTCTGTGCCCATTTTGTGCCTAGAACCACCCAACTATAATCAGTTCCATATTGGTGATTCGAGTATTATGTTGTGCTGACAGCTGGATTATTACCAGTCACATCACTGGGCTATTGAGTGATTTGGTTCAGAGCTGAGTTTAATGGCCATGTCGGCTCCCCGTGTCATCTTAAGTCCCGCCTGCCATCTTACGTCCACAGAAGCTATAGTCTCAAGCAGTAGTGGGCAGGAGATTTTTCATCCTTTACTCAGAAGTGGAAGAGACCTTCTCTATGCTCTGGTTTCAAACAGTGAGGCTGGCTTTGGATCTCCACCTAGTGTGGAATGACTTTAATTTCTCATTACCCTGAAGGACAGCCCCCACTGTCCACCACCAGTGACCAGCAGGCACAGCTTGTAACTCATTATTGCTCGTGTTTCCTTTTGCTGCCTGGGACAGAGATGATAAATTCTGACTTCAGCTGTGATTTTACCACTTTCTGTCTTCATATTTTATCTAGCATGGCTATGTGCTTGAATCAAAGGTGGCACTTTAAAAACACAACCTACAGAGACACCCTGATCAGACGTCCTCATGCCTTTCTCAAGTGAGCTTGGTTAAAAAAAAAAAAAAAGGAATGCAGTTAAAAAGAGTTCATGGGTCTACGGAAAAGAGTTTTGGCCTCCTACAGTTTCAAGTACCTCATTTTTACAATGGATATTAGAATTATCTAACGTATTGATAGCATAATATCGAAGATCAATCAATGCATACAATGTGCTCAGTGCTACGGTAAGCAAACAGGACTCATTCGAGAGACAATAAAAACTATTATTCAAGTACACACAGTAGAAGGAAGAGTGACATTGAAATGGCTTAATCGGGTACCCTGGTTGTGGAAACTGTAGCTCTTCCCTACTTTGAATCGTTTAGGAAGAAACATATTCTGTATAAACAGCCCCAGGATGGTTAGTGTCATCTAAGGAAAACCTGACTACTGAAATCTGCCACTGCAGCAGGCCACACGGAGCATGCCCCCTACTTTCTGAAAGAGATGCTCCTTTAAAAAATAAAATGTTGTCACTGGTTCAGACAGTTAAGAGCAGGATCATATCGATCTAATTCTGTTTTATTCACTTCAAGTGAGTTGGCAGAAATCTTCAACTTTTCAATGGGGCAAAATCATTTAAAAAACACACAACATATTTGATGACGAGAAGGAGCAGAAAAATAACTTTTATAGACTTAAAATAAATAAATGTCCACATCATGTGAAACTTTATTTAGAAACAATCTCATATTACCTAAGCTGTTATGTAGCGGAACTAAAATAGAAAAAGCATCTAATGATATAATTGCACCCTTGAAAACAGTCTTAGAGGATAAAGGCCGACTAAAAATTCAGTTAAATATATTACTGATTGAGACTTGTGCAAGTAGGTAATATTTGTTAATTCATGGTTATAAAAAGCAACAAATTATTATAAAATATATCCATGCGCTGATGACGTCTAGAGAAAATAACCATGAAATATAGCCACCTTGTTAGTCTTATGAAATTTACATAGCTAACAAATATTTTAGTCAATTATTTGTTAAAAGAAAAATTTGGACTTGAGGTTGCAACTAATTTTAGGTATTTCCCATCAGAAAGAAAAAAAAAAAAAAGGTTGTTGAGTCTGATATTTTATTATCCCTAAGATTTACAGGTATTCATAGAACTTCAGTATTTTCCACAATACGACAAACTGTGGACAGGAAATAAATTTCTAATGTACTTCTTTTAATTGCAAGTCTTACAATGTTCCTTAATCAAAATTTATGAGAAAGTTAATGGTAAAATTGGATTAATGCCCAAACTGACCATAATTTATTATGCTTCGGAGGTTAGTAAGAATGAAGTCATGGTCCTTTGTCTCAATATAGCAAATCTTATTAAGACCATTTTGAAAGTGCTGCTACTATTTTATATAAGCTGAGCAGTAAGTTTCCTTTCAAGCTGGCATACATCAGGCGTCATTGTCACAGTTTTGTAAATTAACTATCGTAACAAACGAATTCATTTTAGTAATATTTTTTCATTTAGTCCCTATAGAATAAAATACCAGTGATAATGCTGTATGTAAGTTACAACCAGTAGTGACATAAACATATGCAAATCAAATAACCACAATGAAACTAATCTTGTGCATTTATCTCCTATAATTGAGTAGTGAAGACCAGTACACAGGTATCTATAATACAAGGCAGAGGTGATGGGTAAGTTAAAGGTACAAAAAGTTACTGGTATATGCCCATCTGAGGAAGAAGGAACGCCACAGAAGAACATTACATAAGAGTTAGACTTTGACAGATGGATGGGATTCTGAACAGGTCAAAATGGGGAAGCAGCCTTTCAAGTAGAGGCAACACCCCAAACAGCAGAACAGATATAGAAATGGATGGAGCCAATTTAGCTGAAGAGCAGATTCATGTAAGGGAGGGAGAGAGAACGCTGGGCAAGAAGGCTGGATCCATACGGTGACAAAATGAAATACCAAAGTAAAGAAACGTAATTCATTTGTTAAGCAGTGGAGCAGCACTACACCGTAAACACTAGCTACCAGTGGAAAAGACTAAATGGAAAGAAATACACGACACAAAAAATATGAAACTTTATGGAATTTAGAGCTTCAAGAGATGTAGAAATGAAAAGCATCATTCAGCATTCATAACATGGAACTAGGGAATTGATTTTTGCCATGAGAAAGAAAACGAGCCTGGGGAACATAGAGATTAATTATGGAGAGTTGTGTAACCTAATATACTAATTTCAGAATCAGGAAAATGCTTTCTCAAATAAATAGAGAATTAAAATCATAGCTCTATAGGGACAGGCTGGTGATACATGGATGGTCAGGTTTTCACACAAAGAGAGAAAATGCAATGGTTTGATGTAAAATAGTTAAACCTATTAATTTTGTCATAGGAGGTATGCAGAGGTTAAATCAGTGACAAAAATGACATTCTTCTCATTTGGCACATCTCCCACCCCGCACCCCCTTTTTTCCTGGGCATGTTGGAGGACATCCAAATTTCCAAGGGAGATGATTAAGGCATAAGAGACACTGGTGTTTTATAAATAAGGATGAACAACTGTAGTATTCAGTTCAGATCTCTGCTATATTCTTGTTTCCTCTCCAGACCACTGCTTATGAGATCATCTCTATATTTATAATAATTTATGGAAATTTCTTACTTGGCCAGACTCATCTATACATCTTCTAATATTATGTCCTATCCCCAAATACACTGTATCAGTTAGCTTTTGGACTTTAGCATTCATTCTGCATTTCAAAAAGGAACTATAACAGTGTTTTGTTCATTAGAGCTATTAGTCATAGAAATGATTAGACACGAAGGTCTGGCAATTAAGTGCACGAATTAATCCTAGAAAAAGTGCTGCATACCTCATTGCTGAATATCACTATGGTCACCTTCAAAGTACTCCCTTTGGAAAGCTATGCACCGACGCCAGCACCTAGTCAACCCTTCAAAGCAATTTTGGAACTCTTTTTTTGGAATTACCATCAGAGCTGTCGTCATATTACCCTTGATGCCCTAAATGTCATCAAAATGTCTTCCTTTCAATATTTCCTTTCTCTTTGGGTAAAGAATGAAGTCACTGGGGGCCAGATCAGGTGAGTAGGGAGGGTGTTCCAATACAGTTATTTGTTTACTGGCTAAAAACTCCCTCACAGACAGTGCCGTGTGAGCTGGTGCATTGTTGTGATGCAAGAGCCATGAATTGTTGGCGAAAAGTTCAGGTCATCTAACTTTTTCATACAGTCTTTTCAGGACTTCCAAATAGTAAACTTGGTTAACTGTTTGTCTAGATGGTACAAATTCATAATGAATAATCCCTCTGATATCCAAAAAGGTTATTAACACAACCTTTAAGTTGCAACAAGTTTTAATTGCCAGAACTTGTCAGAACTCGTATGTCACTGTAGCAATGGTACAGCAGTTGACCATAGGGGTCACTGTGTGTCTCATGAGTATTATTGCTAAACTACATTTGGTTACCATAGCACTTAAATGAGGGGAAAAATATTCTAGAGAAAATGTCATTAAAAGACACTGATCTCTTGTATAAGCAAATTATCACCGCACAAGTCTAACCTTTGCCCACAAATAGGAGAACAATGCCTGACGAATAAGTAGGTGGGAGAATGTTTGTTTGCACCTCCATTCCACCCACCTTCCACGCCCATAAGCACTACCCTTCACTTCTCTGGAATAGGGTTTACTTAAAGTTACATGAAATGAAATTCTGAATAACGAGATAAACTCGGATTTGCCTGGACAAATGTGTGTTTGGCCTGTCAAAAATGGAGCATCTAAGGTTATCGTCATTTAAGAACAGCCTATTAGCAATCAACAGCTCCATTTCCACTTGAGTGTTGGGGAAGCAAAATGCTGGAAAGTTAACAAGACAATCATGTGACCACAGAGGGCAAGACTTTTTCACATTCCAAAAAGCATTTCTTGGAGATTTCTCTTATGCCCTAAAAACAGAATTCTGGTGTCAGAGGTAATGAAGACACACCCCACTCCTCCCTTATTTCACTCTCCTTTTGACAGCCTGCCATCTGCAACTTGACTGGATTAAAATCTATTCTCTGCTTTCCAAACACTCCTTTTCTCCACTTTCATTCTATCCCTCTTTTCATGAGTCTGCTAGGGTGATATTCCTTTTCTGTACCTGTAACATGTATATATCACCACAGGCACCATCTACTGTTAAGATACAGCACACATTCGTATTTTCCAATGGCAACACCATGCCCTACCATTTTGAAACAGAATCTCTGTGGAAATAAACCGAGAAAGCAAATCCTTGAAAATAAGAAAGCCTTTCCAAGCCTAAAGCTGGACTATATTAATAACAACGTATCTCATGCATCCAGGAAAAAAAAAACGAAAAACAGCAAAGTCAAGTAATATTTCTATTTTTAAACGAATTCTATTTAATTTAATAGCAATCAGTTATATCTGCAGAAAATGTGGCACTTGCCCATGAAAGGATAATATTCAGGTTTAAAATCATAAGAGTCTTATACAGGCTCAATTTACATTAAGTTGACAGGTCAGCTCCTTCTCCTCCATATCTTTCTTTGCTTTCCTCTTTTAACTGCAGTTGTCATTTAAAATTACCTTTCTAAAGCATAGTTACAAACATTTCACTACCTCACTGCAAGTCATTTAAATGACCCTCCTGACAATTTTCCAAGAATTCTTGTCCATCACTCACCTCTTCACCCTGCTGAGTTCCTGTTCCATCCCCCCCAACAAACTGTCCACCTGAAAACCTCCCCACCTTTCTCTGCCTAGAATTCCCTCTCACCTCCTTCTTCTTGACAAAAGTCTGCTGACCCTTCAAAATCCCACTCAAATATAACATCTTGAGAACTGTCCCACAGACAAATTGATCTTACGATGTATGTAATGTGTACAATACGATATTGAATTGCACTCATTCAGTCATTTGCTAAACTGCATACTGTCAGCCGGCCCAGACCCATTTTTTAAAAAAATTTGCAATCCCATCATCAAAGACCATGCCTGATACACAGCCTGGAATGTAGTATTGAATGGAATCGAATTTTATTTCGTGAGTGCTATAAAGGAGTTGGAGTTACGAGACTATCAAGAAACTAAAAATATATGTGACCTAGTAGAGGAAAAGACATATATTAAACATCTCAATTTCAAAAACAGATAAAATTATTATGCACATTTAAAATAAAGATTCTTTGTTTGTGGGGAGGACTCTTCTTAATCTTATAAATATTGGGTTACATCTCAATTAGCATTGAAGCATGATACTTTTTTAAGGAAAGTAATCTTCAGGACTTAGAAAATTAGAGAGGAAAGGTGTGTAATAATCCCTTCTTACTGAGGACAATTTCGATCATACAAAAAATATTCATAAGGTCCCTTGCAAGCCTCACAATAGTGTTGTTTTACTCCAGCAAGAAATGATGCAACAAAATTCTTTTCTAGTTTTAAGTAACCAAAGAATAAAATAAACATGAGTAAGTACTGTTACATGACTAAGGACCTAACTCCTGGCTTTTCTATTTTTAAACTGGAACCTATAAAAGGCTGTGCTCTCTTCTACGGGCAAAATTCAAGGTTCTTAGTACGGTACCTGACATACAGCAAGTCATCCAATGGTAGCTATTATTATTATTATTATTACCATATCTTTAATTTTTTAAAAAAATTTAAATAAAAATTATATATATGTAATGTGTGCAATATGATTTGATATACACATACATAGTAAAACTCTCCTGCAGCTCACGCCACCTAGAGTCATCACAGCAGGGCCACACGGCAATAAGTGATATTGGAAGGTTAGTTTGTCAACCCTAAACCAAAAGTGCATAAAAACTGAAGAGAAGCATAAGCATCCATTCCTATTTGAAATTTGTCATCTCTATAGTCATTTTAATTGTTAACCAGAATTTTTAAAACTGATGGTTTAACATACCGTGTTTCTCCAAAAATAAGAGCTAGCCGGACAATCGGCTCGCATGCGTCTTTTGGAGCAAACATTAATATGACCAGGTATATTATATTATATTATACCAGGTATTATATTGTATCATGTCATATCATATCATATCATATCATATCATATCATATCATATCATATCATATCATACCATATATCATATCATTTCATAAAGTCTCCGTCTTACATTATAGTAAAATAAGACCGGGTCTTATATTAATTTTTGCTCCAAAAGATGCATTAGAGCTGATTGTCTGGGTAGGTCTTATTTTTGCGGAAGCACCATAGTTAATTAGAGAAATAAAATTGGTAATATTTATCCATAATTTACAGATGACAATCCAATTTCACTGGATTTTTGTTAAGAAATTGCTTTTAAAATTTCTTCTCTCCTGTCACCATATCTCTGTGAGACCGGTTTTCTTCCACTGTGAGGGTTGTTAAAAACAACAAAGGAAAAGTTTAGAGATACATTTTTCCCTATAAACTATGCTGCCATTCTAACCCAGATTAGTTACCAAGCAAAAAATTAGCTCATTTCTCACACTGAAAACTTTAAATATTGGTACATGCAGCGTTTGTTGAAAGTATACGTAAAGACATTGAATATGGGGAATCACAATTTCACTCCTAACCTTTATTTTGATTGTAGAATAACAAAAATGAGTTTAATGGAAATTCTTTATTAATTGCCTGAGGAATCTGGCCGCATTCAAGTGCAGTGGAGCAGAGCTGAATGTGACAATTTCCTTTTAGCTCTTAATCACACATGGTATAAAAAGTTCCTGCTTCCAGTACTCTCATTGGAGGTACTTGGAAAACATTCTGCAACGTTGTTCATAGCAGAGTCAGGCAACCCCCTTTTCTGCCTTTAGGCTAAATCCAGGATTGGAAGCACAGCTAGCTAAGGCTATATATCCTTTTGGATAATTTTCCACAATCACCTCTAGCTCATAGTTTTCTGGTGTGAAATCAAATGCCATACCTGGGTTATTTTCAGGAGTATCTCTGTGCACAGATAAGGTACTTCGAGCTCCATTTTGCATAGCTGTTTTATGCAAGTGCCCTCTACATCTATCCCACAGGGCAGGGAGGTCAGCTGCCCCAATACGGAAGCCTTGGAGAAGCCTTTGAAACTAATTTTATTCTCTGAGTGAGCTACATTGCAGGAAACCCATGAAACTCACCTTCAGGCAAATACTGAGGAATGCATGAATCTCCTCTCAGCTAATACTCACAACAGCCTATGAAGCATCACTAGCTCCAATGGATAAATAAGGAAACCAAGGCTGAAATACTAAGAACTTGCCCGGAGTCACAGAGCTAGTCCATGGAGAGTGGGGACTGGAATCCACACTTGGCCGACCCCCCACCTTCTGGTATATTAGTGCAGCAGGCAATTCCACGTCATTAACCTTTCATTTCTTTTCATTCACATCACTGCAGAAATTCCATATTTACCTCAAACCAACTAAAAAATGTGTTCCCATATCATACACGTCACTTAGTCTAATTAAGAATATTTCTCTTTTTTTTTTTTGTTTCCCTCACTTGGCTCATAAGAAATGCAATGCATATCATAAAAATCTACTAAAAATGCTTGTCCCTTAAGACTAACAAGGGATTTCATCTTTTGGAGGTCTCCCGCTATGGAACCAATTCTTTTCAGAGAAAACAAAACAGGTGTCCTTTAAAACACTTGGAAATTCTCATTTTTTCAAAGAGGATTTCTATTTAAGTGCACTTAACTCTTCTATTGTAATTGATTCCAACGGCATTCAATCATTTCCCCAAGCACACACGTTAATCCTCGGATTATTCGCTACTTTGGAGAAGCAACGGAACTAAAAGCACATGCTTTGAAGCAGAACATGTCTAGTTTGAATCTTGGCTCGTGCTGCCAGTTGCCTGCCTTTGAACCATGCACAAAACAGCTCTGCATGTGAGGTAGTATCCCCTGGGACATCTCAGGCATTTATTTTGGTTTTAACTATTACCTCCATGTTAGTGACTCCAGTCTACTGGATAGAGTCACTTGGATGTCAATTCCCTATCTCAAATCCAATTCAGTTCAGTATCTTGCCAGTTGCAATCCCAGAGAAGCTTCTTCCCTTGTTTTGTCACTATATTAATGACCCAGACACCCAGTCCAATGAGTCTGTCTCCCTCTCAACACGCTGTCTTCAATCGAGAATATTTTTTTTTCCTACCTCCCCCAAATTTCTAAAATCTATACCTTCCTCTCCATCTCTATTTCTATCTGGTAGGGTTGCTAGTATCACTTGCCTGCATAGCTTCCTAACTAGCCTCTCAGACTCTAGTCTTGATCTCACCCCTAATTTGTCCTCAGTGGTATTACCAGGATGCTCAGTTTAAAATTCATGGCCCTTCCCCCTGCACCATTGAAAACTCACAAGCTGGTCACCTCACTTACAGGCTTAAGCCTAAGTGTGTGAGGTCCCCCACCGCCTGCTCCTGCCCACACCTCCTGCTTTCTGTCTGCCCCTCCTCACACATCATGGTCCTGCCATGCTTTTGCTCATATTATCCCTCCCACTGAAAGAGCTGCTCTCCCCTCTTTCACCTGGCCCAAGAGTAATCATCTGTCAACACTGCCCCATCCCGAACTCCTCAGGTTTCCCTAAGTGCTCCTCTTTTGAGCTCCCTGGGCATACGGTTACCCCTACCATGGTGTTTAGTTGTCTTTCAAAATAACCTGTTTACTGCATTTACTCTTCCTCTCCTTTGAGATTCTTAGGGATGTATTGTCTGATTCATCTGTGTATCCCCAACACTGTACACATTCCTCCACTTGCATGTAAGTCCACAATAAATATTGTTGAGCCATAAAGAATATTTCCCAAACAGAATGGGGGTAGCTAGGAAGACCCGTTCAACACGGACACTAGAGACCACACTATTCTACATGAATGGGATTCTGTTGAAGTCATCGTGTCCATCAGGAACCCATCACCATTTATACTGCATCCTGGTTTGGTTGTCTCAACTTTGGGGTATTTACATATATACCACCATTCATTAACCATCTGTTAGCAGATACCTTACCAGCAATGGGTGACACAAAAGAAAAAGACAAGGCTAGAAGGAGAAACAGAGACATAAAAAGAGTATAAAGCATGATGTGATAAGTTCTATAATAGAGGCATATAAAGGAATATAAAGAAAAACACTAACTTAGGGGAGGTGGGAAGACCGCCTGAGGGGAGGGATTTTGAGGTGTGCCAGGAAAGATGGATAAGAATTGGCCAACGCAAGTGAAATGAGAGTCATTCTGGATAAAATTACCGAAAGCCAAGCAAAGATGCGCTTGATGTGCTCCCTGAATGACTGACAGAGTTTCACAAACTTGAATCTATATAAAATAGAACTTTGTCCTCTGTTGAAGTTGTACGCGTTTCATGTAACTAGACAGCTAATTTTAGAAACACAATGTTCTATTCTTCACACAAATCAAGACTTTTTAGTAAATCCATATTAATTTCTTCTAAGTTACAGTTACGTCTTTTTTGAATCAAAAGCTCTGGGCCTATGCTAAATTTCCTGACTGGTGTAGGAGCAAAGCTTTGAAAGGAAAATTTATAATCATTTCGTTCACCTTCCATGGTACATCAACCAAACAAAGGAAGTTTGAAATGTCAGCAAAAAGGAACTGACCAAAAGCAATCAGAAAAATATTCATTGAACGAACTGGACTAGGATGCCATGAATATATTTTTTTAAAGACTGATTGTCCTTGTGATGGGCTAGAAAAGTCAGCAGAGTTAAAAATAAAAATCAATCCTGCTTCCATAAGCACTGACAATTTTTCCTCATAGAGTATATTTCCCTGACTGAATCTTCAGGTTATGCTCATTTTCTTTTTAACACTTTCAGTTCTCATTTATTCCAAAAGAAATTCTAGCACAGAGTATTCTGATCTTCCCTTTGCTTTGGTGAAAACAATAGCTTTTCTTAGCTTAGAGATAGAGGTTATTCTCTTCAAAGCTTTCTTTTTGAAGATGATTGTATCTGCTTCTGCTTCTTAGCCAGGATATCTAGTCACCCTTGATAAGTATTATCACAATGAAGGACTTGCCACAAAATGTGAAAAACACACAGTTAAGTAATTCAGATCTCACTGCTGCTCTTATCTAAAATAGTATTAAAAATTCCTTTAATGTAAAAGCAAAATAAATATTAGATATAATTACAGCTCCTCAAGGGCAAATGAATAAGTCTGAATGCAGATAACAATATGTACAGATAAATTAATATAAGATAAATAAAATAAAATAAATTAAATAAGATTACATGCATAAATATACATGCAGCTGTACCACATTCTCAGAAAGCAGTGGTAGTAATGTTTAATAGAATTATAGTATTTTTCAAATAAAGAAGAGCTATGTTGCTCTCAAAAGTGTCATTATAATTTCAAGTTTATCTGTTCTTGTCTCGTGAAATTTGAGACTTGGCCAGGCTATTGAATTCTCTTGAGAGAGGTCTCCAACAGAATCAACATCTATGCCCTTCAAATGGCCTAGAATTTTCCGGATCTAACAAGTAGACTGAATACTAGAATAAATCCAATAAAATGATAATTGCACAAAAAAGTAGACCATTGCACTGCAGTTTATCTGATTTCCAATTCAATGCAACTATTTTTATGGTCCTTACTATATACCAAGTACAGTGGAAAACTAGGACCAGTTGTCCTCCTATGTATTGAGCAAGGCAGATAAATAACTCGCAAGTCAAAATAAAGCAAACACAATACAAGAGGTGTTCCGTTTTAAAGAAGAAAGTGGTTAATTCCAGCTGAGGATGTAAATGAAGGCTTCCTGCAGAAAGATAAATTTGAGATGGCTCTTAAGTAATTATACTCTTGGAAATGGAAATGGAGCTAAAGCTGGATGAGGCTTAAAAGAAGTTGGGTTAAAAGATGTTGAGGGAAAACTGATAGTAAAGGAGGTACAGGAGGGCATATGGATTCTGTTCACACCTCTGTTTCATGCCTCTCTTCCTCTTGAATTCCACACTCCATAATACTTACAATTTCCCCTTCCCCTTTTACGATTTTCACACATGGTCTTCTCAGGGCTAGAAAATACCACTCCCCATCCCCCATCCCCAACACCATTCTCTCTCACCCCAACTCCTCTTTCAGAGTCAGCATAAAGGTCACTTCCTCAGATAATTCACTCCTGAAACCTTCAACCATCTTCTCATCCCACCCCCAATTAAGATCAATTCCCTTCTTATACACACACATAGCACCTTACACTTTCCTACATCATTTTGTTTACATAGTGGTACAAATTTTTAGTAAGAAAATTAATGTTTCTCATAACCCATAGGCAGAATTTCCTTGAAAGGCAGCTATCTTATCTACTGTGACTCCTCCCCCACGTGGAGCACTGTTCCTGGTACTTGGTGGGCATTCAAATCTAAGTATCCAGCAGTCTCTTAGTTTTACACTGTGGGAGAATTTGTCACTTAAGCATAACTTATATCTTGAAAATGTTAGAGCCTTTATATATTTCGTATATAGAAAAAATTCTAGCAAAACTTCAAGCGTTATAAACAAATTCATATTCTGTACAGACTTTTGCTATTAAAGAATCATGTCTGATATAAAATAAATTTACCACCCTGAAACCTCTGTGTTTCAAATCAGAAAACAGAAAGAAATTGAATATACACATTGACTTTACAGCTTGTCTCGGAGAAACAGAAATATGGATGCATCTTAAGGTACAAAGAAATGGAATTTAGCTGAAAGACAGAATAGAACATAAATAAATATAAAACTACTATAGAGAAGATAAATATGCATCAGACATATCCAGTTAATTTAAAAAGAAATCACATTATTTAGTAACTCTAAAGCTGCAGCTTTTAAAGAAAAACAATTGAAGGATAAAGGAATTATTTATATTCTAACTAATGCTCTCTCTCTCTCAGATTTTATTAAGTCCATGCGATTGTTGACTTAAAGTTGTTTCCACAAGTTCCCATCATATACTGTTTGCTATCCAAACAAGGAATGAGAGACAGAATTTTATGAGTTGAATGAAGGCCCTGAAGGTAGAGCCTGGCATGGGGACATGTACCTAGTACAGTGGTGCCTCAATTTTCAAATGTAATCCGTTCCAGAAGATCATTCGAGTTCTGAAATGGTCAAAAACAGCCAACAGCTAGGCCTCGACCCGAAGCATTCACTTCGGGGTTGACAGCGTTCGTAAACTGAAATGTTCGTCAACGGAGACGTTCGAAAACCGAGGTACTACTGTACTGAGATGAAGTGTGAAGTCTGAGGTCCTCCTGCTGCTGCTCATGCTCTCATGCTGTCCAACAGTCGTACATAGAGACACAAAATGGCAGTAAAGTCCATGCCATCCTTCATGTCTATCTCATGCCAGGAGAGCATATTTACTGACATTTCTTTTTCTCCCTCAGAGTAGAGAGAAATGACACATTTTCATGTAGGTGCTCCCGTGGAAATAGCCAAAACACATACGTACTTTGGGCCAGACGTTTCTCAGTTGGAAAAAGAAAAAAAAAAAAACACTGTTCAAAACATATGGCTCTGAGACTGGTATTTGTGTAGCATTTCTTGTTAACATAAATAAAATGTATTCTTTCCACTTATGACATGAAATATATTTTAGCTTTTTAAAAACTTTCTTTTAAAGGAAATGTGCCATTCCGTATCCACAAAGGCACACCTTAAGAGAATATATGCTTTGAATCATTTTCCTGTCTTACTTTCTGTAAAGATGATGAATTTACATTTAGATACCCCACATCATAAGCCCTAAAAAATTCCAGTATGAAGCCCTCACTTCACAAAAATAAATATCAGTAATATACAACTAACATACAACTTGTTTCCTTTTAATTTTTCTGTTTTATTTTGCTGTGAACTAATACTGAAAATATATTTACAACAATAATAATCTAGACTCCTCAAATTGAAAGGAGTGCTATTAATACAAGGAATACCGTTCAAAGTTACAATTATATTTTATCTCACTGGTTACCATGCAGTGGTGCTTTTTGCCAATAACCAGATGCATTAGAATAGAAGGGTTCGGTAAAGACAAATTACATCGTATGTAGGGCAGGAAAAAAATGAGGCTAATGGAGATGATGGCTCACGGCCAGAGGGAATAAAAAAGAAAGTCTGAGGTAGAAAACAGAGAGTAAGAGAGCATGAGGATGGTGAAGACGGGAAATAAAAATGCCCTTCTTCTTGAATGCCTTGATTAGAATTTCTGAGGGAAAAACTGTACATGCTCTCATTTCTTAAGAATCAGAAGGAAATCAATCAAGAACTTTATCTGACTTGGCACAGGAGAGTATATGTTAGGCGTAGCTGGTACACATTTCTGCTGGCTTCACCTTGTTCACTGAGGTTAAGAAGGAAACCAGGGTGTCAGGGCTCAGATGCACGTGGCAAGGATGCTCCAGGTGCACTTCCTGGTCCCTATTCCCATGGAGGCTGGAGGACGAATGGTCAGACCAGACAGCTGGCCTCTGCTCGCTTCACTACTGCCTCGTCAAAACTTGAACCATTTTGAATATTATTTGCAATAGAGGCATGCAATACAAGTGGACAGCAGGAATTAAGTAAAAACTTTCCAATGGCTTCTGCATTGCCCTTATAAAAAAAAAACTAATCCTTCTACAGTGACCTGCAGCCATTATCATAACCAGGCCCCTACAAATACCTCTAAACACGCATCATCCTTCTCAAAGCACTAGAATCACCTGGGCCTTCTTTGTCATCCTCAAAATTAATAAGCTTGCCCCCACGATAAGTCTGCACAAATTATTCATTGTTTGCAGGAAGAGCTACCCCCAGAGTCTGGCAATGCTATCTCCTTGTGATTCAGGCTTCCGTTCTGAATCCAGTTCTTCTCATCTTTAACTACCCACTCTAGATGACCAACTTCCTAGAATTAGATTTTCTCCATTGTATTAGGTTGGTCATTGCGGTTTTTGCAATTATTTTTAACCTTTTAAACCGCAATGACTTTTGCACCAACCTAATACTTTTCACTATGTGCAACACTTTATTTATGGATTTATTTGTTCATTATCTGTCTTTCCCATTCTCATAAGCACGAAAACTTCATAAACATCGAATGAATGAATAACTGATGGTACAGTATCAGAGTAACTGGGGGGCCCTTGATAATAGCTGACGCCAAACCTTAAAAACAGAATTTGTTTTCAGTGTATAATGTTCACTCCATTCACTGAATGGCCTTAGATAGTACAAAAACTTGTGTAAGTTGTTGCTTAAAATAGAAATGATAATATGGAACAAACTGGCTTACTACCTAACCCGCCTAATCCACCTAGCATTGTTACTGCCTCTTAACATGTTCTTAAAAATTGACAGGCATTATGGCTATCATTATCTTTTCTTTTAAGTAGCCAATTATTTCCACTTATCCTTTGCTGTTCTGGAGAAATCTCTATAACTGGAGGGGAAGCCACTGTTTCCACTTATCCAGCATCCTTACCCTGTACTTTTGTGACAGTCCATTGGTCTTCTGTGGTGTTGAGCTCACCCCAGAACGGGCACATGCTTGGTTCTGGCTAATAAGTGCCTCTTCAGGACTTTGCCGGAGCTCTCAGTGAGGGAAGGGGGTCGGGCGGGGGTGGGAAGGCACCTTTTCTTTGAATGCAACACGGGTCTGTAGTGACTTAACCACATGTGAAACAACCCTGCCTGAAAATGTACCAAGTGCATGTTTCATCCTATCTTCCATGTTAAACATAGACTATCTGTGTGACGGTGCCAGCTGTTTAATGGTCCATAAGGAAAACTATTTTACCCTTAATCACCTGGCCCTCCTAGAGGACACCACTATAAAACACCAATGCTTTTTTCCTGGAAATGGTCTACGAAATATTTAATCTCTTAACCTTCATCAGAAATTAAAACAATTACATAAAAATGTTCAAATATGTTTTTCCTATTTTATTTGGGAAAAAAGTATATCCATTAGAATAGTTGAAATATTAAACCCTAAATAGAGGACTTTATATCCAAAGCAATTTAATTACTCATCTACTATAATGAATGTCAAAAACTATCTGCTCTTGTCAAAATATGGAGACTTTTTTTTAAAAAAAAAAAGAACAATTAGGTACCTGAGCTTCTGGTTGTATTGCTTGACCTTTTCCAATGAGGCTGCATTTATTTGGGCTTGGAATTCTTCCACTGAAACATTGTCTCGATAATAATATCCTTCCATGCTCTCCAGTGCTGTTTAAAAGAGTAAATGTACTTTTCACATGATTTTATAACTCAATTTTGACACATTTGGTGTAATCCTATTGATTATCAGCAAATGTACTAAACACATCAAATATGACCACATATGTAAGAAACTATCACTAACCAGATCAAAAATGAATACCATTCTTTTGCTCTCAAAATAAACATCAAAGATTTCATGATTATCTCTGTTAAGTAGGCACAGGCAATTTCTAATTTAAACTGCCTTCTATTTTCAGAATGTTTTATATATGTTCTTTGTGAAGCTAAACTCAAATTTCATATATATTTATTAATAAATAAACACACAAAGGGGTGTGTGTGCGTGTGTGTATGTGTGTGTATTTACATATAAACACATATATACATACATATGTATGAGAAGCAGAACAGTATTAACATACATAAGAGTAAAGAAATGAAATTGTCATTCTCTATGTATATTCACATTGTTTTGTAGCCGCATTTAAATTATGAAATATTAGTGCAATAAGTAAGAAGTATAGATAAAGTGAAATCTTAAAATACTACCTCTGCCCCAATGGTCAGTTAATTTAGTTAAAATAAATAAGCATATATATATATATAATACACACACGCACAGAGTCCCACGGATTTTAAATATTTTTTGATTAATATAGATTTCCTTCTTAGCTAACATTTTCGGTTAAGTGTTTCTTTTCCCTTTAAACTTTCTGCACTGGTAGTATTTTTAACCTTTTGGAGAGGAAATGAATCACATGAAAGTGCCTAGAAGTACAAGAATTCCTATGGAGAGTTTTCTAGCAACAGGAATGACAATAGGTCCGATTTGCAATCAATTTGGTCCAATGTAAATTATTTCCCCTTATAATTATTACCACTAAAGAGCCTCAATTTTTCAGCAGATTATTTCAAAATAGATAAAAAATTAATCTTCTTTCAAAACTGCTAAATGCAATAGTTTCTAAACTAAACGATAATGCTGCCTCATATTGACAGATACTCACCACCATTTTTCGGTGCAAAAATAGGAAAGTCACTGCTAATTTTAGCTGTGCTATGTATTCTAAACCAGTTAGATTTCTAGAGCATTGGAGAGACAACAAAACTTTTAGAATATCACTAAATTTGAAATTTTTTTAAATGGAATTATTGGCTTATAATTGAGAAAAGCATTTGTGGAAAATTAGAGACAACGCTTACTATATTTACTTCAGTACAGGAAATTGAATTTATTGACTTGTTTCAAGGATTGTTATTTTTGTATTCCTCATGACTTCTGCATTAATTAGAATATTTGCACTGGTTCAGCAAGCTTCTGGCCCTGAATACACACAAGAAATAAAGGAAAGTCTTCCTGATAAAACAATTTTCAAATATATGCCATATTCCATTGACAGGATGTTTATTTGTGAAAAGCAAATATACCAGGAGGATTCAATCTCTCAGTGGTCATACTTTAGTGTGGATTCCTCTTACTGGTTGTAAAGCTAATAATGAAAGCCCTTGCATTTCAGTAAAACCACAACTCCCATGGTCCTCCACAGCTGTGTGACCTTGGCCACAGTAATTAGTATCTGAGATCCTCAGTTTCTTGATTTGTGAAACGAAAAATATGCATACCTCCTAATTATGGTTCTTGGAAAAGAATTAAGTTAAATAATAGGATTAAGAGAGCCCATGACAACTCTTATCGTTTATTGCAAGTGTGTTATGTACTCGGCAACAGGCCTAGTGCCCTACCGGCATTATCTAATTTCCTGGAGATACATGAATGTGTTTAGCCAAACAGGAAGTTTTGGGAACGGAGAAGGTTGCATTGGAGAACACTGCACTTCGCGACTTAAGACCAGAAAGACTGGAGGAGAACAATAGGAAGGAGCAAGAAAAGGGGGGGGTGAGGGGTGCGGGATACCAGGAAACACCTGGGATCTAATTTTTATGTCTTGATGGCTCAACTTATCTACAATGTCCAGTCCTGCTCTAAAAGTTTGTTACACTATAAAAACAAATTGAGGTTTTCATTATGTCTCTTAACAATATTTTCAAATTAAAAATAGTTAAAATTCACAATTATGTACATTTTTAAAAAGAGTCTAACAATTTTGCCAAGAGTCTCAGCAAATTTTCATGGCACCTGCATGGAGTTGTGGGGAAATAAACAAAAAAAAGATGAGTTCTGTATTTAAAAAGTAAATTTTGTATGGCAAAGAAGAGGAAGGAGAACCACATCCTTTATTTTAGGTGAAGAGCTTAGTTATTTATTGTTATAAAAAAAAGAAAACGGAATGACGTTTTACCAAATTAAATTTCTATTTTCAGAAAAGTAGGTTAAATATATAGTAATGTCCCAACTTCAAAGTTAGACTGCTCTTTAACATGTTCTTATCTAGTTTCTGTAATTCTCATAATTTCATAATTTGTGGTCATATTTGGTACTTCCATCATTTCATAAGTTCCTGTGGACATCTTGATTTCAGACCTCGAGCCTCCAGAATGCTGATAGAATAAATTCCTGTTGTGTTAAGCCACCCAGTTTGTGGTCTGTTGTTGCAGCCCTGGGAAACTAAAGAGTTCCAGTGTCTCATTTGGGGAATGTATGCACCCCATCCTTGAACTCTAGCTCCATGGATTTAAAGGTCCTGATCCTCAAAGGAGACAAAGCAGGAGTCCAACTGAACTAAGCTATGGTGGCCACCTGGGCACTTGAGGCTCCTTGTGCCAAGGCACCAGCAGCCAAGAAGAGCAATCACGACCTTGGCAAGGCTATTGCTACATAATGAAGGCAGGAAGAAATGTTTGGCACCCAGGTAATCCATTCAGGTCCCTCTTGGTATCCCCTTGGCCACTTTTGATGGTGAATGGACAACTGCATCAACCCTGGCCTGAGAAAGGCATCATATCCAGGGCATCAGGACCCTGGGGATGAAGGTCTTAGGCACGCCGTGGAGACCAGCAGAGGTTCAGACTGAGCATAAGGCTCATCTATAATGGACAGCAGAAGGGGGTAAATGAGAATCTACTGTGGCCCAAGACCAGCTGTAATAACAAGGGCTATGAGTTGTCTCATTAGCGTATTTCTTCTAAATCATCCCCCAGGAAGGGAGGCCCATCAGAGTCAGGAAGAAGTCGCTCCCAGTCCTTACAGAAATGCTTTTCAGATGTGGACCATGGCTGATGCTCTGAGAGTCACCCACTCGGATCCCCCTTCAGAAATGAGGGGCCTGTTACCCAGATGCTATGATTGTCAGATGTCCCTCAGCTGTCAGCTCTGCAGAGCATCTTTAGTCTTCGCTGAGGAAAACTGTCCCATCCAAATCGCATCCCCTCTAGAAGCAGCCAGCGTCCTAATGACCTAATAAGGCAGAAGCAAAAAGGCCCAGCTTGCCTCAGCTCTCCAGAATCCAGAAATGTTGAACATTTGTGAAATGGATTAATCAAATTAAGCAAGTATTAACTGCATAATTGCACAGTGTTTCCTAATCCACACTAACCCATGCCACACTCCCAGTGGCCATGAGAATAGCGTAGAAAGCTTCTAAAATATACTGGCATTTGGACCCCACCTCCCAGAGATTCTGACAGAATTGACCCGGTGTGAGATCAAGCGTGGGTATTTTCTAAAACCTTCCCAAGATGATGAATGTGCAGCCAGTACTGAGAACCCCTGAGAGAGAGCATGAAAACCAGCCACTGGGGAATGACCCTGAATATCACCCTCCTTAAATTCCCATTTTCATCCGGTTTAGTTACTTGCTTTATCTCACCCAGGGCTCGGGGACCCCGACAGGATGAATCCCTTGACCTGTAGAAAGTACTTAGAGAAGACAGACAGCTCAGCATGAGCTTCACCTTCTAGCATTCTGGTTACGCTGACTTCACTCACTGGCTGTTTCTATAAGCCTTACCCTGGAAATCTAAATCACTTGTTTTGTCGGCCTAGATTCCTGTTTTCTCCCCCAGCAATGGCCCTTAGCATCCATGTCCCCTAAAGTGTCCCCTACTTGTTTCCAACCGTGGAATTCCCGATCTAATGGGTGGTCCCATCTCTGCAGGGTGCCCAATCAATAAGCATGCCCTCCTCTGCCCAAGGGTTGATCAGGAGAGAAAATTGAGAAGAAGAGAGTACATTTGCTTTGTGTTCTAACTACAGGGTACCACAGAAAACTTTTGGAGGGCAGACTAAGAATTTCCCAGGAGATTTTGAAATTCATCTAATTTTTCTATTTGCTAGCAAAGACCCATGTACACATGGGCACATAAAATGAAAACCCTCCAAATAAATGTTCATCCCAGCATAGACTCCATGTGGAATCTCTTCCATTTACCACCACTTCCAATTACCAGATGGTAATCTCGACTCAAGCTAGGGCTGCCTTTTCTGTGCTTCCTTCAGTCTGATGAATACTGAGTTCCTAATGGGTCCTCCTGGGAGTTTTATGAATGCTGAGGAACTTCTGCAGGCACTTTAAATAAGCACCCTCATCAGTGACAGATTTTTAATGAGACAAACTGTTTTCCAGTCTTCTTTACCTATCTACGACCTCAACTGTAGGGTAGCGATGTTGCTTCTTTCATTCGTTTTTCATATTTTACTGCTGTGTGAATACTAATAATACCTACTGTTTGCTGTAGTTTCTTTTTAAAGTACATTTTTCTAGCGATATTGTACTCACAGAAATAACATATATTTAGGGGTTCTTTTTAAATTCATTGTAGCCACAATTATAAAATAGAGGTTCCTGGCAAAGGAATCTTTTTCCTATGCACATTTGCTGTTGGGTACGAATATTCAGCTATTTATGGCTGATGTGTCACAAATGTAATAATTTTTTTAGAAAAGATGCTTAATGCCATCTGTCATCTCAGTAATGATTTCAAAGACAGAATTTTTAATGAGAGAGAAATAAAGGAAAAGAAGTAAACAGGCATGAGCTCTGGTGAAACCCTATGAAAGTCAACATTCCAGACAAGTATCCTTCCCTACCTTCTAAAACTACATCTCTGTAATGGCTTTTAACATAGTTTAGGCTAAACTGTTCTTCTAACATAGCTCCGAAGTCTATTTTTACTCGGCTTCTTCTTTTTTATTCCTTTTTATTACAGGATCTTGTATTACCTTTATGGATCGTACTACAGTCCTCCAAAGAAAAATGAAAGTACCTTCTAATAACTCTTAAGATCTTCTCTTCACTGAAATTTCCCTCTGCTTAAATGTACTTTTGCCAAGAATCTGTTTGAGGCAGTCATTGATTTTAAATGATGGCAACAGAAGGAGAGGTAATCCATGTTTTAGAATTAAAATACTATGCATATGGTACAAGCAGAATTTTCACTTGGTAGTGAATTTAGATTTCATATCCCTGTCTGTTCTTCAGTTACAGAGGTTGATTTTATTCCTCTACACTTCTCATTTTTTATTGGAAAATAAAAATTCCACAACAAAACCAATGCAAGTCTTCAAGACTCAAAAGAAGGAAAAAATAAAATGTTCTATGGTACCAATCAGAAAAATTGATATAATCTTGTGACTGCAGCCTGAATTTAAAAAAAAGAAGAAACAATCAAAGACTAGAGGAAACTAAATAATAATCTGGATTTCTGATATTTTTTGAGCAACATTTGTGACCTCCGAAATGAAAAAAGATCCAGGGCATTCCCTTAGAAGCCAATTCACTGTAAGAATCTTCTTAATTTTAATTTATTCTACAATTGACAATCATTGCTCAATGCCAAAGGCTGTTTTATATTTATAAAAGTAATACATTTTATTGACCAAAAGTGATATAATGCAGAAAAACTCAAAGAATAAAAGAATCATCATGAATCACCCAATGATATACAAAACATTTTACGTACATGTAAGTACATGCATACATGTATGACATAATTGAGGCTATCATATAAATTTGTTTTCATAATCTGCATGTGTATATTGTCAACCTTTTTCTAGCTCATAAATATTTTTAACTATACAATTTTAATGGCTTTGCCATCATTTATTTAAGCAAAATAAACTTATCTTTATTTATTTCAGTCACTCATGTCTTGTTTCTATATTACAAATAATGCTGCAATCCCATTTGATAAATATTTAACCATACGTGATTCTTTCCTTAATAAACATTCCCAGAAGTAGCTTTATTACCTAGGTACTATGCAGGAATTTTTGAATTAATGAAAAAAATAACATGATGATTACAATTAATTTTTAAAAGTTGAGCAAGATAAAATAACCTAAGTACATGAAGCATAAAAAGGGAAGCAGTTTACCTTGTGCAAAAAGAACAGGATGGATTTTGAACCCTCCTCCATTTTTCAACCGTTGAGGCAGTTGTTCAAAATGATAACTATCAATGTAGAAGTAAACTTTCAGAGCTTGTCGACTTCCTTCCACTTGATACGTAAGAGGAACATCTAAAATGACATTTAATGTTATATTACATCCTAAAATCAGGACATGTTATATAGTATATTTGTTAATCTTTAAAAAGAATCCTGAAAATTACTAGAAACTAAATATCTTAAAAGTACCCATGTATATCGAGTTCAGGTTAGGCATACTTACAGTGCTATTAAATGAAAGAGTATATATCAGATTCTCATTAGCTAAAGCAACAGATTTATCATTATACTGCATATAAAATTCTGTAAGAGGAAACTTCGTTACACTTTGATGCACCAGATGTCTCACTTAACTAAATGAGAAGTTTAGCTACATGTGGTTTGGAGTCACAATCTCTCAGGACGAGCTGCCTCATTCATATTTTAGTCAAAATGAGTCCAACGGGTACACTTCTTAAGCAGCGTGCAAGAAATCGAGTACATAACAACCATTATCAAAATCTTCACGAGATTTGCAAGTTCTATTCCAAGCTCCAGGACAAAAATAGATTACCTCCATTGATGCCCAACAGTCATTAGAAATTATCTGTTCAGGGGGCAGCCAGATGGCTTAGTTGGTTAGAGCGTGAGCTCTGAACAACAGGGTTGCTGGTTCAATTCCCACATGGGCCAGTGAGCTGCGCCCTCCACAACTAGATTGAGGAAAATGAGCTGCTGCTGAGCTTCAGGAGGGGCTCAGTTAGTTAGAGCGCAAGCTCTCAACAAGGTTGCTGGTTCAATTCCTGCATGGGATGGTGGGCTGCGCCCCCTGCAACTAAAGACTGAAAACAGCAACTGGACTTGGGGCTGAGCTGCGCCCTCCACAACTAGATTGAAGGACAATGACTTGGAGCTAATGGGCCCTGGAGAAACACACTGTTCCCCAATATTCCCCAATAAAATTTTTTTAAAAAAAATTATCTGTTCAAATTATTTTAGCTATTTTCAAATATTCCAAATTTAGTTACTCAAAGAAAGCCAACTAATTCAAAAAGCTAAAATCCTGCAAGAGCATATCACAAATTCTCTTCATTTTATACTTATCCAAGAAAAATAATTTCCACATAACTGAAAAGAAATGTGCTATGGAAGGCAGTGTGGAGGTTCCTCAAAAAATTAAGAATAGAATTACAATATGACCCAGCAATCCCTCTCCTGGGTATCTACCCAAAAAATCTGAAAACATTTATCCATAAAGACACATGTGCTCCAATGTTCGTTGCAGCTTTATTGACGATGGCCAAGACATGGAAACAACCAAAATGTCCTTCGATAGATGAATGGATAAAGAAGTTGTGGTATATATACACAATGGAATACTATTCAGCAGTAAAAAAAGATGAAATAGGACCATTTGTGGCAACATGGATGGATCTTGAGAGTATAATGCTAAGCGAAATAAGTCAGACAGAAAAAACAGAGAACCATATGATTTCACTGATATGTGGTATATAAACCAAAAACAGCAAAAGAACAAGACAAACAAATGAGAAACAAAAACTCATAGACACAGACAATAGTTTAGTGGTTACCAGAGGGTAAGGGGGGAGGAGGGTGGGAGACAAGGGTAAGGGGGATCAAATATGTGGTGATGGAAGGAGAACTGACTCTGGGTGGTGAACACACAATGCGATTTATAGATGATGTAATACAGAATTGTACACCTGAAATCTATGTAACTTTACTAACAATTGTCACCACAATAAATTTAAAAAGAAAAAGTAAAATCTTTCTCAAAAGCTAGAATAATCACACTAACCAGTTAAAAATTAAGGCCCAAATTTAGTAGGCATTTAATGTATGTTCTTGATTCAGTATTTATTATTTCTAACCTGCTTCTTGAAATAAAATTATATATAAAAATAGAGTTCAAGGTTAATTACTATTAATGATAACAGATTCCAAACTTATTACATGTATCTAATTCTGCATATCAGTAGAGACATTGTATTAACATCTACAAGTCTCTTTTATGCATATACTAATAATGCTTTTACTTTTGTGTATACACACTTTTAAGGAAGATGAAGGATTTTGGTTTGGGGAAAAGAATGAATAAATTTCTCAGTTGAAGAGTTGGAAATTAACTACATGTTAATGTTTGGGAAAAGCCTTTTTTTTCTGGTTCAAAATATAGAAAAAAGATACATGGACACTAACGAAACTACAGATTTATATATACTAAATATTTGCATCTCTAGCTCCCCTTGTCATAAATGTCTTTCACATACATTTTCATTTTTGTTAAATTCCATTCCTTTACTCTTTGGCACCAACATAGCCAATCTCTGTGTTACCAAAAGCATAATGTTATTGAAAGGAAAATAATAATGCAGCAGTTGAGTTCTATATTATAGGACTAGTAAAGAACAAATAAAGATGCTATCCCAGGAATTAAGAAACTAAAAATTATCAATTATATTAAATTTAAACAGAAGTTTCAAACTGAGAGTACTACATAAAAGAATGGAAACCCGTTTCTCTCAAAGTATTTGGTGCACCTGAAAAGAGCCTAATAAAGTGGAAGTGAAAATTGCTGCCTTTTATTTGTGGAAATTTATCAACCATGAAAAACAAACTAGATGATTAGGACTATGTCATGATTAAAAGTTCCAAAAACATTACCGCATAAGAAAAAGGTCTCTGGTTCTCTCCTCTTGAGGGATTCCTCCTAGAGAGAAATTTCATCCCTTAAACACGGCCCCACCTCGTGGAATGGGCCAGTGAGTTTGAAAATAAGTCTTTAACTAAATAGTTGTTAGTTCCCTTTGCTTGAATTTCTCTTCCTTGAACCTCTGCAGGGTTGGGTCTGTCTTCTCCTTCAGATTTCAGCTTAAAAGCCACTTCTGCTGAGAGCCCTTCGCTGGTGACCCGTAAAGGACCACCTCACCGTTATTCTTCATGCACGCTAATTTCCTGCATAGGCTTGATCACGACCCTACCTGTCTTTGTAATTATTCCTTATTTGTTGTCTCCCAACAAGGCTGTGAGGTCCGTGAAGACAGGGACCCATCTGTCTTATTCGCCATGGCACCCACAGTTCCAGGTACACACCTGGCCCATGCAGAGAGTGGAAGCTCAAAATAGCCATCCCCATAATAATTACTATAAAATTACCTGTGTCACCAGGGGAAAGGGGAAGATCTGTTGTCATTACGGTCTCCAAAACCATGAAGATTTTCCACAAAATGAATGTAATTAAATACAACCTAATCATTTAGCTCATTCATTCCTCCTTCACCAATTATATAATACGACACGGGAAGTATCTTACACGTTCCCTGTACTGAAGTGAGTCAGACTGCCCCTTCGCTCCTCTGCAGCTCTCACTAAGCGTCACGCCGACAGGGACTTTGTATCATTTGTCACCACGACATCCCTGGAACTTAGCTCAGCACTGAGCATGTTACATGTACGTAACAATGATTTCTCCCCCAAAAATCAAAGGTCTTCAATTCAGACAGTTGATTCTACTTACTTGGCATGCCATATTTCTTCAGAATCTCATTATTCTTTAATATAAAACTAAGACAAATGAGGAATGCTAAATGTAACTTTTTATAAAAGAATGCAAAGTAATACAGCGAGGAGGATGGATTCAAATATTTACTGAATATTACCAGGAGCCTTACGAAATGCTAGAGACTTTCAAATACATTATCATATTTAAGCCTCATAATCCTGCGAGTCAAGGAAAGCTGATCTTCTCGTGTTTGCAGATGAGAACAGAGCCAGGATTTGAACTAAGTTTTCTTGACTTCAAGGCAGATGTTCACTTCGGTCTCCTTTGTTCTCATCTTCATGCTTCCACCCCTCCGTACTCAGCCTTTCCGTCATAGACACACAGCCATCTCATTTCATTACAAATTAATTAGTCAATCTGACTCCTCTGCTTCTATGCTTATAGAAAGATCGAATCATATATAATTAATGATAAAGCTCTAGTTTTCTTACACTACTTAAATAAGATGTGATGACACTTGGGTACCGAGAAATTCTCTTCTTTCACGAATTGACTTAAAATGACAACTCTATTCCATTACCATTTTTAATTTGCTTGGACTATCTTGTCCAATAGCACTGGAACGAACCTTTCACTAAGGAACTGTTTGCAGAAGTTTTGAGGAAATACATAAAAATGTATTGCCAAATATATATCACAGGTGTCTGTCACAGGTTCACCTAATTTACATACTAAATATTACTTTCATGGTTTTAATTATCTTTAATACTATATTTTTCAATATGCCAATGTTAAATCTCTCATAATGGATATACAATAAGTAAATATTTTATCAAGCTTATCATATTGGTTCCTCTTCTGCTTGCTCAACAGACCATTCACCAGGAATATCATATTTGAACCATAGAAAACAGTACTTCAGTGAGCCTATAGTTCCTCAGGCAAAATATAGAAGAAAAAAATATTAGGTTATATTGTGAAAATAAGAGTTTCTCTACGTTCAGCAAAATTGTGCCTACATTGCTCACTAAAAATATATTCTATACATGCCCACAGAAGACCATATACTTTGTTCAAATAATATTATCCTCATCAAATAATCCACTTTGCCAGACAAATTCTCCCTTGAAGATAACCTATATTCCTAATGTCGTAATTCACGTTCTCTCTCATTGATCAGTGAAGGTGAAACTTTAATAAAATTCTCTTTTCTCTACCTTTATATGATACACACAGAATCAACCACTTCTGCCATCTCCACAGCTACGCTCGAGGTCAAGGTCACCACCCTCTTTCACGTGGGTGACTGCAGTAGCTCCCTAAGCAATCTCTCTGCTTCTGCCCTGGGAGTGATGGTCTATTTGACACAGCAGTCTGAGGCCGCCTGTAGCAGGTAAGCCGGATCACGCCATTCCTCTGCTCAGTGGCTTAATTAGAAAGGGCAAGTTATTCCAATGGTCTGGCTTCTTCTTCATTCTCAACTCCTACTCTCCACTCCAGCCACACAGACCTGCTTGCAATCCTGAAAGAATGCCACGCATGCTCCCACCTCAGAGTCTTTGCTCTTACTGTTCCGATGAGTCTGGAACACCCCTCTCCCAAATATCTATATGACTTGGCTCCCTGAACCCCTTGAGGACTTTGCTCTCCTCCTTAGTGCAGGTTGCCTCCCTAGCTTGTCAGACATTTGCAACCTTTCACCTGCCCCTTCATGTTCATCCTTTCTTCTATTTCCCTCATACATTCATACTATTATCTTTTAATTTATTATCAGATTAACTCATTGTTCTTGCTTATTATTTATCTCTCCCCACTTGAATATCAGCTCTGTGAGGGCTATGTGTCGGTTTAGTTCTCTACTATGTCCAACACCTACAATAGAGTTTGGCCATAGCAGGCATTTAAGAAATTTCTCATGAATGAATAAATGAACGATTATCATTCTTAAATCAGATCGTGGATTAAGTGAATATTTATTGATTCCTTATTTATTGTACTAGACACTGGAAATGTGTACATAAATAAGAACCCTTCCCAGCCCTGAAGAAGCTCGCATCTTCTATCATAATACGTAATATCTCACACTAATGGAAAAAACAAAAGACAGAAAAATAATGAACTGCTACAGGAACTCTTGGATTGATAGCTACACTTTAAACCTATGTATGACATGTTGAAATGGTAGATAAATGATGATAACTTGCAGAAACTAAGATAACAGAGATTAGACCCTAGGTATTGGGATTTCTCTGAATGTATATTTCTAAATTACTGAATTGGTAAATTGCTGGTAAATGGCTCAATCAGAGGGATACTTTTCAATTCATCAATTCATAAAGTAACTTCTTTGCAACATTAGATACAACTATGTTTGTTGAAATTCTGTCTTTCATTCTTTACACTGTTTGTTTTTATTTTTATAACCATAAAACCCTTTTGCCTATGGCAGCATATATATTTAATTGATATTTATTCATTCATTTCCTTGGAAAAAAAATTGCCTCTTTTTGTTCCAGGCACTTTTGGGTACTGGAGATACAACGAACAAGACAGGAAAAGGTTTTGCCATCTTGGATATTGTACAGGAAAAATAAATGAATCAAGACAGTTATTGTGATTATATTTGTACACATTAACATTTTTGTCACTCAGATGAAATGAGTTCCAATTTTCGTTTTTAAGCTAACAGAAAAATGTAGAATATCCACTCCTTCAGGATTAAATTATAACTTTTATCAATTATTGCCAGGTCAACAATTATGTCTTTCTCGATTGGTTTCCGATCTAAACTTTTTACAAATTGAGCATAATGCAGGACTCTAAATACTTGTTTACATTGCCTGCTAACACAGTCTCTCTGGGATCAATTGAAGATAAAGAGTGCAAACTTGATTTAATCAATTTTGCTAAATAATTGTGATATATTTGAGAAAAAGCTTTAGAAGTCACAGAGTTTATCCACACAGCCAGAAACATTAGGGCAGTCCTTTTATTTAAAAAACAAAACAAAACAACAACAAAAAATCTTGACATGAAAAAAGCAGCAGAAAAAACAAATATTCTATAACCCTACTTATATAAGGTACCTAGCACAGGCAAATTCATAGAGACAAAGTTGAACAGAGGTTACCAGGGCCAGGAGGAGGGTGAAATGGAAACTTGTTATTTAAGGAGTATGGAGTTTCTGTTTAGGAAGATGAAAAAGTTTGGGAGATGGATGTTGGAAACGGTTGCACAACACTGTAGGTATACTTAATGCCACTGAATTATATACTGAAAATTGGTTAAATGGTAAATTTTATGGTATATATGCTTTACCACAATAACAACAACAAAGAAAATCTTGACTAGCACACACTCAAAAAACGTTTTGGAAGCCAAACTAATAGATAAAAATAAAAGTTTCGAATTACCTGTAGATTTAAATTACATATACTTTCTGTCACTTCCAAATTGGCTATTATTAAGTGTGTTGCCCTAAATATGTTATTTTATACAAAACCATTAAATCTTCATATTAAATACTAGGCGTGCCAAAAATATATATACACGTTTTAAGAGATGTTATCTATGTATTGAATTACAGTGGCAGTCTGTAGCATGACATCAAAAGATGACTTTAATCAAATGAATGCTAGCATCACCAAGACAGTTAAATGCTAGCAAGACAGTTAAACAAAATGGCGAAGCACAGTTGTTGTTGGAGGAGCGCAAGACCATTGTGAAGTGATATTTGAAATTCGAGAACTTTGCGGAAGTACAATGACAATGGAGGCAGGAGTATGTAAAAGAACCTAACAAGTGCATGCATTCGTGATAAGTTTGAGACACATGGCACTGTGTGAAGAAATTGAAATGGCATGCGCAGTGATATAAGTGGACTTCGGTCAACATTGCTCAAGCAATTCACTGTAATCAGAAGTGTCTGGACGCTGATGGTAACCTCTTTGAGCACTTCTTGTAATTGTAGAAGTCAAATGTGACTTGTATTCAACTTTTGTTATTGGTATATATCGAGTATTACAATTTTAATACAGTTTTCTCCTTTCTTAAAATGTGTATACATGTTTTTGGCACCCTTTGTATATTACCATCAAAGCATTACCATATGTTGTTTGATGCCAAAGAAATTCTATAAAACACCATTGAAACATTTAACTACTTACTTGCAACTAGTGGTTCCTCTTCTGATGGTTTAAAGTAAAAAGAAACCTTTTCCAAATCAAAGAGTGCAACCAGTGTATCTTCTAGCATGGCTTGTTCATCTGTCTAGAAAGAAAGAAAAAACACCTTACATGACATGATAGCTTTGTATAGAACATAATATAACATTACACAATATAACATCTCCACACCCAAACTAGCTTCACTTGTGTGTTATTCACATACGAGTACAAACTAAATGATCGACACTTAACTGAGAATTTACTGCCTAAAATGAAATTCATAAATCTCTCAAAGTTACAAGTTTCTTTTACAGCTTTATACATTTCTCTATTGTCTAAATGGTTCTACACAACTTGTCAGTCTATTTTGTCGCCAGATTCTAATCATATTGATTTTGTTTATTATTTACAAAGAAATCTGTACCAAAAAAGCATGTTATTTGCCTCTAAATTTCTATAATCTTATAAATATAACAGCTGAAAGGCAAACATATTGTTTTATTAAAAAGCCCCAGTGAGTAAGGGTCAGCCTATTCTCCAATCAGATAACTTAGGCATTATTCATTTTGCAATTTATTAAAACTGTGATAAAAGCAATTTGCATGTGTGGAATGATTTTTCTATCAAAGAGCTAAGGCACAAGAACAATTTCCATCTCAACTACCTTTATGGGGCCTTAACCTAGAACATTTTGAATATGAGATCTGATTTGTTTTCACCATTCATTTTATTCTTATTGCATGTTGTTTTACAGCTGAGGCAGGTAAGGTCCAGACACAGTAACAAGTTCAGTGCAAGTCTTAGCGTTATCATCTTTCTGGTACTAGATTCTGGCCTTCTAATGAGTAGTTTAGTGCACTATCTAGAGGCTTTTACTAATTTCCTCACGAATGAATAATTAGCCTTATCATACATAGCTTATTATTTAAAGGTAACAATTGTTTCCTTGAGAATGTCAATGACCCTTTTAAACAATAATTTGAACATGCTATCCACTCATTTGAAAAGTTGCTGTAAGCTTGTAGGCATATTTGTGGGGTAGTATTAGTAGAGGGTACAGGAAATGGTAAAGAATTTCCACTGTGTGAAAAAGAATAAGAGGCAGGCCCAGGCCCTACGGAAGAACAGCATGGAAAGCAAAAGATTAAGAAAGTCGTCCCCTTTGCACCTTGGTTTGGTACTAAATACAGTGTATAATGCACAGCAAGTGCTGGATAAATGTTTATTAATCTTATTTTTTAAAGTCCTTTGAAGCAGCAGGGAAATGCACTGAACCTACAATTAGAAGGACGGGACTGAAAAATCGGCAGTTTTCTAACTGAGAGGAATACACACAGGAAGAAATGTCCCACACAGGGTGGCATCTGATCGCTGAAGTGCAAGCCACGATGTGTGATGCTCTGGCGGAGGCAGAGGAGGGGCTAAAGTGACACCCAAGTGACCACCAGAGACTGTGCTCAGAGCTCAGGAACAGACAGACTGACTGCTAGTGCCTGCAGCTCCCAGAGGAAGCTCCCTTCACACAGCTGGGAGGCTTTTATGCTCATTTCAGAGGCAGAAAGACTATGCATTTCTTTGATTTTTGTAGCAAACTTTGGATTTTTTTGTATCAATTCTTCAAATAAACATAAGTGTTTTACAAGCCAATTAAAAAAAACAAAACAGCTTCCTTGAGATATAATTCACATCCTTGAAAATTCACCCATTTAAAGTGTATAGCTTACTGGTTTTAGTATATTCAGAGTTGTGTACTATCACCATCATCTCATTTTAGAATCTTTTCCCCACCTCCAGAGAAACTCAGTATCCATAAGCATTCACTTCCCACATCCTGCCGCACAATTCTCAGTCCCAGGCAACCACTAGCCTATTTTCAGTCTCCAAAATTTGCCTATTTCACACATTACATAATAATAGAATCAAATAATATGTAATCTTTTGTAACTGGCTTATTTCATGTAGCATAATGTTTCCAACACTCATTCATGTTGTAGCATGTGCCAGTACAAAAAAGTATTATTCAGCTTTTTTGCTGAATAATATTCCATTGCATGGCTATACCACAACTTATTTGTCTGCTCATCCATTCATGGACATTTGGGTTGTTTCCACTTCTTCGCTATAATGAATAATCTTGCTAGGGACATTTGTGTGAATGTAAGTTCTCGTTTCTCTTGAGCATTACCAAGGGGTATAATTTCTGGGTGATCTGGAAATTCCGTTTAACATTTTGAGGAACCGTTAAACTGTTTTCCAAAATCACTTGATTATTTTACATTCCCACCACCTCGCCACACTTGGGAGTCACTGTCTTTTGGATGACAGCCATCCACATCCGAGGTGACACAGTATCGCATGGTAGTTTTGAGTAGCATTTCCCCAACGGCTAATGATGTTGATCATCTTCTCATGTGCTTTCTGGCCATTTTATATCTTCTCTGGAGAAACATCTATTCAAATCCTTTCCCTACTTTTTAACTGAATTGTCTTTTTATTGTTTAGTTTTAACGATTCATTATACAATCTAGATATAAGTTACTTAGCAAATCTATGAATGACAAATATTTTCTCCCATTCTTTGGGATTTCTTAAGTGTAAAGTCCCAGCACTTGATCAGACAATGGCAGTTTTAAAGTAAGAATATAATAGAAATGAAGCCCCATTCATTCATTCATTAAACATTTATTGTCTACCACGTATTCAGAAGTGGGCTTCCTATCTTATGTAATTTCTATCTGATAGATAATCATTAATTAATATTTATTTTTAAGCTACTTTTCCAAGTACCTTATTTCAATTTTTTTTCATTAATTAAATCTTTCCTATTTGGTTATAAGCAACCAAATAAGAAATTACTCACCCACAGCGAGATGGAATCTGTTCAAAAGAATCTAATTATTTCGCTGAAGTACACTGAGGTAGACTTCTTTACCTTGTCATTCTAGAACCTTTTATGACTGTGCAGTACAGTGATTACCTCCCTGTCCTCAATGTCATTGAAGAAACCCATTCTTTTGATGTATAAACTCATGTATATTTCTTTAAAAATTGAACCATGTTACTTGGGAGCTATGTTTTCTGTCTACTTTCACAGATGACAGCCTGTCATGTTTCAAATCACAAGTCTATTTACCTAGCACCTTAAGTTTATATATAGAGTCAACATGTTTGCCTTAAAACATGACAACGATCAGAACCACAGAAAGTATACGGGAAAAATCTCTAAGCTTACCCCAATGCTATTGATCAACTATTTTGAGATGCTTTCTTCACACCCACTGTGGAAAGCTGGTACACGAACATGAACGAGTCTATAGTAATCAAGGCAATGTTCTTCGATTTAACAAGACAAATGTGTATACAAAGGAAGGAAATAAAGTCATTTAACACATGCCAATTTTAAACAGATTGTCAGACAGGATGACGTGCAAGTTCTCAGAGCTCTCCATCAAGAAAGCTCCAGATTCTCAACCTCAGTGGGAGTTTGAGGTTCGTGGCAGGCTGTTTCTTCTGGGCTGGAAATGGAACCTTAGCAGGAAGATCCTCACTCCTCAGCTGACCTTTCTTAGTCAGTGCTCGGGATGCAGGAATTAGTAACAGATGGAGGCTTTCTCGGCTTTTAGCAGCCACTGAGAATAGACAAAAATAAGAAATGCCTTCTGCATACCTATTAAAGCTCGATTTACCCATGAAAAAGTATATTCTTTTCATGTAGCTGAATGACCACAGATACAATGATGAATAACCACTTCTTATTTGGGAATATGTTACAATGTGGGTTACAGGTGACATAGTGGGAGGCACGTGATTGCTTACCAAGTTGGGTGACAGAAGAGACTGAAAGTGAAAAAGAACGCCTGCATTTGCTATCTGGTCCAGCCACCTTCTGCTGGCTTCCCACGTTTCCATCTCATTTTCCTTGCTGTTGTCAAACATCTGGTTTAAAGCCGCCATGAGCTGCTCCGAGAAGGCACAGACTGTCGCCACAAGGCTCTGGCAGAAAACCATGTCTCTTCGGAGCTGTGGCTCACTGTCTGCGTGCGATCCAAGGGAACATAAAGACAGTTTTGAGAAACGTCGCAGTGAATAAAACCAATTTCTTAAGCATGTACATTCGCTGTTCTTTCATCCTTTCACCAAACTCAGCATGTGAAAAATGTGCATTTGAGCTCCATTAATGAGCAGATATGTTTTAGCAAATTTGCTATGGAGAAAACATTAAACACCAGAAAATGTTAGCAACTGTAAAATAATTTGTCTTAATTGATATGGTGACTTTATTTTGTAATCTCCAAATTGTTTTATAAAACCCAAGGAAAAAATTAAAGCTGTATTTATTTGCATATTTTTTTGTCTGATGGACTGCAATCTTCATCTGTTATGTGAACTTTCCTAAAGGAAATTCTACGTCCAATATTTCAGTTTATGCTGACAAATGAAATACAGTAGTATGAAGACTAAATTTTTTTAAAAATTACCTACTAAACCTACTGAAATATTAATGTGAAATGCACATGGGGAAAAGAGTACTGATGTCCAACCTTTTGTAACAATAAGCAAATCTGTATCTCCTGAATTTACCTATTCCACCTCATGAGTTGTAAATACATCTAGTTCATAAACTCTTACATTTCTTTGAAATAAGTAATGGATTTATAATTTTAGCATAAACTGATTTTTACTAGGATTCTTATTCTGCAATTAACTGGATTTTGGATTGACTCACTTTGAAGGTATGTTTACCCTGTGAACTGCCACTCTTGGGCCACAGTTTTTACAAGTGGAAAGAAAGCTAGCTGTGCCTCCGAGTACCTGATTACAAAGGGTTAACTTCTTCAGGTGACTAGATATATGCAAACTACATAAACAATATAAACACCAAGCCATACGTATGTACACTGAAAAATCACTAGTATTAGAAGAACAACAAAGGCAAACATAATCATATTCCCAAAAGTGTGCTGAACGTTTTAAAGCTTCACAACTTTCTGAAACGAAGAATTGTCAACATTGGTGTATAACATGTATACAAATGCTGCCTTTATTCAATGATGAGTTCTTGCTTTATTGATGAAAAGGCAAAATTTTAAGTTGCTTACCAAAAACACAGATGGTCCTTAAAAACCATCAAAGGCATGTGTACACATAATGTAATTGCTGTGTGTTACTTAGTTTCTCTGTTAGTGAAAGCTACTTTTGAAAATTTTATTAGAAAAATAATTAAATATTAAAATGTTTAATTTTATAATGAAATATTCATTCATTAGGTTGAATGACAAGAACTCGCTGTGTTAGTAGGTCAAAATGCTTGAATATGGCATCTCCATGTGGTCCAATTTATTAATTTAACCAACAACATGTGTTAGACAGTTTCCTTAAGTAGTTATATACCATGTGCCTCATTCTAATAGCTGGAAAAGAGTGTTTCCCAGGTAACTATAAAATGACTAAACTGGGAAAGAGCTTTGTCCAATTCTCAATTAAGAAAAAAGCAAAACACCTATTTTATTGTTGCGCACAATTTCTAACAGAGTGTATATAGTCAATAAATATTTACTGAATTAATGAACGAAAATAATAAACCAGTCAAGCAACAAACAAATGAAGTAATTGAAACAAAAATATATGAGCTCACTCTATGGCTTCTTGAAATGCCTGAATTCAGTCTGACTTAGAAAGGTAATTCAGGTAGAAACGCAATAAGTAAAAATTGCCCTATCTTTCTTGCACATTCTTGCTTTGCTTTTCAGTTGTTCTGTAGTAAAGCAGAAAACCTGGGGAAAGTTCTAAAAATACTTCAGTAGCTTTGGCAGAAATACTCCCACCTATAACATGAACACAATTTCTTAATAAAAATCTAATTGGAAAGAACTTCCTTGTATCAAGAGTAGAAAGCTTAGGTCTAGAGAAGAAAGAATCTGGTTGCACTGCGAGTTTTAGAAGAGATCACAGGGGTTAGTAACTTTGCTTGTGGTAGAAATTATTATCTACAAATTGCTTTTGAGAAGAAATTCTCAAATTTCCTTTTTTTTTTACATTAAAAAAGAATACTTGGATGTCTATTCCACTTCCTGCTACTAAATTCTCTATGCATTTTAAGCCAAAATAAAATTTCCATTCAACTTCATTATCAAATCAGAACTGATCAAGCACTGAATTCAAACTTTAAAACTGAATGTCCCACAGGAATTAAACATTGCACAAATAACTGGGGGTATGAAGCAGTCCAAGGGAAACCTTCGCCATGGCCATGCTCACAATAGAATGACAAAGCAGACATGTAAGGAGCCCTTGAAGGACCCTGACATTTAAATCTTAATCCAACAAATTTTCAAATGAAAAACACTTAAAAAATGCTTATTGCATCATGAGGTGATTTTCAATTGCTTCCTTCCTAATTTCAAGAGTCTAGTTTGCATAGACTTCAAAATGTACATCATATATTAAGAGCTTTTCAAGTGACTTTTGATGTGTTATTGTAATGGTGGAAATTGGTAAATCAGTAATGCGTTAGATTGAGCTCATTTGCAGTTTGACTCACCACATAGCTCATTATCTAGCCACCTGTACAATTAGACTTAGTTTGCAGTTAGATCCATCCTGATATTCAGCTGTTTTTTTCTTTGTTTTTCTCCTCACTAAGTGACTTAAAAACTCTGTTTTGTTCCCTTTCTCAGGGCTACCCATACCCCGTTAATCCATTTAATCAACAAAATCCTAACCTGAAAAGAGTAATTTCTTAATCCTCAGGCGCCGAGACACTAGAATCCAATTCGCAACTCCCATGCAGTTTTTACTGGTGACCCAGAAAACCCCAGGTTGCAGTGGCCCAGTCTGAGACTGGAGTCCTGAGATAACACTCTCTTAAAACAGACCAGACCCCAGGAAGCTATGTCAGCCCTCGGACCTGCCTGACCGACTCCCCCTTTCCTTTGTTCTTCTTGTGTATCTATAAAACCTTCTGCCCTGTCACGAGACGTCCTTTGGACAGATCTGCCATCCTCCCAGAATGTCAGCTTTCTGAATGAAACCTGCTTTTCTTTCCACCAGACTTGTCTCTCAATTTTCAACTTTTCCAAGCAGCAGGCAGCCGGACCTTTAGCACGGTGTCATTATCATCTCACAGTGAGTAGCAAAGGCAGAAAACTCAGAGCAGCAGAAGGGGGCTCTACTTATACTGTCTATCCCCAACTGCCATTTACAGCTTCTCAATACATCACTGTCCTCCATCCATCCATCCCAGGCACCTTCACAGGGTTGTTGTGAGAACATAATAAAGCGGTATATCTGAAAGCAGCCAGACAGTGGCTGTACAGACCTCTCTGAGCCACACAGTACTACCCAGCATCCCTCAAACAGGAAGTGCCCTTATAAACTCTTACAGCCCACGCATTTGCTCATGGACCCTCTGGCGATGGGCCCTTCTCCTCATCGTCCATCAGCAAACCTGAAATCATTGGTCAAGAGTCAACTCATTGAACTATTAAAACTCTTTAAAATATTATCTCCCCTCTGACATATTTCCCCTTTCTTTCAGGAAGTTTTGTGCATTTCTTTCTGCCACTGCAGGCCTGGGGGCATCCCTCTGCTAGATGGCTAAGGACCTAGCATGCTGAGAGTTGGTTTATTTATCTGTGATCCCCAGGGACAATCCACACAGAAGGTTGGGAAGTGGCATATGCCCTGTGAATTATGCTCATGGACTTTAGAGATGTAGAATTTGCTTTCATCTATCCATTCCACCAATTTCAAACCAGATCATCCTAAGGATCAGGTCCCTTTTTGTAAAATGGGGTATGCCTACTTCTTAGATCTGCAATAAAGATAAATGAGATAAACACATTGAGAGCACTGAGCCAAGTGAAATTGGACGGTATCATTATAGTGATCCTGCTTTTCTCTGACATCTAAGATGGTGTCCAGCACTGAGTGGGTGCTCAGTTTTATTGCTAAATGGAGAGGGAACAATGTAATAAAGAAACCAAAATAAGCTAACGCTCAGCAAAAATGTATATGCCTTTTCCTTTTAATTACGCGGTTGTTTGAAATTTGTAAGTGTCCATCCTTTCCAAAGCTATTCTCATTCCTCATTTTTATCAATAAGAATGGCAGTGAGAATAACAACAGCTGCTTCCAGCTTCCAGCAAAAGAAGAAGAGCAGTGAACTGCGTTTCTTTTGTGTGACAGCTTGTTTGTTGTTTTTGCAGAGTAGGACTTCTCTTGTAGTGGGAATAGACTTTAAAAAACAAAAAGGATTTTTTTACCTATCAAAGGCTTCTGTTTCATTTCAGTATTTAAACACCCACTTAAACTCATCTTCTGCAAACATATTTTAAAATATTAACACTTCATTTAATCTTGACTGTTTTCGAATCTCCAGTTCCATAGTTAGCTAGCTGGTCTAAAAATAATGAGACGGTTTCTAGACACAAGCAATCCCAGTCATTATTCTGAGATTGTAGGGAAAAGAAAGCAAGATTAACAAAGAAATAAAAAGAAGAGATTAGAGAAAAAGACAGGAATAAAAGCGAATTTAGAGTAATATTTAGCAGGCAGTCTACCCTTTTCAAGTGAAGAGCGAATCAATATGGAATAATTTGGTTACTGTTTTGGCGCCATCCTATATACAAGAAGGAAGGAGTGAGTGAATGAAGGAGGAAAAAGGAGAATTATGACAGGCATAAAAAAATAAAATTGAAATCAAAATAAGGATTTGCAAGAACAGCCATTATTTCAATATTAATGAATAAAGCAACACATTTGAGGACCACAGCTGGAATTGGCATTAACTAAATTTGAATTTCAAATCTGCCACCTACTATTTATTCATGTACTCAAAAGGCATCTATCTGCCCAATCTTCCAGGAGCTCAAAAATTTGTGTTGAATAAACAGTATTTCCTAGTTATTATTATTAAGCTTTCTGAATGCTAATTTCTTTACCTTTAAAAGTGTGGGAAAATAATATTCTCCCAGAGTGGTTGTGAGGACCTGACGAAACACATAAAAATGAGGCCCATGAATTATGATTATCGGTAAAACTAAAAAAAAAAGTTATTAGTGTGGTTATTAGTAAAACTAAAATGAACACATAAATAAATTTTTTATATTACTACTCGGTCAAAAAGCTAAGTCAACCTTGTTTAAGGCAAAAAACAAAAAACCAACCGACAAACAAAAATGCCCTCTTGGTTAACTTGGTTCATTCATTCATCTATAATTTAAAATTACCAAGTATGGTAGATTGTAAAAATGGTCAGAAATTCCTCTTCTCTCTGTATCCATGCCCTTGCAATATGATTTTGAGATACAGACTTCTCCCATTAAAAGCACAGTCCATTTTGCCACCCTTGGGACTGGGCCCACCCACGTCCTTGCTCATATACAAAAGTTACAGTTTCACAATAAACCCCACCTACACAACCAACTTTACCAAAACCTGCTTTCTCTCTCTTTTTAAATTATATTCTATATAAATACCTATTTATATATGTCTTCATGTTTCTATTCGTAATTGTAGATGAGTATATGTTTTGGGGTTTTTATTAAAACTAAGTTGTGTTTTTTATCGTTGCAAGGCTTTAGACAGGTAGGGATCATATTTCCATTTATTTTGTCGAAGGCATTGCCCTGATATCATGAGACTTCTAAGTTCATGGACCACAGTAATTTTCAATACTAAAAATAATACAAAATATTACCTGAATATTCCAGAAGTGCCAGAAGTATCCTACACTTTACCTCTGCAGAGAAAAATTAAAAAAAAAAAAAAAGCATATCAGTTAGTTGTTCACTCTTTTTCTGCCACTAGGATCACATTTTAACAGTGTAGTAAAAATTAGCACAAACTCATGACATCAGATAATAAAAATTCCACTCATTTGAAATGTTATTCTTTCCTACCAACTTATATAAATTCTACCCATTGCTCAGGACCCTAAAGTGTCTCCCAGATCTGAATATGAGCCTATGAAACATGATTCAAATAGTGCATCCTCAGCTGCTATAGCTCGCATGGTATTCTCTGAACTCCTACAGTCTTGATCAACAAACTGTCAAACAGTACGTTTTCTTAGTTATTTAAACTTTTAAAAACTATGTATGCATATATAACCTTTATATACAATTACATATATTATATTATGCACTATATATTAGAATTATAGTTTACATAAATTTACATAGATTTATAGATTATGTAGAATACACATTGTCTTCCTTTCTTATTTATACATCAAGACACTACCCTAAAGGACATAAAAATACTAAATATTTCCAAATACTCATCTCCACCCCATCTCCAAACAAGGCCAATCACAAAAGTTTCATACTCATTGCATCTGTCCAATGAGCCATGTGTTCATTTACTTCCAGTTGGCAGACGGTTTACTTGCACTAGGTAAATATAAAAACTTACAGAGTTCCTTTACATGCCTAAGATCATGGGGAATAACAAAAGTTAGGTTGTATCCTATTCTACAGTGGTTCACAATAGTCAGCAACTGAATTAACCTACAAGAAATGCAGGAAATACTTAAGAGGACATTAAATTTTACAAGTGAGACTGCAATAATAAGAGGATTTCAGAGGCAGAAATGTACATTGAACTAAGATTCAGAGCCCCATATGCTATATACTAGCTTTGTGGTCTTTAAAAATTTGTTCAACTACTTTGAGTCTCAACTTGCTCATTCATAAGTGATAACATCTGTCTTATCTATTTTTATAGATCTGTGTAGGAAAAATAAATGGGGATATATATTAAAAGCCTTGAAAAAATTTTTAAAGTGCTGTGCACCTGTGAATCACTGTTATTACTGTAATCTGGATCTAGCTAAATTTGGTATAGAATTCTAAGTAAGTCTCAAAATGTTTTAAAAAATATATTTTTAAGTTATATTGTCAAGGGAGTAGGTACATATTCTAAGAATGAAAAATAGCGCTAGCAAGAAAATATAGTAGAGAATGAGTACCAAATATCCAACAGTCTAGCATGGAAAAGATCTTATGACATCATTAAGAGACTAGGATTGAGATACAACTGGAAAGGCCCATTGAAAAAGTCATCAGATTGATGACTTCGGACTTTCCTAACACAAAAATCACTATATGGCTCTGAGACAGGGTACTAAAATTATGAACATGATATTTTAGGAAGATGAAGCTAGTATGTGTAAATAAGAAATGATGGAGATTGGGATTAGTTCAAAACCTATTCCAATTACTGAGGTATATAAAGAAAAGGCAAAAATTGAAGAGATTTTTGGTTAAAAAAAAAAAGAAGAAAAGCTCTTTAAGATACTGTGACAAAGAGAAGAAATGAAAAGAGTAGGTTGCTGAAAAATGAGAGATTTTGAAAGGAATGTGTATAATTTTTGTAGGGAGCAAAAGTTGAAAATGTGTTTACTAATAAGACACTTGAATTTAGGGTGATGATGGGTACAATTCTGTCACCAATTCTGATGTGTTTTTCTCCACACCCCCATCCCACATGCAGGATTAGACACCAAACAGATTGCCAGGAAATGGCAGCTGGCCCTCTCCCTTGACTAGCCCATTGAACTGAATTAGTGATTGTTTATTTATGTTTTTAAGACTCATTACACAGCTCTGATCCAAAGAGTAACTACCTCTCACTGAAACCTGCAACCAGGAATGCAACTTCAATTCTGCAAAGAGCCCTCTCCACACCACTGACAGGACTCTCAGCAAATCCAACTATGCTCAACCAGCTGTTGGGCTCCCATCACCGTCTGGCCCATATTCAACATCTCTCAATCAATATATATGTAGATAGCTGCCACTCCTATTGCTGTTTATTGGGATATGAGATACTAAGTGGACAAAAGCAGGACTTAAGATGAAAATGTAAGATTCTCAAAACGAATACCTTTTTTAAAATTAAGCTTTTTATCCTGCATTAAAAGAAATTTATATCTTAAAGGTAAAGTTCTTCAAAATAACAAATCAAGAAAAGGCTCAAGGATTTCTCTGTTCCTAATCAATATCTCATTTACTTTAAACTAAATAAAATGTGAAAAAAATCTCAAAGATGATAACAACTGCATGTATATTTACGAATTTTAACTTTTAGGAGTGCTATGTTTCTGGCATCTGTTCAGAGAAAATACACCCTTTACTCAGTAAAGTATATGCCCAAATTCCTTAAGCCTAACAGTCTTTAAAAATATGATTATCATTTTCACTGTTCATTATTTTGGGGAGTTTTAAATGCGATGTTATAATGTGTCACAAGTAACCATTATATTTAGCTATAAAATAAAATTATAGCCCAAAAATCCAGCTGCCAAGAACAAAAGATTTCATTACACAATAGAATTGCTGTAATTTATTCGGAGTTTTCTGTAAGTGTACAAACTTCTTTCCTATTGATACCTAACAATACCTAAGCTGTTATATTTGAGTACATTTCTAGGCAGAAGACTTAATAATCACAGAACATGTAAGTCACCTCTGCCATTCATGAAGAAATGAGGCCCAAAGGAGTTAAGCTACAAACTCAGACTCTGTTGAGTTTAAGATCTGTCTTTTGTCAAGAAAGTACTATTAAAGAGAAAAACCACAGGCCCAAAATGTGTCACTTGTGCTATAGCCCATGATACCAAACCTAAATTTAATACCTGACTTTGCTGGTTCAACCTTCCCTGGAAATATAGCCTTAATCAACCAGTCTGGAATTTTCTGGTCAAGCACCAGTAAGGTTATCTGTTGAGTGGACCCTCTCCGTCCCCCATAGAAAGAAGAGGCAACGTGCATGATAAAAACCCTTGAAGTTCCCTTTTCCCCAAAGGAATATGTCCTGGTCTAAATATAATTATATTTTTTCTTTTGTCTATAGCTCCCTTGCCCCACCCTTCTTCCTATAAAAACCTTCCGTTTTGCACAACCCCCTTTGAGCCTATTCTAGTTGATAGATGGGATGCTGCCCGATTCATGAATCACTTAATAAACTCAATTAGATCTTCAAATATGCTCAGTTGAATTTTCTTTTTTCAACAGTATATAACTCTAATTTACCCTAAACTAATGGTTATGCTGTAATTTTGCTAAATATTATTCACCTCATCCAACTGACATACAAAATACTGGGATAAAAATTTAAACACAAGCATACTATTTATTGTACAAGTTTCTCAACCTTAGTACTATTGACATTTTGGGCCAAATACTTCTTTGTTTTGAGGGACTGTCCTATATACTGGAGAAAGTTTAGTAGCATCCCTGGCCACTACGCACTGAATGCCAGTAGCATACCCACAATTGTGACAACCAAAATGTGTCTCCACATATTGCCAACCACTGGCCTAATACTGGGCAGAAAAAAAAAAAAAAATCACTGAATTAGACATTTTTTAAAATTAAAGAAAATTCTCATTTCATTTTTTTCACCATACTCATGTTGGAAAAGCTCAGACTTGTCTACTTAATAACTGACCCTAAACAGTATGCAATCACTTACTGGAGTTGTCACAACGTTTTATGTCTCCAATCACAGGTTGAACCAATTATAGAACGTTGAGAAAACAATGGTATGGTCGTGAGTAATAACCAACTTAAACAAGTACTTTTGAAGAAAATTAAAAATGGATGATGCCACCTATGGAATTATTTTAATTCGCACAGAGATTCACAATTGATGTTTTAGACTTTCCATAAAAGTTAGCTTCATGCCTTTTTGTGAATCCTTTACAAATTTTTCTAATATTGTTTGATATTATAAAATATGAAACTCTCCCCATGTTCCATTTGTCTTTGCAAACATGAGCCCTTATTTAATTTCCCGAGAATATTCTCCGTGATATAGATCATTTAGATCCTTGGGACGCAAGGTTTTGCAATCTTATTCCTTCTTTCTCTCTTTCTCCCTCAGTCTTTGCAATCCTTTTATTTTCCTGGTAACACAAAATATTGCAAAAAATAATCAGGGCGTTACTGAATTTTTGTGTTTAATGGGTTTTTAAATGATTATTTCTAATGTCAAGCGATGTTCTCTGCTTTTCATACTGACCTTCAACAAATTTTCTGATGTTCTGAGCAAGACTCCGGACGCTGCTGGGAAGATTCCAAGGGTCCTGCTTGATGTGAAGTCTTAACCTTTTTGGACAACTCAGCTTTGGTTCCATTTCCTGTTGAAATTCTAAATAAACACAAAAAATCTCTCTTAATTCTCAACTATTTACCAGTTAACAAGCCTGTCAACTTCAGAATCCTCTTGTTTTTGCGGCCATCGTTCTAAGTTATTGTCATGGAGGTAATTTCTTGAGCTATATCACAAAAGAAAACTGCTAAATCTAAAATGTCAATCTTTAATGTATTATTTTCTTACAAATATCTAAACAAAGGAGCAAACTTAGATAAAAACTATACTTTCAACATCCTAAACTAGATGTCAGAAAAAGGCAGCTCTAGGTACTGTTGTGTTTGACTGTTCTGTCTGCCCCCTGACATTCCCAAAACCCCTTCCCTACCACTGGGAGCTTGGTTTCAGTCAAAGCAAGTGGACACTTACGTTTCTTCAATGAACTCATTTCCATTCAGTCTGGCATTAAACATTTTAACTTACAAAGAAACTGAAAAGGTCTTATACCGTTTTTTTACACATACTCAAACATTACAAAAATAAAAGTAGTGTTAAGGAAATTATGAAACATAAGCAACCAGAACTTTTCTTCTTGTATTTTGCTTTTGCTTCATGACCATACTTTGTTTCCCAATGGCTTCTAATAGTTACTTTTTAAACTGTACCTTGTAATCCTCGACCTGGGGTGAGGTACTTGGTTTGCTCAAAGACTCTCACAACAGCTTGCCCTTTTAGGAGATTGGTAATGGAATCCACCTAGCAAAACAGCAGAGATATCTGACAGTTACATTCAGAGTTACACAATACATAATACAGAGGGTGCCAGAAAAATATGTATGCACATTTTAAGAAAGGAAAAAACTGTATTAAAATTGTGATACTCACTATAAACCAACAACAAAAGATGAATACAAGTCACATTTGACTTCTGCAATTGCAAGAGGTGCTCAAAGTGGTTACCACAGCATAATTTTAATACAGCTTTGTTTTCCTTTCTTAAGATGTGTATACATTTTTTTTGGCACCCTTTGTATATATTTTAGAGAGCAAAGCTTACAAAATTTTTTTTTTCATAAAGCAACAATTACTTTTGAAATCTCATGATTCCTGTGAAATCTACCTTTAAATAAAATATTACTATAAACTCACCTAATAACATTTGCAATGACCTTTCTTATTATCCTACTGTATATTAATACAAAATATAAATTCACTTCACAAAAACAAGTAAAAGTTCTAGAATTATTTAAATAAAAATAACCTAAAAGCTATTGAAATACCTTTTAAGGTAGTAAAAGCTTCTACGCTGTAAATTTTGGTTATGGATATAAATGTTTTAAGACTATAAAACACCAACATGAGACAATCTTGTGCTTTTTGAAATTAGTAATAAAGTTGAGCAAGAAATGTCATAAGGGATTCTGAAAACCCACAAACAAACAAACAATAAAAAGAATAAGTCCTGTGTATAACTCTTTATAACTTTCCAAGGATTGTAAAATACTTGAAATTCACAACGATCCTTTGTGTTAGTTGGCTAAAAAAATCTTTATCCCGTTTTAAATTGTGGAAATTGAGGTAAAGAGGGTGGAGGAACAGATCACAAGCTCTTTTCAATACATCTGAAAAACAGATTCCTGATAGTTTAGTCTGTAGAAAAACTACCAACTGTCCCAATCATACCTGGCTGAAAAGATGCTCAAGGCAGCTATGTATCTTATCCTGTTTTTCATGAGAAATGCGAACACTCAGAGGAAGTTCATCACCTAGATATCAAAATAACAAAAGACAACAACAAAACACCCATTAATCTTACATTTAACACTGCAAAATATCTTAAAATAAATAAAATAAAAAATATTTAAACATGAGCTCTTCTTCCTTTCCTTAGTTCTCATGTTCAGAAAATGAATTCTAAAAGATTTAATAGCTCTTAAGATATCAGATTACTGATGTTTGGAAACTGAGGTGAAAGTAGAATGCCTCACAGAAAGAACACTGCGGTACTCTGTGTTAATAATTCTTTCAGATGGTATGTTTTTCTAATGGTTGAACAGTTGAACACTGCAGATTTAAAAATCAAGATTTATCCTAATTAGATGAAAAATCTTCTTTCATAACACACGCAGAACAAAATATTTATATTTATATCAGTGTTTTTCTCATTAATCACCCCTGTCCCTATACCCATCCCCCCCTTCACCCATTTAAAAGACATTTCAGGTGCATCTAACTGTTTTAAAAGTCCTTAGTTTCAAAGCCCTTCCTACCTCCACACCCAATCCACCATGCCTAACGTTTCAATAAAACTTGCCTCCTGTGTACCTCTCATCCTTCATAGTACCACAGAAAGATCATAAACCATATGTTAAGATAATGAAAAAGTTTGTTTGTTTCATCTCTTTTTAATGCACTATTTATAATGGGATGGGGAAAGTGACTTTACCAAGCACATAAATCTGAAATGTAGTATGTGAGTTCACCAAGAACGACGGATAAAAGGTAAAAACGCATAAGGATCAAACAAGTTAACCCCTTGGAAGTGTGTCCAATAGAACTATCATCGAGAAGTACAAAGTCTTCATTCAGGAAACGCACCTGAGTCCATTTCATCACTGTGAAAATACGAGCTGCACTGGCTGCTGCAAATGCTAGTGAAGGAGGCGATTGAATTCCGATTGCTGTTGCAGTCGCTGAAAAGAGGGAGTTAGGTGTTACTGTCAAAGTCCATTTGCCAAAGTTTCCCGGTGATTTCTTATTAGATAAACTCACTATGTCACAATTCTATTTATTAGTATGTTTTATAGAGAATTATGAGAAAGGTAAACTTGCCTGACACAGTTCATCTTACTTTTTTAAAAGTATGTATTTTAAAGTCAATCATATTTCCATTTTTTATGCCATATAGTCTAATTCTCAATGAATGTCTAAAAAAATGCATAGTTAGAAAAAGTTGTTAAATGTATAGTTATAAAAATAGGAGTCAAACCAAACTTCAAATTCTTTATAATCTGTTTGATGGCACATGCGTGGAGTTTATTTGTGAATAGAGACCAACTTCTGTTTCATGATCTCTGCCTTTCAACCCTTTCTGGAAGCCGAAATTATAACTTCTCCATGGCACTCTGAGCTCCCTCAGGGATGACCGGCACCTCAGAGTTCAGCACAGGACGTGTGCCTTGTAAACAAATGTTCAATAACGCTGGATGTCAAGAGAAAGAAGGTTTAAGATGGTTGTGTGTGAATGGATGTAGTATGGCTTTCCGAAATAGTGCAGGAGATTTCGTATTTTTGTCCTCTCACAATAAGTAAAAATGACTTATTTAACTTTAAATTGACATTGGAAAATTCTATTTTCGCCTGGAGGAAGACTGTGAGGGCAACTTTAATTACTCGATAACTAGACGTTGAGGTAAGAAAGTATTTTTAGACATACAATTTGCCGCTGGAGAGAAACCACATGCTATTAGAGAGCATATTGGTATCCTTAGAAGCTAGAAGTAAATGAAATGGTAAAAGTAGTTCATCTGTGTGACATAATATTAAATATCTAGGAATAATTAACTCGTATGTATTCGTTAAAATCCTTTTCACGTAGAAATTGGAATAGTAGAGTGGTTAAGAGACAAACTGTGAGCTAGACCACCGGTTTCATAGGTAAATTAGGTAAGTCCAGTGGGCCTCAGCTTTCTTACCTGTAAAATGGAGTTAATATCAGAACCTACCACCCAGGATTGTGGTGGGAATTATGTCAGATTGTTCTGTTCCCCGACTTGTCTGGTAAAAATATGTTTTTAATGTCATCTCTTGGTGTATACTAAACATCTCTGATGGGAATAACTTTGAATAACAATACTTAATATCTGTTGATTGTAAAACACTGTGTAATAAATAAGCATGAATAAGAGAGTTGTTGTCTTCAATTACTGTAAATAAAACAGGAGATGCTGAAGCTGAACACAGCATACCATGTTTCCCCGAAAATAAGACCTAACCGGAAAATAAGCCCTAGTGTGATTTTTCAGCATGAAACATAAGCCCTAATATAATATACGGAAAAATTAATGTAAGACCTGGCCTTACTTTTGGGGAAACACGGTAAATGTCAGGTTGCAACAGTCCTCAGTGAGGTTTCAGGTGGTACAAGGATACAAGGATTCAAAGGAGAAAAAGCAACTTGTAGTTAAGGAGCCATCGTTTGAGAGTCTGGCAGGAAGACGACAATAGAGGGTGGATGCTGTCTGGGTTGAATTGTGTCCCCCCAAATTCTTACGCTAAGCCGAACACTCCGGATCCCAGAATGTGACCTTATTTGGAGTGAGGGTCTTTACAGAGGTGATCAAATTAAAATGAGGTCATTAAGCTGGGCCCTAGTCCAGTATGACCAGTGTCCTTATTAAGAAGAGGAAATGTGGACGCAGAGACATGCTTGGCTTAGAAGGAAAAGGACGTGAAGAGACAGAGGGAGAGGACGGCCATGTACAGGCCAGAGAGAGACGCCTGGAACAGATCACCCCCTCGCAGCCCTCAGAAGGGATCAACCCAGCTGACATCTTGATTTGGGACTTCTAGCACCAGAACTGCTGATAATATATAAATTTCTATTGCTTAAACCACCCAGTTCTTAGTACTTTGTTACAACAGCCCTACCAAAATCCCACAGAAGGCATGCGTCAGAAGGAAAAACACCCAAAGCAGGTCATGGAGGTGAGCACGTGAGATTCGTCCAATTAGCTTGGGACCCAGAATATAAGAAGAAAGGGGAGAAACAAGACAAAAAGAACTCTTCTTTACTACCCACCTGTCCAATAATCAGAAACAGACATTTGAAAAATGTTAACATAGACACAATTTGCTTATTTGCTACACACATTACACAATCCGTACTACAACAAGAAGCTTCCCAAATTAAGTCCACACAGCTAGAGAAAATGCTTTTCCCGTAGGACTCAGATAAGAAAAGGGAAGACTTCAAAAGATTATGTTGCCTTACTATGCTTTGTCTGGTGTTGGTAAGAGGCTGTTCTGTAAGAGTCATAAACAAAAACAACAATCCAAAAATGTTTTCAAGACCATTGTGGAAAATACAGAATTACGTTTGACTGTTGATTAAATGAGTTTAAGGAATTAATGAATTACCTGTAGGAGTCTCTGTTGCTGACAGTGTCGTGACCTGAGTCTTCCTGCTCATCTCCTGCCACATTAAAACAGACTCGTTTGCTGTTTCTCTCTCCCTTCTCATTGTCACTGTCTGTTGGGACTATGCACTCTGACGTCTTACGTTCTAATTTAGGAGAATACATTATCGAAGACAGAAGGCTGCATTGTGATATTAAAAAAAAAGAATAAATGCACATTTTCAAACTGGCTCGTACAGATAACTACATTTCTTGTTGCCATGATAGGCTTATAAATATGTCTAAAGTACGTCTATGTTTCACGTAGTGTAAATACCCTACTGCATAAAAAGCCTGTCATGAAAACTTCACTTGTTTCTCTCAGAATAAGTAATAGAAATTGCACATAATTTAGACTTGAAGGCTGTGTTCCAATCCTGAGTCTCTTAAATTATTAGCTTTGTTATCATAGCTAAGCTGGGATAGTCTCTCTGACAGCTATGAAATGGGAATTACAAGAATAACTAGCCCATAGGATTGCTGACAGAATAAAATGAGAAGAACATATTCCTGGTACGTAACGGGTGTCACCTTTCTCCCCCAGCTATTACCACCACCATATGAAAATACCTGGGAAACTTTACAGTGCTACCCAAATATTAAACCAAACACTAAATGTGCTTAAATATCCTCACTGGCTTACCCACAGATATTAAAAACCCACCTACCCATTGAGCCCTGCCATGGGTACCTCCCAGGCTTTATCTAGCTGACAGGGAGAGTATTGCATTGTCAATCATTTCTCCCTGCTCAGAGTAACGGGAGTCCTCGACGCCCTGATCATAAGACCTTAAACAGTCACACCCAAGGTGAGGGTAGGAAGCCAGCAGACGCTCTCTCACATCATCTGCAATCCCATCACGATAAAATGTCACAAATCTGCCCAAAGGAAGAGCTCTCCCAACTTGGCTCAAGGCTAAAACAATACCTGCAGATGCTGAATTAGTGGCAAACTTGACTTTGGATTTTCAGGAGCACTGATTCCACCACTCTCGCCCTGAATGTTTGGCTGTAAAAGATTTCTATTATCTAACTCAAAATTATACAAGAATGGAATTGGTCTTTACTAATATAAAATAACATGCTATGAAACTTGTAAAATGAATTAAAGCGCATCTGAAAAAGGGCCTGTGTGTGGATCTTTCAGCCAACCATCATCTTCTCATGTACCAAAGAGCGATGACTCATTTTTCCATAGCAATGTCATTTGCTTTGTTATTTTGAGACCATGAAAATGTCTTATACCGCTCATAAATATATTCCATAATATCAAACCCAATGTTGTACATCGAATAAAGATTTGTACACTGCTTTTACTAAGTAATTAATTAGACATATTTATTATACTATGCATTGTACTCAGTGCCGTGGATATAGCAGTTTATAAAACAAACAAAAGCCCCTGCCCTCTGGGAGTGTAAATTCTCCTGGAAGGAAACAAACAACAAACAAGTAAACTGTGTAGGACATCAGATGGTGACAAATGTCAAGGAGAAAAATAAAGAGGGAAGGAAGCCAGAATTGCAACTTCAAATAGTGTAGTCAGGCAGGATCTCAATGTGAGACGATACTGGAATAACATTTTGGTGGTTTAAAGTTTTTTAGACATAAGTGAAAATCAGGAATCTATGTTACATTGCTCAAGGCCCTGCGAGGCTAAGGATTATTTTAAACGCAGTTTTTCTATTGGAAGGATACTTTATGTCTTGTAAAACATATTATGTACGTATTCCCTCCCTCCATTCAACAGATTAAAACATCAGACTAACTCCAATTACCCAAGCTCCACGCTGCACAGGCAGATAGATGTATGAACTCTGACAAAGAGGACAGGTACAGGAGTTTTCATTCTGCAAGGAGTCCTCTGCATTCTACGCCTCTTTTAAATTAGAAGCCATGAGGCTAAGCATAAACATTTCTTTCAAAGTTATATGGATTATATTCACACATTTACTTTTCATTTTAAACAGCTGCCATCATGCTTGCTCTGATCCTGTGGGAACAAAGGTTAGGCTAACAAAAAAAAAATGCTAGAAAAACAGTGTTTTTGACACCATGTTTTGCATAAAATGTCTAGATTCTTAAAAGCAATAACAGGGCATCAAACTTAATATTTGTTTGATATTGCATTGCATGCAGAAACATTTTCCTATACTTTTGCTCTTATGCTCTAGGTCCATTAATTCTGAATTAAAACCCTGAGCAGCCTGCCATTCCAGATCAATCTTTTCCTGAAGATTAATGAAGAGTTTTGTATGCAGTATATGCACCTATCTGTGTTTTTCTATTAAATTGAGATTTAAATATTATCATCACCATCATCTTCATCCTAGTTGAGCTCTTAGTCCAGTCACTATGCAAACAACTTAACAGGGATTCATTCATTCAATCCCTAAAACCACCTTATGAAGTTGGTATTATTATTATTATTAATCCTATTTTAGAGATGGGATGAGTGAGACACACTGTCACATATATGTACTTTGCAAATTCAGCAGAATGCCCTCTCCCTGCATATCTTGCACACTCTGGAGTGAGGAAGCTGCTCCTTAGAGCTGTCCACACATCCCTGTTCTCTTGGGCACATGACTGCGTGGTCTCCCCTTGCCTGTGAGGATACAAATGACCACATGACTTGCTCTCACCAATGCAGTGTGAGTGGAGGAGACAAGGGGCCCTCCTAAGGGAAAGCCATTATGCCTGGGTGTGCGGTCGGCCTCACTCCCACTCTCTACGGTGACAATCAGCGACATTCCATCTGGTGAGCGCTCCATGAGCCTGGACTTGAGTGAAGTCAATGTGGACAGAAGACCCCGTGACCCTGATGGGTATGGAGAAGTAAGAAGAAAGGAAACCTAGCTGTGAGGCTTTAGACTTTCTGTGAACACGACAATGACATGGGTAAAAAAACAAAACAAAACAAAACAGTTGTATAGGGACCTAGGGAACTAGGTACAGCCTCTCCACACATATGCCATTAGCCTGACACTTACATGCCGAGAAGGCCAGCTATGCAGATCTCAGGAGCAGGGCCGACCAGGCAGTTTGTCAAGTTCCAGGCACAGAAAGAGGCGAGTACAGATAGAGCTCAAGGAGATGAGTTTGGAAAGGGGGACGGGAGAAGTCCGTGGAGGGCTGTGCAGGCCACAGTCAGGCCTGTGACAGTAATTGCATTGGAATGCCATTAAGTGGCTTGAAGCAGGGGACTAGCCTGACCTTTACAAACCTCTCTGGCACCTGTTGAATGTAGCATGTATCAGAGAGAGGCACAGCTGGAAACCCCTACAGGGGGCATTTGTGAGAGGATGATGATTGACTCGGTCTAAGGTGCTGGGGTGGATACATTCTGAGGTATAAACTGACAGAACTTGATGTGGTACTGGAGGTGAAGGGGAAGGAAAGAGAAGTATCAAAGCTGATGCCCAGGTTCTGGCGTCCTAGGTTGAAGAGACGGGAAATACTTGACTGAGAAAGGAAAGACCTTGATGGTGGAAGGGTGGAAATGGATTTGAGTACGATGAAACCTAGAATCAGTTTTGGAACAAATTTAAGTCTGACGTATCTGTGATACGTCCCAGTGGTTTTTAATCCACATCATCGAGAGACTGTGAAAACAAAATAAGTTGTGCATATAATGATATAATTGTGCCTGGTGCATAAGCGCGTATAATACGTTAGTTTTTATGAAGCTGTGCCCTCTTTTATATATTTACCAGAAAAATGCTTGGGAAACCTCAAAGATAATTCCACCACCAGCCCTACCATTACTATCCATAACCCCCCAGCTCGCTAAATGTCCTACAATGTGGTTTGTTCATCGTTCACTCCTGGGCATCTGGCTCCTGCAAAATGAAGTCTGTTCCCAAATGTCCAATCTTCAATAGCCCCCAAAGCTCTTTCTTCATTTCCTCCCTGTGAGAATACACAAATCCTGTATTTTTAAAATCCTGTGAAAGGTTTTGAACTATCCATAAATTATTTTTCCTTTCACTTATGTCTAAGTACCTAAGTGTCATTAACTAGAAAATAACCCATTACAAGGCAAAAGTATTTAGCATCCCAAAATGAAATGGGAATCACAAAGTAGTGATCAAATTCATGACATCACCTGATTTCATGTTACTAGACAGCAAATTCATCTCCAGTTGAACCTTTGGATCTGAACAAAGTAGAAGATTTCGTGGAATGCCTATGGATTAAATAAAAATATTTCTAGGGGAAGTATTCCCAAGTGACGGGGTAACCAGACTTGTTGTCAGACCAGTTCAACACCAGTGCCTTTCACAGGAACGAATATCTTCTAGAAGTGTTTGCAATGAGATGTGGTGAGGCGGTTTCTCTCAAAACTTGGCAAAGCATCTGAGCTCTGCTTCTCCACTCTACAGAGACATCTATGTCTGACCAAGAATAATTACTACATGGTGGGAAAATTGTTTGGTAACGAGCTTTTCAAATAATTTGTCAAGCTTGACTGCACGGCAACATCTCTGAATACTAAGGGCAATCTGAGATTCAGGCTCTTGGACAACTGTCCTGCTTTAAGGTGATTAAACCGCACATTGAATTATGTGGAACATATTTATATTTAGAACTAAATTATACAGTACACACAGAGGAGACCAAGGTAGTTTCTCAAATCATTTGCTCACTTCATGTCACTTTCTTAATAGGCATGCACAGTTGGGTAAAGGCTTTTAGAAGAACAAAGTGGGGAAATCTTAAGTAAAAATAGGTAACCAGACGACAAGGGGGTAAGGGCAGGGTAGATGAGGGTAAATAGGATCAAATATATGGTGATGGAAGGAGAACTGACTCTGGGTGGGGAACATACAATGGGATTTATACCTGATGTATTACAGAATTGTACACCTGAAACCTATGTAACTTTACTAACAATTGTCACTCCAATGAACTTAAAAAAAATTTAAAAAATAAAAATAGGTAAGCATTGTATGTAGTTTTGGTTAATAAAATTAGCTTAACCCCTTTCTGCAATTAGTGCTTTAAATATGAAGCATTTTAAACCAAGGAAAGGAAGCCCTGTGACTCTAACCATTTTCTTTTACAGTATAACTACATTAGCTGAACTTAAAAATGAAAAGCCAAAAAATTAACATAAACAAACACAACCTGGACAATTGCCAGGCAGTGCTGGGTAGTTAACATTTTAGAAGCTTCCTTTCCGAGGCAGTGTTCACTCAGGCAGGTCAAGAAGCCTGCCATGAATAAAGGACCCACCTGAAAAGTAGGAATAGTAACTCTTGGACTGATTGGAAATATGGGATTGGTCTAGATTCTCTCCCAAAACCTTCTGAAATCCAGGATACACGATGCTATGCCACTATTTATTACCTCATTAATACCGTGTTTCCCCGAAAATAAGACCTAACCGGACCATCAGCTCTAGTGTGTCTTTTGGAACAAAAATTAGTATAAGACCTGGTCTTATTTTAATATAAGATCTAGTCTTATATAATATAATATAACATAACATAACATAATATAATATAATAAATACTGGGTATAATATAATACAGGGTATAATATAACACTGGGTATAATATAATACTGGGTCTTATATTAATTTTTGTTCCAAAAGATGCATTAGAGCTGGTCCAGCTAGGTCTTATTTTCGGGGAAACACAGTAAGTCTTCCTCTATCCATTTCCTAAATACCTCAGGGGAAAAAAAAATGGTTTCTAATATATCTAAACATATCATATAATAAAATCTAAAACATATCATATAATAAAATCTGATTTATTAAATAAAGGAAAATATAATGTCCTAAAATATGAATTTCTCTGTCACAAGTTAACAAGGCCATTCTAAGACAATTCAAAAGTATCATACAATTATTTAAAAACAGCTTCTCTTCGCAACTGTTTAATTCATTCTGTAAACGGGGCAGTCACAGTATCATATTTGTATATTTTTAAAACTAGCATAGTAGACATAAGAAAACAGAATTTTAATTCTATATTAGCGCATTAAAACATTAGGAAAAAATGGCATAGTAAATTGTAAATATTTAAAGACCATCTTATAGAAATGTGATGCATTCAATATGGTGAATTTGATGTCTAAATTTCAAAGATGAGTAAAATAAGAGATTGTGTCGATCGACTTAGTTAGTATCATGTCTATTTGCAACAAAGGGCTTAGAATAAGTTTTAAATATTTTGTCAAAACTGAATTATCCATGGAAATATGAAATGGTGTTTCCGTGTGTGAACTACACAACACACATCTGCTAGCAATCTAAATCTGTAATTTCACAGTGCTACAAAAAAAAAAGAGAATTAATGGTGTTCATACGATTTTTAGAGTCTACCAACTTTGGATACATTCACCAATTTCAATCCCTTGAATGATGAGCAAGCATGATGCTACTACATACTATGTGAATTACTAAAACTATAACTTTTATAGTTTTTACCACAAGCTTCTAATGTGTTATTATTTTCACCTGTTTTTTACATGAGAAACTGTGTTACCCCAAATCCCATGCTTTTCTGACCACACATGATGTGGAAAATCATCCTACAAAGTCCAGGCTGTTCTCAAAGCATCAAACTCTTAAATAAGAATCAGCATTGATCTCTTTGGAAAAGTTCTAATTAACTTCCACTGTCTTACTTGGTATTAACTTTCTAATTACTGGCACAGCTAGTTGGGTCATTGCTTTGTAGACTATTAATTCAATCAGAAGTAGGGAAAAAAAAGTATTGGTCATTGGTCCAAGGGATACCTAAGTTTGGATTTAGTAATTTAAGAAGTGTGTTAGGATTTACAAAAATATTTTATATTTTTCCCAAACATCGATTGAGTGCCTATGCACCAAGTATTATGCTGTGTTTTATAAAGGCTACCAGGAAATCCCTATACACAGTACTCTTTCAATCACATTTTCCAATTTAACATTTTCACATGAAAACATATTTAATGTTTTCTATATGATAAAATCTTTCCCGATATCAAATGCTTCCTTAAACTATATCTATATCTATATCTATATCTATATGTAGGTATATCTATAAATAGATATAGATGGATATATTGATATATTGATTTTGCCATGTTTTATCACTTTTAAGGTGTTAGAATGAAGAGGATCTATACGGTCAGCAACAATCTCCTACCTACATTTCCAAAAACTAAAGAGAGAAGGATGGATGTTCAAAAGTCTCCTTTTCCACATCTCTTTTATGAGGCACTGTTAAAAGTATAATCAATAAAATACTTACTCATCTATTTGACAGACGCACATCTCCACTTCTTTCAGTGCAGTCTGAAGTTTGCACAGCAGTTTTTGATAGATATCTTGGGTTTCTAAGTCTTCTTCTTTTAACAAATACCGGAGCCCATGGCCGTCCTGCTGTCCCAAAGACAGGCCCGAGGGGGCGGCCATGGTTGTAATCGTATGCTGAATGTACACCATAGGGCTCAGCTTCCCTGAGGGGTTAGAATCAATCCACAGTAATATTTACTACCTTTAACTTATAGTAACCATCCAGCACAACTCATTTGAGAGGCCCGAGTTTACATAAAATAAGTTGCCAATCCAATGTTGAGTTTAATTCAGGAATCAAAGCTTATGGGGAGATTACAAGTTAGGAATACATCTCAATATCACATCCTGCTGTGATGGTGGAGAAGGACATTATGCATCTCTTACAGCTGTTCCCCCTGTATTTTTCTCATTTATAGGGCCATTTCAGGTTAACAGTTTTCACAGCAGGATGAGCGGGGCCTAACATACGTATAATAACTCCATTTTCATTCTATAAACATTTACGCATCATCATCCAAATAAAGATTAGTGAGGAATCCTGTCTTGATAAATGTTCAGACTTGCTTACACACCAGGGATCTATCCAGTTTCAAGAATGTGGGAACAGTTATGATTGCCTGCACGACTTTTCATTATTTGATCAAGTTTCAAACGCTAACATACCTTGCTCAGATTTGTTCTCTTTATCCTGAGAAGTATGCTTCCTACTATCCAGCTGAACACCAAATGCACTCCCCAGGGAGGTCGATGTCTTGGGATAAGAAACTTCCATCACATTGACATGGCAATTGGTAGGGCAGAAGTCACTGCTGTGCAATGGGGAGACTTTCGATTTGGCTTGTTTAAAGGTGGGCCAGGCTCTGTTCTTTAGTACACGAGAGAACTGTAAATTAAAGAAGAAATAAAAAACAGTTGAACATGCAGTGATAACACAAACATTTCATTTCCATCATTCATGGCAAACTCCAAAGAAAAAGAAATCATGGCAATTGGAATGAACAAAGTTATAAATTGTTAGAAATTAAGTCACTGTTTTAGAGTCGACACATTCTTAATCAAGCAAAGCAACAGAGGCAGCAAATGCATATGATTCCTTTGAAATTCTGATTGTAAGTTAGAAGCTGAAAGAAATGAATTTGGAGTGGCCAGTTGGCTTGGTTGGTTAGAGCCCTGTGCTCATAACAGCAATGTCACCGGTTTGATTCCCACATGAGCTAGTGAGCTGCACCCTCCATAAGCAGATTGAAAACAACGACTCCACAACTAGGTTGAAAACAACGGCTTGTCTTGGATCTGATGGGCCTTGGAAAAACACACTGTTCCCCAATATTCCCCAATAAAAATTTTAAAAAATAAAACTAAAAAAATATATAATTTCACCAATAATACACACATTAAAAAAAAAAAAGGAAAGAAATGAATTTAAGTAACCTAGGACTCAAATCCACACACAGCTGAGAATCTGACAGACAAATCAGTGTCCTAGGACACCAATATAGGATCTCCATCTTTAAAGAGAGGCAAAGTGGCAGAATAGGGTAGCTGACAGGTCAAAGGGTAGAAGAAGATGGGATTATTCCAAACATTGTCAGAAACCCAATACAAACCTGAGGTCTGTGAGGAGGTTAGAAAGCAAGGCATGGCGGTGTTGACGCAGAATGACAGGATGACGGGCAGAACCAATTGCACATCCCACGCTTTCTGCCAATCACTGCTGAGCAGCGGGATCAGGATTGGCCTGAGGACTGGTGTGGACTCTGCTCTTAGGCCATTGAGAATAAAGCCATCCTCAGAGGCTTCACATGACTTCCAAGGACAGCCACTCCCCTGCTTAGAATCTTGCAATCGAAATCCATCTCACTCTTGCCATGGTGTACCTAGCTGCCCGAAGTCTGATCCAAGCTTATTTGTCTCCAGCTCCTTTTCCCTTGATCCTTGGGCTCCTTCTGGCCTTCACTCAATTCTTCTCACACACCATCTACTCATTCATCGGACACACTATTCAGAGTGCTTAGAATATGTTCTTCTCTCACCGACAAATTTACTCCTATGCATTTTCAAGTTCTGTGAAACCATCAAGAGGCCTTCCCTGAGCCCTGGTCTAGGTTCAATTTCTCTGGTTAGGTGCTAGGTTACAGCACACTGTAACCCTCCTTATAATCACAAATGATTTCCTTTCTCTGTTTTCCTTAGCAGATGGTGAACTCTCTGAGGGTAAGGCTTATGTCTGTCTTATGC